>NC_136069.1:396754495-397354495 GCF_964261635.1 Lissotriton helveticus
TAAGAGGGGCAGTGGGGGTATGAGTGGGCGGTGGCGGGGGGACATGCGGGGTATGAGGCGTCAGGGCAGGGTACATTGGGGCATATGCAGGAGGGCTTTCTAGCATGGTATCAAGCAAGGAATCACTTTATTCTCCCCCTTCCATATGGCCCTTTCCTTTCTCCTCACGGGCTGGATAACATTTTTGTACCCGGGCCCCATGCTCCCTATTGGCTATTTCTACTGATGTTGTCATTTGATTTTGTAAATTTCTCTCTGGCGTGGTCGGCCATTGACATACGTGCCTGTTTTCTTTCTTGAGCCTTCTGTTTTCTAGCTCTCTGTCTAACTCTTTCCTCCAAAATCGGACAGATTCAAACTTAGATGGGCGCGTTATTCTTTTCAATAATTGTTCCTCTAAGTTAGCGAGAACATGGGAATCAAAGGAGCCATAAAATGGCCACTGTAATTCTGCATTACTTTCTTTTGTATATTTTACCCAGAATGAGGAAAACATTATGGCAGAAGGGCCATGTTTAACATACATCATATGGCCAGGGGTCCCTTCTGGAGGAAGCGGACAGGCTGCCTCCAGCTGGGAGTCCTGCGTACACATACAACAACATAATCTCTTGAACTTACTACTGACTGGCATGCTTAAAAACAGATAACAGACACCAGCGAGTTTTTAAAACTCACCTCGCTTGCTTGGCTTTTGCAAAAGTCAATAACAGTAGAATCATACAGAACAGACACCAGCGGGTTTTTAAAACTTCACCTCGCTTGCTTGGCTTTGGCAAAAGTCAATAACATCTTGGCTTTTGCAAAAGTCAATAACAGAATCGTACAGACTTGGTGGATGATCAGTCCACCCTTACCTTACAGGGGTAGTTCTCTTCTGCAGACGTAGGGCTGTGTCCTGCTCCAGAAATTATTTGCTAGGGGACTCCAGCGAGGACGCGGTCATGTGGCACAGACCGGGTGGGGAGGGACAGCTGGCGAGTCGTTCGGTCTACCGGAATACAAGAATCCCTTGGGTAGGGCGCCTCCGTCGGAGTCTCTCCGTGCACCTCCTCACATCCACCGGGCCTGACCTTTGTGCTCGTGGAGTCCCTGTTCAGGCTCCATTTGAAGAACCGGTTAAACCCACTTACTGGGTCTCGGCGGCGGGGGAACCACCCTAGTCTTCCATACCTTCCATACTTAGTAAAAGGAGACACAGGAGCCTTCGTCTGCAGAAGGAACCCAGATTTATTTCAATAGCTCGGGCTATGGAACAGAGTCCCAAGCTAGTGTGAGACAAGACAGAGGAGGCTGCTACTTCACTCTGTAGCTTACAAGCCTTTTATACATTTTTCATCCTAGTCTTTTGGTTGTTAGTCCATTGTTCAATCAGGACAGTGTTTGCAGTTGATAACCAGATCCAGATGATGTTTGTAGTTGGTGACCTGGTCAAGGCTTGGTACACAGATCATTGTTCACTCGGCTTGATCAAAGCCGGTCTTTCAAGTCATTTTTTAATCACCCTGATAAGGGCCCAACAGTCAGACCATTGTCCAGATAACCTGATCATGGTGTCAAGGATGTTTACCAGGCTGGGAGCAGGAGATGGAAAACAAGCTTGTTTACACAGGGCGTGGGTGTCTCATGGCTTTCTGTTGAACTGCAAAGAACAGGGGGTTGGGTGTGTGACAGTTCCTGGGTAGAAATGCAGGCTGCAAGATGGTCTTTGCCGTGTCAGTTTAGATTTTTCTCAGGCATCAGCAGAAACGACCAGGTAGGTCGTGTGGAAGTGTTTGACATGAGATGGCAATGAAAAAACCAATGGTGCCCCGGTACAAATTATGCCGATCAGACAAACACTTTTCCTCAGGTTCACATTTTTATTTTCAAATGTGTAGACTGTAAGTAAATCAGTTTCACAAAATCAAAGGGAAAACTAGATTTTTATTATGGTTTTTTAAAAACATGAAATTTTTTCTGATGGACAAAAGTTTTACGATCTTGCAGGAAGCGTTAAAGCCCTGTAGTATGACTCTCCTGAAGTTAAACATTACAGACAGCGCTGGAGACAGAAGAAGATGTGATTGCTAAGCTGTACCATCCTAAGAAAAAAACAGTTTTAACTGAACATTTCTTCTACACCATTCCTGAACCACTAGAGAAAAATATATAGCATTCTTTTTACATTTTTCTCAATTGGAAAAAATCAACTTTAGAGGACCTAGGAAGCTACCTAAGTTATTCAACAAATGGCTTACCAGACTGTTGTAGGAGTTTGTTCCACCATGATGTTTCTAGGGACAGGTTGAGGCTGTATTGATATTGCTAAAAAGAAGTACAAAGCCCGGAATACTCCCTCTTCTGCTTTGCCAAAATGGTGGAGATGAAGAACAGAAATGTAGAAAGAAAATTTAAATTTAAAGTGCAACTTGCTACTTTGATTAACAGAGAAGTAAGGCAGATTTGGCCTTCAAAGAATAAAAAAATGGTGCACAAGCTAATGGACAGAGAAGGTGGACAATGGTGACTTTGTACTTGTAGCCTCCAACACCTATAACTCATAGTGGCATTGAGAGTATGGTGAGTGTGACAGATGGACTTGGGGAACCAAACTTCCACACTACAGATTGTATCTAGTTATCGTCTTAGTAATGAAATAGGGAAGCATGTTCTATAAACATGGTAGAAGATTAGAAATAGAGGAAAGTATATTAGGTCAGTAAAATGAGTTGTCAGGGGACACATGCTTTTTTAAGAACCAATGTTGGATATACAATACTAAAGCATATAGGCACAAATACCAAAGAGGTTTGGTCGAACCCTAGAACAATACTTTCGAACATTCAAGGATAGCTCGGAATTGCCTCATAAGACCAGGAACAATATGTAGATATCTCTTTAAAGACACAAAAGGCTACAAGACACAAGCATTGGCATAACCAATAGGTCTCGCCTTTGGGACCTTATAAGTGTATTGGCTTTGGCAATGTTTTAAATCTATGTTACCCAAGTGGACAGATATGTCTAATTGGAAGCAAGAGTGTTTGCTGTACTCCACAATTGAAGATCTTGTTAGTGTGGATTAAAACAATACACAGGCCCTAATGCGCAAGTACATGTTGAAAGCACTCATGCGTGAAGCAGAGAGACCGTGAAGGTTGCGAACTTAGTTTGGTGTGGGTGCAAATCCTGCATTGCTGATTCTGGGTGAGTTGCAGTACTACTGCTGAAACAAGACCAATGGAGGTATCAATGGGTGAGGCAGACTGGCCTCAAAGGTCCTGTGACCTGAGTGACAGTCACTGTCGCTACAGAGTGTGCTGCTTCATAGGCGTACCCGCAAGACTGCAGTGGGGAATATGACACTGTTCCATGGCAGAACGTACTTTCATAATGCTTAGACCTTCCTCATTGCCTGGCAGCGAGGGTGATATATGTGAACAGAGAAATGCATAACTTTGCAGTGCATCTGAAATGTCCCCCTTTCAGTGCCCTAGTTTGTGCACATGCTGTGTAAAATACATAACACCCAAGCAGTAAAGACTCAAATAGAGGACACGATTTCTCATTGCTGACAACACTGAGAAGGCGGGTCGGTGAGTTTTTCAAATTAATTTCTTATTTTATTGGAAACTGGAATCGCTGAGTCCAATGTCTTACAGCCACTTCATAGAGCCAACAAACTCTCATTGCTTTATTCCATAAGGGCGACCAGCGTCATACTGCTGATGACGACACAGCACATAATAATACAGACGCGCACCGGGTGTCGTCACAGTGCATACGAGCACCCCGCTGGTGACATCACAGTTCAATCGGTCTATCAGCTGATGACGTCACAGAAAAGGGGTGATTGCCTGCTGATTACACCACAGTGTACAACGGCTGCATTATTTTGTTTTACTTTAAAAATGCATTTGTTTAGGGATGTAGAAGACAAACATCAATATATCACTTTTAGCATCCATTCTGCACTTTGGCATTATTGTGGTCATACTAAAGCAGAATTTATTGGACTCTCTCTTGGTGTGTGTTAGAGGTCACCTTTAACCTCTGGTCCCAGGTGCCGCCGGGGCACTGGTCACACATCCATTAATGAAGGGGTCAGGGCTGTGCCTTCTGCGAAGTGCTGGACAGGTATGTGCCTCGAGCACCCGTCCCTCACCCTACCCGATTTCACAATCTCATGCCCCGCTCCTGGGTGGTGCAAACCTTAAATATGTTCCATCCCTGCACAGGTTCAAAGGTAAAATCATTAACCCAGGCCTGGGCTATCTCCCGGAGATCAGTTATAAAGCTCCCTGCACAGGAGCCAGGCTGTGAATGAGTGACAGTTTAGACCCATCTGTTAAAATGGCAGATATCGGAATGGGCTGTGGGTGCTCAGCAGACATCTGTGCATGACACCGAGCTGGAGCAATGGGGCAGGGGATATTCAAAGGGTCAGCCGGAGAACATAAGCATCATGTCACAGTGACCCCGGATGCACATCTCACTGCTCACCTTTTCGTGGAAAAGACACCTTCTGCATGATGTAGTCCCGATCTCCAACAAAGAAGTCTCATATATGGTGCAGAGTCTTGATATCTTTATGGCTAACGACATACTCCTGCTCCCATCATCATCATCGCAGGTTCTTCACCCGCTCAGTGCTTCGGGCACCACTAACTCAGTGACCAAAGAGGCCAAGCATGTAGTAGTGGGCCCCTTGTTCGGTACTTTGGGAACAACTCTAAAATGGCGAACAACACGTGTGCTCCGTCTTTTTTATACATAGGGTCACGTGTGTAGTGACTAATGTGCTGGATGGGTGTGGTGTGGGTGTAAACCAGCCATTAGGGAGTGTGTGTGTGTGTCGATCTGACAACTAGACCTGCAACTAAGAAATCACTAATCTGGGCCTTGTACTGTTGTTGTGTTTTCCTGGTAGCGCAAGCACAGTAGGCTGTACTAACGTATTCAGTCTCCATTAATTTACCACCTCCCCCAGGGGCTTTTAAATGTTGGGAGAGGGGTCAATAATTGTGCTGACTTTTCTCCTTTAGCGTGCAGTACTATATTGTTTTACAGAATGTATAACTCTTCAAACCATCTTTGCTCTTACGACTTACGGCCGCTATTTTGGTAATTGCTTTTAAAAGTAATCTACGCTAATTCAAAGTTTTTAAAAACTATTTTCATGATTATCCCAGATAATGTCTTCCCTTAATATGCACATTAAATACATAAATATATGTTTTTGAACAATGAGAATCTTTCATGCTGGATTATTATTATTTTTTTAAACACGGGGTATGCGTTTTGGGCGAAAAAGAAAAAAACGCGAAGCCCGCTTTATTGTTAATTAGCCTCCGGGGGGGCCAAATCCCGGGGGCAATTTTTATTTCATAATGGGGGCCCAGAGGGTCTCCCCTGCGCGGGGATCGCTATCCCCGGGTCTTCAACTATATGTATGCCGGGGGGGCTCATGGACCCCCGGAGTTCCGGGGACCGCCTCCCCCCCTCCCGAGGGCCCCCCCATGGCCTCTTTTTATTAAAAAAAACTGTGCAAGGGGGTTGTAAATGTGGTATTTTGCTTTCCTTTCTGTCTTGTAGAGGATACAGGGTAAATATGAAGTTTTTTGTACAGCCAGTACCTTTCTGCCTGTTACCATAGTAGCAGTTCATGGATCACTTGCATGAGTACAGAGGTTAGAAGTTCACCACAATATGTTGCTAATTGAAATAGTTACTGTGCTGGAGATTTATATTTATTTTTTCATAGGAAGCGTTAGTCGTAGAAGAAGTCAGTGGAAAAGTTTTGTAAGCGATTCCTTCCTGTTCGGGGAGAATAAAGGTAACGTGCTCCAAGCTGGACTTTACGAAGCTTAATGTTCATTGGCTGTGAAGTATTAAAAGTAGGTTTGGCAGTCATTCCTTCCTCCTGTGCGGAGCAATATGGATATTTTATTGGCTAAAGTGTTCCGAGCACAAGTTTGCTCTTTATTGGGTGGGAACGGTTCACTGTTGTCAGTGATATTGTGATGCATTTTCCAAAGGAGTATGGGGAAAGAAAGTAGTAGAGGGCAGGTTAGGAACACTATTAACTCTGTACAATGCCCATAAGGTGGTGGAGAGGAATTATGAGGGAAACTATTTTTTTTATGTTTCAAGGGCCATTTATATAATTGCCGTGTGGTGTATAAATCATGGCGGAAAAATGATAGTGTCTTGCGCTGTTTTTTTGATCAAGTTTGTAGGTGACATACTTCTTAGGAGTACTATTTACTTATAATGTGATGTTTACTTTCCTGATGGGGAGGTGTGGTTGCGCAGCAAAAAAATCAGTCTAGGTTTGAAACAGTTTTTATTAAGCAAATAGAAATAAACTTTCTTCAGAAACTGTCGCTGTATATATGAAAGGGGTGACAATTAGAAATGGAATTTCATAAAATATCAGTTAAGTGTGGCCATACCCTCCTTTTTTCTGCTATAGTTTGTAAAAGTGTTGCCCCATATTCTTGATAATGTAAGAAGGCATCAGTTACTTTTAGATATTACTTTTAGATAAAGTAGACTAGAAGTGCTACAACAAACACTCCCACACTACATTATCTCAGATCAAGAGAACAAGTAAAAAACACTTAAATACAAATGATTTCATATTACATAGAAATGCATGCATTATTATTTTTCAAATTTGTATTCTGTACAATTCAGGAACGTGCTGTTGTAGTGCTTAGCGGGTGCAGACTGTTCCGCTAATAAATCACATACTCAATAAAGAATATATAGGATGGTTCTCTTATAATATAAAGTACAGGTCCTATATATTCTTTAGGGAGAAGGTGAATAGGAACCGCAAATAAGAAAAGAAATTTGAAAATAACATTCAGAAATGTTGGGTTTATTAAATATTTAAAGTAACAAAGTATGCATGATAGCTATATTTTTTTGTTCTGATGTTTTGTAAAATATGGTTCTTGAAAAAAATATCCGATCAAGTACTTTTTAATATTTTAAAATTATATTACAGATGGCGCTAAAAATCTCCCATTCCTCTTCTGTAGCAATAGGACAATCTATTATAATATAATGATTGATACCATTGTTACAGTAAAAAGAAAAGGAAAATAATTTATGTATTTAACAGAACATCCATGATGAAATACTTTTTTACTGAACTTCTTTTCTCCGGGAGGTGAAAAAGTTTAATCTTCGTGGTGACAGGTCATAAACTCCTCTGAGATCATGACGGTGAGAAGAATAATATGTATATATTCTCACTGCACATGATCACAAGTGGAAAATAGACTGAAAACCGCAAGCCGGTATCGTTGCATACTTATTGTTACTCTTTGTGAGGACGGATCGTGAAGTCCACTAAGATCAGCAAGACTGTTAATGTTATAATATACATATTAACAGTATGTGATCTCTAGGGGAAAACACAATAATAAGTGGAAGATGGTGACGTTGATTGTAAATGTTTAGGGTTTGTGTCGACGGGTCACCAACACCTCTCAAGCTAAGTACAGTGTCAATATTATAATATAAAAACTCACTATATATAAGGTGAAAGGAGCCAGAAAAGGAGCAATGTTTGTTATAATCTATTTGTTTATAAAAACAAGCTGCTGACGTTACAGAGAAAAAGAAAAGCGAAAAACATACAATAACATTTTTTCAACATATAAATGTTTAAACAATGATAAATAGCCACAAATTATAACTAAGTACTATGCCTATGCCATATTGAAACAACTTACAACTCCGGAATATGTTTGTTGACGGAAAAAGAGAATCCGATGTTAGAAAACGGAACCTGCAACAGAGATTGGTGACTCAGAAATAACTTGCGAAAACTAAACTAATTGCACAGTAGGTGTGGTTTATATAGTTTTTGGTTGTTTAGTAGTCTACGGAAGGAAGATGTGGGTCTGCCTATTTAGATGGCACGTTTTTCAGTTTACACGTGCTCACGTTTTAACTGTTTTTGTTCTGCACGTGTTCGGAAAAGTTACAAACTGTGAAGCTGTAAAGGTTTCGATTTCGATCGTAACACGTATAAGGTATTATTATCTACATAAGTTGGAGAGTTTAAAAAGTGTTACTCGGTAAAATGTGTTCTTTGCATTTTCATGATTAAAAACATGTAAATAGAAGATATAAAAAATATATTGTTATCATTAGAAGAAAAAAAGGATTCCTATTTGTTATTATTATGCTTTTTAATTTAAAAAAAAAATGTTAGCATTTGTAAATAGTAAACCTACCCTCAGAAAGGTGTGCTGGTGCTTCGGGCTTTGGGAAGATTAATAAATAATAAATGACTTTTTGTATGCACCTGCAAACTTAGCTTTTAAACTTTCAATTGCCCAGTCTGTATCTTTACACTTCCTCCAAACATTGTGCTACTGCTATTTTAGTATAGTAGTGAGCCATACATCAGTATGTGTTTATCTATACACTGTTTTAAAAGTGAAGCAGTTATACATTCAGCTCAACACTCTCCTTGGACAACTGTAATCATCCAGTCAGTATCTAAGTAGTCATGAAGCAAAGTAGGCCTTAGGCCATGGACTGTTTTAAACTCTTATAGACTATGCATGCAGTGTTCTATGCACCAGCAAACTTGTCTTTTATACCTTCAATTCTCCAGTCTGTATCTTTACACTTTCACCAAACACGTTCACACTACTGTTTCAATATTGTATTGTAGTGAGCCATTCAGCAGTAAGTGTTTATCTATATACTGTGGTAAAACTACGGCTGTTATAAATTCAATCAGGCTCTTTCCTTGCAGAACTGTAATCATCCGCTCAGTACCTAAGTACTCATGCATTAAAATAGGCCTTAGGCCATAGACTGCTTCAACCCCCTATGGACTATGCATGCAGTCTTCTATGTACTTGCAAATTTGTCTTTTATACCTTCAATTCCCCAGTTTGTATCTTTCCACTTCCACCAAACACTCTGTCACTGCTGTCTTAGTTTTGTAGTGTCTCATTCATCGGTATGTAGTAATCCATTCACTACATTAAAATACTAATGGCCACATATACAATACCTGGCATATCCCCAGGAATATGCCAATTATGGCCACATATACAATAACTGGCATATCCCCAGGAATATGCCAATTATTGTGCACCGTGACACCACCATCATGGATGCGCCGTATTTACAATGCGGTGCACCATGCGACAAAAATGGCACAGATATGTGATGTATCTGTGCTGTAAAGGTGGTACATTGTTTGAGTTATGTTGCAAGTGCAACGCATCTCCAGCAATGCTCTGGGGGCCCTATGCTCAGAATGCTGTGTCAAACCTTACACCTGCTTCAAGCTAGTACGCGCAGAGTACGATTAGCCGTACAAAAGACGGTGCGATGACCGTACGCGTACCGTACGATTATCCCCCCAAAAAATGAAAAAGGAAATATATATAATTTAATTTTAATATATTGAAGAAAAAATATATATATTTTTGAAATTTGTTTTATTATTTTACAGTAAGATTATGGAATATAACTTAAAAAATAAAATAACTATATATAATTATAATAAAAATGTAGGAAATTACTATTAAAAAAATATAATAATTAATACATTTTAAAATTATCATTTACAAAACCTTGCAAATGCACTGGAAAAACCATAGGTTTCAGGCACGTTTTGTTAGGTATTAGCATTTAAAAAACCTTAGAAATTCACTGAAAAAACCATAGGTTTCACACATGTTATAGTTAGCTGGACATTTCACTCATACAAAACCATTGAAATTCCCCCGTATAGTTAGTTCAGCGAACTATAACTCGCGCGCCCGCAATGCACTGCTGATGACGTCACATATTACATCACTCATGACATGGTCAGTGACATCACTCATGACATCACTGATGACATCTCAAATGACAGTGATGACACCATCCTTGTGAAAGAGTGGCAGACCTCCTCTCACCCTAATATAACCTTTGATACACACATTCAAAAATAGAAACTACAATTTTCAAAACAATGGAGATACCAATACCACTTACAACAACCTATTCAGTAATTCCAAACTCTACATACACATCCACTCATTCACCAACAGTTCTTTATAGTCACTCATACATGTACTCACTTATCATATGTACTCATACACCTATACATCCTGTTACACCGATACTCATCGGTAGAGTTACTCACACGCATACTCACACATGCAAATACACTATCAAACATTCATTTACTTGCATATACAGTTATACACACAGCACTACACTTACTTCTACAGAAACGTACACATACTTACTCTCTTAAACAATCACTTATAGAAACACATACTTATTTATACAGGAACTCTTCCAATCTCTCACTCTCACATGTACTCACTTATATACATCAATACTCACATATAATAGTTTAAAACATATGTACTTACTCATAAAGACACTATTGAGACAATCATTCACTCACTAACACACCCATACACAAACATCCACCCATAGAGTCCTGCACACATGCTGTCTTCATAAAACATACAAACAGTGAGTCACTCATTCATGCATCTATGCACTAAGTAATATCCCCCAATGAACCATACAGACACTCATACTGATACTCAAAAAACCAACTAATAACCCATATACACACTCATGTAGCTACTCACCAACCCATGCAGCCACTTATACACAAAGTGAGACACTGATACAGATATTTAAATATTTAAACATTACTCGTTAATACATGTATTCACTAAGATACACCTGATAAGTCATATATACAATCAATTTTACAAAAAAAACATCCATTTAAACACTTCTTCCGTCGACCTTTAGATATACATATATAAAAAATATTTATTTTTCAGAAAGACACACATTCACTGGATGATGTCATCAGTGATGTCATTTGAGATGTCATCAGTGATGTCATGAGTGATGTCACTGACCATGTCATGAGTGATATAATATGTGACGTCATCAGCAGTGCATTTCGGGCGCGCAATTTATAGTTAGCTGAACTAACTATAACAGGGGAATTTCAATGGTTTTGTATGAGTGAAATGTCCATCTAACTATAACATGTGTGAAACCTATGTTTTTTTCAGTGAATTTCTAAGGTTTTTTAAATGGTAATTCCTACCTATAGCGTGCCTGAAACCTATGTTTTTTTCAGTGAATATATCTTGAGACATAGCAAAGGCACATCGGGCTACCAGTCCCTACAATTTTGCCAAGTTTCGTGCAAATCCATTCAGCCGTTCGAGCTAAAAGTGAGTCCAACCGCCCTATGGAAATGAAGGAAATGAATGGGTAATTTGTAATTAGCAAATAGCTCATCGCAAACTAGGAATGGTAAAGAATCGCTATTTATTCCTTAAAGTTCGCTATTTAGGAAATGCAAAAAACTTTGATGATACATATGGCGGTTCATCTCTAACAAGATAAGAAGCATAGGGATAGATTTATGATGACTGGCGCATCACCAGGGATGTGTTAGTCATTCTGTGCCGCTGTTCCGTCACCTATGGTGTGCTGCATTTACAATGCGGCGCATCATGGGGCAAAAACAGCACAGATGCGTGATGTATCTGTGCCGTAAAGGTGGCGCATTGCTGGAGTTGTATCGCAAGTGTGATGAAGCTCCAGCAAGGGTCGGGGGTGCCCCTGTCGCAGGGTTTCTGTTCTCACACAGAACTGTGGACAGAGGATTGGAACCTCGGCGAATTAGGGTGTCCCAAAACTCACCTTAGTAATCAAAAACCCCTTAGCAAGCTAGGTACAGTGTCACATTGGATATAACAAACTCTCAATGTTTAGACAATCCAGAATATGAACTTATAGTACCTCAGGATACGTGGAACTCATGAACAGTCGGTCGTTATATATTTCTGAGAAACCAGAACATGGAGTTAAGAAGAACACATGTGTATTTGAAATGTTTATTTACTAATGCCGTCTTCTCAGGCGTAGTATCTTAGATAATACAAGTACACATATTATCAGTAGCAAAATTACCAGCATAGTTACTAGTACATAAAAAGCGAATGGTGACAGTATGTTAACATGCTGTAAATGAATAAGAGTTAGCAACACTTATAAGCAGCCGCGGGCCGTGGAGGGAGTTACGGTGGGGCAGGGAGGCGGGGAGGGGGAGGGGCAGGGTGGAGAGGGCTCCACCCTGCTTCTCCCCCTCCCCGCCTCCCTGCCTCACCGTAACTCCCTCCACGGCCCGCGGCTGCTTATATCTCACCCTCCCTAATACACATATTATATTATTTGCTAAGAAGGTCTCTTTGTGTTGGTTTAGGGCGTGCCCATACTTTAGTGTCTTAGATTTGAAGGAATCACATCAGCATACACCAGCTCTCTCTTCATGTGAACCGCATCAAGTGTTGTGTATGTGTGTTCGGCAAAGCAATATAAAACCCGCCTCATGCCCAGAATTGGCAGAAGTTGCACTTATGTTATGAGTATGAAGTCGTGGAGATCAGACCTCATAACAATTCTGTATCGTGTTGTTCTTGAAACTTTAGCACTCGCTGTACAGATATAGTTTAACAAGCAAAGCAGATAGTAGAGCAATAACATATTATTCTCATGTAAACCACGATGAACTACTAGGTTGAAAGCTAAAGCAACAACTAAGTGTCGTGTGCAGAAGTTGCAAAAAAGGAAAAATGGCGTTTAAACCGGTAATGAGCCCATGCTAACTTAACACGGTGTAAAGATATCCAGGACGTAGATGACACCTCCCCATGATCCGGAAACGAACTGAATAAGATAATAGAAGTGCCATCTCATGAGAGCAGATTGCAAGTTTATATGTGGACGGTCCGCAAGGTAAAGCATTAAAAACTAGGAAAATTTAATGCTAAAGAAAAATAAAACAGCCAAGTACTTTATCGAGTCTTAAGCCAATAGGCAAGGTAAATAATAAAAACTTGACAAATAAGTCAATGAATTGTCAATGAAATGCTAGTACTCAGCATATCAAACATGAAAAAGGTCTATGACATAACTGTGTATGCAAAATAAGCTGCAACAGCCTCCAATAGGAAGTCACCGTCTTCATCCGAAAACAGTTCAGCCATCCAATTTAAAAGCGGAAAAGAACATACGTGCTCTCCCAGCACCGGATCCTCTATCACCATCAGAGGACAGCTCGGTGGGTTTTCAAGAAAGCTCTGTTCCAAGAAAGACTGTGTTGCCGCCAGTAAATTCCAGGGACCAATTAGTCCATGCATCAATGCCACAGCCATAATCCTTTCGCCAGGACAAACCAACTCGTGAGTAATGATAGGAGTCATCAGCTGATTAATGTCGACGTCAGGAGAAACCGGTCAGCAGAGACACAAATCAATGGCCCAATCGAAATCACAGGTCAGGCAGTGAAATACAGGCTGGACACAGGTGAAGTAGGAGAATCGAAAAGATAATCCATATGCCGTGCTTAATATCGCCAACGGCATTGTGCCATAATATTCTAGCATGCGATTGCGGAACAGTGTCAGCAGCTGCAGGGCGGGAGGTTGCATAGGAGGGACATCCATATTTAAAAATGTAAAAAAGCACAAGAGCGTCTGCTGGTAATGCAAGTAAAAATGGCAATCCACGAAGCAGAGTGGAAAAAATCGAATGAAAGAAAGCAGGGATGACTCCAAAGATTTTCTCAAATGAAGTCACGAGACCACTGGTAACAACTTTAAAAAAGTGCGCCAGGGCCTTTGTGGAGGATGCGTTAGAGATAGTCCGAACCATCTTGCTGAAATGGAAAGGCAAATCTGAATTGAAAAGGGTCTGCACCTCTGTACGGGTGTTCGCTATGTGAAGCACGAAAGTTTCACGGGCCGAACTCAAGGCCACCTCTCTCTGAGACAAAAGAGCTCTTATTCTTGCCATGCCGTTGAAATCTGCTCCCAAGGTTGGTATTTGTGGCGAGATTGAAAACTCCCTATGTTCATGTGTGGGAGGAAATAGAACATTTCTGCAGCAAATAACCCGTTCACTTACTGTTACGATAAAAGGAATACTTTTAATTAACCCAGAACAATCTTCATTATTGAGCATCAAATAACTACCATTTTCCAACAACTTGAGCGTGGGGATGATAGCAGGAACTGGCGTGCCTTGCAACACGCAAGCCATATTTGGTCGGTGTTTGTTGCATGAACCGTGTAACTGTATGTGCCTACACATTAGTGAATGATCTGGCGTCTCAGTGCATTCCTCTCCATTCAGATAAACTTCTTGATCATCTTTGAAACATCTGTATGTGTATGGAAGCGACCAGACCTCATGAAGAAAAGCACTACCTAAAGGTTCATAACGACCTATTGGTATATATTTCATACAATTTGAAAACTTATATAAAGCAAAAGGCAGCGTTATTAAACCGTGGATAAGGCACGTTGCCAAAAAACCCGCAATCCTCTGCTGATGATGTCACTGAGCATGTCATGAATGATGTAATATGTGACATCATCAGCAGTGGATTACGGGTAATAGTATCTCTAGTTTACTCCCCTATAGCTGTCTTTCTTTTAACATAAGTGTCTGTTTCCTTCCCTTATACTTACTGTTTTTGGTTCGCTTCCGGTTCGCGTACCGGCGAGCGAACTGGGAAGCGAACTAAGAGAAATAGAGGTTGGCACAGTTCCAAATATTGTACCAATTTTTTAATAACGGGGAGGTAGTTCTGAAAAGAACTTTTTTTTTATTGTTTTTGTTGTTTTATATTTTTTTTATTATTTTTCGGAACATTTTTTTACTTTTTTTGAATTTTTCTGAACAGTTTTATATTTTTTGGGGTTTTTCTTGGAGGGGGCAATGAAAACGATTCATTGTAAAGGGCTCAACAGGAGCAACAAAACAAAAAAAGAAGTATTTATTATTTTGGGCGTTTCGTACAAACTTGTATATGATAGTCAATAGCTCTGTTGATCAGAGTGATGCTTCTTTCTCCGTAGGAAATGAATCCATCGCAAAATACGCAGATGTGTTTTACTTCACCAAATTTCATTTGTATATTTGGCACCATCTCCCTGCCCTCTGGTCCCGTTACTTCCGGTACAACAGATCTTCTGGCCATAATAGGGAGATTATCTAGGTCGTTCCGAAACTGTGCAGCACTGTAGTTGTTAGGATGCCACCTAGTCATATGGCGATGCATTGTGTAGTTTCCGAAACTGTATTTTTTCTCGGTTCCTCTGGACAGTCTATCTTGACATATAAGGCAAGTTACGTATCTTGCATTTACTTTTTTCTGACCTTTGGGATTTTTAAAAAATTGCCAAATGAAGTTTTCTTTCCGGTGAGACGTCCTGGGCTGCTCAGGCAAAAACTGCCTCTCTTCGTGCTCGTCGTCCTGTTCCTCTTCTTCCTCTTCTTGTTGAATTATAACTTGAGCAGGTGGTCCACTCTTCCTTGGATGTGGTGGAGGTGGTGGGGAAGCACCAGCTGAAGCTACTAAAGAAGCCATTGCTCAGTGATCACAAAGGGTCTTTCTCTCACAATGATGAAAGTCAGAGTGAGGAAAGAAGGAGGGATTCTCATCATTTGGGAAAAACAAGAGTTCTCAACCAATGAAAAGTGTTCATTTTAGATTATATGACCTAGTCTTACATCATTAGGAAACCAAAAGTGAAATGAACCAATGAAAAGTGTTATTACCAAGTCACATGACCTGCTGTGTTTACGTTAAGCGCTTTGCAGGGCCTCCCGGTTTGCTTCCAGAAACCTGCGCTTTGCGACTCGCTTCGCGTACCAGTTCGCTAACGTAGCACGTCATATGACGTATCACGCGACAACGCGAAACGTCATGCGGACGGGAGGCGTCACGATGTTGTTTTCTAACGCGGCAGTTGCGGTAAAGAAACGTTTACCGGCTCGCGGTCTATTTCGCGGCATCAAGGCCAGCTAACGGGAAGCTTCCCGATTCGCGAAGCGGGAACGAAGAAAAAAAAATATTTAAAAAAAAAATTATTCATAAACATATAAAATATATTTTTGGATTTAAAGAAGAATACATTTTACAGCTACAGATATTAGCTGTTAAAAAACCAATGAAATTCACTGAAAAAACCATAGGTTATAGACCATATATAGTTAGGAATTAGCATTTACAAAACCTTGAAAATTCACTGAAAAAACCATAGGTTATAGACCATATATAGTTAGGAATTAGCATTTACAAAACCTTATTTTACTCACACAAAACCATTGAAATTCCATATATAGTTAGTTGCACTAACTATATATCGCGCACCCGCAATCCACTGCTGATGATGTCACATATTACATCATTCATGACATGGTCAGTGACATCACTGATGACATCACTGATGACATCTCAAATGACATCACTGATGACATCACTGATGACATGTGATTTGACATCAATGACCACATCACTGATGATATCATTCATGTGACAATACAATGCATCTCCTCACATTTTAATATAACCTCTGTTTCACCCAGTGTTAAATACAGAGTATAATTTTTGAAACCATTGACACACCAATACTAGTTACTACATACGCACTCACTGATTCCTATGTCTACACACACATTCACTCATTCACCCATACAATCATTCATACATACAATCACTCATCTTTACAACACTATCATATGCACTCATACACCTATACAGACACTCACAGTCTGCCACTCATCCATGGAGTTACTCACACACGTAGTCAGTCCTGTTAAAGAATCAATGACACTTCCATTTTCTTGTCTATGCAGTTAAACATAGAGCACCTTACATTTTCAAACATATACTAACACATACTTACCTTCTTATAGAATCATTGATACAAGTACACATTGATCTGCACAGAGTCACACACCTCCCAGCCAGCCAGCCACACACACACTCAGTCTCCCATACAAATACTTGGACAATCAATCAGTAACCCATATAGTTAATCATATAGCTACTGATCAAAACGTGCAGCAGTTTACAGAACAACAGACATAATGATGCTCAAATTAAGATAGTTTAGTCACTAACCCATGCACTCAGTGAGACACATTTAATCACTCACTCATACATTCAGTCATGCACCTACTAAATCCTTTGTCCAGACACTTATACTTCCACTCATTCTTCAATATGTAAGACACATTTTAACTTTACAGAAACACACAGTCACTGGATGATGTCATCAGTGATGTCATCAGTGATGTCATTTGGGATGTCATCAGTGATGTCATCAGTGATGTCATTTGAGATGTTATCAGTGATGTCATTTGAGATGTCGTCAGTGATGTCATCAGTGATGTCATTTGAGATGTCATCAGTGATGTCATCAGTGATGTCACTGACCATGTCATGAATGATGTAATATGTGACATCATCAGCAGTGGATTGCGGGTGCGCGATATATAGTTAGTGCAACTAACTATATATGGAATTTCAATGGTTTTGTGTGAGTAAAATAAGGTTTTGTAAATGCTAATTCCTAACTATATATGGTCTATAACCTATGGTTTTTTCAGTGAATTTTCAAGGTTTTGTAAATGCTAATTCCTAACTATATATGGTCTATAACCTATGGTTTTTTCAGTGAATATATATATATATATATATATATTTTTTTCTTTTTTTTTGAGAACTCGTCACACTTGCAGACTCACACTGCACGATTCGAAATGACGAAGAGTGGACCCAGTAATTGCTTGTGCAAGAAAGTGATTTATTTCATTTCATAAAATCCAGCGCTGCCACCATGACGCGTTTCGCCTCCAAGGAGGCTTGATCACATGACAAACTGCTCGCCTTCGAGCAGACAATTTGAAATGACAGTGCAACATGGTTAACAATAAACATGGTAAAAATACAGTGCAAAGAACGCTGTAATCCCAATGACATTTTTAGACAATGCTAAAATATCATGTTAAAAACTGCCTATAAATATAAATAAGCTTAAAAATGATTTAAGTTATTTACATGAAAAAATAGAGTGCAATAGTCCTCTAAAATTAAGACAGGTATTGTAATTTCCAAAATAAACATGACAAAGAAATTCATCTATGTGAGGAAATCGCTCGAATTCTTAATACCCTCTTGTATTGTACATATTTTCTTTAACAATGCAGTTTCAACAATTAAATGAAAACGGAAAAAGGCGTAAATCTGCACATTAGTAAACCTGACATTGTTTACTCCATGTCATACAATTTCAAAAAGTAAAGCCCAAGTGGGCCTGCCACCTAAAGCTGTCTGCTTGAGCATATAAAGTGCGTTATTCGTGATTGTGCAAAAGTGCAAGAAAAAATATAAAAAACAATAGAGATTCCTGTTGTTTACAATAGTTTCTTTAAAAGTTGTGAATAATTCATTCAAAGCAAGACACCACAATACTCAATTTTTAAGAAAGGAGAGAATTGATTAAAAACCAGGTTAATATTTACAATATCTGGACAGGTCTAATAGGCATTTCTGTGAATCCTAAATGCAGGTATAGAGATATTCCCTGTCATTCAGTCCATTGGGATTCTTTGTATTAAGCTCCAGTATATACCTGGTCTCAAGGAGACGGAGTTTGGCCTCACGGTCACCTCCTCTCCTTGATGCCTCCACTGCATCTATGATAAAATACTGGAGCTGGTCAGGAATGCCTAGATGTTTGACTTCGAAATGCCTGGCAACCGGATAGTTTTGGTCATGTCCCGTGATTGCACGTATGTGTTGGAGTATCCGTTTGTGAGCGGGCAGTTTGGTGCTGCCCACATACTGTAGCCCACACGGACACTCCAACACATAAATAGCATATTCCGTTTTGCAGGTTAGCCACTTAGTGATGGCAATTGGTTCCTTTCGGAAAGTGCTTGAATTATGTGTCCTATTGCTGCCGTAACGGCATGCTTTGCATAGAGGACAAGTTTTGAAGGCCTTCTTAAGAGCCATTCAAGTATTAGAAATTTTTCGTTCAATGGTGTTGCTGACCAAGGCCTTCGCCATGGAGGGGGATTTACGAAAAGTGAGCAAGGGCTTTTTGCTCACTTTGTGACCGATGACAGGGTCACTCTGTACCAAGTTCCAATTTATATATATGAACTTTCTAAGATCTCCATGTTGGCGATTGTAGGTCAAGATGACCCGTGGGGAAATTTCTTGGGTCCCTACAAGTTGTTGGTCAGCTTTCCTAGTGGATCTGTCCTTGGGGACCAAAGCTTCCTGTCTGCTAGCGGAGTTGGATCTTTGGATAGCTTTAATCAGACTGGTGTTGGAATATCCCCTAGCAAAAAAGCGCAATCTGCAAGCCTCCTGTGCAGCCGCACATTCAGCTTCTGTGCTGCAGATTCTTCTGATCCGAAGCATTTCCCCATATATATATCTTTCAACAAAACATCACCACAAAGTGCAAATTAAAAAACATCAAACAACAATAGTATAATTACTGTACACATCTTGTACATAATCCTCCAAGTACTTGGGCGTAATCTCCTTTCTCAGACTTTGTCTAACTTCCATGTTTATGTCCGCAACATATTTCATTACAACCACTCTGCTAAGATTGCACACCCTGGTGTGTCTTTTTTTCTTTACATTAACTTTCTTTCAATTAACAATTTCACATTGTTGTTATGTCAATCACAATGACAAAATAAGCAATGTAGTACAGAGGAATCATGTCACATGTCATATAGACATTATCAAGTAGCAAGTGTCTGTACATGAATACTCATTGCTACAGAATAATGCATTACTAACAGTATCCACCCATCCTTCCAAACAACTAGACAATGTCACCCATCTATTAATCTTAGCATAGTAGAGTATGAATCAGTAACCTAGTGTGGAGGTGGTGGTGTGTGGCCAAGTGTCCGCAGCACTGTGAATGAGTAGCGAATTACAACTGGTTCTCTGTCAGTATGGTATAATAATCATGCCAGGCAACAGTGCACAAAATGGTGCAATGCACATCCAGCCCCGTAGTGGAAGAGGACGCAGGAGGTGCGACAGTATAAGTAAAATATCTGTTGCATGTGTAGCCTGAAAAATCAGCATACTACTCATCTTTAGATACCTCATCTTGTAATCTAAACCTTTCTAGGAGGGCATCCCATGCGAGTGAGATGGGTCTACTATGCTTTTCTCTATATTCCTTCAGCCATATCGCTCCTGTCCCCAGTGTAAAACCTCCTCTTGCCTTGGAATCAGATGTAGCACCTTCGTGGATTTCCAGTGTCTGGTTATCAGTCGCTTTGCTAGTCAAAGGGCCAAATCAATGAAGCGTAATTCCACTCTGGGATACAGCCCTAATAGAAGGGTTCTGGGATATCCCAAGGTGCGATGCCCATAAGCTATGTTAATGTTGTGGAAATTGTGTCCCAATAAGCAGACAGAATGACCCTAGCTTGTGCAGGAGATTGGCATTGGCTATAAGACAGTGAGGACATGTGAAGGATACCGACTGAAACATTTGGCTGATTCTGTGTGGAGCTAGGTATGGTGTATGCAAAATGGAGAATAGGAGGAATTTGAATCTCGAGTTATGAGAGACTTTTGTGGGATACGCTAACAGGGCAGTCCAATCCTTGTCTGAGAGTTCATGTGAAATGTTCTCTCCCCATTTTGCTTTCAAGGAACAGAGCGATATCAGGAGGTGGGATCAGAACCCACAATAGAGCCAACATACTAGGTGCCTGCCATGTCACATAGTGTGTAACGCCTGAAGTGGTACATGTGTTTCTGGTTCCCTCCCTTAAGGTGCCCAGTATCTTCGCACATATTGAAGCATATTTGCATGTGTGAGAAAGAGGTCTTTAGTGCACCCATGTGTGTGTACAAAGTCCCAATGTGGGAGGAACACTCCATCCTGGAATAAGGAGTCCACCTTTCCCATCCCTTCCTTCTCCCAAGGGCTGCGCCTGCTTGCCCTCAGATTACGCAAGGATGTGGTAAGGCCACACAATGGTATATTTGGTGCACATGGAACCATAGAGACCATGTAGTATCTTGCTATCTTTCAGTATGTCAGGCTATGCACAATAGAAAGGAGTTTGTCACAGGCAGTATCACCCCCGGGTACGCTAGTTGGTAGAGATGACCGCAGTATACCAAATCTCTATCAGGTTCCGGATGGCCATCTGAAAATAGAGCCACAGCAGCTGCCCAGCTAGTCAGTATGCCTTAAAGTCAAGTGCTCCCGGACCACCATCATCAGTCTATAACTGACTTTGCAAGACCTACTCTGCTGCACCCTTTTCCCCATGTGAGCTCCACTAAAATAGTGTTCAACAGCTTGAACAGCCAAGCCAGTACCACTGTCATAGGTTGATCAAATTATAGAGTGGGTGAGGCAGCATGACCATATTTGCCAGCTCCAGTTGCCCAGCTACTGACAGAGATAATGTGGTCCAGAATGGGATCTGTGAGCATAAAATGTTGACTGTATGGATAAGGCTGCCCTCAAGTAGATCCTGTGTCTTTCAATACATTTGCATCCCTAAATACTGGATTGTATGTGGAGCCACAGGAAGAGCGGTGTATCCAAGTGGCAGCATGAGGTCTGTATAAGTATCAGCGAAGGAAAATGCATAATATTTATCCACGTTGACCTGCAAACCTGATAATGCCTCAAACTTGGTTAATAGTTGGGCTATCCCCACTTCCCTGGAGTGTTTTAAGATAGAGGATCATATTGTCCGCATATAAGGACACAGAATGGATCCTACGACTAATGAGGATCTCCCATTCAATAGCATCCTGTCAGATTCATTGTGCAATGTGTTCTATGGCGATGATGAACAGGAGCAGCGAAAGGGGGCAGCCCTGTCGTGTCCCACATGAGATCTAATACGAGTCAGAGATAAAAGGCCCTGTACGAGCCCAGGTCATAGGTGTTGTATACAATATTGTTGCAAAAATTCATATACAACAATGAACTGGCTAATAACAAGCACTGACAAAGTCACACCAAAAAAAACCACCGACGCCAATAAATTAACATGACACCCCAACTGGTTCACGGCAGAACTGAAAACTCAGTAACGTGATTGCAAACAGAAGGAAAGAAGATGGCGTGCCAGTAAGACTCTTGAGGACCAGACACAATTCAAAGATTCCCTGAACTGATCTACCACCTCCTGATGAACAACACCAAGAAGACTGCCGCATCTACCCAAATCAAGGACAGCACCAACAACAGCAAGGAACTTTTTAACAAAGTCAAAAAGGCCACCAACACCATGGCAATTGAAAACAGCATCTCACCCTGACAAGTTTTCTGTGACACCCTCACAAACTTTTTTCAAAATCAACACCATCTACCAAGACTTCACATCCCAGCCTGCTGCTGAGGACGGCATCAACAGTATCCGCCAACTGACACCAGCTCTCCTCGTAGAACATACTCACCAAGAAGGAAATAACATCCATCATGAGATCCATCCACTTCAGAGCCCCAGCAGACCCCTAGCTACATCATACATTCAACCTTGGAACTCACCCATCAGCAAAGAACTTACCAAGGTCCTCAACTCCTCAATCACCATGGCCCACTTCTACCAAAAATGGAAATATGCTGACGTTAAGCTGCTGCTGAAGGAGCCATCCACGGACTACTGACCTACCTCCCTCCTCCCTTTCCCAGCCAAACTCATCAAGAAAGCCATCAACATCCAGCTCGCTAGACACCTGGAGAATACAACCTTCTGGACCTCTCGCAATCCAGCTTCAGAGCTAACCACAGCACAGAGACAACCCTAGTGGACAAATCAGAATACTGTTAGATCACGAAGAAACAGCAGCCCTCATCTCAGCAACCTTTGACAGGGTATCCCACCACACACTGTTAAACAGATTCAACCATGTCGGAATCCAAGGAGCAGCATCAACTACTTCTTGCACCTCAGGGCCTCACCATCGCTCCAGCATTTCAGGAGGGACCTCAAGTCCAGAATGTTCAACCAACAGGAGAACAGACAGCATGTTTTCCCAGCACCTCGAGACACTCACAGGTGATGCAGCCGCGCTCTGCAAATCCTGATTGATTGAATGATGGATAATGTCACCCATTTAATATACACTCAGGGGATGCTGAATTTAGTCACTGCTGCTATCATGTATTCCCAAAAAAGTGTGTCAAAGGCCTGGCGTATATCCAGGGACACGCAGCCAGCCAGCTGGTATTGCCCACGAGCAGCATCCATTATTTGAAACAATGGGGGATATTGAGGGAGGTACATCGCTGAAGAACAAAGCCACATTGATCCATGTGTAATAACTCATAGAGCAGCGGGAGTAGTCTGCATGCAAGTATTTTACTTAAGATTGTTTACTCTGCATTTAACAAAGACAAGGGTCTGACCTGCAGGTGACTTGCCAGGTTGTAACACTGAGCCCAATAATGCCTCCCTGGTAGTAGCTGGGACGGAACCGTTCTTAAGCAAGGAATTATGTAATTTTGCTAATTGAGGCACTATGGGCATTGCATGCAGCAATTAGATATCAATTGGGATGTCGTCTGACACTGGCATTTATTGCGGGTGAGTTCTTTGATTGCTCCTCGTTTCTCACCTGCTGAAATAGGGGCACTAAGAGTTTCCAGTCACTGACACTTTTGGCAGTGCCTCTGGTTGAAAAAAAGAGGTGACTTTTGCAGGATCTGGAGGTGCCAGTGCAGTGTACAGTAGTGTGTAATATGTGCAGAATGCCGTGTTGATGTCTAGCTGTGCCATGGCAGTCCCGTGGTTTGGAGAATTTCTGGAGAGAATGGGTGTGGGTGAAATGGGCCAAAAGTGTGTCTGATTTATCTGAATCTGTATGTGTCCTCAGGGTATAAGTCTTGTAATCTATTTGGCGGAGGTGCACTAGGAGTTCTGCATGGGTTATCCTTGCTTCTTGCAACCTGTCAGGTGTCTCAGTGTTATTAACTACGGCCCTTTCCAATGACCCCAGCTTTTCCTACAATTGCATCAGTTCCCATACAACCTCTCTACAGACTACCACCACTGCACCAACAACTGTGCCCCTAATTACCACCTTTAAGGCTTCCCACTCTACCAGAGGAGAGGAGGTTGTGTACGAATTCTCAGAAAAGTATGTATCAATGCGAGTAGCAAGTGTGTCTCTGAACACTGCATAATAGGGCTCTAGGTGCCAGGTGGGTATCGGGGTTGGAACTCAGCCCCATGACAGAGTTCCAATGGGTTGTGGTCAGAAACTGTCTTTCCCAGATACGTGGCATGTGGAATACTATACTTGAGGTGCGAGGAGCAAAGGAAATTATAAAGGTGGGAGTGTAACTGATGAGGGTACAAATAGAATTAATATTCTCTCATACACAAATTGCGGCCACACCATACGTCAAAGATATCCCACCCATCTATCCACTGTCACTATGCTCTTGCTTGACGGATATGGGCAGTGCCTGGCAGGTGGAGTGGGAATGATCAAGGGTCATGTCTACAACTGCATTAAAATCATCTCCCAGCACCCATGTGTACAATGCCCAATCCACCATGACTGTTGACATCTTGCTACACGTTGGGCCCATATACACAGCCTAACCCAATAGAAGCTCCATTTAGTTTGCCTTTCACTAGCACATATCATCCATGGGGGCTCAGTTCTAGTATCCAAATCCTTTAACAGGACCCTATTCGGCGTCAAATAGTAGCCCCCCTCACATATGCAGAACAGGATGTATGAAATAATTGTCCCCTTCATTAGTGGCGTAATTTCAGAGCCTCCAGTGAAGTGGGATAAGTTTCTTGTAAACATGTGATATGTGCATGGCGCCTATGTAATTGTGATAATACCATATGTCTCTTGTGCACAGTCCCGAGACCTCTCACATTTCACACGTTAATGCTATAAGAATTAGGCACAGTGTGCGGCATGATTCTGAAACCATTCCAAGCATATAACTGGTGACTGAGTCTGACAAAGAAACTACTTCCTCCAATATTCGGTCCACCAATACAAAGTCGTTTGACTACATAATAAACAAACAGCAACCAAACAACCAAGGTAAACTGTGGGCCTATGCTCAAAAAGAGATGATAATACACCCAGCGGGATGTCTTGTGGGTACAGAACGAAGGCAGTTCAACCAGGATGGTCCTTATGGACCCGGAGCCTGGGGTCCTCTGTGTTAACAGCATTCTTGAAAAGTTTTATCACTCATATGGGATCTGAGAATTTCCATCTGGTTCCTGGCATTCTGATTCTCACCCTAACACCCACTGTTTCCTCAATGACTTCTACTCTTTTTCTTTCAGGAAAACATTTTTACCTCTCTTCCATTTTCTTATTCACTCTCTCTTGTACAGTCATAGCTGTCCCTTTTTCCTCACATTTCAAATTCACCCAAGATGGTACCATAACACTGTTCGACTTTCTTTTCATGATGAGTTCAAACAGAGATTTTCCAGTCACTGAATGTGGAGTTAAACAAAACACTTCAACATTCCTACATATTTCTTCTCTCCATTCCCCAGCCTTATCCTTATACATCCTGATGGTCTCCTTCAACACCCTATTGAATCATTCCAAAATGCCATTAGGGTCTGGGGAATATAAAGCACATTGTTTGTGTTTAATTCCTCTTTCTGCTAGAAACAAAGCCATTTCTTTTGAGATTAACTGAACTCCATTTTTATTTAACAACACTCCAGGGATACCTTCCCTATCAAAAAGTTCTCTGAGAAACGCCGTCACATGTCTAGTTTACACTTTGTGAGTGAAAGTCACCTCTGGCCACTTCGAAAATAAGTCCATTAACACAATGACTCTGGGTTTAAGAATGTTATCACTTGTCATACATTGTACAAAATCTCAAACCAATCTCTTTTCTTTCATGTCCATCCCTGGACACCAATAAACGGTTTTGAGTTTCTTTTTAGTTTTAGAAATTCCCAGGTTCCCTTCATGTGCCAATTTTACCAACAGTCCATGTCTTTCTGATAATTCTTCTCTTACATTACAGAATTTCTGACACTCATTGCCTCCACAACCCTTCTTACATCATCCAGACTTTATTAGCCTAAAAACCTCGTGAATTACTAAGTCCTCACAAGAATCTTGTCTCCTCTTCTCTTCAGGAATTGCTACACCGTCAATGGCAGAGACACAATCATCATCTTCAATCTCATCATCACCATCCCTTCATCTTTTGACACCAATCTGGAAAACGCATCACCAACAACATTTCTTGCTCCTGGTATATACTCCACCATGAAATTATATTTTTGCAATGCCACAACACACTTCGTGATTCTTTCTGACCCCACATCAATGCCTTTCCTGTGGAAAATCTCTCTGAGGATCTTAAGATCAGTCTTGATTTTAAATTCACACCCCGAAAGAAATGTCCTTACCACCCAGAATTTTTCAAGGGCCTTCCTCTCGATCACAGAGTATCTTGTTTCAGGTCCTTTCAGGATTCTAGACACAAACATGATTGTTGTAGAAATGGTCTCTTCACCTTGCAGCAGTATTGCTTCTAACCCCCTCACACTTGCATATGTAACTAATGTGGATTTTATACTTAATACATTTGGGGTTTCTGCAATTTTTGTTTTATTACCATGAACTTATTTTCACCATCTTGGTCCCATACAAATCTGCACCTTTCTTTAACAAATTCCGCATCTTAATGCTCTTCATGGCGAAATTGAGTTATGAATGTGCAGTGATACTCGCCCATCCCTAAATAACTGATTAATTCTTCTTTATTCTGAGAGGGTGACTGTTAGAGAACAACTTTTCCAAGCCTCCTAGGAGTGACGCATAGCAAACACAGACACCAGGGATCTGAAACATATGAAATGTAGTTGCAGGTACCAAAGCTTATTGGCAGGCAGAGGCAGGCGGCAAAAGCACATCCCCGTGTTACGCATAAAAACTAAGGGCCATATGTATCAAGCAAATTCGCATTCGCAAACGCGTACATTTGCAGAATTTCGGTGTTTGCGAATGCGAATTTGACAACTGGTATGTATTAAGGGAAATCTGGTGCAAAACAAGGAATCGCAAAATTTGCGATTCCTTATTTTGCAATTGCAATTAAGGAATCGCAAATTTTGCGATTCCTTAAATGCAATGTATGAATAAAAAAAAAATGCTAATCGTCCTTAAGGAATCGCAAATTACCACCAACTTCAAGTTGGCGGTAATTTGCGAATTCCTTGAAAAATGCAAATTTGTGCATTTTTCAAAGTGCCATGTGACGCGCATACATGCCCTTAGGGCATGTATGTGCACCACATGTGCACCCATGCTTATTTCAGGGGTGCAACAGGGTGTCCTTTGGACACCCCTGCACCCTTGAAATTATTCTCAATTTGCGATTCTCAAATTGCGAATCGCAAATTGAGAATAACTTCCCATTCATTCCTATGGGCCTCCTGGCCCATAGAAATGAATGGGAAAGTATTCCTTAATTGCGATTCGCAATTTGCTAATCGCAATTAAGGAATACTAAGAATTCGCAAAAAAATTGCGAATTTGTACATACATCCCAATTTGCGATTCTGAAATAGCGATTTCTAAAAAATCGCTATTTCAGAATCGCAAATGGGTACCTTGATACATATGGCCCAAAGTTTCTTCTGCCCAGAGTCATTCTTGTGGGGCCGTTATATATGTTAAAAATTGCAATCACCAGCAAAACCCCAAAAGGCGACAGTCCAAACGTGGGCAAATATATAGAAATAGAATTGCCACATAAGCACAAAACTACAAGAACACAGTGCAAAAATATACATATTGCATTGTAGACAAACAAGGGGACAGAAAACAGATTGAACTAAACTTAACATGAGGGACTGGGGCTAAACTTAACATAAGAGACAGGGGGCCTTTAATGGTCTGATTTGACAGCTATTGGAGATGTCAGAAAGGGCATTGGAGGGCCTCGGGTCAGGGCTGGAATAGACTTGTGAAGGAGGGGCTGGTTTGCTAAGGAGTACCTGAGCTGCACGTTCCGAGCAGGCATCTTACTACACGGAGAAGTAAGATTGCTCAGCAGCTTTGAGATAGTGTTGGTGAGAATTAGATCTAAATAAAATATCTATGTGTTGCTTACATATGAATATATATTTTTTCATGCACCAGTGTAAAAATATATACATGGTAGAAACACAGTAGTAACAACCTATCCATAAAGTACATATATTTGGGTGGCATTACACCATTACACAGTACTTAAATAAAGCACACAGATTGGCACAAAGAAACACACTTAAGAGATAGTCAGTATTCAAACATAGAAAAAGGGATATGCTAGTACTGAATGCATTCATATGCTATAGGTCAATGGCCATTCATTTAAAAGTGTGTTTGTGTGCTTTCTCTATGTCTTGTTGTATGCTTAGATATCGGTGGACTAGCTCCTGCTCTGTAGGAGATCGAACTTTAGCTGCAGAAATTAAAAAGATGCCCTTACTACACAATTGCAGTCCTGTGGAGCAGCACACTGAGGACAACACAAAAGTACCACTATGGCTATAAAGATATCAAATAGTGCTAGAACTAGGCTTTTCAACCATCCTGTTAATATCCATGACCATAGCTAGGACTAATGATCAGAATCTGTAATTTTCTCTGCTCCACGGAGTATGTGAACTGCATGCTTAATTTGTGCCACATCCCTTGCTAAGTTTTCACTTTTATTAAACAAATAACAGCAAGATGAATTCAGTAAAACACGCAGTCCTCCTTGTTGTAGCGTCAGAAGAGCAAGTGGAATCCTAGGTTGAATAATCATGTCAGCCAAAGAATTAATTTCCACCTGCATCTCTTGAAGTGCATCTCTTGTTGCATTAAATGCTATGGCTAACTAAGCAGACATGTTAACAAGGGCCATTTCCAAATCATTTACACCATAACCAGGAATGCATCCTTGCATTAACTAAAAAATAGACCATGTTTAGCCTCCAGAATAGGTGCATTTATGTCTCTTTTATACCTATGAGTGAAACTCCCCAAATGTAATGTCTCATGTGCTGCTATATGTGTCAAGACTAAAATGTTTGGTATAAGAAAAGAAATAGCACACATGTCTTCCCACTGCCGTATGAAGCACCTTGTATGCTTTATTACCACCAACAAAATATATACCGCCCGTAACTTTGTGTTCAATTTTGATATTTTCTGAGAGGAAGACCTAAACCCTCAAGGAAAGTGTTTTAAAACTGATTACACCATTTGTAATCAATCCATGCCAAATCGATAAGTGTAATATTTGCCGACAGTTCCATGTAAGAGCAGCGAGCTGACCATAAGGGATAGTCTAACATTTTAGAAATCACATTTGGTGCAATAGTATAATCATTCTCCCGCTCAATTAATGGATTATTTTAGACATTTGATGTGTTTATTGTGGGTGGTAAATACCTAGTTGCCAATTGCAGTTGGACAACTGAGACATATGGCCTATGCTTTAAAGATGACTTCTTGTGAAAGATGATCACTCATGTCTGTCATGCCCAGGTGGAAAGAGGAGAATTTGTGAAATGTGGAAAGAGTGACAAATGTGTAGTTGAGTGTTGAGTTGGCCATTGTCGGGTGGAATATTGCTGCAGATGGACTGTCATTCCGGAGGCGACCATTCCGTGCCCTGAAGCTAAGAGACTCCAGCTCTCTCACAAGTTGTTTTCCAATCTTAGATTGTTTTCCTGTCTTGTTGAGACTCTGCTCCGGGATGTCTCATTGCTAACCTCGGACAGAAATTAGATCTTCATTAGCTGGTGTACTGAGAAGGTGAAGATTGAAGTCGCCAGTTAATATGAAGTCAGATACTTGTTCCTCTTCGAGGAGCCTTGTTAAGTCCCTAACCAGTTTTTCTGAGCCCTTGGCCCTGTCCCTGGGGTGGAGACACATGTTAAATATCACTACCTTCAATTCTTCTACTTCACTCCTGAGTGTCACTCTGACTTGCATTTCTTCTGATTGTTGCATTAGACTTCATCTTCAGCTCCTTAACAGGGCCGATATTTGCTATTGATACATATATTTACATCCCGCCCATTGAATGGCCAAACTCTGCTCTTTCCGTGCAGGTACATGATGAATCATGTAATCCTGCACATGAGAAACGTGCTCAAGCCAAGTTTCCTGGAAGAGGATAAGGTCAATGGAAAGTAAATAGAGTAAAAATTGTGGATCTGATATTTTGTTTGCTAGGCCGTTTAAATTCCAGGAGCATAGGCGGAGTGGTCTTGCTCTCAGCAGCCTTGGCTTGTTGCCTTCGACATTTTGTCAAAGGCAGTATTTGTGCCATGTACTTTGTGAATTATAAAGTTCCAATTCAGGACAGGTGCCTCTTCCATTTGTGTACTTCTGTACTTGAAATTTTTTTTTTTTTTTTTCAGAGGTAGTAGTGCTCCTCACTCCCCTGAGCACTGAATGTTTAGACCATCTTGGATTGATTTTCAGCAAGGAAAGTTGTTGGGTAGCTCTGGCTTTCATAAGGGAGCAATCTAATCCCCAGCACCGAAAAGTGGCCTGTTAGTCTAAGATCATCCTGGCTATCTCAATCGATATCCAGGTGGCTTTAGTTGCATAATTTTTCTAAAGACTGCCCATTTGGAAACATTTGATGGCCACTAGGTCAGATGAGCATAAGTTCTCCATGCCGTTTAACATTGCTAAGAGGTGTAGTATGTTGCCCCTATTTAAGATGCCTCGTCTCCCCCTTTGATTTATATTCAGGCTTGAAAATGATGGTGTTTTCGTTTCAATCTGGTCACTGACTGGGAGGTTATTAGATTTTGAAAATAATATTACTGCTCATGTAGCTGGAGAATTTTTGTAGGACTAATGGGCTGATTAGGATGGTGTGAGACTACCACTGACAGCCCATCGGTGGCGGTCCAACCGCCATCCTAAGTATGTTTTCCACCCACCACATTAGGATTTCCAGCAGTTTGTTGGCAGATGGCAAGGCCGACTGTCATGGATACGACGGGCTCCTTGAGCCCACTGGTGCGGTGGAGGTGGAGCAATCCCTACAATGGAGGCATGCCTGCCAGGCACCACAATAGGCATTACGATGTTCATTTCTGCTGGCCCTTTAATGGTGGTGAACCCGCCATAAAGAGGCAGGTGGAAGGGGACATTGTGGTCCCGTATCAGGCCCTTCTTAACCCTTTTGGCCTTACTTCTGTTTTTGGGTGCACCTATGTTGACCCCCTACATATCCGTGCACCTTGTGGTAGGCACCGCATCGTTCTTGCCACATGGTGCAGGCATATGCACAATGTGTGGTTTCTCGACTGTGGCATGTGCTGCAGCCAGCAGCACATGCCACAATGCAAAAAATACACTTTGTGACCACCTTGAAGGTGGTCGCATTGTAATTCAGGTGCGGGACCGCCGACAGTTTGCCAGGTGGTCCCATCCCCAATGGCAGTCGGACGTAAGTCTGACCACCATCGAAATCAACCCCTAAGTTCTTTACTTATCTCAATTGAAGGGGGGGAATGAATCATAATGAATCATAATTGAGGTTGTTCTTGCCGATGAACTGGGTCATTATTACTTGCCCTTCAGTTGTTGGGTTAGCAGCATGGGGTGCAGAGCCCATTATTGTAGCTTTTTAAGTTGGCAGAAATACCAGCACGGCTTCAGAGTTCGATGAGGCTGTCTGTCTTCAGCAAAGTCACCGCCATTGATCCCTCTTTCTTTTCCTTGGCCAGCTGAGTGCAGCTACCATGAGGGAGACAAGTGAAGGGGTTGGTAGTACAGACTAAGTGTCATGTTCATCATTTAGTTGGCCGTGGGAAGTGATTTTGCTTTGGAAATATCTGAAGATATAATTCTTTCTATTTCTGCCTTTTTTTATCTGCTTTAAGCATGCTTGGGCATTATTCTGCTAGGCTATTGGGCTGACATCCCTTTACCATTTTGGATCAAGCTTATATTTTGGGTCTGCCTGTTTAACTAAAGGAAGAGAGGGCAGTGGAGGATGTGATGAAGTGAGGGGATCAAGAGGCTTGCTAGAGTTCTGAAAACTACTTGTCCTGTCACCCTCGACCTTGATCACTCCTTGAGGCAGTTCAAGGTCAATGGCTCCGACCCCCTTGTGTGAGATTGGAGATCCAAGATGGGTGTCCTTTTTTAGTGCAGAGGTTTTGTATCAAATCCATTAGCAGGTCTCCCAACATGCTAGGGAGGGTGAATCATTATTCCAAAACTGGAGCACAATTGCAGTCTTCCTGCATTGCCTGAGGATGGGACTACACATGTTTGACAAGCTTCTTATCAACCCGGGAGACATACATTATTAAACAGTGGAGAAGTGATAACTGGATATCCCATTTGTCTGACTGGTACTACAGTACATTCACAGAGAGCTGCATGGTGTTAAATAGCGCTGTCCCGATGGAGTCGGTCTGTTGTTCCTTTTTTGAAAATGGAAATACTTGTGGGGTATTAGTGACTACCACCTTGAGGGGAGTTCTGTGCCTATGAGGCAATTAAGTTCACCCATTCCTGTGTTGAGAAGTACAAGATTTCGCAGATTTTAGATTCTCCTCCTCAGTTTGGTGAATGGGAGTTTAACGAGTGGGGTAGGCTGCTGGAAACTCTTTGTGTGCAATCATGTGTTTAGAGGCACTTGGTGACTGGGGGGCGGTTTTGCTCTGGTTTGGGTGTTGTTGAGCACTATTTGACCTACCCTCAGTAATAACATGCAGCAGTCACTGCTCTTGTGTACACTTGATCTAGAAATGCTTTTGTTAGGGAACATAATGTATATCTCGCCCATGTCACTTGGATTAGTCCTTGAGCAATGAGCCCGGGGAGATTTAGGGCACTGCACCTGACCTGGGAGATTCAGGGCAAAGAGGAGGCTCTGCCCCAGTGGCTTTTTTCTCTACGTCATCGCATTAGAGGCAATGCCCTTTGTTCCCTCTTCACCATCTGGCATTTCTACTTTTGTGCCCATAATCTTATTTGTTGTGGTTAGGGCAGTGACAGAAGAAAGAGGTGCTATGCTTGAGTTCTCCTCTGAGTGATGACAAAGGACCTCAGGTTGTAGGAGTGGTAAAAGACCCACAATCCTCTCATTGCTGGAGTAGGTAGCTGTACTAGTGTTCTTTAAGAAGGCAAATTTGGTGTAGATTTTTGGTTGGTGAGTGCAGGGCAAAATCCTCACTGTTGCTTCATTAATAGCTCTCATACCTTCCCTGCACTGTGCTCCTGGCCACCTTCTAAGCCCCTCTGTGGGCTCCTTGACAGTGTGGCACCCAGTGGGGCCAATGTGGTTTGAGGTGCAAGTGTTGCAGGGATTTTTCCTCTTAGTTCACTAGACCTCATTGTGACCAGGCTGACCAGACCAATGACATGCCCTTGGCAAGAGTTTTTTTCAAGGGAGGGGGAACAGTAGAAGGTGGAGGAGCTACAATGCGCAAGCCATACCTGAACCTAGGCAGTCCGCCTCTGCCTGCAACCTTCTGGTGCACCTAATGCACCGCACCTCACACCATATTCCCCCTCTCTGGGCCCAAGACAGATGCTTCGGCATTAGGCCTCGCAGGTCCAGCTTACTTTCTGCCTTCCTTTGCTCCCAGAGTCTGAGTAGGGGCCAAGGTCTTGTTCCCAACATGTCGGCTCAGGACATCAGCAGCTGAACGATGGCAGCCTGGAGCTGCTTGTAGAATTGGGGCAGCCAGGCCAAGCCAAAATGCAGATAAACCTGCAGTGGGGAGGGCAGGAGTATGGTGTAGGTGGGCGCTGTGATCTGCAGGGCAGAAAAAAGGCAAGTGTCTTCCAGCAAGTGGTTCAGCCAGAAAGCGTCTCCCAGCAACTTCAACCATGCCTCACGCTTGCACGCCAGTGACAGCGGCAGCTTGCATGGGGAGTGACATCTGTCATGTTAGTGTTGGCTCCTGACTGGGCCCTCTCGAGGGGAGGGCCATCCCCACAGGTGTTATGCTGTTATTCTGCTATCCCGTTTTGCAGCAGCTTCAAACTTTGGTGCCTTGGAGCTTGGTGCCGCTGCTACCCACTTGCTCGGAGAGTGGCCATTCGTGGACATGTCAGACAGATATAATGGGAAAATGTGATAAACTGTATTGCATTGAAAGTTATTCACCAGCTCTTCACTCAAACTTCTTCCTTTTATTGAGGCATGCCTATCGCCGTGACTGCACAAGCTCAATTCAATATTTCCTAACTGTATCCTATGAACCCAAGCTTAAGATGTGTTTGTGTATCATCAGGAATACATGGGCACCATTAGTACATTACAGTTAACTTTGTACCTTTAATATATTCCCAGGTATGCCTGTCATCATAACGTTTGTAGGACAGGTACTATGTTGTACCCCCAGATGTTGAACTGTCCCAAAATTCAACAACAAGGAGGGCCTATCACCGAGGATCACTATGTTTATGTAGTGTACAGGCAATTCAAAACAAAGACATGCCCATTGTTGTAACTGCCAATATTAAGAGGCCTTTCAATAATTTAAGGCATGCCGGTCATCGCAAGCTCTCATGAAACGGCAGTTATAGCAAAGGTATGCCTGTTGCTGAGGACGTTGTGCCAACCATGTAGACTAAAGTGTATGAGCCCTGTGACCCAAGATGGCCACTGCAGCTGATGGAGCAAGGACTCATAGAGTAGAGATTTACTCGGAAGCAATCCGCTCGTTTAACTCACTAACCTGTTATTAATTACATACTGTGTGAAACTAACACGCACCACATAAATACATGAATTAGTAAAGCTTGCATATGTCTTTGTTAATGTTAAAAATCCAAACAAATTACTAAAACCGCTTTAACAGGGAAATCTTTACTGCACATGCATCAACTGCATCTAGGCAATATGAAGTACTAAGGCTTGGTGGGAAATTCTTGCGCATGAATTAATATGGAGCCTTGAAGACTCGCGTGCATGGCACCTGCTTAGCTGAAAAAAAATTGAGCTATTTATCTAATGCGGGGAAAGTATAAATAAATAAAGGGGTTTGGAGTAGAGATGGGTGGTATACAGTGAAACCATTTATTTGTTAAAATAACATTTGACTTTTCTAACTTTATCAGTAGGGCACATTTGGGCCTCTCATGTATGGCTGGAGTAAGCAGAAACATGTGATAATGGCGCATGACAACTGAGAGTCAGCCCGGAAGAATGACATGTGGGTCGGGAAGAGGACAAGGTCGCAGTGTGCCTTAGACTGAGAACCGACTGTGAAAGATCTAAATGAATGAGTCTACATGTTCAATTTAAAACATTTGTTGCAGATGCAATGTGAATGTGGGTGGGAAAAATAAAACATGAATAAAAATGAAGGGGAAGGGGGCGTGGCTAGCAGCCGATCATGGCGGCAGCATAGAAGGGGAGCTCCGTGAGTGAGGCGGCCTCCTCCATCAATCCGCAACATTATCCGGCACATAGCAACCTCGGAGGGAAGGTCCCGAGGTCCAGGACCAGGCGGAGCCGACTGGGTATACTCCGGTGCACGACCGGGACCGGGAACCGAGCAAGCCGAGCTGCATCCGGCGGCGGCCTCTGAGACGACTGGAGACACCGAGCTGAGGTGTTCCTGAGAGCCGGGCGGAAGTGGAGGCGGCCCGGGAGAGTGATACCGGAAGTCCGCCCTGCCGCACCACACGGCTATACAGCAGCAGCTGCAGTGGGGCGGTTGGACATCCTGCAGTCGGATGGCATGATGGGACCCCAGAGCATCGTGGGAGCAAATATCGGGGCAAAGGACTGACACGATCCGAGTGCCGCTACCAGACTGCGAGGTGGCATATCGCGCTCAGTGACGCATTTGAACGGCAGTTCGCCTGCCCACAGGACAATCTGTTCGTTCCAGAGGGGGAACAAAACAGTGCCCATCTGCATCATCTTAAGTGCGCAGTGAGTAGGGGATATGGTTTGGCAGTAGCAAATCACAGGCAGAATCCATACACTACAGCCAGTGCGGACGAATGACAGAAGACTCCTGAGTATCGTCTGCACTTGGGACTTAATCCGCATGTGAGGTGGATTGAGATCTCACGGAGGTGCACAGGCGGCGATAGCATGGCTCACGCCTAGCCGAAGGGGAGCAGCTGGAGGGATTGACCATAGTCCTGCGCTTGCGCGCTCTGCGGCCGGGGGCTGCCAGGACATGGAGAGGAAAGTGCCCGAGTACTGGAGCGCACAACTTGCGGCCGCCGGGGGCTGAGGGTGTTGCGGCCGTGCATGCCGAGGGGACACTAACTGAAGGCACACTGCAGCTTTCGTGGGCCTCCCTAACGTCACTCATATTACTCAGCAGTAGGAGACTGTGTGGTGGTCCGGCTGCAGCGGGGCCTTGAACGTGAGAACAATGGCGGGCAAAGCCACGAAGAGCAACTCGACGCAGGTAAGACTGGACAAGTTTGCCTACGACAAGCAAAACCCTCCCCACGCAGAACCACGAACGTCCACTGGGAAAACATCAAAAGGGGAAGGATCCAAAAAAGTTACGCTAGAAGATGTCATGAAGGCGTTAACGCAGGTGCAAGCTACAGTGGGGTCGATTTCCACGGATGTCACTGTCTTGCGCGCAGACTTCCACTAAATGACCGAACGTGTGAAGGAGGTCGAAGTGGTCAAAAAATCCTTGGAGGACGTGTCGGGACTGCAGATAGCGGCGGAACGTATGGAGGCCGAGAACACATCACTCAAGGAGAAGCTGGACGACCAGGAGGGACGCTCGAGGAGAAACAACGTCAGAATTCTTGGGGTTCCGGAATCTGAGTGCGCCCGAGCAATGGACCTCTATGTGGAAGAACTGATTAAGACGAAGCTCCAACCCAAGGGGCTTTCACACTTCTTCTCGGTAGAAAGGGTGCACAGAGTCCCTGGTGGAAGGCCAAAACCGGGTGCAGCTCCGAGACCAATTCTGGCAAGGCTCTTCAATTTCCGCGACTGGGACGCCATCCTACAGGCGGCGAGGATCTCGCCATCTATCCAGATTCAGAACTCCACGGTCGCCTTATTTCCGGATTACACAGGCGAAGTTTCCCGCCGGCGAAGAACTTTCCTGGATGTTAAAAAGGCGTTAAGGGCGAAGGAACTATTTTACTCAATGTTGTTTCCGGCCAGGCTGCGAGTAGTTGCGGACAACAAAACATGGTTTTTTGATACGCCGGTGGCAGCCCAAAACTGGCTGGAGGGATGGAGACAGGTCGGACTGCCTCGCCGTACGAATAGGAATAACCGGGGTCAGCGAGACGATAATCATGCGGGATCGCAAGCATCAGGGTGAGATAATGCGGACCGGTCACCAGCGCAGGAGGAGTTTGGTGCTAACCTCGAAGACAGATCATGAAAACCCGGTGCCCGTAAGGGTATTAGTTGCTAAGGACACTGAGGGTCGGGATGCCACTGGACACTGGACTGAGGGACTCCGAAGAGGGCAAGAGGGGCCGCCTACTGGGGGAGGCCTTTCACTCCAACAAGCAAGTACTCTGGTTTGGGGACGGGTAAAGCACTCTGCTAAGTTGGGGGGGTGGGCGGTTCAATGTCCGTTCATCAGGGAAGCAGGGAGGGGGGAGGTCAGGGGGGGAGTAGTTCTTGTTTTTCAGGTTACACACGTAGTAGCAAGGCGCGTAAATGGGCACACACGCTATGCAGGCTTTTGTGGCGAACAAAATACACTGATGGAGGGAGATTCCTGGCGCAGATGTGGGCACACGTATAGTGATGTAAAACTCCCAATCTACCGCACCTGAGGGTGGGGGGCTGAAGGCACCTGTAACACCCCTCCGATTGATGACCTGGAATGTGAGAGGGTTGGGGGACAAAATCAAGAGGGGATTGGTACTACAGGCTGTGAAAAGACAGGGACCTGCACTGGTTCTCTTGCAGGAAACACACCTCACGGGAGGGGCATGCCAGGCACTAGACAGGAGGGGCTATAAGATGGCAGTGCACTCTGAATTCACATCGGCTTCAAGGAGAACGTTGGCCTGGTTGGACAAGAGAGGGGGTAGCACCAAGGGAATACAGCAGTTGTACAATAGGGAGGGAATACTCCAAACACGCCCGGAGGAATAGTGCATGCCTTGGCAGAACATTTTGAGGCAGTATACACCCCTGATAGGGAAGTGACGTCGGAGGCAGCACGGGCTTCCCTTAGCCACATAGAGAGACGAACGCTGACACCGGAGGCGGCCACAGAGCTAGATGTCGATATCACTGCTGAGGAGGTCCAGCTAGCCGTACATGCGGTGCAATTAGGGAAGGCACTGGGACCCAACAGCATCCCAATAGAATGGTATAAAATTATGTCTGAGACGCTTAGTGAGCCCCTATTGGCAATGTATACTGAAAGCCTGATGAAGGCTGAACTCCCACTAGATCAAAGGACCGCGACAATTGTGGCGATCCTGAAACCAGGAAAACCGCCGGCGGACTGTGCATCTTATCGCCCGATCTCTCTTCTTAATGCCGAAGCCAAAATTTTGGTGAAACTCTTAGCCAATAGGCTAATCTCTCACCTCCCGCACCTAATCCATCCAGATCAGTCGAGCTTTATGCCCCACAGGAACACTGCCCTCAACCTACGACGAGTACGCGGTGTGCTGGCCAGAGTACCCTCACAGTCGGAGCCAGTGGTCATATTGTCGCTTGATGCGAAAATGGCCTTCGATATGGTGGAATGGCAGTATCTCTTTGAGACCCTGTCCCATATGGGGTTTGGTCCTAAATTTATAGCATGGGTTCGCCTGCTGTACACCAACCCCACTGCTCAGGTTGCAGCGAATGGACACATCTCCCACACGATTCCGCTTGCACGGGGTGCACATCAGGGCTGTCCCCTATCGCCATTACTCTTTGCTATAGTGTTAGAACCCCTGGCGACGTTGATACGTACCACCCCCTTGTTGAAAGGGATTACCTGGGCGGAGGGTTGGGAAGATCGTCTATCACTATACGCAGACGATATGCTGGTGTACCTGATGGACCCGGAACACGGCATACCGGAACTCCTGGCACTCTGTGACACGCGGGGAAGACCTCAGGATACACCATTAACTGGGCAAAATCGGTGCTGTATGTCTTACAGGGAACGACTCCCGTTCTTGGAACTGACTGCCCTTTACGACTAGCTGGGTCTTCTTTTAAGTATCTTGGTATTCACGTCACAAGGGACCCGACGGTCTTCTACGAGAAGAACTTGAGGCCACCTCTAGAACGTTTGAAACATGACGTAAAACACTGGGCGACATTGCCGTTGACGCTGCTGGGAAGAGCAGCGCTATATAAAATGATGGCGCTACCAAGATTCCTATATGCTCTCGATAATGCACCATACCCGGTATCACCGAAATATTTCAAGCAGGTCTCTGCTTTGGTGTCCAGCTTGCTATGGAACAACCACCCTGCACGCATTGCACATGCTAAGATGAATAGGAGTTGGTATGAAGGGGGGATAGCATTGCCGAACCTACACTTGTACTACTGGGCGGCACAGTTAAAGACAATCAATCAATGGATACACGCACCCCAGGATGACCCTGCGTATAGGGCTGATAGGGCGCAGCTGGGCACTAACAGTATGCTCGCAGCCCTCTATGACAAACCACTGGCAACAAAGATGGTGGGTCCCACAAAACACTCGACCACACTATGGCATACAGCGCAGGCTAAACTAGGGTGGAAAGGTAGAATCACCAGACTCACCCCACTGTGGGACACAAAAGTCTTAGGTCGACTGAGACATAGTAAGGGCTTCACGCAATGGGACAATATTGGTATATCAATGGTAGGAGATTTATGGGACAAGGGGACAGTGGTTCCCTTTACCCAGCTACAACATCAATATGAGTTAGGGGCGACTGAATCCTACAGATACGTAAAGATTAGGCATGCCCTGCTGACAGCAATACTAGTGGACGCGGACGTTCCGGAGGCATCCCCTCTGGAAGACCGCCTTCTCACGGATTACATGCAACAGCGCGCCACATCCCTCACATACCGAAAATTGATTAACAACCTACCGGACCCTACATTAAAATTGAGAGAGAAATGGGGAGCGGAGATAGGAGAGATGGACGATTCGGAATGGAATGAGGCGCTGGCATCTCCAAAAGAGGTAGGCATCTCGGCTAAGTTCCGTCTTGTGCAACTCAAAATCTTGCACCGGGTTTATTACACAAGAACCACCCTACACCAAATGCAACGGGCCCACCACCCCTATTGTCTTCGCGGATGTGGGGACGACGGTACATTTCTGCATACTATATGGGACTGCCCCCATGTAACCGAGTATTGGAGGCAAGTAATGCATACCATCTCCCAGGCGTTGGAGGTGTCCCTTATACCTGAGCCACGGAAATGCCTGTTGAACATATGGGAACTGAATGACCTTGCTAGACACGGTCAGACCTGGGCCACAGTAGGCATGATGGTAGCGAAGAGGGACATAGCGCAGAAATGGAGTGCAGCAGAACTTCCCACGTTAGCTCAGTGGTGTAAGAATATGGACGTGGTGGTGGTTACAGAGAGAGCGGTCTATGCAGCGAGGGCGAGCCCACGCAGGTGGAACAAGATCTGGACAAAATGGAATGTGTTTAGGGGGGAGATATGTGAACCACTGTAGGAAGACGAAATGTCAGATTCAGAGGAGGAAGATGTCGAGGAGTGATGACGGGTGGATTGGGGGGGAGAGGTTTGAAGATCCGCACCAAAACTAGAGAAAGTTAGAATTCTGATCGATTAAGTATATTATGCGTAGCCTCTTTGAATACAACCAGTACTATACTGTGATTGTCATGATTGCTAAAGTGTATGTTTTCAGCCAAATTTGGTACTAATTGGAAGTCTGCCTTGTTACATATAATTTGCGATACCGGATTGGCCACACTAGTACTTTGCCTAATTGACAAGCTTGCTACAGGGTATGTTATACGTGCTGTTTTTTCTACTTAATAAAATGTTTAAAAAAAATAAAAATGAAGGGGAAGGGATTGTTAACAATGGACTAATGGCAAAAGTGATATGTAAGCATGGTGTGATGGTCTTCCCCCCTTGCCTGACCAATTAGATTTCATATTTTTGCAATATTGTAACTTTAGTGGGTGGTACATGAAGAGCGAAAGGTATAACTGAGGTAGCTTTTAGTTAGTTACATAGATGTCGATGCTGAGATGATGTGAGCTGTGGGTGTTGTCGGCGTAACAAGAGATGCTGATGAAGAAACTGAATGCAGAACCCTCTATCCTAATTTAATTGGGTTAGAAAGAAGGTCGCAGAAGAATCTTGAGGAGGAAGAAAGTTTCAGAGAGGGGTGCGACGCGACCGTGGGTGTTAGAGAGGTCATCTATCCAGTCCTGAATCCTGTCTTGAAGTCATTGTCTCCTGAACTATCCCGGGGGACCCTTAACAGCCCTTTGGCCAGGGGGTTAGTCTTCACACCATCCTGGGTAAATTTAAGTTTGTACATTTGCAGGTGTCCTTTTCTCTCTGTCCTCTCCTTTCTGAGCATGTCATTGCAAAAGTTCAAAGTATGTGTTTGATGATTGATTAATTGAATTTACTGTACTGTATTTTTTAAGTGGTTCACATGCAATTAATTTATATAAAGACTTAAAACTTACTCGCGGCTGTGGTTATTTACTTCATGGTATAGAAAAATTAGAATGATGTTCATTCTTACCATCAATTAGTTCAACTAATGGTCCATCGACCAGAGGAAAGAACTTTTTGATCAGAGAGAGTTAGTTAGGAATGGTGAGTAACTAATCTTGATATTGTGATCACCCACATTAAACTTTGACTCCAGTGGTTTACTCAATTGTGTGTTTATGGGCCCAGGTGAGTATATGGTAGTGGAGTATCTGTTGTTGGTACACCCCTGGATCAGTTTTCTGGTAGCGGAGAATGGTTAATATTGACTAGTTTGGTGATGAGTATTGATTATTGATTTATGTTTAACAAAAAAAGTTAGCGTCCTGTTTTATGTTGTCTGGAAAAATTCCGGGGAATGAATAGCGGGTGGCAATAGAAGCCATACTGCAGTGAGGTTACTCGTCTGTTGGAACAGCACTGAAAAGCTACGCAGGGCTGGCAGTGTTACATAAGGGACTATTTTGTATAAAAGTAGAGAGTGAGTAAAAGCAAAAAGGTTCGCTGGTGAAACTTTGGTCTCATATCTCGTAGTAAGGGTAACACTGAATGAGTAACAGGTTCTCTTGAGCTTGAAAGAAGGTTAAAACAGAGGTTTTTACTCACAGTAGAAGAGGAGTAATCCTGAGACTACAGAATAAATCAGAATTCTATCCTTTGGTTTAGTGGAACAGGCAGAGTAGCAAATGTTTATATATTGTCACTAACAGATTTTATTTTAAGACGAATAAAGAAATATGTTTTGTGTTACCTTGTGAAGGGAGGGTTAGTCACTGGAGTAGGCTGACGTCACAGAGAGCCGCGCTGGAATTGGTTAAAACAGCGGAGGTGAGACAAAAGCAGATTGTAAGGGAGGGGTCAGTAGTAAGGAGTAAAGCTGACATCACAAAAGGCAGTGCTGGCATTGGTCAGACCACAAGTGTGAGCCTGAATCTGATTGGGTGATTGAATAGAAGCTGCTTTAAGATTGTTAGACGAAAAATTGGATGTTTGATTCTGATTTGACTTCGAGTGTGAGTCGCACTGACAGGAGACTTCAAGGGTTTGCAGATTATAGTTTCATATATCGTGCATCTAGAATGTATGGAGAAAAGAGAAAAATTGCATTAATAAAGAAAATTAAGAATTTCTTGAAAAATGATAAGCCTGTGTTGACTAGAGAGGGAATTCCTATTCCGCTGTCGAAAACGCCTGCTTACTTTATGATGATGGAAAGAGGGTATCATACTTGTGTGTGGTTGGAGAATTGGATTAAATATGCAAAAGGTGATAGAGTTCTATCTTTCCCAGAAAATGGTATGTTTAATGGAAGAATTATATAGAAGTTGACAATGAGAATGAATGAGTTGGAACCAGGTTAACTCAGTAGGAGCTTTGGAAGAATGGGAGATTGAGTCATTTGAACAAGAGAAATGTAGAGGTGGGAGATTTAAAGGATTTTTCCCCAGATATTTGCATGAATCTCGAGAAGGTCAGATGAAGCAATGGAGAAGAACAATGGTATCAGTAGGTTTATACTCAGTGTGGATGGCTGAGGAACAGTCATGGAGCAAGTGTAAGGAGAAAACAAAGCATATGAATGTGACAGGATATGGTGAGTCAGATGATGAATTGTTGGAGTACATTTTAACTAAAAACCCTTCACCTTATCAAGAAGGACCCAGTAGAGTCACCCCGAGCGCACCAGTAATAGGAACACCCTTAATTCCACAAATTATACGTGATACATCAGTTAATAGGGTGCTTTAAGACAGTGAAAGAGAAGTATTAGGTAGAAATAGAGAGGAATTAATACAGAAAATAGGCAAATTGGGTTTAAACCCTGAAGCATTGACAGTACCAGTGACTAAAGGTCCTGTTATCCCATTATATGGAGATAAAATAAGTTGCCATAAACCCCAAGTTGTAACAACTCCTTTGAGTAATCCTAGAAAGGAGGTGGTAATATCTGACGATCAAGCCAGTGAGTGCGATTCAATCATTTTATTAATGGACCTTCCGATAAGAGAACCTGTAAATGAAACCCCAAAAAGAGTTACACCCAGTGTTCGAAAGAAAGAAAGTCTGTGGTACCCTCAGAAACCAGAAGCTCGACAACGGTAACCCCAGAAGATATGGAAAGATGGTCATAGGGAATGGAAAAACAAAGCACACCCCCAAAGATTTTAAATATTTATAAATTGAAAGTAGAATTGGAAGAGATGATAGCTGGAAATGTGAGAATAGAAAAATTAAACCATTACAATGAAGAAGAGTTGTTGCTTACATGTAAGAGTATAACCAGAAATGCAAAATTGTTTCACAGAGCTTGCTTCAGAGATGGGAATAGATATAGGGAGATCAAAATTGTTAGAGAAACCATTTCGAGTGGAGTTTACTGATAAGGATTTGGAGAATATGAATGTGTCTGGTAAGAAACTACAGGCAAAGGAATTAATGAATATTTTGCAAAAGTGGGGAGACATTGACAAGTGGAGAACTAGGTGGACAAGAAAAAAGGAGGAAGCTCAGGCAAAGGAAGCATCATCTGCATTCTTGTTGAAAGAAACAGAAAAGGCAGAAAGATTGTTTCCCATGAAAGAAGAACTTGGTGGTGGATAGGTTCATGTTACATGGAGCAGACAGGATATATTGTCATTTACGAACGATTTCCCTAGATGAAGAGGGAAACCAGTTGAATGGTACAAACAAGTTGAAAGATTTGTGAAAGTTTGGAAAGTTCTGTTAAAAGATCTGGATGGTTTGTTTGACATAGTGGTGCCTACTGATTTATGAACGGAGTGTAAGATTACAGTTGATTGGCCAAGCGAGGAGTATCCAAGAGACTCGAAAACAGGAGCACCCTCAGATGAGCTGATGAAGAAATATCATCAAGTAATTACTTTTCTGAAAGGGAAAATCCCTCCTAAAGAAACAGATAGGATAAAGATAGATAGAACAACTCAAGAGCTGCATGAGTCTGTACATGCATATTATGAGTGGTTGCTACAGGTGTTTAAGCAGTATAGTGAATTTGAGAACATTGGAGATAAGGATATGGGACATTTTGTATATCGGTTTGTGTATGGTCTGAAACCGGAGATTAGTCAGATGATTCAGCAGCACATGTTGTGCTGTCAAAGCAAGACGATCAACGATATTTTGAAATACGCAAAATACTGTGGGGATGATATTAAGGCGAGGCGTACAAAATTACAATAGAAAATGATGTGGGCACAAGTAAAGTTGGCAGAACAACAGAAGAGTAAATTAAATAGTCAGACTGAGAATCAGGTGCAAGAGTAGAATCAGAATGATCATATGGTGAATGGTCGTAAATCAAGAGGACGAATGAATAGAGAGGAAGCAAAGAAGAAGTTTCCTTGTCATGCGTGCGCAAAGCTTGGACATTGGAAGAACGAGTGTAAGAGTATTCAGAATAATAATGGGCCAAACCAAAATTTAAATCCACAGACGCAGAATTAACCCCTTGGGTGCTCATGACGAGGTCAGCTCGTCATGAGCTACGGTGCTCCGGTGCTCATGACGAGCTGAGCTCGTCATGACCTCGCCCGTTCCGTGGAACGCTCGCATGCTGGGCTGATTCCCCTGCTGTGCTGAACGTTCCATGGGAACGGGTGTGACCATGACGAGCTCATCATGAGCACCGGAGCGCCAAAGCTCATGATGAGCTGACCTTGTCATGAGCACCGGGGCGCTGTATGCGCCCCCCCAACCCCCAGCACAGCAGGGGAAACAGCCCCGCACGGAAGGGGTTAAGTGCTTATGAATCAGCCGCAGTAGGTCGTTAATCCACAGTGTCAATTACCACCAGCTCCTATGCCAAATTTTTGTGAACCAAACAAAATAAAGTGTGGACGCTAGATTTCAAGGAGGAAGTGGTAAGAAACATTCTGTGGATTCACAATATCTTTTACAGAATAATGATGATGTATTTAATTATTTGCAATGAGGGGGGAGGAAGAGGAGTGTGTACTTGACGCATCCTTGCCGGTAGATCAGTCAGGTCCATTTATTGATGGGAAAGTGGAAGGTAATTATATCACTTTTCTATTGGATACTGGTGCTACCTGTTCCACTGTGAGAACATCAGACATCCTAAACCTACCCCTCTCGGGAAATTCCATTCAAGTTGTAGGAGTTTCAAATCAACAGATTAGAATCCCAATCACAGAACCGCCTGGACACTTTTGAGTAGCTGTGCGCTGTATAAATTAAATATAACATAGAACCTATGGAAGTGCACATTGGAAATTTTAAAGACATACAAAGATTCATAGTTTGTGCTTCTAGTCCAGTAAATCTATTAGTAAGGGATCTGTTGTACAAAATGAATTGCACAATCTACTGCACACCAGATGGTGTTGCTTTTCAAACTCCTGATAAAGATATTGTATATAAAATAATGCTTGCTAAACAAGGCACGGAAGTAGATGAAATGTATTCTTTGATGACAGTAAATGATTTACCAGGAGAACTGCAAACAACTGTGAACCCAGAAGTGTGGGATTTCACTGGAAAATAAATTGGGCTAATGTCAAACGTAGATCCAGTGAAGGTGACAGTGAAAGAAGGTACAGTTTATCCTAACACCCGATAATACAAAATGAGTCCAGAGGTGAGAGTAGGATTTGCTTCAGAAATTGACCAAATGATTAGACACGCCATTTTAAAGGAAATGATGCTTAGTCCCTGTAATTCACCTATAATGGGACGTTAAAAGCCTAGCGTAAAATACAGGATAGTGCAGGATCTGAGAAAGATTAATAAAATTGTAGTGCCTTGTGTCCCGTAGTGCCAAATCAAGCAGTGATCCTTTATCAGAAACCCTGGAATGCAGGCTAGTTTACAGTAATTGATTTATGCCAAGTCTTATTCTCTATTCCTTTGCACCCAGACAGCCAGTATCTTTTTGCATTTAAGTTTGGAGACTGTATCTTGGCATGGAGCCGAGTTCCTCAAGGGTATACAGAGAGTCCATCAATTTTTAATCAAATCCTGAAAAAGTGTCTAGAGAAATTAGTCATGCCCAAAAATTCAGTCCTAGTACAATACATCGATGACTTACTAGTAGCATCCAAATCACGAGAACATTGTGTCACTGACTCCATTGCGTTACTGAAGCATTTGGCTGATGGAGGACACAAAGGGGTCGATTCCAATTCGGGAAAAAAAACGTCCGTACGATTTGTATCCCGAGCCCTCTACGTACGAATCGTACCCGTCCGTCCGAGTCGCGAAGTACGATCCATATTCCGTGAATCCGTCCGAATCGTCACGATCCGTACGTATTGCAAGGCTGAAACCGTGAACCGTACAACTCGTACACATACCGTACGACTCGTACACATGCCGTACGACCCGACGAGTACGATCCGGACCGGGGTATGAGGACGCGATTTGTACGGTCCACGTCAGGTAAGGGCGAGTCGTACGGAAAAGCACACAAACACATACACACCGTACGGTCCGTACCCCCATGATCGCAGGGATACGCACTGTACACCTGCGATCATGGGGTGTACGAGCCGTACCCCCATTGTACGATCGGTGTACGAGCCGTATCCCCATTGTACGATCGGTGTATGAGCCATACCCCATGTACGATGGGTGTACGAGCCGTACCCCCATTGTACGATCGGTGTACGAGCCGTACCCCCATTGTACGATGGGTGTTCGAGCCGTACCCCCATTGTACGATCGGTGTACGAGCCGTACCCCCATTGTACAATCGGTGTACGAGCCGTACGCCATGAATGATGGGTGTACGAGCCGTACCCCCATCGTTCAATGGGGGTATGGCTCGTACACCCATCGTACATGGGGTACGGCACATACACCCATCGTACAATGGGGGTACGGCTCGTACACCCCATGATCGCAGGGGTACGGTGCGTATCCCTGCAATCATGGGGGGTACGCACCGTACCTGGGGGGCCGTTCCGTACCTGTTTCGGTGCGAACTCTGCTTTTACGGCTGTTTTCAGCTCCCGTAGAAAAGGGTTGTATGGTGCGTACCGACACGTATCGTACTTGCTGGGTCGTAAAAACCAGCCGCGAACCGTACAGATGTTGCGTACAGCGGGTTCCGAGGGAGAATCGTACGGAGATTAGAGTCGTACGGTGTCTCGTACGACTCGTACGGAGTACGGCTCCTGGTACGAATCGTACTTCGTCGTACGTACGGGGGACGTTGCAGGGTACAATTCGTACGGGAAAAACGCTCCGAACGGCTATTCAGAGCGGTTTTTCCCGAATCGGAATCGACCCCCAAGTGTCTCCAGAGAGGTTGCAATTTTGCTGACAAGAAGTTAGATATTTAGGCCACAAAATAGAAAGAGGAGTGAGAAAAGTGACCCCAGAGAGAATGAAGATAATCAAGCAAATGCAGTTACCACAGACGCAAAGGGAGATAAGATTGTTTCTCAGAGTTGTTGGGTACTGTCGGCAGTGGATTGTTGGGTTTTCCCTGCTGGTAAAGCCATTGATTCAGTTAACACAAGAAAGAGCGAAGGACCCAATTATCTGGAACAATGAATGTATTGAAGCATTTGTGAAATTGCAAAATTGTTTGTGTGAGGCCCCTGCTTTAGGTGTGCCTGATTATACGAAAGAATCTGCACTGTTCTGTTGTGAAAGAGAGAGTTGTGCACTTTCAGTTTTGACTCAAAGGCATGGATTAAGCCGACGTCCTGTGGCATTTTTTTCTGCTACTTTGGATCCAGTGGCTTCAGCTTTACCTGGCTGCTTAAAAGCAGTGGCTGCTACTTGCATGAGTCTGGAGCAAGGTGAGTCAATTGTAATGGGACACCCAGTCAAGGTTTATGTGCCACATTCAGTCGAGATTCTTTTAACAAGAACTAAAACATAGCACCTTACCCCTAGTCGGATGACCAAGTATGAAAGAGTGATTCTTGGAGCAGAAAATGTGACAGTAATTAGGTGTACAATGGTAAATCCTGCCACATATTGCCAGATCCATGTTGAGAAGAAGTGAAAGATGAAGTGGATCATGATTGCTTGGATGTGACTGAGATGTGTACCAAGCCCCGACCTGATATAAAAGAAGAGCTCCTGAAAGAGCCAGATCATGAACTATTTGTAGATGGCTCATGCCTAAGAATAGAGGGCCCGATTCACTTGACTAACTTAAGACAAAATCCTAAACCTACTACCATTTTGGTATTCACAGAAGGCACTTACTCATTTTGGTATTCGCAGAAGGCACTTACTCATTTCGGTATTCACAAAAGTTAGGAGTCCTAACTTTAGGACTCCTAAATGCCTTCTGTGAATACCGAACGTCTTAAAATTAGGACCTTTCTCAGTTTAGTAGTAGTAAAGTTAGTACTCCTAACTTTAGAACTCTTAAATGCCTACTGTGAATACCGAAAGTCTTAAAATTAGGAGTTTTCTCAATTTAGTAGTAGTAAAGTTAGGACTCCTAACTTTCGGACTCCTTAATGCCTTCTGTGAATACCAAAAGTCTTAAAATTAGGATTTTTCTCAACTTTATTACTACTAAACTAAATAGAGAACAATCCTAATTTCTGAGGAAATGAAAGGAAAATTATATATAAAAAGATGAAAGATTTATAAAACAAAGATGAGATTCAGAACAGAAAGAAGGACAAGAAGCTGAGACGTGCTAAAGTTGGCATCTGATTAGGGATGGGTAATTTTGTGATGGTTCAAAATGCCATCAGAGACGGGATTGCTGGAGCAAAGAATCGTAGAGAAGAGACTTGCTCAGAAGCAATCCGCTCGTTTAACTCACTAACCTGTTATTAATTACGTATTGTGTGAAACTAATGCGCACCACATAAATACATGAATTAGTGAAGCTTGCCTATGTGTTTCCTAACATTAACAACCCGAACAAATGATTAAAACCGCTTTAACAGGGAAACCTTTACTGCGAATGTGTCAACTGCTTCTACGCAATATGACGTACTAAGGCTTGGAGGTAAATTCTTGTGCTAAAATTGAGTCTTCAAGACTCGCGGGCATGGCACCTGCGTAGCTGTAATGAAATCGAGCTATTTAACTAATGCTAATGAGGGGAAAGTATAAATAAAGGGGGTTAGAGATGAGATGGGTGGTATACAGTGAAACCATTTATTTGTGTAAATAACATTTGTGTTTTCTGACTTTATCACTAGTGCGCATTTGGGCCTCTCGTGTATGGCTGAAGTAAGCTGAACTATGTAATAAAGGTGCATGACAACTGAGAGTCAGCCCGGAAGAATGACATCCGGGTCGGGAAGAGGACAAGGTTACAGTGTGCCTGAGCCTGAGAACCGACTGTGAAAGATCTAAATGAATGAGTCTAGATGTTCAATTTAAAACATTTGTTGCAGATGAAATGTGAATGCGGGTGGGAAAAAACATGAATAAAAATTAAGGGGATGGGTTTGTAAACAATGGACTAATGGAAAAAAAGTGATATGTACGCATGGTGTGATGACCTCCCCCCCCGTTGCCTTTAGTTTTTCGTGATTTTGAAACTTTAGTGGGTGGTACATGAAGAGCAAAAGGTATACCTGAGGTAGCTTTTAGTTAGTTAGATAGACGTCGATGCTGAGATGCTGTGAGCCGTGGGTGTTGTCGGAGTAAAGAGAGATGCTGATGAAGAAACCAAATTCAGAGCCTTCTATCCTAATTTAGGGGCCGATTATGATCGTGGCGGACTTGAGTCTGTCCGCGACCCCTGAGGAGGAGGGAACGTCAGCAAGGGCTGCGACATTCCCTCCGAGCAGATTAGGATGTGACCGCCAGGGTGGCGGTCACATCCTCTATCTTTAACATTGCGGCGGGTGCAGCTTCAAGCTGCACCCGCCGGAAGGTTAAAAATGCATGCATCGCATTTGCATGCACAAAGCGGCAGGCACCGCGCAGTGCCTGCTGCTTTGTGCATGCAAATGCAGGGGGGTACCATAGGTACCCCCCATGTGCATCCCCAACCCCCCTTCACCCAGGGGGCCCGCAACGGGCCCCCGAAGTGAAAGTCTGTATGCTTTTCCACGGCGGAAAAGCCGCCGCGAAAAGCATGTCTTTCACACCATCCTAATATGGCTGGCGGTGTCTGATAGACACCGCCAGCCATGTTAGAGCTTTTCCGCCGCGGTTGGAAGGCGACCGCGGCGGAAAAGCTGCAGACGGAATTCCAGACCCACCAGCCATCCTAATATGGCGGTGGGTCTTTGGAGGCTCCACAGCGTTTTTTCCGCATCCTCCGGGCCGGCGGTGGCTTCCGCCGGCCCGAAGGATGCGGAAAAACCACAATCATAATCGGCCCCTATATTGGGTTAGAAAGAAGATCGCAGAAGAATATCGAGGAGGAAGAGAGTGTCAGAGAGGGGCTTGATGCAACCGTTGGTGTTAGAGAGGTCATCTATCCAGTCCTGAATCCTGTCTGGAAGTCTTTGTCTCCTGAACTATCCCGGGGGAACCTTACCAGCCCTTTGGCCAGGGGGTTAGTCTTCACACCATCCTGGGTAAATATAATTTCGTACATTTGCAGATGTCCTTCTCTCTCTGTCCTCTCCTTTCTGAGCATAAGTCATTGCAACAGTTCAAACTATGTGTTTGAATATTGATTAATTGAATTTTCTCTCCAATGAGTGATGGTGACTGTACTGTATTTTTGAAGTGGGGCACATGCAATTAATTTAGATAAAGACTTAAAACGTACGCGAGTCTGTGGTTATTTACTTCAAGGTATAGAAAAGTTAGAATTATGTTCATTCTCACCATCAATTAGTCAACTATTGGTCCATCGACCAGAGGAATGAACGTTTTGATCAGTGAGAGTTAGTTAGGAATGGTGAATTGCTAATCTTGATATCGTGATCACCAGCATTACATTTTGACTCCAGCGGTTTACTCAATGGTGTGTTTATGGGTCCAAGTGAGTATGTGGTAGTGGAGTATCTGTTGTTGGTACGCCGCAGGATCACAACGTCAAAAACATTGTTTTCTACGTAGTGTAGATCTTTTTTCACTCACACATGCGCAGGGCACATGGGTTGGAGCACTTTTGCTGGCTCGTGATTAGCCACCCATCGGACTCGATATGCTCCTCACCCAACCAAGATGACTGTACACGTGCCAGCTCGTGGGGGATAACGCTTGCAGCAACGCTCGCTGGACAGCTCAGCAACCGTTGTGGTAAGATTAAAAACACTAACCACTCCTGTACAAATCATATAGTAATGCCAAGACTTCCAAAAGCGTGATGTTGAGATGTTTTCTCCTCTTACGTTGTACTTTTCTGCTTCTCCAATTCATCCTTTGATACTCTGAGGGTTCAATTTGTCTCCTGTGTTACATAGTGTTGCTCTTGTACAAGAAGGTGAACTACATGATGATTAGAAAGAAGAAGTGTGGTTTAATGAGTTGAAATTTGAAGGAGAAAACGTCCCAGCCATCCTCATCAGGCAGGCTTCAGTTACAAATAAAAGCATCACATTAGTACTGGAATATTCTCCGCTAGGAGGTTCCAGTGGAATGTGACACTGTTACATTCCCCATAAGCTTATACAAAAACTAAATTACCACAGGTGATAAATATGGGAGCAGAGGAAAACAGTTGGTTAGTTCTTCAATGGGGATTTATTACCTGGGACTTTTTCTCTGGTTTCATATTGATAATGTATCCTCAAAGTCAAAAGTCAGGAACACAATGCTAATATTTTGATGTGTCTAATTCCGAGTGTCCTAATAATATATTACCCTGAAATATGACATAGCATAAACTAAGCATTCTTATTTCATTTGCATCTGTTTCGCCAATAAAAATATCAAGGTGGCATAGAGCTGAACAGTTTAAAAGAATGGTTATAAAAAACATTTAGGAGCTTAATTACAAGCCCCTTGCGCCACTGGTATGTCACTTTTTCCCATAATAAAACGTAAATAATCCCCTTAGTTTTGTTGTTTTGGAAACCATTCAAGGCCAGCTGTATATTCACTATTTTCCTCGACTCCTTTCTTAGGCCGGAATATAAGAGATTGTGTGAGAAGTTACAGAGCGTGACAGCACAGAACAACATGATAACATTTTCATTCCTGGACCCCAGGCATTTCATTTCTCTCATTTCTGCTTTCACAAACACACATTCTTCTATGACAGATTCGTTTTCTTAGATGATGGACAAGAAATGCTGTTACTGTTATCTATATTTGTCCACGAAATAGCTTTCAGCTATTGGTCTGAAAACTGTATCTGTAACGCTTATCTTTCCATACCCCAGGGTAGAGTTAAACACATTTTTTGCACTGTCGTTCAAATCTTTTCACTGAACACAATCGTAAAGATGTACATCGTTTGAAATTACAGATGTACTAAACCTGGTGTACAAAATCACCCTATCCTTGCAAGCGAAAACAAAAGAAACATCCCAAATGTAAACGTTTTTGTGGTACCACCTGTTTCCTCACTTAACAACCATTAATTAGAAGGAAGTGTCCTTTTTGTTTAAAAAGGGTTGCTTCTACGTCACTTAATGCAGGAAAATAGCACACGCTTATTTTTCATAAATCTCTTAGTTGACATTTTTGACCAATGATTTGTTCATTGCTGTGCCTGGAGTTTTCATCACGCTTTCTACTCCTTCCTCCCACCTATCTTCTCTGCTGTATACTTCACCCTTCCTTCCTCTTGGTATATGTTTCCTCTTTATTTGATGTGCAACTTTGGTATTTGTCATTGTAATAACATAAACTAACGCAAGGTTTGGTATTTCACTTAATGCACTGTTTGTTTATAAATATTACTATTGAATGTTATTGACTAAACCCATGCGATTATGTTTTCTTTTCTTAATTGCGTTTTAAGCAACTAAAGATCACAAGAAAAACTGCAGTTCTCTTGATTAAAACTGGAACTTTTACCAACATATAAAGGGAGTATCACAGCCCATTATAACCTGTTTATATTAGTTCATATTTAGCTAGATGTGAACAGATAATTTTTAGAGCCCACTTTTTTGGTCTTGATTTGCTTGCTTCTCCCCCTATTTTTGTGCTTCTCTCGTCAAGGGGCATTTCAGTCTAGCAATGTTTTGATTGAATTAAGTATTAATCCAATGCTGACATCTAACCTCTTTCAAGTATTTGGGAACGGCTATTTCCTCCCCTCTCTTCCTGCCTTTATCCCCCCTCTTTCCTCTACCACCAGGCTTCCTCCCCTGCTTTTTTTAATGACTTTTTCCGCCCCTTCTGCTTCTCACACTGCGAGAAAGTAGAAGTGTTTAGTGGGGGAGGGCTGCTGGGCAGTCCTGCTCCAAGCAAGGGAGGAGTGGCTTGCCCACTGCTGTGGGCGCTGACTGTTTGGTCAGCCCCAGGGCCGACCAAACCAGTCATGCAAACTCTCCGTTTTCTTTATGTAGGCGGCATACAGCCTGCATAGAGAAAACGGCCTCCCCATAGACGCCTGTGCAGAGGGCATTGGCTTAGGGGAGGGGAGGAAGGAAGCCTGCTTGGCTGCTTCCTGTGAGGAGAGGACGCTGGACGATATGGGAGTGGGACCAGAGCAGAACGGGCCACAATGGTTAGTTACATACATATATATTTTTTTAATCTTTAAAATTAACCCCCGCACGACTCCCTCTCTGTGTGACACCCCACACCCCACCACCTGCAAGTCATGTCGGCCGCGACTGGTCATCCTGATATGCTTTTTTTTTGCATTCTAATATAGCTGCCTGTGTGTGTGCAACTTGAAAAGCAGGTATGTACGTAGGGCTTTTTTTTCTTAACTAGCCCCGTTCAGAAATAGCTGTTGCAGATACATGGGATGACTGGAAAGATTGGGATTTATTCAAATGAAATAAAATGTGCTAAAAGATGGCTGCCTCCGAGATTTGTGCATCTGTGGGTGCCACCTTTGAAAAATATTTGTTAAAACTTAACAAAATGGATTTAAAAATGGCTGCCGTGGATGCACACATATCTGCCATCTTTGAACTCATTTTAGTATGACTCACAAACCTTTTTTAAAGATTTGTGGTCCAGATGTGTGTCCAAGAAAAGCATTGGCAAAGCCAACAGATATCTTGATTGTAACCTTTTGGCTTTGCCAATTCTTGTTCGAAATGGGATTACATTATCATCGAAAACTAGATTATATTTGTCTTTATCTACATAGGTGCATCCACAACAGCAGAAGACACACCAATGCCAACTACTATGGTAATACCACCAATTACAGGATGAGCTGTAATGATCTTGAAAGCAACAAGGATATTAAAGTTGTTCTTCCTGACACCACAAGTTCCAAAGAGCTATTCGCACATCACTACCTGCCCGCAGTGGATGTTGTCTATGTAGAGGATTTTACTCCCTCACCTTCAAACAGGGGTCCCCAGCCAGAAAAGGCATAAAGAATAATATAAGTTCATAAAAGGCCATTTTTCAGGCTGTCAAGGGTCAACGCTCGATGAACCACCATGTCCACCACATAGCCTGAAGAAGATGAATAGGAGAGATGGCATAAGATGAATTATGATGGGAAATATCTACACAACAAGCAACATTTTCTCAAAATGTTTTTTTTTTCTAGGAAAAATAAAAGAGGAACTGAAGGTGGCACAGACTTAGAAGATGATGGGGCTGCATTAAAGAAACAACACAAGTTTCTTAAAAGACTGTAGGAAGAGTGAAAGGACCTTTAGACCTCGGCTCGGACTATTCTGTGCTTTAACAGCACGGTCTGAACCACGATTGCATCTTTACAATGCATTCCTTTACCATGCAAGTTGTTGAATATGAGCCAGCAGAGTGCAGCAGAGAGCAGCACGCGGACGCCAGATTTCTACGAAGAGGAACAGCAAGCGAGCTGAGCCAGCTGACCCGTGCCGAGCCGGTACAGTGAGCCGGCACACCCGGCAACCTTATTATTCGCGGTTGATCGCAGCTGATCTTTCCTGCTTGACTCTCGCACCCCGTCAGAGCTCCGGACAGGGGAGCTTGGCACTCGACCCGCGATCTGCGGCTCCCGGCACCCGGCACCGAGGCACCGAGGAGAGAGGGGTGCCCCGGGAGAGCCTCGGAGAGTTGTGGTGTTGCGGAAACCGGACGACAGCCGCGGGGGATTAACATCTCCAGTAGAGAGCAGCAGAGAGTCGCGAGCCGCTCTGGTCGCCAGTCACCGTTCCCCACGTTCTCCACGCTGCGAGCTCCCAGAGGGAGGCGTTCCAGCGGCTTGGAGGCAGCCGATAGCCGGTAAAAGAGATCAAAGGTCCGGCCGGAGTAAGCGGGAGTAGGCGGAAAACGCCGCAAAGCCTGCAGGGGGCTCTCCAGTGCCCAGCGCCTTGAGTGCACTGAGACCGGCCCCCTGTGACGGTTCCGAGGAGACGGATGCTGACGGGTGCTGTAGCGGCAGGCCTGCAGTGGCGGACCGAAAGGGAGGTGGATTATCGGAGCGTGAAGGTTGGTGCGAGCGCTGCAGTTAGCGGTTGGCGGGAGCGAGCCCGACATTGTAAACTGCACCGGGAGGGGGGGTCTCAAGCACTGCTAGCAGCTCCTCAGGCACCCACGTTCGCTAGCTCGCTGCATGCAGGCCCCCCCCTTTCATCCCCGCCCTTTCATCCCCGCCCCAGCATTAGCATCGGCCTCAGTCCCAGCATCCTGAGGCCCGAGCCTTGAGCCCTAAGTCGAGCCTAAACAGGGCAAGAGCAGGCAGGAGCAGTCTGAGCTTCAAGAAACGTGGCAGCAGAGGCAGAGGCGGCGGAGGTGCTAGAAGTGGCAGAGGTGCCCAGAGACACTCTCAATCAGCTCCCAGCCTGCCCAGCCAGCCTTCCCTCTTGTACAAGTTGTACAAGCTCCTTCCTCATCACACACACGCACTCTCAGCCATACCAGCTCAGTTTTACCACACCTAGCCGGACTCATCAGACTCAATTAGACTCTGCCAGACTCTATTAGATTCAACCACCGAACCTGGGGGTTCAGGGACAAAGGAATTTGTGCAACAGTGTGTCCCCACACGGACAAGGGAAAGCGTCAGGGAAAGGGAAAGGGCAAGCTTTCACCTGACTGCTGAACTTGCCTGTTGGGTCTGACCCTTGCTGTTGGAGCCACTAAGCACTACTGAAAACTTGGGCCCCTCCTCTCCACTCACCAAGTCCTTATTGGAGCAATGAGATCTGGAAAAGAAAGAAAGTACACTGCACCTAAACGAAGGAAGCCCAAGCAACCAGACGCAGCTGGGGTTCAGGGCCTCGTTAAGCACACATCAAAACCTCAAAAACCTAAGAGCCTAACTTTACGGGACTATTTTAGAAAGACTCCATCAAAAACTGCAGAACTAACAGAACTAACACAACTATCAGAGCAACACTCGCAAACCTTGGAGGCAACAACTTTTTCAACCTCTGACCATTTAGGGTTTGACCTTAAAGTACCACCGCAAAACTGGGTATTCAACACAATCCCAACAAAAGAGCCGCCAGGGGTCTACACTTTTGGGTCTACCTCCACTAACCACAACATGGAAAATACTCAAACCGTTCCTCTTCATCCAGAGAAGCCTCTCACTCCTCTGGCAGACGATAACGGGGTTGTCCCCCCACCGCAATTACAGCTGGAAGACATTATGTGTTCAATAGAGGCCTCCCCTTTGCTGCTACAACTCCCACATTTCCCACTTAAGCCACTCATGGGCTGTCCACAGCAAACAACGACGGCGGAAATCCACGGGCAAGCTGGCCCAGCACAATCCAATGGTAGTTATTCATCTTTAAACTCGCTTACTTCACCAACAACAAAAATATTAACAGTATCAACAGACTCAAGTCCTTCATACAAGTTATTTCCGCCTTCTGGCCTCACAAGGACTCCATGTCAAAGTCAATCAGCGCAGACGGCAGCAATTGACCAACCCATGTCGGATTTGTCCCTTTTTCTTAAGATCTCCTCAAATTCCCCAAGCCCGAGCATCACTCCGGATGGCAAACCCAATATAGAAGAGGACACTAAGACTAGTGTTTGGCCTCAACTATTGCAGACCCTCCAACAAACCGTGACCGCACTTAATTACCATTCAGTAAAACTAGAGGTGCAAGTTGATTTACTAAACACCCTGGCACTCTTCACGTCAGGGATCGACGGCAAATTAGACCAATTGAACTCGTTAATTCTAAGGGCGCAAGCATCTGCGAATTTTGTTCAACCAACGTGCTGCTGCTCTCCAATTATTGACTCCCTCTCCCTGCTCCCAGATTGCCTTTCCACTGTTATCAGGGAAGTAAAGCAGCTGAGGGGGGACACGTGCCAGTTAAACTGCAACCCACCAAACACCAAGAACAGGACAAATCACCGGAGGACTGTGGAAACAAAAATACAACAATAAAGGAAGAAGAAGCGGATATTAAAGGATCACTTAACCGCCTTCAATCGATGAACGGTCACCCTCATAGTGCTCCAACAAAACCGACCCCGACGGTTGAAAACTGCACTCTTCCATCTCCAACCGGGCCTACAGACCAGCACGCCAAATCTGTGGACGGTCGAACCAATAGCCTTGCTTCTTCACCCGCTCCATCAGTCCCGGCCTCTCTCGGGCCAATTCCTCCTTGCACCAAAAGAGAGCGTAAACGTCAACGTAAAGCGAGAAACAAACTCAGGGCTAATTCCAACTTGGCCCATCAGAATCTCTTCCCGATCTTTTCGATAGCCGAAAACAAAAAATCCTCTATAGAATCCAGCACAGTGGAACCAACGATAAACCCAACAACAACCTCGGACGGTCCAACTGTGGACTTACCCACTCAAGAACTGGCGAGGAGCCCTCAGAGTCTAAGATTATCAACAATTGCCTCGGCAACAAAAGTAAAGGGTAGCGATCCTGCAACAAACAAAAGGGTGAGCACAGCTAGGTCAAGTTACACTGGGCAAGAGACAGCGGCAGGAAAATCTCGGTTTTCAATGGATCTCCCCCTTTTCGGGAACGAAAACTTAACAACAAAATTGAGTTTTACTAAAACCATTTGCAATGACATAGCTGCCCTGATCAGTCACACCCCACAATCAAAACGGGCACCACAGAAGCCACTTAAAAATAGATCTGATGCAACAATCGAAAAACTGATCCTCAAACCCACAACTGCACCAGAGCCGCGAAGTGACAACCAATCGTGTCATCAGATTTTACTAGCCCCCGAGTACAAATCTAAGGGGCGGCACGATATTCTCAACAGATCAAATCTGCTGAAATTAGCGGAAAGCATACCGGGGCTAGGGGGTCTGGATACGAATAACATCAAATCCATTGAATTCCTTCCCCCACGAGGAAACCAACCCTCTGAGGTCACCGTTGAAACTTTCACACAGGCAGGCTGGGTAGGAGCCTTTCTCGAACATAAGGCTACACTGCGGAACTGGGGGATTAGAGTGCACCCTTATTTAACACCAGGATATCCAATCACGCTGCTATCCGGAGCAACCACACCCAGCAAGCCGGCCTCCATCAAAAACACAGAGCATGGGAGGCCGTTCTCTGTTCTAAAAAATGCCTCAGGGTCGGACATAGAACTTAAATGCCCTGAAATAGCGGTGAGAAACAAAGAACCAAACCATGCCTGGAGGGGGCTGCCAGCAGTATTGGCCACAAAAAGCAGAAATTGAACATCTGCGACAGGTTCACCAGTAAAAACACACAATCCATTAAAATCACTCCTTCCGTCAGGGACACAACAGCACAGTGCGGTCAGAAGCAAGAGGGAGCCACCCTTTTCACTGTGCTCATGGAATATCTGCGGCCTACATCAAAAAACCTTAAATGAAGACACTATGTCTTTCCTGGGGGAACATGTGGCAATTGCCCTGCAGGAAACTTGGGAACTTGAGGGCCGCCCCATCGAAGGATTCATTGAATATCGGAAACAGGCACAGAGGGACAGCCGCTTCGGCCACCCTAAAGGCGGGCTGTCCACATACATTTCCAATAACCTAAAGGGCGAATTCAGTCAACTTTACTTGAAAGAAGACTGGCTACTGGGGTTCAAAATTAATCTACGTAGCAGACAGCGATCGCTTTTACTTATAAACGTGTATATTAATCCTAACACCCGCACAAAGAAAGACCACCTGGCCAGATTCTGCGAAATAATGGAAGATATAGCCACAGTATATCCCAACTCGGACCGCATTATCACAGGGGACTTTAACACTAACCTTTTTCCAGGGCAATACAGCAGACTCAGAAGGACCCAACATGACTAGCATCATTGAGGCGGTCCCCCAATCTAAACCCCCTGTGCAAGCTTTCAATACATTAGGCGAGATCACGGTGATGAGACTTTACAACGCAGGGTACCTAGTGGTGAATGGAAGATCAGCAAATGACCCCCCCCCAAACTGGACCTGGTCAAATGGAAGAGCAAAATCCTACCTGGACTTCACCATATGCAATTCGGAATTCCTGTTCAATCTGGCTAGCTTCTCCGTCCTGCCAAGGCTCGAAAGCGACCACAGGCCACTGGTTATTTCCTTTGCCATAAATTTAGCTCTCCGTAAAAAGGCACCATTTACATACAAAGGAATACATTCCGATAACTTAAAACGCCTGAAATGGAGTGAGTCTAACTGTCAGTGCATCTTAAATACAAGCAAGGATTTCACCAGGGGTGTTCTAGACCAAACGGTTTCCCTAACAGCAATATGGTCACAGCTATGCGCGCATTTGATCAGAACTTATCCAGCGACAAGGCAGGGCCCAAATCGGATACCACCAGGAGGAGCAACAGCCCTCCCCATGATAAAAACACTAAAAAGAACGAGAAACAACGCACTGAGGTTGCTTTTAAAATTTCCAGAGAACAGCAGCTTCCTCGTTACATACCGTCGTGCCCAAAAGGCATTTAGGAGGGCAGTTACCCAAGAGAAAAAGGCCCAGGAATCTCATTTCTGGGTTAAACTGGTATGGGAAAGTAAACAACAGAATTCCAAGATATTTTGGTCTCTTGTCAACAACATCGATCGAAACACAACATCTTCTGGATCAGCGAATATCCAGGAAGCAGACTGGACCTCGTATCTGAAAGAGCATTTCCAGGCACAAGATTACCCTGACTGCCCTGGATTAACATGGGCTTCTAACACTGGCGCGGGTATAACATCGAACCTTACACCCGATCAAATGCAGGGGCTTACCTCATCAGAGGAAATGTCTGAAGAAAGAGTTGTCAAAATACTGACGAAAGGGAGACAAGACGGAGCACCAGTCCCGATTGGCTTGCCGCAAAGGCTATTCAAGTCCGATGTTCCTTTTTGGTCCAAGGTGCTATCAAATCTCTTTAATTACACCCTGAGATATCAAACCATTCCGGATTCTTGGAGAGGTGCCATTATCCATCCCATCTATAAAGCTGGAGTACGAGGCAACCCGAACAACTACAGATTAATTGCCTTGCTGGATATAGAGGCAAAGCACTTTGCAGGCCTCATTTTGGAGGATCTCAGAAAATGGGCAAAGGATAAAAATCTGATTCCCTTGAATCAGACAGGATTCATCGCCAAATCAGGAACAATGACAAACTTATTGGCAATCTCCACCATCATTGACAAAGCCCTTATAAATTCCAAGTCGATTTTCTGCTGCTTTGTCGACTTCAAAGCAGCATTCGACAGGGTGCCTAGGGCTGCTCTGTGGCAAAAACTGAGGCAGTGGGGAATCCCAGACAATATCCTGAATCCCATCATCCTGTTGTACTCCAACACATGGGTTCGAGTGAAGTTAGGGTCTGGCGCGCATCTCTCCCGGAAAATCAGGACCTTTCGTGGTGTCAAACAGGGATGCGTGCTGGCCCCCCCTTCTCTTCAATCTATTTATTGCTGACCTATCAAGCTCGTTAGAGAAAGTAATTAGCCATCCACCAAAAGTAGGAGGCACGGCATTATGCAATCTCTTATATGCCGACAACCTGGCACTGTTCAGTCTCACCAGAGTGGGGCTACAGAGACTCCTTGATGCCTTAATGCTTTATACGGTCAACAACCAGTTAGAAATTAACATGAAAAAAACGATGGTTGTTCCGTTCGGCAAAAAACGTTACAGCGGTGGAGGCTGGACAATAAACAAAGATAGCATCTCAATTGGCCAATCATACAAGTACTTAGGGGTCCATTTGGATTCCAGGGGCAGTTTTACCAAACAGAGCACTGTGATTGCAGCCAAGGCCACTGCGCTAATGGTATCCTTGGCTAAGCTATCGAGGAGACTCTCAGGCCCCACGCTCTTGCCTTTACTGGATGTGCTTAGAGCAAAGATTGGGCCCACACTTTCGTATGGCATTGAGATCTTTAAGGGTAAAATGAACAACTCCTTAAACAAACTGACAATCAAACTCTATAAGAAATTGCTCTACCTGTCGAGTTCCTCTTCGCCAGCTCAGGTCAGACTAGAGTTGGGCTTAATTAACTACGAATTCTTTAACGTTGGCTCATATCTTAATCTGATTCACAAACTAAGACAGGCAGAAGCTGGCACCCTGGAACTCTTGGTCTGGAACGAAATCAGTGTGAGCAATCCGGGGGGGTCATTTGGTCGCCTCCTAAATGACTATATCCAACAAATGTCTGCTGCGGACCTTTGGGCCCTTAATCCAAGCCAGACCGCTTTTAAAAACACAATTAAAAAAGTTATAAGACTGACATCCCTGATCATGGACAAAGCTCTCCTTGCGAAACGTAGCCATGCTTGGGCAGTAGCCAACTCCTATAAACGACTATCCCCGGCTAATTACCTTTGGACAACATTTTCTTATCATCTAAAGCGATGTCTGATCGCCCTAAGACTGGGAGACTGGCGCTTCCTTCAAAATCTCCCTGAATGGCGTCGAAAAAGGGATGATCAAACGTGCAGAGGGTGTGGGTCAGCAAATGAAACTTTTTTGCACGTGCTTTGTACATGCCCTTCCTTTATTCTCCAACGCAGACGCCTACTCAGGCCAGAATGGAACAGGCTGGGAGTTCGGACTTGTAGACATGCCACTATTGCTGCTCTGTCTATAGAGAACACTGTTTTAAATATAAAATTGGCCAAATTCATTCAGCAAGTGTATAGTCTTTTAGAAAAACTGGACAATTGTGCAGATAAACATGTACTTTAACCTCATCTGCATAGTGCGGGAGTGCTAATCTCTAAATTGATGCGCTGCAGTAGGCACTGATAAGAAGGCCAAATTTTACTTTGTTTTTATTTTCTTTTTTCTTAATCTCTTTTAATCTATACAATTGTGTTAATGTGCTGGAAGATCCTTTTAAAGATATGTTTTTATATATCTAAATAAAGAAATATATATATATAAGTTGTTACAACGACTTGCCTTAAGGAAAGCATTGTTGAATTGATGTTGGACTTTAAGTCCATCACTTTCCCTATTGTTCCACAGACTAGAGTTGGAATAATATATTATACTATTCCAACTCCAGCACATTCCCTAAGGTTAGTCGTTGTAACAAATTGTTTGGAAACAGAATGCATTGTAATGACAGAATCGTTTTTCAGACCATGTTATTAAGACAGTCGTGATTAATGCCTGTGTAGTTCCAGCATAGACCCATAGGAACAAGAAAAAAAAGAGGTGCCCACTGCTCCTTGTAGCAGCACCACCCTTCTGCCATATTCACATATGTGAATATTGTGTTAAAAGATAGGCATGGGAGACAGCTTTAGTCTTCATAGAATTAATATTTCTTTGGTTTACAATTTGCATAGAAAGTCAAGACATGAAAGAAGACGTGAGAGAAGTGACAATGGAGTTAGTTCACTGAGAAAGTAAAGTTACATTAAGAGGGGGTGCTGTTAGGCAGAAGGAGAAACTAACTAACTAACTAATTCGTCACAACCTAATGTCTGTATTTCTCTTTTTATCTCTTTCCTTTCTTTTCCTGGTCTTTCCCCAACATTTTGCCTGCCTCTCTCCATTTTCATGTACTCGTTTTTGCTGGCTTTAGGACTCTGCACATTTTACCACTGCTAACCAGTGCTAAAGTGCATCTGTTCTCGCCCTAGAACATGGTAACAGTGGTTCATACCCAGTTAGCATATTTATCTTACTTAGAAGTCCCTAGTAAAGTGCACTACATGTGCCCCGGGCCTGTAAATTAAATGCTACTAGTGGGCATGCAGCACTGCTTGTGCCATCCACCTAAAAAGACCACTAACCTTGTCTCAGGTCAACCATTGCAGGGCCTGTATGTGCAGTTTACTGCGACTTTGACTTGGCATTTAAAACTATTTGCCAAGACTTAAATGTCCCCTTTTATTACACATACGTCACACCTAAAGAAGGCCCTTGTAATCCATAGGGCAGGGTGCTGAGTTACTAAAAGGTAGGAATGTACTTTTATGTTTTACATGTCCCGGTAGTGAAAAACAACTATATTTGTTTTTCACCGCTGTGAGGCCTGCTGCTCTCTGACACTGCTGAAATAAAGTTGGAATCTGCCTTCTTCCAAGTTATCTCCAAAGGCTTGTGGCTTGTCTTTTGTTGCATGAGACTCCAAGATCAAAGTCTCTATGCCCTCTCCTGTGCCTGGCTCACTGGAAGTGGCCCAGTTACATGCAACATGGATTTCGATGCATCTTGTGTCTGCGTGTAGCAGAACTGGCGCATTGCTTCAGATCCAGCGCTTTGCCTTCAGAGATTGATGCAACGGGCAGTGTTTGACCGCTGCTGCAGCTTGTAGGGATCGACGTATCCCCTCAACTGCACAGAAGAAACCAGTGCATTGCTCCATGCCTCTTGACTCCAGCACCCATCTTCTGAACCGATGCATCGCCCTCACTGCATAGAGAAGATTGGCGCTCTTCGCTGCTTGCGACCAGGAAAGGTACTTTGTTCACTGGGGCCTGCTTGGGTCCTGTAGTCGGCTGGTACTCCATGGCGGCCGGCACGAACTTTGACTTTGGTCCAGCATGTCCTGAAGTAACCTTTTAAGCTCTACTTGCTTCTAAATGCTTTACTACATCCATTTATTTAAAATTCAATAATTCAACTTCTACATGTTGGAATTTTGTCATTTTGGCATTATTTTATTTATAAAGTCATACTTTATTCTTCTAAACTGTTGTGGAATATTTTTGTGGTGTTTTCATTGTGTTATGTATGAGTTATTGCACAAATACTTTACACATTGCATTCTAAATTAAGCCTGCCTGCTCTGTGCCAAGCTCCCAGAAGTTATGGGTATTTCTATATTCACTCATGCTTGCCCTTCCCAGCATATAAGGTGTTGGGTATGATTACATTCACTCATGCTTGATTTTCCAGTATATTGATTTGCATATGAGAGCTTAGTAGTAATGACACTGTAAGAGGCTTTGAGTATGGTTAAAAAGATTTAGGCGCAAGGTTAATATTTATTTCCTAATATTGCATGTATATGTACATTGAATACATGAACAAGATAACAGGACATGTGCAGAATCCGAAACTATATAATTATGATGACTCACGATTCAGTTGTAGGCCTATGGCACATGTTAAATTGTAAAAAAAGTGAAAAGAGCAAGTATGTTAATTTCCAGCTCACCGGTAATATTCTACACTTGTAAACAGTCAACATGTGGGACAGGAGTATGCTAATGAACAACGCGAGTATTCAAATCGCTTGCACATTCAACAAGCATTTGCAATGCAATAGGTCTCACATTTACAAGTTTAAGCTATTAGCATTGTAAATGACAACGCCTTTTATTTATGTTTTAAAAACCAAAACATAAATAAAAGACATTGTCATTTACAATACCAATATCTCAAATTTGCATAAATGCTAGACCTATTGCATTGCAAATGCTTGTTTTGCTATGCTATTAGAGGAAGCCGACAAGGGCAAGAGAGGACACAGCTATGTTGATCTTCAGGGAACATGTGTCATCTCCTTGGGGGAATTACTCTGGAGCTCCAAATTCTTCAAAGCTGGAGTAGCAATACCACACTGATAGTAAACGGCAACCTCCCACTTCAAATTAACGGTGGGCTCCGTAGAATTCCCAGGCTGTTTTACATAAATGGGTAAGAGGTCAGTGCTACAACCATTATGCAGAACAGGAAGGACAAATGTAGGTAAAAGATTGTGTAGCTACATAGGCCTAGATTGGGGTACACTGGGTAACATAACAGTTCAGAGGATGGTTTTTTATATGAACCCTATAGGACGAATTCAAGAAATGAGGGCTCCCCCTCACTGATCACAATCTACAGTCATCTTGAAAAACATTGCCTATTACTGCCCGGGAACTAACCCAGTCATCCTAATAACTGCCTTGTTGCGCCTCATTACTGTAGTTAATATTTATAGAGCTCACTCACTCCCCATAGGCATCATGGCGCTAGAGAAACCGAGCCTACTAACTGACAAGAAAAAAATGGAACTCCTATTAAAAGAGTAAAAAATGTACTAAAAATCTGCAGAGGACGATTTCAGTTAAGAAAAAGCGCATGGTAAACAAAAGTACAACTTTCAACCTATTGTAGATAATGCAAAAAAGGGAAGTCATCACGCAGAGCTAATTTCTTTTCCAGGTTGGTGATGCAGTTTAATAATTTCCCAAACTAATTAAAAAACATGGCACAAAAAACTCGCCAACTTTCAGCAGTAAAGTGAACAAAAACACTAAATTTAACTGAAAACGCACCAGACATCGCTGGATGCCAGTCCCACATGTAATTCTCATACAAGATGCTTTCTTGGATTCCTTTGTCCAGTTCTCACACCTGTATTTCCTGGTGTTTGCAGGCATGACAGGCACACCCCCTTTCCTGGATTCTTTCACGAAGATTACCTAAACGCACACCTTCTATTCGCTACAGGTGCAGATAGAGCGTTAGATAAAGACAGACAGAAATATAGACAGTAGATAGAGAGACCAGCAAGCAGATGCTGACACGTCGATAGAGAGTTAGGTATATAGGCTGAAAGACAGAGGTGCATAGACATGCAGATGGCATGACAGATAGACGGACACAGACAGCTAGACACACTGCTCATCAGACAGGCAGCTTGCAGGCGGTGCACTCTTTTGCTAGCGCGGAGTTCGCTCCCCAGCTCTCCCCGGAATTGTCTCCAAGAGCGGGGTCCATCAGATAAAACCACAGACAGGGTCTGCATGGAATGTTTACAAAGCGCGGCCATTAGCAGAACCGAGGCAAACACTGCACTCCTCCCCACCCTCGCCTGCTTTCCTGGAAGTCACAGGGGCTCACCAGGGAGGCAGGACTGGAAGTTTCTAAAAGCACCTGAATGCCGTTCTACCCTCTTTGCTGCCTGAGGTCTGGTCACACAAAAGCAGTCCACTACGAGCAGACTGACCCCGACCCAGCCTAGGTGCTTTTCTCTCCATGGTACGAGTACTGTGACCTGTGGGCAGAATGACCCATACCCAGCACAGGCCGTTATTCTCTCCATAGCACGAGAAATGTCACTACTGGGCAGAGTGACCACGACCCAGACCCAGACTCTCCATGGCATGAGAACCGTGACCTGTGGGCAGACCGAAGGGTGATTCTGGGCAAATCACTTAATCTCCCCTGCTTACCAAAATGCATGTGTCCTTCTGTAACGCTGCTGGTGCTCATGTAAAGCGCATATCAGGGTAAAGTTCACGCTATATAAAACTCCGGAAAAAAAAATTAAAATTAAAACGGACAAGATGTTTTAATCAATTAGTTTGCTGGAGTCAAAGTTTTAAGTGATCCAGTTTCTGACCAGAGTATCGGACCCAGGATCAGAATGGGCCTCTGATGCCGCTGTGATCCTGGGCAGGTCTTCATTACACAGACCGAAGGAGTCAAGCCCTCTCCTGCAGCGGACATGAGGTGCCGTCTCCTCACAAAGGAGGCGCTTTTGCCTCGGTGCCACCCTGAAATCCAAGCCGAGGGCGGGAGTCTCCCCGTGGGGCCTGCAGTACACAGAAGCGCAGGTGGCAGCCCCGGTGGGAGGTATGAGGGGGAGGGAGGGAAAGGAATTATATTAACCATTCCTCCACTGTGTGCGCGATGACCACAACGTACTGTGTGAGCGTGTGTGTGTGTACAGCGAGTTACTGTATGTTGCCTACTGTGGGGCCGATTTCCGATTCGGTAAAATCCTGGACGAATAGCCGTATGGAGCATTTTTCCCATACGAATTGTATCCTCAAACTGTCATGACCTGGCTTCCTCAGGATCAGATTGTTGCTCAAGGGGGTCCACCTCCCGATTGCCCTATACTCTGACTATAATATGTTACAGAGCATATAGGAAATCTGGCGAGGGAAAAGGTAAGGAAGGGTCTGGAACGGGAAAGGGAGGCTGAAACGAGAAAAGAAGAGAAAACACACAAAGATAAGTACAGTAAATTACTGTCTACACTCATTAAATTCTCGCTAGAACTCCACCTACCAATATAAATATCAGTAAACTGTCTCCTCCTCTTTCTTCAATGGTATTAGATAAACGCCTCTATACCATGATAATCAACTCTGTAAAACACAACAAAGAGAATGGTCACGCATGTAATTCCACACACTTGATTCACCCACAATCACTTCTCTCTAGTTACATGCATACCTTCCAGCCTTCCCAGAAACGAACCAAAAATATCCCTTTTGTCACTTGAATCAAAAAATAAATGGGTAATCGATTTTCCTTAAGGAATCCCAAATCCAACGGAAGTGTTGCGCAAACCAATTCCTCAAATGAAAAGAGCCATGAGTTTTCGTTTTCTTTTTAAAGAACCAAGTTCAAAAGTACTGTACTATTCAATGTCAATGCCCAGTTCTTTCCTTTTATCAGTCTCGAGCCATAGTCATTAATGTGCGTCTCGGCCGAGAACGCAAGTACTCACGTAGCAAAGAACACACTCGAAAACTTCCACAGCAACCAAAATCCAGGATTCCAAAGTATTGAACTAAACTTCTCCTTTTCGCCGGTATTTGGAAACAGCTCCGGTAAACAAAACAGCAGCCGCTTACCGCTGTGACTGTGAGGCGGTACTGCAGTCAGCTTCTCTCGTGTAGAATACAAAGACACAGAGATATCCAAAAAGGCGCTCGGCAGCCGCCGAATGCTCACTAATAGCTGTTAGAACACAGCGCTTCCCGTGTCTCATTTGAAGACACGATAAATCCTCAGTAATAAATCAAAGCGTCAAGCAGCCGCTGAACGCTAGCAAAATTCAGAAACAAAATCCCCGGGCACAGTTCCAATTCGGAAAGCAAAATCACGTACAACGCGGAGGCAAAAAATGGCCACCTTCGTAGTTTCCCAAACTTCTCCCAGCCGCCGGGCATTATGGACCATGTAGTCAAAAGCCATTTAAAGGGGCATAAACAATGCAGACCTCATATTCAAGTAGGCGCCTTACACTGGCCAGGGCAGATCATGACACAAATGTCCCCGTACATACGATGTAGTACGATGCGTACCCAAAGCAGTTCTCCGTCCGAACCGTACTAAAGCCCGTACGACTCAATAATCCGTACGAATCGCATTTGGAAAGCGCAGTACGCGATGTCCGTACGGATCGAAGCATCATTTTCCGACCCAGCAAGTACGATTCGTCCAGTCAACACTCCGTACGACTCTTTTTTTACGAGAGCTCAAAACGTCCGGGAAAGCAGAATTCGACTCGAACTGCGTGCAAAACGGACCCCCGGTACGGTTCGTACACCCTATGATCGTAGGTGTACGGTTCGTACACCCCATGATCGTAGGGGTACGGTTCGTACACCCCATGATCGTAGGGGTAGGGTTCGTACACCCTATGATCGTAGGTGTACGGTTCGTACACCCCATGATCGTAGGGGTACGGTTCGTACACCCCATGATCGTAGGTGTACGAACCGTACTCCTATGATCATGGGGTGTACGAACCATACCCCTACGATCATGTGGTTACGAACCGTACCCCTACGACATTGGGGTGTACGAACCGGAAACCTACGATCATAGGGTGTACGAACCGTACCCCTATGATCCTGGGGTGTACGAATCGTACCCTATGTGATTGTGTGGCTCTCCCCACAAATTGCTCATACGCGACGTTTACCGTACGAATCGCATACTCGTTCCCCAGTCCGGATCGCACTTGTCAGGTCGAATGGTCTGTTTACGATTCGTACAGTTCACTTTCAGGGTCCGTAATCACATGTATTTTCCCTTTCTTTTCGTATGGTTCGCAACGATTCAGACGTATTTTTTTACTACGGATCGTACTGCGCGATTCGGACGGATTTTACGATTCGTACATAAACGGCTACGAATTTGAATCGTCGTACGGATTTGTTTCCCGAATTGGAATCGACCCCTGTGTGTGTGTGCGTGTTTGAGCCCCTGTGTTTGTGTGCGTGTCCCACTTTGTGCTATCTTTATGGCAATAACAAGTGGGAGAAGAGGGGGAAGTGCTCCGGAACAGCTCGTCTGCTTCACGGCTGTACTGAAGACTTTAATTATCTGCTTGTTTAAATAAAGAAGCAGATAAGAAAAGTCTTTAGGGCAACCACAAAGCAGGCGATGGTGTCCGAGGGGCCGTCCAAAAAAACAGACAGGGCGGCATCAAAAAACCCTCCTTTCCAATGGGAAGCCAGCGTTTACCAAAAACGCTGACATTACCCAATAGAAAGAAGGGGCGGGGCTTAAAGTCCCTTTAAGAAATCTTACAAATGCAATATCTCTCACAGGGGCGGAGCAGCGCTTTGTGCTGCCATGCTCACACGCGAGTCCTAATTAGCCTTGTTACTACTCAGCACTTACCTGTCTCTGTTTCCACGTCGGCTGATTGCTTTCCGGCATCCTCATTCCGTACTTCGTCTTTGACTGGCTCGCTCTTGGTCCATCGTCAGTGCCTGTCAGCGACTCCTCCTCCTTCCGGCTTTTCAGATCATCGCGATCATAAACCTGTTAAGAAAGCAAAGGCAAAAAGGAAGATTAATGCGGACAGCTATTCAATCAAGGTAAACAAAGTTATCCTGTGCAATAGGTGAGTCAAAGATTTCCTTAAGAATAAAAGCACACGCAAATGTGACGTGTGAGTTTCTTTGAACAAACTCCTGTTTGGAAACAGATAAGAATCTTGCATTGAATTGGAAACCATAATGACTGTGAAACAGGACACTTGAAAAACCCTTCACTAAATTCTGTTTTTACAAAGACAGATTGAACTTTGACATAGCCCAAGACATTTTCTTGTCTGTTTTTTTTTTTCCTTTTATTTAACATTTGAAAACATTCTTTTGATGTGATTTGTGCAGTGAAGCAAATTACTTAAAGACTAAGGTACATGTTTACAGGTGTTATAATTAGAGCTGAACATTACTGAAATATAATAGGAAGAGTCAATAATGCATTTATGAATGTTGATTTTATTTTAGGGAAATCACAATCTAAAAACCAAGGAGTCTGTGATTAAGAGAACAGCACTTGTAGAGATAATATATTGGTGCATTGTAGGTATTTCAAGTGTTAAGTAAATATGTTATTGTAACCAAATAATTATTCGGCGATTGGGTAATTCTATTTATTTCTTCCCTGCTTGCATGACACAGAAGAATAACTTCTAAAAATAAGATTCCCCTATTCTGAAGATCTAGAATTTCGGGGTACAGTCCAATTCAGAAACTCCCAAAGGTGCTACCCCAGAAATTGACGAAGACTGTGGCATCTTCACCTGTCTTGTTTTTTCTCTCTCTCTAGTCCCATCCCCTTCCCCCTGGGGCCTTCCAGATAGACAGTGTGTTATTACTGATTGCTGCCTTTCTGTCAGTACCCAGAGAGATTGATTATCAGTCGTCGTCAAAGCAGAGCAAACTGGAGTACCGGTTAGTGACTGGATCTGACACCTGAGGGAGAGCACAGGAAAATTTAGGTTATGTTGTGACTTACCCTGTCTAGGATTACGGTCCCTATTTGAACAGAGTGCATACCCATGCAAACTAGAAATCCAATTTCTAACAATAGGGATATGCTACTGTTAGACCTGGCATCTTTTGGCGTGATTGCCCCTGTCTTTTTGCTTCTGACCTCCTATTTTTGACTGTGTGCTTTGTTGGCTGGTTTTAGGACTCTGGACACTTTACCACTGCCAACCAGTGCTAAAGTGCAAGTGCTTGCTATCTAAATTGCATTGGTGATTGGTTATTCCATGATTAGCATATTTGAATTACTAGTAAGTCGCAAGTAAAATGCACCAGGTGTGCCCGGGGCACGTAAGTAAAATTCTACTAGTGGGCCTGCAGCACTGATTGAGCCACCCACATGCGTAGCCCTGCAAACTTGTCTCAGGCCTGCCACTGTAGTGTCTGTGAGTGCAGCTTTAAACTGGCATTTGACCTAGCAATCACTCCCACTTGCCAGGCCCAAACCTTACCTTTTACTACATGTACCTCACCCCTAAGGTAGGCCCAAGGCAGCCCCATGGGCATGGTGCAGTATATTTAAATGGCAGGACATGCACTGGTGTGTTTTACATGTCCTGACTATGAAATATTGCAAATTTCATGTTTTAACTGTTGCAAGGTCTTTCACTCCCATAGGGTGACATGGGGATTGCTTTTAAGTATATTGTAAGTGTAATTTCCCAATGGGAATAGATAGAGATTTGGAGTATGGGGGTTTCTGAACTCACAATTCAAAAATACAACGTTTGGTGAAGTTGGTTTTTAAATTAAATTGTGTGTTTGAAAATGCTACTTTTATGAAGTGAGCATTCTCCTGCTTAATCATTCTGTGCTCCTGCCTGTCTGTAGAATACACATCTGGGTTGAATGACAGTAGGGCTCTTGTGCATTCAATTTAGACAGTCACACAAAGGGAGCTGAGGTGTTCCTTGCATATCCTGATGGGCCATCACCAGGCTAATGGGCCTTCCTGAGTTAGAGTGGTGGGAGGAATTGTCACTGCCACCTGACTGTCCTCACAGAAAGCTGTCTTCACCCCCTGTAGTGTGTCTGGAGCCAGGTCAGGTAAAGGTGCACTACATAGACTTGCCTTTGAAGTTTGCCTACTTCAAAGGCAGAAAGGGATATAGGTATTGGACCGCTGATACCCCAAAAACAGAACAGTTCTGTACTAAGGACATTCTGCCATGAAGTAGGAGAGACTGACAGTCTTCTTGTTGCTTTGTTGTGCTGGCCTTCTGCTTGCTGCTTCTGTCCTGGGAGTGAACGGACTAAATTTGTCTTTCTACATCCTGTTTTCAAAGTTCTCCAAGGGCTTGTGTGTGCTTGTCTCCTGTTAAGAAGTCTCAGGGCCATGAAAGACTTCACCTGCCAGTTCCTGGGCTCTTCCGCTGAGAGTCTTGACATGCCAAGTGGTGCAAAATCCAGTTCCTGGGCCCTTTGAAATGTAACCTAGTGATCTTAAGGAGAAAATCCACACATCGACTCCCAGTACCTGTTTTCTCAACACACCGCTGCAAAAGATTGACGCATGACTGCTGCTTGCCCTGAAGCGTGGTTCTCACTGGACTCATTGACCACGACTTTAACTGCATGCCCCAGTTCGCCGTTGCAGCGCATCAGAAAAATCACTGCAGCATGAGTTTCGGGAACCAAATCACTGACGTCCACGGAACCCGCTCTGACTCCGGCGCGGCACCTGCTTCGCAGCCGTAAAATTGACGCAGCAACTGCTTCACGGCTGTGGAATCGACAAAGCACCTGCCTTGCCACTGTCACATCGATGCAGCGCATCTGGATTTTCAATGCATCATCCCTCAATGCAGATTATTCATCGACACCAGGCCGCAGTAAGTATCCGAGGCTACATGTCTGGAAACTGACACATCAACCCCCACCCCCTACGAGTAAGGAACTGACACATCACCTTAGCTGCCTAGCAGTAAGGAAACAATGCATCACCTTCCCTGTGTATTAAGGAACTAATGCATCACCTCCTCTGTGTATTAACCCCTTCGCTGCTAGGTCTTTTCCGCCCCTGTGCTAAGCCTTTTTTTGGTCATTTGGGGTAGTTTGCGCTTAGGCCCCTGTAACTTTTTGACCACATAAGGTATCCACGGCAAATGTGCGTCCTTTTTTCCAACATCATAGGGATTCTAAAGGTACCCAGGGTTTGTGTATTCCCTTGGAGGGGACCCAGAAATTAGCAAAATACAGGTATATTTCTTTTTTGGGGGGGAAAAATGGGAAAAAAGGGCTACAGATGAAAGTGTCTGTTTTTTCCCCTGCATATGGTATCAAAAAAGGTGGAGTGGTGCTGACATCATCATCTTCCCAGCTTTCAGGGACAAGCAGACATTTGTCAGACAACCAACATTTTTTACACAGTTTTGGCATTTTTGTGGGACATAGCCTATTGTTGCTATTTTTTGTGCTTTCAACCTCTTTCCAGTTAATGGTAGAAATGATTATAAAAGCAATAATGGATCCTGGAAAAATATACATTTTAAAAAAGTAGACAAAATTCTAAATTCAGTAAGGGGTCATTTGTGTAGATCCTTCAAGGTTTCTTTATAGGAACTAACCGTTGAATATAGGAAAAATTGAAAATTAGTTGAAGAAAACAGCCATTAGTGTCAATCTTTTCACCTCTAACTTCTTCTAATTATGACAACTGTTTGAAAGCAATATACCGTTACATCAGCTGGACCTTTCTGATTGTGGGAATATATAGGACTCGTAGGTTCACCAAGAACCCGACAAACCCAGAGCCAATAACTGAGCAGCGTCTTCCAATGGTTTTTTATTATGTACCGGTATATAGCAATTGATTTGGGAAAATATATACATGGAAAAATTGGTATGAAAGACACCTATGTATTTCTGACATTGTAACAAAATATAGAGGTTAGAAACAGTAGATATTCGCACATTTCCGAAATTGTGAGTACCCATAGTAGCATGAGAATTATAGGTCATTTTTCAAAATGACTTATTTTTTTACACATTGTCTTTCATTTGAAAGGCATAAATGCATTGAAAGTCAATAGGTAACAACAGTTGCTGTACAATTCTGTTTTACCCTAGGTCTCCCGATAAAAATGGTACCTCACTTGTGTGGGTAGGCCTAGTGCCCGTGACAGGAAACTGCTCAAAACGTTACGTGGACACACTTTATTTTTAGAGTGAAAATTGACCCTTTTTTATAAAGTGCCTAGTTGTAGATTTTGAACCCTAGCTCTGCCAGCACCCAAGGAAACCTAGCAAACCTATACGTTTTTGAAAAATAGATACCCAGGGAAATCCGGGATGGAGTGACTTGACTGGCCCTCACCAGGTTCTATTACCCAGAATCCCTTGCAAACCTAAACATTAGTGAAAAAAAAACAAATTTTCCTCACATTTCTGTGGTGGAAAGTTCCGGAATCTGTGTGGATCCACAAAATTCTCCCACCCCACGCTCTCCAAAGTCTTCCAAGAAAAATGGTACCTCACTTGTGTGGGTAGGCCTAGTGCCCGCAACAGAAAACGGCCCATAACGCAATGTGGACACACCACATTTTCACAGTGAATACATACCCTTTTTTTTCAAAGTGCCTAGCTGTAGATTTAGAACCCTAGCTCTGCCGGCACCTAGGGAAACCTAGAAAACATATACATTTTTGAAAACTAGACATCCAGGAGTATCCAGGATGGGGTGACTTGACTGACTCTCACCATGTTCTGAAACCCAGAATCCCATGCAAACCACAAAATTTGTCCACCCACCCCACATTCCCTAAAGTCTTCCAAGAAAAATGGTCCTCACTTGTATGGGTAGGCATAGTACCCGCAACAGGAAATGGCCCAAAACGCAACATGGACATACCACATTTTCACAGTGAAAACAGATCCTTTTTTTACAAAGTGCCTAGCGGTAGATTTTGAACTCTAGCTCTGCCGGCACCTAGGGAAACCTAGCAAACGTGTACATTTTTGAAAACTAGACACCCAGGGGAATCCGGGATGGTGTGACTTGTCTGGCTCTCACTAGGTTCTGTTATCCAGAATCCCTTGCAAACCTCAACGCTTGTAAAAAACACATTTTCCTCACATTTCTGTGGTGGAAAGTTCTGGAATCTGTGTGGATCCACCAAATTCCACGAAGCCTGCATTCCCTAAAGTCTTCAGAGAAAATTGGTACCTCACTTGTGTGGGTGGGTCAAATACCGCGAGAGGCAAGGGCCCAAAACCTATTGAGGGGACTTCAAAATTACCTATCACAAAATAATGTGGTTTTGAAAGGGGTTTCCCATGAATTTTTGGCCCCAGGCTCAGTGGCCATCTAGGGATACCCACCAAACCCACACATTTCTGAACACTAGACACCTGGGGGAGTCCGGCAAGGTGTGACTTGTATGGGTCCCCCAACATTTCCCAGCCCAGAATCCCCTGCAAACCTTAAATGTAGCTGAAAAAAATCACTTTTTTCTCAAATTTCTGTGTGGGAAAGTTATGGAATCTGCATGAGTCCACAAATGTCCTTCTATACAGCATTTCCCCAGGTCTCCCAATAAAAATGTTACCTTTCTCGCGGCAAGTACCTGTGGCAGGCAAGGGCCCAAAACCTATTGAGGTGACATCAAAATTACCTATTACAAAACAACCTTGTTTAGCAAGGGGGTCCCACAAGTTTTTGGACCCGGGCTCGGTGGCCACCTTGGGAAACCTACCAAACCCACACATTTCTGAAAACTAGACACCCGGGGAAGTCCAGCCAGGTGTGGATTGCGTGGGTCCCTCAACATTTTCCTATCCAGAATCCCCTGCAAACCTCAAATTTGGTTGAAAAAAACTTTTTTCTCACATTTCTGTGTGGGAAAGTTGTAGGATCACCTGGCTGACATAAATTTCCTACCACCCAGCGTTCCCCCAGGTCTCTTGATAAAAATAGTACCTCACTTGTCTGGGTAGGCTTAGTGGCTGCAACAGGATATGGCCCAAATCGTACTGTGGAGACTTCAAAATTACCTATAAAAAACTAACTGGTTCTGGGGGGGGGGGGGGGCACCTGGGGTTTCGGCCCTGGGCTTACTGCCATCAAGGGAAACCTACCAAACTCACACATTTCTGAAAACTAGACACCATGGGAAGTCCAATGAGGTATGGCTTGCATGGATCTCCCAAAATCTCCCTACCCAGAATCCCCTGCAAACCTCAAATTTGGCTGAACAAAGCACATTTTCCACATATTTTTGTGTGGAATAAAAGTGGTGGCACAAATGTCCTACTCCACAGCGTTCTGCTTAATGTCCCGAGTGAAATGATACCCCACTTGTGTGGGTGTCCAATGCAGAATTGACTAAAAATGTATTTTTAAAAAAATTTAGCACTTTGAATTCTCGGTGCTATACCCTTATACCCTATGTTTTGGGCTCTTCCCAGTCACAGGCCCTTGCCCCACCCACACAAGTGAGGTATCATTAACACATGTATTTTTATTCATCCAGGGGACTTCGGTACTGGTTCCCAGTGATGAAGTAAGGACTCGTGAAAAAGAGACTTGCTCAGATGCAATCTTCCCATGTAACCACTAACCCCGTACTAAACTTGTATCGTTGAAATAACATACATTACACAACATTTATGAATTAGAATGAAGCTTGCCTATGTGTCTTATTAACCAGTAACTCGAGTGTGATTCTAAAATGGCCGCTAACTGAAAATCTTTAGTGCGCATGCTTCTGCTGCATCAACGTAGGTTGACGTATCTTTAGTTTGGAGGGAACTTTCTGCACTTGCGCAGTAGCTAACAAAATGGCCACTTGAAACTCACATGCTTGCACCTGCTTGCTAAAAAACTAAACCCAGCTATTCTACTAATGCTAATGTGGGAAGAGTATTGATAAGTAAAGGAGATTAGAGTAGAGATAGGTGGTATACAGTGAAACCATTTCTTTTTGATTTTAACATTTGTCTTTTTGACTCTTTCAATAGTGCTTATTGTGGCCCTTTAAACACGTACCACAGTCTAATCCCTCTCGTTCTACTGCACATGCGTAGTGCGACAAAGCTGTAAGACTCAATTTAAACTTGAACCTCGTCCAAGGTTCCCCGATGGATACATTCATGGGAACCGGAACAACAGTCCACTGAAATGGATGGGAACTACTGTTTTTTCTCTCTAAAATGTCACAATTACATTGTGAATACGGGTGGGAATAAAGACTTATGTATGAAACTTAAAGGGTGGGATGTTAAAAAAAGCTGAAAGAAAATAATGGGAAATAAGCATGGTGTGATGATCACCTCCCCTTGCCTGTCCAATCAGTGTTAGTATTTTCACAAGTTTGAAATACTAATGGGTGGTACCAACATACAGAAAGGTATAATTGAGGTAGAATTAGATAATTAGTTAGCACTGAGACCGGGATGCTGTCCGAGAGCATAGAATCCAGATCGGGATGCTGTCGGAGTGACGAGTAATGCTGAAGAAGAATCGAATTACTGAGCCAATTATCTTAAGCGGTAAACAGTCTAAATATCGAGTTTTTTATTTCGACCTACAAGAATATTGAGTTGGAAATATCGTAGGGACAGAATATCGAAATCAAAAATATTGATGACCAGAATATCGACCTGAAGGTAAGAAATATCGTTTTTGTTAATATCGAAGTTAGTAATATCGATAGCAAAAATATCGAATTTAGTAATATTGAAATTAATATTTGTGGTATGTATTTTATTATGTATTTTATATGTTTGTTTTTAAAAAATGTGTTAATTATTGTACTCGTTTTATAATCTATGTATTACATTTTTTTAATAAGTTAGTAATAATTTTTTAAAGTAAATTATGAATTTTAGTACAGTTGCGGGTTGTGTGTTTATAGTGGAATAGGGTGGGAAGTAATTTAATTATAGCACATTAATAAAAAATGTTTGAAGAATTAGTAAATTTTTTTAAATACATTTTGCGTTTTAGTTCTGTAGCAGGTTGTGGGTTTATATGGGAATAGGGCGGGAAGTAATTTAATTGTAATTAAGTAATCATTTAATTTTTATTTATTGGTATTGATTATTAATTTTATGTTAAGTAATTATAATTTGGTAATTAATTTTTATTAATTGGTAATTACTTTTTATTAATTGAATAATGTTGTAATTATATTAAGTGTGTTAATTCATTACTGAAGTGTGTTGTGAGGTTATAGGGCAATAGGTTGGGAAGACATTTAATTGAAATTAATTAATTATTTATTTTAGTGTTGAGTATTGATAATTAATTTATTGTTAATCAATTAATTAATTGGTAATGACTATTTAATAATTTACATATTTTGTAATTAATGTATTGTTCATTAATTATTAATTGGTAATACCATTTGATTATTTATAATTTATTGGTATTAATCAATCATTTATTGTTAATTAATTTATTAATCACAAAATGTTTTTTAATAATTATTCTTGTTTGGTATTGAAAATAATTATGTATTTAATTGTATTATTATTTGGTAATACATTTGTAATAATAATTATTTAATTGTATTTATCATCAATTTAATTGTTAATTAATTATTAATTGGTAATTATGTTTACATAATTATTCATTGGTATTGTTAATTACTTTATTGGACTTTAATAATTAGATTGTCATTTTTTACAAAAAAATATTTTTATTATTAGTAAGTTATTTTAACCCCTACGCTATCCAACACTGTCCCTACTGTTGTACTCTCTGGAGTTGGAATATTAATTTTAACCCCTACGCCACAGCTTTCCAAACTGTATGGCGTGACACGTTACTGTGTCGCGCCCCATGTGTGGGTGTGTCGCAAGATGCGACGCGATGACGTCTACGTCTGTGGCCGATATTAGGGGAATGCGAGCCTCAGTCAGGACGTGATCGTGATTTCGACGTACAGGCGGAAGGCGAAGAAGCAGTGGAGTGGAGCGGAGTGGTCCGGAGCTCGATTCCCTGACTATACCGAGGATCAGTGGGGACATTGTCCAAGTCTTAGCGGCGGACTGACGCGGGCCATGATTGAACCAGTGAGAGGCCAGTAGAAGTATTGTATTCACCTTCCCCTCCGGTAGTGCTGCAGAGCTGCTCAAGGCTGTTACCTGAGCGCGCGCCCTGTTGTGACGCAGTGACCTCGGAGTCACCTCTACCCCCATCCCAGCCCCTCGGTACGTAAGTGTTGAGATTTCGGGTACTGCATGGCATAAAATTAATATGGCTCCAATCTTATAGACGTTGTTTGTACTCCCTGCTAGTTACTTAACTAGTATGGTGCCAATCTCGGAGCTGTAGTTACTACACCTCCGAGATTGGTGCCATACTACCAAAACGTAGTATATCCTCACGAATTGCGGAAGTTGTCGTTTTCTCTTTATTTATCTTCTGTGGTGCAGACTTAATTCAGCCCTGTGAATTAAATAAATACATAGTTGTTTCAGGTCTGTCGTATAGGATGGTGATTGTGTGTAGGTGGGTGAGCTGCACATCTTTTTTACTCGTGTCTCCCTACCGCAAATTATAAAAACTGGATGGTCAAACAATGGATTCTGCTTCTCTTTTCTCATTCTCTCTTTTTTCTTAGTATAGAATTTACTGGAAAAGATAATTAACCGTAATATAATTGTTTTAAAGCCTCCCGTCTCTAAATACTTACCCGTGTGGGATATGGAGCAGATTTTGACTGTGGTTGAGAGTTGGGTCAACAATTACTTATTAAGTCTGAAATAAATTTCATGGAAATCGACTAGGTTGCTAATTTTCGTGTCATTTAGAATAATTTAATATGTGAGAACCGTGGATGTCTCTCGGAGACATTTTCAGTGAGAGGGTGTATCTTTTTATATTAAAGAAGGACTAAGATCCTTTTACTAAAAATATTCTATTCATATTTTGACAGTGATGAAAGATTGTGTGTGGTTGGATTTGTGAAAGATTATAAAAGAAGAATGACACTTTTTAGAGGTAATGAAGTGGCACACTTGTTGATCTCTTACAAGTTGCCACATAATCCAGTTTCACCAACTATCCTGACAAGGTGGCTGAAGGAAATGATGAGAGAGGTGGATATAGATGTTGGTAGATATGCTGCACATTCTGTGAGAGGTGCTTCTGCATCAATCAAAAGCATCTGTGATGGGTAGAAGCTTGCAGGACACCATGAGAGCAGCAAACTCATCAAATGAGAGTATGTTTAGAAATTGTTATGTATAGCCAATGGTGAATGCAACTGATAATGTACTGGCTGGCAGGGCTTTGAACTTGCATATTAGCGCCCATGGTCAGACATAAAATGTAGATTTTTCACAGCCTAGGGGCAAAAAATCTGGATTTTGTTAAAGACATGCAGACTAAGAGTATCCCAACACTGTTATACGTGGGAAAAGATTTGATACTGTTCCAGGAAGAACACTATAAGACAAGATGAACAATCCTTGACTAGATGACAGAGAGATGAATTGAGTTTGGATTTGGCTGTGTGACAGGCAGCAGATCCTGCTGTTAAACAAAGCATCTACTGTCCAGCTACCCACACCAATCACCTAAAGCACTACAAAACCAGACAGCAATCACAACCAGCTGATGTGTGGAAAGCCCCATTCTCCTGCTCCAGCGAGAAATAGGAGGGGCCCAAGCGCTCTAATCTACCTTCACCAAAGGAGACAGGGAGACTGTTGGGTGAGATGAGCTAGCAACTTTGGCCACAAGTTCAATTCCTTTAGGGGTCACATACACCCAAGGGGACATGCACACCTCTTAGTATGCGGGACATTGCTCCTTTTAATAGATTTTAAACATGGCTACCAAGGGGCTCTGTTTGATACATGACACATTCTGCCAGACCTGGCTTCACAGCCAAAAACACGTTGTGGAGAGGTGTGGTGCAGCAACCAGGGCAGCTGACTTCGGAGCACAGGGTTCACGGTTCAATCCCCGGCTCCGGCGGCAGTTCAGCTCAGCACTGTGTGACTCTGGGCAATAGATCACTTAACCCCTTAGGCGCGGCCGCGATTCTGCGCCTGTGTGGCCGTTTTTAAGAGTGGGCCGGATCATGACAGCCCCCAGCCGTCATCAGCACACGCCCACCGTGATGCATGACGGAAGGGGTTAATTTTCACAAAGGCCCCCAGTGCCTTGAGACCCGTAAGGGTGAGTAGTTCGCGCTTTACAAATACTGATTTGTATGTTGGGATTTTTGACTAATAAATTCAATCTTGAGTGCATAATTACTTGTCCAAGAATGCAACGTACTACAGGTTAAATAGGCAAGACTGGTGGAAGGGGCCAGTTTTTGAAGTGGTGATACTGACACACCAAGGTAGTGGTAAATTCAGGCTTTATTCAGAGATGCTTTCCCGAGAGTGAGCCTCCATTGGCAGCCAGGAACTAACTAAGCATGGAACAACAGCTCATGTCTTGAAGGTATAACAGTATCACACACGGGAAAAGGAGTACTTGGCGGATACAATATCTTACTTTTCTTCCCTCTGTTGCTCTAATTATCCAGGATGGCTTTGCGCTGCTTAATCCTACTTGAATTAACATCTTGGAGCTAATAAGAGAGTCTGAAACGGAGGTCCCTGAGCACCTTCTCTGTGTGCAGTAAACTGTGACAGCTCTGTTTGCAACCTACAAGCAGCAAACAAACACAGACGTTGGGCTGCCACTCAAGCTCTCTGAAGGTAGTGGTGGCAGAGAAGTCTGGTGATGTTTCTAGTCAGCTGTAATAACTAATTACAAGCCATTAGGTGCATCAATTTCCTGTTATAGGGCTGTTCTGAAATCCAATTAATAATCATATTGTGCTCTCCCACATACTCAAAACCTCTCCTAACCCCACAAAGAAACCTTTACTGCTTGACCAAAGAAGTTAAAAGTCAGCAGTGAGATACATTCTGATCAAGTGGGGTTTATGCCTCGCCACACCACCTGTCAAGACATTTGTCGATTGTACAACGCACTGGCACTCGCCAGCAGGTTGGGGGGACTGGCGGCAATTCTTCTAGCTGATATCGACAAAGTCTTTGACTCCATCAGCTGAGCGTATTTGTTTATCCTCCTTCAACGCCTACAGTTTGGCCCTCGATTTCTTTCCTATCTAAAACTATATTTTGGTGCAGGTGGCTTGTGCCAGGTCGGACTCGTTCCCGATACAGTGGGAACGAAGCAGGGTTGTCCCCTGTCTCCTCTACTGTTTGCTCCTATGACTGCTCAGTTACTTGCGCACTAAAGTGAGCCTTACTGTATGCTGGTTTCAGATGTTTGTGAATATAACTGCAAAACTAGAGATGTTCAGTTAGCCATTATGATAGTGTTGCACTCTGGTTGTTTGTACATTCCAAAAGTCATGTTCCAAGCACACGTTTTTTTTGTCTTTTAAGGAAATGCTTTGTTGATATTTCTGGCTTTCAAAACTGTTTGCACTTCTAGCTCTGTGTTTACTGCTTACTCTTCTAGTGTACATTCATTGTCATATAGCTGGGTCTGAACTGAGGTGGAGAAGTGAGCTGAAGAATGATGATGGATTCAACTCCGATCTGTGCCTAGGAGAAGAGGGTCTGTACATTTTCAGTGCTCCGTCCACCATCTCCTTGTGTTTGCTTTATTGTTTATAGGCCAATATTAAGTCCTATGATATTATTGACTAGATTAGAACTAGATTCTTGAAAGATGGCAGCCATTATTTTCAACAAAGCTTGGGCAACAGTTTGATTTCCCAACCATTTGAGAGGTTTCAAAAACGTGGTCCTCCAACTTAATTAGCATTTCCCATGGGCAATGTTGGCGTGGTGCTTCCACCTTCAATGGCATGTTTTCCGCGTGGCGCATTGCTATCTCATTTAGGTAGCCTGTCTCTGGTCCAGTCAAAAAGGCTTCAGTGTCATAGCAGAACAATATGTGGTTGTTTATGTTTTTATCTCTTGATTGCTTCCAGTTCAAATAAGTACATTAAAAATGAGACATTGATTTGTTTTATAGGGAAGTAAGCAATCTAGATTGGTGGGGAAGACCATAGCATGGAAATGTAAGGGCCTTCTGATATAGGATGGAAGATATTTGTGGATTCTGAACAGCTCACTTGGCTTCGTGAGTCTGCCAGAGCCAGCGCCTATGCAGTTATTACTTCTGTCCCACCTTGTGCTCAGAGCTCTGATTTCACATGATTATCTACTACTCAAATCCTGAAATGTTACTGGAGAGAATGAAGACTGTAAGCAAGGCATAAGATTGTTAAACTTCGTATCTCATGTTCTTCCTATGTCTAGATTTCCAAATTTCTTCATTTTCAGGGGAAGGCAAACAGAAACTCAAAATGGATAAGTTTATAATTCAGAAGCGAAAAGCTGGTGACGATGACGTTTGCGATGAACTAAATGTAGCAGCTGTTGATCAAAGTACCCAAGTAGCAACTGAAAGCTCAGTACGTAAGAAGTATAAAGGGAAAATCGCCAATCCCCATTTATATATTAAAGCTTATATGGAACTGGGGTTCACATTTTCTGGTAATGAAAACCATGCTTGTCCCCAGTGTTTAGTTTGTGGGGAAATACTTGCAAATAAAAGTATGGTACCAAATTAATTAAAACGCCATTTTACCACAAAACACAGCCATTTGTCAGCAGTAGAGTACTTTATTGAGCTTGCAAAATCTATAAGGAAGCAGTCAGCGTCATTCACAAAGAGAATGAAGACATCAGAGAAAGCTCAAAAGGCAAGTTACTTGGTTGGTCAAATAACTGCCAAAAACAAGGAATCACACACTTGGAGAACCGGGTCTTATGGGCCAAGCGGGGCAGGGCACGCCTAATATCTCTGGGTTCACCTGCCTTGTTAGACAGAGACACGCGACACTCTGTTAGGCATAGAAAATCAGGTTTATTAGCTGCAGCTAAGCACAGTTATCCAAGAAGTACAATAGTATATTCTTAGGAGACTGCCACTTAATTCCGTGGCGCACAATCTTTTATAGCACACATATTTACAATGTCTACTCCCAAAACATACAAAACTGACAAATAGGAAAAGTTTGAAAACAAGCTATCGAGTATCTTGGATACGCCCTTCTTTCAGACCCCGTGTTCTCTCCTAACCTCAAGTTAATCAATGCTGGTGTATGTAATCCAATTTGCGGGACGTATCTACATGCCTCAAAGGATAGTTGTGTAATAGGAGAATACAAGGAAAGAATAGCGAAGGCCAGTCAAATAAGATAAAGTAAGGGAAGAATGGTGGGACCCAAACAGTCAACTAAGACAAGGATCAATCAGTCTAGACATGGATTAACAAACTCGGCCAGACCCTGACATCGGTTTCGTAAACAAGGACAAGAGGTTACTTTTTAACAGAAGAGACGCATAGGAGCTGAAAAAGCAAAAACACTATGTTCGCTGTGCTGCCTGAGTAAAGGCAACACAAAATGGCGACGGTCACAAAATGGCGGCTAAATACAAAGCGAAGTCGAAAATCACAGAACCTCAGCCCCTCCTTTTGCCATTACTCAGGCAAAACACAAAGGATTCAAGTTAGCCTGAGTCAATGTCAATGGTCATGAGGTCATTGAGCTGTTGCTGCAACATCATTTTAATGTTCTCTGTTTTCTGTGACACAGGCTTTGGGACACACAAGGTGGCACAAAGACCACAGATGGCGGGGCCACATTGCATACAAAGACAGCAAGAGAAAATGATGGCTAAAATCATTCCAAGGAAAGTTAACACTTTCCATCCCAATGTGGACAGTAGTTCCCAAAACCATCCCATCACAGACCAATATCCTGTGTCCTGATGAATGGACTCGGAAATCACGTGTAACTTAGAAATGGCTTGGTATACTGTAGGGGCATTATCAGGAATGTAAATGCAGCAACTAGACCCAATCAATTTACAGACTCCTCCTCTATCTGCAAGGACAATGTCTAAAACCATTCGGTTTTGCAAAGTCATAAGACGATCCGCCTGAAGTTCAGCTGTCAAATTACTCAAGGCTCCGGAAGTCACATTTATCGTAGCCTCAACGACACGAACTAGCTGTCTAATGTTTCTTTTATTGACCATTGGGCCCCAGAAAGGAAGAAACCCTTTGATAAAGTCTCCTCCCTCTTGTCCAGCTGTGTCCTTAGAATCAATAACCCCTCTGCCATATCTTTGTCTGTGATGACCTGAAGGAGCAGTGTATGTAGGGGGAAGAAGAAAAGCCACATAACATGTTCCTGAAAAATAGGTGGGAAGCCATGTATAGGCTCTATCATGACAAACAAAATATGTACCTTGAGATGGTACAAGCGGTGAAGAAATCAAGGGTGAATAGATGTATTTATGGGAACAAACACTCTTTTCCTGTTTATTCTTATTATTCGGACCATTTATCTGCAGACATGGGTTACCTTTATGAGGTATTGTCAAAATTGGCAAAGATCTTCTTTGTCTAGCCTTATCAGTGAGGCTAGTAACGTAACGAGTCACGTTCCAACCATAATATGCTTGTTTCTCATCAACGGGAATCTTACCAATGTCGGCAATTTAGCCATAGTCACTGCTCACGGTAATCTTCCTGGATAACTTAGTTGTGGTTATTAGCCATCCTATGACACTGCAAGTCCTGCTGACCTAGGTCACTACTCAGGTCACAGCCTAAGATTCATACCGTGACCCTGCAACTTGATGGATAATGAAAAAGAAATGTCTTTCAAAAAAAAAAAAGGAACCAGAAGGAAAAAAAAAGTTCAATTGTCTTTTGTCAACCTAGGTCTTAGGTTGTACCGTGTCTTGCCAGATATCATTTGGTCTCGAAACAAAGTCTCTGGGCTTGGTGTATTCAATCATAAATGTGTCGGTACAGCTTCTTGCAACACGTCGTCATCTTCTTTCTCAGAACTTGTCCAGTCCAGGCGTGCACTACTGAAAGGTAAAAATCGGGGTACTTTTTCACTCTCACTGTCACCTACGCCTTCTCGGACCCACTGGTCATAAGGTAAAGGCAAGGGTACCCTCTTACAGTGCACGCCGTGGACCCAATTTTTCTATCCCAACGACCTTCACTGCTGTACGTGTAACGAGAAGCACCTGTTGCAGGGGTCCCCAACGAGGTTCCAGATTCTTTTTCCTCTGGAAATTCTTCAAACAAACAAAGTCTCCAGGTTGAATGGAATGACCTGGATCTGAGGAAGCCTCCTGCAAAGCGTTTTGAACCTGTTGATGAATAACACGTAATTTAGTAGTGAGGTCATGCAAGTAATCAACCAACAATGGGTATGGAATATCGGAATACTTTTTAGGTCGAGGGACTTCCCAAACATTGGCTGGGTGCCCAAAAATGACCTCATAAGGACTAAGTCCTAAACGGGAATGTACAGTTGTTCTCGTAGAGAGAAGTGCCAAAGGTAAAGCATCGGGCCAAGCAAGACCCGTGCTGGCCTGGATCTTTGCTAATTTGAGCTTGATAGTGCCATTATAGCACTCTAAGAAACCCGCTGACTGAGGGTGGTTTGCCGCATGGAATTTCTGCCTAATACCAAGACCCGCACACACCTTCTGCATAATTTGACCTATAAATTCACTTCCATTGTCACTCCAGACAATGCGCGGCAAACCACACCTCGGGAAGAATTCCTTTAAAAGGACTTTGGCAGTGGACAAAGCAGTATTATCCTTTAGGGGGTAGGCCTCTATCCATCTGGAAAAGGCACAGACCACCACCAGAACATAGTTATTGGAACGGTCCATATGAATGTAATCAATTTGTAATACCTCAAAAGGGTACGTAGGGGGAGCTAAATGACCTGCCGGAGTTGGGGTTCCCTTTCCTGGATCATGCATCAAACAAACAATACAATGCTTTACCACATTTTCCGCACATCTGGGGATACCTTCATTCTGCCATACTGGAGCCAGAAGCTTGCATATCCCTTTCGCACTGATATGAGCTGGACCATGTGCCATAGTAACTACAGGCAGTACATAGGCATCTGGTAACAGCCAACGTTGGTGTTCTGACAATTCCGTCCAACACCCTGTCGCATCCAACATTCCCGTACTCTCTCTCCACTTACTCAATTCCTTCTCAGTTGCTTCTTCTTGGATCATTTTCACACTTTCTACTGTGTCCTCAGACATACCTCCTTCTCTGACCCATCTTGCAGGACCTGCAACATACATACATACAACTCTTAACATCTTTCGCTGTTTCTTTTGCTACCTCATCTGCAAAAGCATTCCCTCGACCCACATCATCAGCGATCCTTTTATGTGCACTGCACTTCACAATCGCTATCTGAATAGGCAAGGCAAGTGATTCGAGAAGGTCAGTTACCAACTGACCATGCTGTATTTTAGTCCCATGAGAAGTAAAGAATCCTCTTTCCTTCTACAAATGACCGAAGCTATGAGCCACGCCAAAGGCGTATTGGCTATCGGTATAAACAGTCACTCTCTTTCCTTTTGCCAACACACATGCTCTCATCAGTGCAATCAACTCAGCTGCTTGTGCTGAATTCTGTGTAATGCGTTCAGTCTCTACGACTGTATACAAATTAGTAACAGCATAGGCTGCAGTCGTCTCGCCATTAGGAAGTTTGAAACACGACCCGTCTACCCATAGGATCCCATCCGGGTCCACGAGTGGTGTATCTTTTAAATCTATTCTGCCTTTAGTTTCCTCCTCTGTACGAAGAAAACAATCATGCTGTTCTTGTGTATCTTTCTGTTCTGGAATAGGTAACAATGTTGCTGGATTTAAAACATTACATCGCTTGATATGTATGTGACTAGCTAAAAGCGTCAACTCATACCCAGACAAGCGAGCACTCGTGAGATGTTGCGTTTTCGTTCTGTTCAAGAGAGTATCCACTGCATGTGGTACCATAACAACAAGAGTGTGATCCAATACCAATCCAGCAGATTGACGAATAGAGATCGCTGCTGCTGCTGTTGCTCAGAGACAACTAGGCAATGACTTGGCTACTGGATCTAATGTAGCCGAAAAATAGACACATGGCCTTTGTTTGTCTCCAAATTGTTGCGTTAAAACTGACAATGCACAACCTTCTCTTTCATGCACATAGAGTGTGAAAGGCTTACTATAATCTGGAGTAAGTACAAATGAGCGGAGAGGAAAATATTCTCTCTCTAACACCACAAGTGTGTAAGAAGGGAAAAGACTGTAACTAGAAATCATGCAAGGATATTAAGGTATCCCATCACCACACATTATCGTGCCCAGTGTCATCATCTGGGAACCAAACAGTGCCCACACAGGCTCTCTTATAAATCAGAGAAGACCATTGCGTGAAGTACCGTATCCTTCTGATGATTCTATCTGAAGGAAAAAATGAACAAACTGGACAAAAAACTGTATAGTGTACTAAATCTGACATATATTCATTGTCAAAGTTCGTGCAGTGCATGCAAGTGAAGTGATTTAAAAAGGGTAAACTCCTTGGATCATGAGTGCGTTAGCTCACTACACATACATCTTCTTGAATCCACGCAGTTGCCCTACTAAAACCGTGTAACTAATAAGGTGAGAAAAGACTTGGAACAATTTTGAATTAATCACTGCTCCAACATTAACTAGGTCAACATGTTTCTGCCTTCTATGGATATAAGAACCCTGGCATTCTTCAGGACCATAACGATTAATGTCACTGCATCAACAAATGGATAAAAAACAGATACATACAGTCTCTGTGTTGCTTCTAAGAACCACGCAGAGCATGTGGACAGTGCTGCATCTGTAAAAGAGATCATAATTTCTAGTATCTTTCCAATTCCATTCATTGCCTTCCAATTCACTTCCTTTAACTTCAATTAAGAAGGGCTTACCAGTGCTCCACAATGGTTGTACCTCACCTCACTCGGCTCCAGCTCGATTGGGTGAGACCCCGCTCTGTGGAGGGAAATTCAAAATCTAAGCTTTTGTAAAACGAAATTAAAATAGTGCACAAATAATACCTATATTCACGTCTTGTGACCGCGCTCAGCAGTGCCCAGGCACACCATCTGTCAACACCCTCCCCACTATCACCATGGCAGTTCACAGGTTGTCTGTGTAATAGCTAACATGTGTTGTCATGTTTTGAAAAGAGCAAAGTAAATACAAAGTAAAAACATTGCTCACTCTGCGTCATAAGTCTAAGCCTGTGATTGGAGCTAAGGCTACTTAATGATATTCTGAACAAACACAAAACACACGTTATCCGTGCTGTCATGTAGTTGTCATAATCTCCAAAAATGTACCGGTATTTCACTTCCATAGTGGTACTTGTACTACAGGGAAAAAAACAAGGTTTTACCAATGGCCCTACCCAGACAGCGTGAACTACACCCATGTATACACAGTACAATGTATATGTAAAGTCAGGCTTCATGTATTAGATGTAAATGGGCCGTTACGCCCGATTCTAGAGAGCCTGTTAGATTGTATCGAAAGAGCAGTTATAATATGGAAAAGTTCTATATGGTGGAGATGTCGGGCCGACCTGCCTACCTATCCGTCGGTGCCTCCTGGCTCCATCCCAGCCTCGATAGTGCCGATGATGACACTGGGCACGATACTGTGTAGTGATGGGATACCTTAATATCCTTGCATGATTTCTAGTTACAGTCTTTTCCCTTCTTACACACTTGTGGTGTTAGAGAGAGAATATTTTCCTCTCCGCTCATTTGTACTTAGTTCTTAGAGTACACTGTCAACAGTCTTCAGGATTCCGCTTTGTGTAGTAATTTGCAAGGAATGGGGGATTGAATCCTGTTGAGACTTTAAATTTCCCTAGGACCCTCTTTTGTGGTATTTATAATCTGGAGTACCCAACACAGGAGCAGAACACAAAGCAGTACGTAAATCAGAAAAGCTCTTCTGACATTCATCAGTCCAAGGAAGAGGTTGGGGTGTATCTTTCAGAGTAAGTGCCAACAAAGGTTTAGCCAAGAAGGAAAAATTCGGAATCCACTGTCTACAATAAGAGGTAATGCCCAGAAAGGCACGCAACTCCTTTTGTGTGGATGGTACAGACATTCGTGCAATTGCATGAATACGTTCTGGGGTCAATCACCTTCCCTCCTTCGACAAGAGATGACCTAAATAGGTAACCTCTTGGCGACAATATTGTAATTTAGAAGGTGACACCTTATGATGTAAATCAGACAAATGACGCAAAAATGAAACAGTCGCATTTTTACAAACATCCTCTGAATCGGCAGCCACTAACAGATCATCCACATACTGAGTAAGAGTAGCACCTGGAGGCAAAGAAAAAGCGTCAAGCTGGGATTTCAAAGCCTGACTATATATGGAGGGACTCTCACAATAGCCTTGAGGTGCACGTTTAAATCGAAAACTTCAGCCTCCGAGAGAGAAACCAAAGAGATCCCTACTTTCCTCAGCAATAGGAATGCTAAAGAAAGCATTTTTGAGATCAATAACTTAGAACCAAAGAGCCGAAGCAGGTATCATTGTGAGCAAAGCAGTAATATCCGGGACAACAGGAAACAGAGGGACAACAATTTTGTTGACCTCTTGAAGATCAATCACAAAACGGTATACAGGAGGCTTAGAAGGATCAGTACGTTTAAGCACAGGCAGAACAGGACTATTGCAAACAGTCCCTCTCGTTTCTTCAACAACACCCTTCTGAACTAAATCATAAACAATAGCCAACAGAGCTCTTTCGCCATCCTTAGAAATCTTATACTGAGGAATGCGTGGCATTTTAACATCAGGCTTGACAGTAATCACGTAAGGTGGAATTTTGAGCAAACCAACATCATTCGGACCCGTGGCCCAAAGCGTAGCAGGAAGTGAACGCAATTCAAGTGGCAGTTGATCCTTAGACAAATACATAGGAGAAACCAATTTATCACCCAAAGTAAGATGTACACCAGAGGGGGAACAATACAACGTTGCATGTAGACGTTTCAATAAATCCAAACCCAACAAATTCTCACCGCAACCAGTCGTTAAAATGAGCGGGGCTTCCAAATCATAAGGACCAATGGAGATAGGCAAAGGACAAGACACCGGGTTGCGACCAGGGGCGCCTGAGAATCCTACAGAAACATTAGTTAAGCCAGACAAAGGTGCCCCAGAGAGTTTGGAGTGAATGATAGAACTTCTCATTGCACCAGTATCCAAAGGAAATGGCTCTGAAACACCCAATGCAACAACGTTAACATAAGGCCCATTCTGATCCACTGGAAATGATACCACACCCTTGCATTGTCCATGGCTGTCCTAGCTAGTATGAAAATCCTGATTTTCGCTTTCAGTACAATAATCGTCATTGTAATATTGTGCAGACTGAGAATTCTGCTGATCAAAATAATTCATAAAATTCTGAGGGGGAAAAGAACGCTGTCCCTGAGACAACGCACCTCGCCCTCTACCCCTAGGTGCTGACTGAAAACCACCATGGCAGTCCACCATTACGCTGCAATAAAACCGGACAACTACTCTTAAAATGACCTTCCTCTTTACAGTAGGCACATTGATTAGGGCCCAGCAAAGGTCGCGGAACAAAAGGTGCAGGTTTCTGTAACAATCTTTGAAACTGTGTAGGCTGTTGCAACTGACGCTGAGCAGAACGAGGGGATAAGCTTGTTGCAAAAGAACCTTCGTTTTCAACTCCTTAGTCTTTTTCTCCATTTTCTCCTTTTCTTCCTTATCCCTATTCTCATAATACTGAGAAGTAGCTAATATCTGGGCAGATGATGAAACGGCCCACGAACTCTCGGAGTCTTTCAATTTATGCGATAATTCTGGAAGTAAATTGAATACAAATTTATCCACAAATAATCGCTGTCCACCCTCAGTACTCATATCTTGACCACTATGGTCATGAACGTCTCCTCAAAACGAGTAAAAAAATCGGAGACACTCTCATCTTTCTTCTGTTTACAGGCAGCTAACTTATCCCAATTAACTCGTAGGGCTGGCATCATCGTTTTCATTAGAGATATTATTCTACCAGGCAATTCTGTGATCAAATCATCGGGTTTAGCACCACCTATTTGTGCTGCATCTGCGGCAGTTAAAGCAGCCCAATGACCACCTAAAGCTTGATTGTGGTCTTCACTACGAATCCGAGCCCACAATGCTTGAGGGACTAGATTTCCCATCAGCAAATCAATATCTGTTAAATTCATAATACACGCATCAACAGTCTGGGACAGCTCTTTATAATACCCAGCAGGATTCTTACGAGGGTCCGGTAAAGACTGTTTAAGCGCCAAGACTTCAGACCGTTTCCAGGGGACATGTACCCATATACGCTGAAAATGAGCAGGGACAGGCGGACTGGCACCTGCTTGTGGAGCTGCATCTCTCAATATTGGAGGAACTTCTCGCATAGGATAGTGTTTTACTTTACGCCGAACCGCAGGATCAGGTTCAAGAGAAGCTTGAGAGAAAAAGGAAGACCTAAAAGTGACAAGTGTTTGGACAGCATCCTCAACGTCGGGACCCAAAATAAGTCCTTTATCAAATTTAGCCTGTATGTCAAACAAACCCTGAGGAGGTAAATCCAAATCCATATTACCCCCTCCTTTGACAGGAGTATTACACATAACATTAAAAACATATCTCTGCGTAGGCGCATCCCACTGAAGAAAAGTATCCATGATATCGCGCACACTATACTGTGGACCACTCATGATCCAATTGTGAGCGAGAGAGTCTAACTTAATTTGCTCGTCAGAATTTGGAATTTGACTACGGGATTGCTTTCGGGACAAAACAGGAGTCAAATTAAGAGACCCGAAGAAAGGTGATAAAAGACCAGAAACAGTATTGACTAATCGTTTATGAGCCGTAGGAGAATCTGACAGTAAAACGGGAGACAATGTATTAAGCACAGCAGGAGAAGAACTAACAGTTGTAAGAGGAACTGACGGTAAAGGAGACTGAGGTACAGGAGTCGGTGGCAAAGGAGGTGGAGGCGGAATTACTGGAAGAGGCAATTGTGGAAGAACCGGAACAACTGGTTGAACAACAGGTTGCTGAACAACAGGTTGTAATGGGGGTGCATTAGCACCTAGTACATAAGGCGGAGGTAATCTCAACAAATGAGACATTAAGGGATCTTAGTCAAGATCTTTATTCTGTGGGGGAGTAGACAACACAGGATAACATCTATCTATTGCCATACGATGCTGTCTTTCTGATACTTCAATCATCTGATCAGTCTCATTATTCCTGAGCTGTTGAGCAGCCTGTAAAATCGTCATATCTTGCGCTTTCTTATCTCTTTTCGCCTGTTTAATTTCTATCTGTTTGGCTTCCTTACGCCATAGGCGGAAAGAGTCAAACATTGCCAGCCGGGCTTTTCTCTTAAACAAAATTGCTTCTAGATTATCTAATATGTCAGGCTCAAAGCTACCATTTTGTGGCCACTGCAGAATACCATCTTTCTTCGTATATCGGATCCATGTTTCATTAAAAATAATGGGGCCAAGACCACGTTTCGAATAGAGCTCATAAGTGGGAGTTCCAACCGGAGGAATTGGACAAGAGTCCTCTAGCCGGGAATCCCTATTACAGTCAAGACAGCAAAACTTCCTAAACTTACTAAGCCCAGGTATAAAGTAACGAACTGGACTGTTCGCAAACTTCAAGGGGGTTTTAAAGCAATGATCACAGCACAAACGTACTTACCCCTTGGCTTCGACTAGTGCAATAGTCAAATAACAAAAACAAGACAAAAGAGTGGGCACTACCCACGAATACTTAACTAAGTGTTTTCCCACGCCAACAGATGTCCGTCTAACGTCTCGCGATACCAATCATCACCAGAGGGCCAAGGCAGGGCGGCAGTCAGGGCAGCAGTCGTCAGCAGTCGTTGGAAAGGAGTAGCCGCGCTGCAAAAGACTTTCGGTCCACTTCAACATACAGGGGTCGCTTGATGTGGTTCGCGAATCCTCCAGAATTTTCTTGCGAGGCTCCTCACGACCCTCGGGCTGAACCGCTACCACTGAAGCCGCCCACACGTTGGGCGCCAGTTGGAGAACCAGGCCTTATGGGCCAAGCGGCGCAGGCACGCCTAATATCTCCGGGTTCACCTCCCTTGTTAGACAGAGACACGAGACACTCTGTTAGGTGTAGAAAATCAGGTTTATTAGCTGCAGCTAAGCACAGTTATCCAAGAAGTACAATAGTATATTCTTAGAAGACTGCCACTTAATTCCGTGGTGCACAATCTTTTATAGCACACATATTTACAATGTCTACTCTCAAAACATACAAAACTGACAAATAGGAAAAGTTTGAAAGCAAGCTATTGAGTATCTTGGATACGCCCTTCTTTCAGACCCCGTGTTCTCTCCTTCCCTCAAGTTAATCAATGCTAGTGTATGTAATCCAATTTGCAGGTGGCAGGACGTATCTACATGCCTCAAAGGATAGTTGTGTAATAGGAGAATACAGGGAAAGAATAGCGAAGGCCAGTCAAATAAGATAAAGTAAGGGAAGAATGGTGGGACCCAAACAGTCAACTAAGACAAGGATCAATCATTCTTGACATGGATTAACAAACTCGGCCAGACCCTGACATATGTTTCGTAAACAAGGACAAGGGGTTACTTTTTAACAGAAGAGACGCATAGCAGCTGAAAAAGCAAGAACACTATGTTCGCCGTGCTGCCTGAGTAAAGGCAACACAAAATGGCGACGGTCACAAAATGGCGGCTAAATACGAAGCGAAGTCGAAAATCAGAGATCCTCACATTGTTGCCGAAACCACCATTAGTCAAACTTGCTGTGCTATTGTTCGAACAATGTTTGGGCCAGAATTTGAGATTGAAGTTAATAAAATCCCTTTGGCAGATAACACAATTGGAAGACGGATTCAAGATATGTCAGGTAACGTTAAGCTGCAAATGAAGGATATTTTTCAAGACGACAACATGATCTTTGCATTGCAACTAGATGAATCAACAGATGTCAGTGGGTTAGCTCAATTCCTGGTTTTTATACGTTTCATTCATACTGACAAAATCATTGAGCAATTCCTGTGTTGCCTAGAACTTCCATTGAGAACTAGAGGTGAGGATATATTTCAAAATTTAGATTGCTTCATTAAGGAAAATAATTAGCGCTTGTTAAATTGTGTCGGGATATGCACGGATGGTGCACCCTCAATGGTTGGCTCAACAAAAAGTTTTATAGCTTTAGCAAAGAAAGAAAATGAAAATATCATATTTACTCATTGCTTTTTACATCGCGAGGCACTAGTCGCGCAAACCATTGGGAATGAATTAAGGGAAGTTATGGACAAAGTGATTCAAATGGTCAATTACATTAAAAGCCGACCTCTTAAATCAAGAATATTTGCTCATATTTGTGAAGAAAAGGAGGCAAGGTTTAAAAAGCTCCTACTGCACACTGACGTTCGTTGGCTCTCAAGAGGTCGTGTGCTTTGACGTGTATACGAATTGCGGGAAATGATGCTTAAACTTTTTGAGGACAATAAGCAGCACGAATTCTGCGGTCTAATTTAAAACAAACTTTGGTGCACAAAATTGGCATATCTTGCTGACATATTTGAACATTTGAATAAAATTAACACCAGTATGCAAGGAAAAGGAATAAATATCTTAACAGCAGTAGATAAAATTTGTGCTTTGAGAGACAAAATAAGAATTTGGGAAAAGAAAGTGAAAGAAGGCAGTTTTCAAATTTTTTCCAAAACAGATGAGTGCCAGATGAAATGTGATATCAGTCCACTGATTGTTGACCATTTAACATTGCTCGGTGAGAAAGTTTCTCATTACTTTCCAAATGTTGAAATCCAAGACTATGATTGGATCAGAAATCCATTTCTTGCACCTGGGAACTTCTCTCTTACTGAAGAAGAAGAATTGGCTGAAATAAAAAATTATCGAAGAATGTTAATGATGGGGGATTTAGACAGCTTTTGAGTTTGTGTTACAAAATGCATCCAAACATAGGCAAAAAAGCTTTAAAAATTCTCTTGCAGTTTTCGACTACATACATTTGTGAGGTATCCTTTTCAACGATGACAAACTTAAAGACACTGAAACGTGGATGCTTGAAAATGCTTGATGATGAAATGCGAGTTTCTTTATCTCATATTCAACCAAATATTGACCAGCTGTGTTCATCCTATCAACCTCATATATCTCATTAAAATAGTAGGACAAGTGCTGTTGTTTTTATTCACTTTTTGTAATACTTGTGCTATGAGAGATAATAAAATAAGATGTGATGCTTACACTCAGTTTTGCCAGTCACTGTCTTTGTAAGAACAGATTCACAATTGCTTTATTAACCTTCCTGCTTTCTCAAATTTGCTTAGAAATGCACTATTTGCCCACTACTTTTTCAAAAAATTCTCAGGGGGAGAACCCCCCTTAACCCTCCTTAGGTGGATCAGGCTCGCTCGCTGCGCTCGCTCGCTCTCGTTCCCGTGTCCCTCAGAGAAGATTGGCAAAAAGGTGTGTCACCAACATGAAAAGTTTGGAAAGCTGTGCCCTACGCTATCCAACACTTTCCCTACTGTTGCACCCTCTGGAGTTGAAATAGTCATTTTAACCTCTACGTTATCCAACACTTTCCCTACTGTTGCACCCTCTGGAGTTGGAATAGTAATTTTAACCCCAATCTATCCAACACTTTCCCTACTGTTGCACCATCTGGACTTGAAATAGTAATTTTTACCCCTACGCTATCCAACACTTTCCCTACTGTTGCAATCTCTGGAGTTGGAATAGTAATTTTACCCCTAGGCTGTGCAATATTTACTGTTTTAGTTAATGTAGTTTATAATTTATTTTAAAAAAAAGTGTAATTTGTTATACATAGTTTTGATATTTGTTTTTATAATATTGTTGTATGTGTATGTATGTATGTCTTTATAATTTAGAAAATGTTTTTTAACAATTTATAAGTTATTAGAATAATTAATTGTAAATGTTATTAAGTATATATATTATATTATATTATATATGTATATGTTTATCTATTTTTTACATTATATGTATTACTTATAATTGGTAAACATATTTGTTACTATGTTTATTTTAATAATATATATTATGTATGTAATTTTACATTATTTTTAAACATTTTTTAAAAAACGATAATTTTAAAATTGATATTTTTTACAAAAATATAATTTTTCAATATGTTTGTATTTACAATAATGTAGATAGGACTTCGATATTCTTGACATCGACATTCCGCCTCTGATATTTTTGACGTCGATATTTATGACGTCGATATTATGTCAGACATTCATCTTGAGCAAATTCATTTAGAAGAAGTACGCAGAAGAATTTCGAGGAGTTAGAGAGGGCTGCTACGCAAGCGTTGGTGTTAGAGAAGACATCTGTCCTGTCCTGATTCTTGTTCTAATTCCTGTACTGAAGCCTTTGTGCGCCAGACATTTCCTGGCGGACCCTTACCAATTCTTCGGCCTGGGAGTTGGTTTTCACACCATTCTGGGTAAATATAAATATATGTGTGTGTGCACTTATGTGCTTTTTTCTCTGTCCTCTCCCTTTCATTCAGTGTCATTGCAAAGTATAAATGAATGCATTTTGATTGAATATATAAATCTTCCTTCCCGTGAGAGACAGAGTTTGTTCTGTACTGTGTAAATGGTACACATGAATTTAATCAGAGATAACATTTTAAATTCCATCCCAACTCTGTGATCTTTTCCAGTAAATAAGTATATTGAAATCTTATGTCATTTCACCATCAACTAGTTCCAACTAATGGTCTATTTACCAGAGGAAAGAACTTTTGATCAGTGAAAGATTAGTTAGAGGACTAGAGATAACTAATCTAGAGAGATATAAGACATGATCCCAGCGGTTATTGCCAGGGTGTTGTGAATGAATGTATGGGCCAAGGTGAGTACATGGGGGGTCATTAGAATGGCGGGCGGACTTAGTCCGCCCGCCATCCTATTGGTGTTTGGGACTGCCCGCCATAAGGGCAGGGGTCCCGTGGGGGGCGCATCCTGTATGTTTAGCATTGTGGCGGGCGGTGCTCTCAACACCGCCCGCCACAATGCTAAAATTGCACATATGCATTTGCATTAACAAAGCGGCAGGCACCGCCCGGTGCCTGCCGCTTTGTTAATGAGAATGCAGGGGGGTACCACAGGTACCCCCCGTGTGCACCCACCACCTGTCCTTCACTCCGGGGGCCCACGGGCGGCCCCCGAAGTGAAGACCGCATGCCTTTCCGTGGCGGCATCGCTGTCATGGAAAGGCATCTGTTTTGTGCAATGCTAATATGGCTGGCGGTGTCTAATAGACACCGCCACCCTATTAAACCTTTTCCGCCCCAGTCGCAAGGCGACCGGGCGGAAAAGCGGCAGACGGTCTTTCCGTCCGCCACGGTCCCCCCCGCCATCCTAATATGACAGGGGGAACTTAGGTGTGGATGGCGGGCGGATTGCCCCCGCCAGGCTGGCGGTGGCTACCGCCAGCCTGGCGGGGGCAATCCGCCAGCCATCCTAATGGGCCCTATAGTGTTGGATTACCTGCTGCTGGTAACCCTCTGGATCACCAGGTTATGTATAATTTCGTTCTTGGACTGCGTTCAAGAGTCACATTACTTCTTCTTGCTCAGTCACACTACGCATGTGCGGAGGTCAGGTGGTCAACAGACTTTTGGACTCATACGAAATGCCCAAAATACGCACTAATAAAAGAGTCAAAAAGACATATGTTAATTTAAATAAATAAATGGTTTCGCTGTATACCACCTATCTCTACTCTAAACCCATTTAATTTATTAATGATTTCCCCGCATTAGCATTAGAAAAATCGCTTGTGCTAGTTTCAGCAAAGCAGATGCTAATCACGTGAGCTTCCAAGCTGCCATCTTAATAGCGTTTGCTCATGCGGAAGAAATTCCCTCCAAGCAACAGCTTGTCTAACTGTTTAGATGAAGCTGATGCATGCGCAATAAAGATTTCCAGTTAGCAGCCATTTAAGGATTTCGCTCGAGTTACTCATTAGTAATACACGTAGGCAAGCTTCTCTATCTTTTATGTTCAATGCTGTGCAATATTAATTTACACAATACGTGGTTATTACAATATTAGAAGTTGCATGAGAGGATTGCTTCTGAGCAAGTCTCTTTTCTACGAGTACTTGCTCCATCAACATGAATGAAGAAAAATTCTGTTTTCTTATCAATAACACTTTATCTAAATAAATGTGAATGCTTATCAAGTACAATCCAGCTCCAATCATAGATCACCACACAAGAGAACAATAGTAAAGCAATCCATAATTATAAATCTCAAATAACCGTGATATGAGAGAGTGGATAGGCGAAGAGACAAAAGAGTAAAGACATTTGCAAAAATACGATTAATGCAAAATCAGAATATCATATGAACCAAATGTTAGGAGTCTGAAAAGCCACTCTCTGGCCATGAGAGTAAGCTGGGGCATCCTCAAGAAGGTATGAGGAGCAAAGTCAAAGAGTCAGGATCAGCAGTACAACAGCCAGCCAGTTAAGTTCGGAAACATCAACACAGCTCTCTCCTCACGCAAGTAAAGAATCAAAATGCGCGCTCTCCTATCCAACCTTCTCATTACTAATAGTTATACCCTAAATTCACTAAAGATCCACCCCCCATGCATCATCACACAGAAAATTCTCGAATCCCATTGGTTAAAAACAAGGGGAGTTTAATCACTCCACTCTCGATGTGCTAAACTTTTCAACAGTTCCTTTGTCTTTAGACAACTTTCGTCATCAACCTTCAGCAGAGGAATCTCTGATAAACTCTTCCGCGGTTTACACATTTCTCCATCACGCCATTGTATCATTCTTGCTGCAATACAATTGTCCACATACTCCGCTCGACAACGAAGTTCCATTCAGAATGTTCTTTGTTTCCTCCACACAACCTTGGCAACCATCAGGAACTCATGAAGGACAGATTTAATTATTTTTACAGTCTACCTACTAATAATCAAATTAAACCTTAAAAAACAAAAAAAACTCTTGACGCCTTCTCTGCAGACAGTGAAATGTGCTCTAGGAAAAACAAATACATATTTGATTATCATTGGTATTTTATAAAACTCCACTATTGATGCTCTATAAATGATTTTGCTTGTATTTTTCTTACGTTATGCACATTATTTTCAAACGGTTAATGAAAAAGAAACTTGTGGCTTTCGGATGTTATTTCTGCATTAATTGTGTGCATTTACGACTTACACTAATTTCCCTAGCACGCTCTCGCGCAGTTTTCATCTTTTGCGTTTTTAGTTATGTACTGTTAATTTTCGCACCATTTTGTTAATAATTCACAAAATGAGGAGTTCAATCCGAGCAGATTTTATTTTCAGGAAAACCCTGCTCCATCACTACTAACCATACTATTTCAATGTCAGTCTTTTTATATGAACAATATTTGTATCGCAGAACTCCTGCCATTCTGGCAAAATACTTATTTCAACCATATTTTCTGGGGTGACTTCCATTCTGGTACTCCAGAAGTACAATGGCACTACTTTTACTTAAAAAAATAATAATTACCCCAAAGCCTCCTCCTTCTGACTATGCTCTAACCCTAACTGTCCACAGTGAGTGAGTTGGAGACAGGGCCTAAAATGTGAGGGAACCCTGCATCCAACCCCTTCCCCAGTTCAGCTAGCCAATTATCCTTTGTATTGTGCACAGCACCCCTGTGGGTGGCCAATCTGCTGTTGCGTATGGCCTTTGGACACAAGCAGCGGGGTACTGACCCCATGGCACAGGACCTTTGCCAAGCTAAGACCAGCAGTGAATGCCCCAACACTCATTCCACCCCACCACGTGGGCAGTCAGCCCCTTACTTTAATGGCCTTCTTCTGTGCTGTGTCACTAGAGGGTTGTACTCAGGCCAAGCCCTGAACCCAACACCCTGCAGGCACCCAACCTCTAAGGAGGCACTGCCCCTACTCTTCATCACCGTCTGCCATACACAGAGGGAGATTGTGCCCAAGTCTGGCCCGAACCAACCCCCACATGCTCACTCTACTTTGCGGGTGGTCAACCTCCTTCTTTGCACAGTCTTCAGCTGTCAACATTAGGGACTTGGCCTTTGGCCAGGGCATATACGCAACCTCCTACAGGTGACAAACCATTTTTGGTTGCACAGAAGCGTAGTCAATTCCCACTGCACAAGCCAATGAGCAGTGATTTTATTTTTAGGAGTGGCCACAGGGCCCCACCACAAGTGAGGTGCAAAAGGAGTCGGGTGCAAGATTTGTGTACAAGTCCTCGATATAGCACAGAAAGAAATTTAATGTAGATTGGGTGTGTGACAGTTGGGCACCTAGAGGTAAGGAGCACATATTTTGGGTATAGGACCCGTGACCAGCACCTGATGTGCATGACCAAACAGCTGATGGAGCAGTGGTTGGCCTCATTAGAGGTTGTGTGCTGATCTGGCCACGGGTCGTATTCCAGGTGTTGTGGTTGTTCTCTGATGTGCATGATAAAAAATTGACTGCAGTGGGAGTTGGCCCTATAGGAGATTGGGTACAGGGTGTTGCAAAAGTCATGCCTTGATGACAACCGCCACCGTGTTTATAGGAGGTGAACTCAGTGTATTATAAAAAAAAACTGGGATACATTTGGTGTAAATCCATTCAGTAATTTTAAGATATGTGCAGGATGGATTTTGATCCTCGCATACTCATCTGGATTCCACGGAATATTGTGCATTGTCACACCGTAAAGAATAGTACATTAAGTCGACCCCTTCTTCCATCAAGATTGCTTTCATGGCATAGAGCTCCAGAAGCCCCGGACCGCCACCTTGTTTGTATTATAGTTTGCACCTTAACCAAGGCATTTTCTAAACTCAGGCTTCTACTAACTACGGTCCTGATGATGATCCTATTATTGTTGTGAAAGGATCGAAACGTCGTCGACCCATGTAAACAGCATGCTCATGAATCCACTGAGATAAAAAACTTGCATTTTCTTTTTGTACTAAGCTTGTACTAAGCTTGCCATAATTTACATTCGACAAGCTACCTTTGTCTTGCCTGAAATGTCTTCCTTATTTTGTAAATGTTATGTGTTTTTGTAGGATACAGAATTGTGTCCCACTATATTGTTGTGTTGTTTACAGAATTACTCTGAATTTATTGGTTTATTAAATTACATGTCCAGCTGGACACTTCTAATGTAGCGCTGATTCCAGTCTATATTTATCTAATCTCATTGTTTGCTTATTATAAGGACCACTGTTCTAAATATAGGATGGATTTCAAGGGTTAATTTTAGCGATGTCTGGACAGTTAGATGGATCTCTAAATTATTGAATTGAGTTGAATACACATAGTTCTTCTTTGAAAACTATTTTTATGATACGTACATGAGAGGACACTACGGGCCCGATTCACAGATCTAACTTAAGACAAATTCCTAAACTTACTACCATTTTGGTATTCACAGAAGGCACTTACTCATTTTGGTATTCATAGAAGGCACTTACTAATTTCGATATTCACAGAAGTTAGGACCCCTAACTTTAGGACTCCTAAATGCCTTCTGTGAATACCGAAAGTCTTAAAGTTTGGATTTTTCTCAGTTTAGGAGTAGTAAAGTTAGGACTCCTAACGTTAGGACTCCTAACTGGGAAAAATCCTAACTTTAAGACTTTCGGTATTCACAGAAGGCGTTTAGGAGTCATAAAGTTAGGATTCCTAATTTTACTACTCCTAAAACTGAGAAAAATCCTAACTTTAAGACTTTCGGTATTCACAGAAGGCATTTAGGAGTCCTAAAGTTAGGACTCCTAACTTCTGTGAATACCGAAATGAGTTAGTGCCTTCTGTGAATACCAAAATGAGTAAGTGCCCTTTGTGAATACCAAAATGGTAATAAGTTTAGGATTTTGTCTTAAGTTAGTTCTGTGAATCGGGCCCTACGTTTGAAACAAATCGCTTTTTTGCATTCGAAAAATCACCACCCAAGACTGAGAGGAGACTCTAGTGGTTTACAAGTAAACAAGAACTTGTCAGCACAACTCTAGTCCACAGAAGTATTTTTGAACAAGTGGGAAAATAATTGATACTTCAGTTAGGTTCCCAAAGACGGTATAGTACAGGAGAGGACCAATGATTAAGGTTAGGACCTTATCTGGTTACTGTTGATTTGCCACTTTTATTCATGAGCTCAGGTGTCCTTCTACCTTTTCGAGGGTAGCCTTCCCATCCCGACCCCAGTGATTTTGGGGTCTACCAGGGCAAGGATCGGATGGTGTTTCTTTGTACTGAGAAAGGGATAATCTTAGGGTCATTTCCTCATCTTGTTTGAAAAGAGGTTGTTGGAAACCACTGCATTCTTTCATTACCTCCCTATTGAATCTGGATCTTGTTTTGTTTTAGGACTGTAAAAATATGAGGTACACTGGAGTAGACAAGTAGGCAGTATGTTTATTTTACAACTTAGACAAATGTGCTTGAGAAGGTATCTTGTTTTGTGAGTCAGCTCTTTTTATGACACTTGGGCTACCCAGGGATCTCAATGTCATCAGATTACTTGTGCACCATAAGATGTAAATCTCTACTTTTTTATGTTCCATCTAATACTTTGTTTTATGATATTTTTGAGGGCACCCACTTTTCAAAGATAAGTGAAGGTTTTTGTCAGATTATGCTTCATGGTCAAGGCTATCACATAAACGATTATTAAGAGAGGGTTCAAATGGAATGGAAGGACAGACTGACAGGCTGAATCTGTCTTGTGCTTAATATTTTAATTGCTTCAAAACTGTCAAGGTGACATTTCCAGTCTTCTTGCATCCCTCACTGCACTGTATCTGCCCGCAGCTGAATTCTGAGCGAGCACAGCCACACTCACTTCACTCTCACTCCTAGCTTCTCCACTCTGCCAGTGCTCTCATACTACCCGTGCTCCCCTACCACTTGCCTTGTCCAGGTCCACTCATTGTCCCCAAAAATTGCCCTTATCCATTCATTAATTCATGTAGCCATTCATCAAACCATCCACCCATTCAGTCGCTCACTCATTCATCTATCCATGCACTCAATTTCTCAGCCATTCACTGCCCATAGTCCATAAACTGTCCTTTGTACCACAATGCACCCTTGCACCTTTCGTCTATGCACCCGTAAATCTGCCCAGGGCCGTCTTAAAAGCATCATTAGGCCACCGGGCAAAGCAGCGCACTGGGCCCTACCTACACAACCACTCACAGGAATTAAAATATATAACGGAAAATGAGTGTGAAATGCTGTTCTGCATGGGGCCCCTATGCTCGTGGGACCCCGGAGCAACCACCCAGCATGCCCATGAATTAAGATGGCACTGAATCTAGCCACCCATCAGTGTACTATTTACCCAGGCACCTAAATACTCACACATTCACTGTCCCTGAGCCAAATACTGCTCATTTCTCACACAACTCCCCCTAACTCCCCCAGGTTCAATACCCTGCCTTTTCTCCGCCACACTCCTTTTCCCTCCCAAGCATTGTTCCTGCACCCACACATTCATTTTGTCAGTCATCTATTAACTTTCCCATCCAATGATCCATCCATGGAATCAATCCTTCACTCACTCAATCCATGAACTCATTTATCAAATTATTCAAGAAATGAATCATTCTCGAGTTCATCTAACCTTATGTGTAATGCAATTACAAAGAATAAATCAAGAAATACTTTCACTAATAACGAAATCCTATTGGCTTTGACAATGCTTCTTAAGAAATGCAGGCATTTAAAATCCCATTGCAGGATGCAGATCGGTTTGGCGAGGTTGAAGATGTAAGTTTTAACATATAGGCAGGGTGAATCAGGATAATGATAGGAGTAAGTGCTGGAAATGTGCTAAATGTAATCTGCATTTAATAGTGTCAGAATATAAGAAGTTTTAAACCAAGTAGTTTCAAGTTTAAAATGTTTTGGGCTTCAATGTTTACATCCAATAGAGGATTACACATTTTAGAACGGAGCTGTGCACAGTTTTGACTTTAAATTACGTGACAGTCTGAGAAAATCCTGTAAACTACGCTGGAACGTTTACTGTTAGGAGGATATATGCAAACTTCATTTGAGTCTCTTTCTCAAAATATTAACAAGCATTGGCAAAGCCAATAGGTCTGGTGTTGGCCGCCAGCCTTTTTGCAATTCTTTTGTCATGCTTTTTGCTTTTTTATTTTTATTTTTTTATATATGGAAGACAAACAAAGCAAGACAAAAAAACAAGAAACCAGAGATAATTCCTTCAGATTCAACATGAAGGAACAAAATAAGAGTAGAATTTTTAAGTCCATACATTGAAAATATAAGTGTATACTAGATACCCCTAATGATACTTAAAATATTTCCATATTCGTTCGAATCTGAGCATTGAGCGTATAGATCTTGTTTTAGTCAATGCGCGCTCTTTTTCATATATATCTGATAAAAGAGCGAGCATTTCTGAAAGAGTAGGAGGTTTAGGACTGATCCATCCCCTCGCAATACAAAGACGTGCAGTTGCTAATACAATAGTCAGAAAGCGCATTATAGCAATATTATCATGCTTCTTAGACCCCAGAATGACCTCCTTAGTAGTAAAAAACAAATCCGATCCCAAACATTGGCCAGAAAAATACGTAACCCGCTCCCAGAAGTCTAGTAGACGAGGACACATATGAACATATAGAGAATATCTGCTGCCCTCTGATCACATTTAGGGCAGCATGTCTTGTCCCCAACCCCAGTAGTAGATCTTCGTAGAGGTTGTTGACACCCACAGATTTTCTCTGGTGTATAATATAACAGGCTGACAGAGCAAACGGAACTCTCCAAAGTATCCAATGCAAATGTAATTTCGGATACATCAGTAATTGTTCCGAATTTCTGACTCCATTTACTAGCTAAATTACTAATATCTGATTCCCTTAAAACAGACAGCTGGAAATAGGTAGAGCTTATTCTAGCTTTAAGCGAAGGATTTATATAGGGAGACAGTAATGGATGAGAGCATGGGTTCTGAAAGTATTGCCGTTTAAGAAGATAGTCTCGGATTTGTAAATATTTAAAGAAAGACTGGAGACTGGAAGGGAAGTTCAAAAGATCGTTCTACGTCCAAAAAAGTTAAAAGATCACTATGATCAAACAACTTACCCAATATTTCTATCCCACATCTTGACCAGCTACGTGCTGTACAGTCATGGAATATATCTGGGAGATATAGATTATTACACAAATGAAAGTGTTCATGATGAATGAGGTCTTCAAAGGAAAGCTTTGAATAGTTTAAAATTTCATTCCATATGCGGACCATATCCCTAGTAGTCTTAAATCTGACTCTTTTGTAATAGTTGGGGGTCATTAACCCTAAATAGAAACATCTTAGAGTCTGTACCAAGGGCCATAAGAAGACAATGATATGGATGATTACCAATTAGCATACTTTACAAACACCCAGTGAATGCTGCCCAAAAATAAAGTTTGAAATCAAGCAGTTGTAAAACTCCTAACTTATAAGGAAACGCAAGTCAGTGTAGCGCTTTCGAGGGATAGAGTTAAGGAGAAGTGGGACTCCAGTCAGCTTGCCCATTTCAAATATGGTGAGGGCTGCAGCAAATTTTTAGCGTGGAAGACAAAGAGTGACCAAGTTCGTAATCTGATTAAAGAAGTAAAAAATGCAGAAACTGGTTTGATGATTACGGATAATGAAGGAATTGCAGCAGCCTTTCACGCATATTTTTGTAAGGTCTATAGGGAAGATATGGTGGTTGAAGATGAAGCAATGCGGAGATGGGTTGAACTCTTGGATCCCTTATCGGATGAGCTTAAGGAGGTGTTAAATCAGGAGATTACTGAGATGGAGGTTGAGGTGGTTTTGAGGAGGGTAAAAGAGGCAAGGCACCTGGACCAGATGCTCTTCCCGCTGAAGTGTATAAATTACTGGTCGGAATTTTAAAGTCGATCATGTGTCAGTTGTTTAATGAGATCTTTATGGGTGATGACTCTTTGCCCCCCTCTTGGAATGAGGTGAATATAACATTAATATTAAAGTCAGGAAAATCACCAAAGAGTGTCGAGTCATACAGGCCTATTTCATTACTTAACACTGACTACAAGTTTTTTGTAAAAATTATGGCAGGGAGGCTGAACAATGTAATTTCACATCTAGTATATGAGGATCAAAGGGGTTTTATTAGGGGTAGATACTTGAAAGAGCTCACTTTTGCCCTTATAGGTGCTATTGATATGGCCGCGACCTACGATCTTCCCTTGGCGGTTATTGCCCTAGATGCCGCCAAGGTGTTTGATCGAGTTAATTGGGGTTATTTGCATACCCTAGTGAAGCATCTGAATCTAGGATCGAATTTTAGCAAATCCCTTTCAGAGATTTAGCAGGCTCCCACATCAAGAGTGTTAGTAATTGGGACACTGACACAGCCAGTTTCAATTATGCGAGGCACCAGACAAGGGTGCCCGATGTCCCCATTGTTATTTGATCTATACATCGAGCTCCTGGCACGCAAGATTAGGTCTGATGAGAATATTGCTCCTTTTGAGTTTGAAGGGTGGTTCAGGAAGATCGGGCTGTATGCAGACGACATAATCATCTTTACCCCTAAATTGCAGGAATCGATGAGAACTCTCTTAGCCAAAACTAAAGACTTCATGGCTGTATCAGGTTGCAATATTAATAAAGAAAAAACAGAAGTTATGGCCTGGAATATGAATACTGAGGGATTTGTATGCAAAAAGGAGATGAGGTATCTTGGAGTAAGGATAACCCAGAATATTGCAGATCTCACGAAAGTCAATTTTATCAGGCTTAAAAAGGAGATAACCACAACTTTACGAGGCTGGTCACATTTACCGCTTACACTGTTTGGTCGGACAAACTTGGTGAAGATGATGATCGTGCCAAAGACTACTTTTTTATTTGAAACAGTCCCTCTGTTGTTTAAGAAGGACTGGTTTGTTAGGCTGCAGAGTGAGATTAGCACTTTTCTTTGGGCATAAAAAGGGCCTCGCTTGTCTTGGAAAAAGCTTAGGAGAAAACGTATTAAAGGAGGTTTAGCGGCCCCAGATTTACAACTTTATGCTTGGGCTTTTTTGTTGAAAAACAGTAGAATGCTGCTGGGTACTCCGACCAATACGGTGATTGGGAAAATGTTTGGAGTTATGCTGAAGAAACAAAATTATAATGAAAATGGTTTTATGTATAAATTTGCTGAGCCGAATTTTTTCCAAAAAAATCAGGTTAAAGGTTTTAAGAGACTTGACAGAGACATGGTTAAGAATTAGGAGGGCTTTAAAAAATCCTTATTATAGTCAAATGGCCTCAATTTGGGACGCGCTGGTTTCTCCGCTTTGGTCTAGGGATTTGTTGGCCCAACCACTAAAGGAGTTGGGTCTCCAGAGATGGAAGCAGTTATTTCCGGATGGAAAATTAGTTTCGTGGCAGTATTGTGAGGAGGAATAGGGTCACAGTTTTTCCAGATTCAAGTATTTACAGATTCAAAGTTGGTCGGCGGTATTGGGTGATCAAAATGGAACATTTAATGAGTTGGAGGAAAAGATCTTCTCTAACTGTGAATTTAAGAAAGAAGTATCACTGTGGTACTGACTGATGTTAGAAATGGAAGACGGAACCCTTCAAGCTACTGGAGGTCCTGTGGGGAGATTGCTTGCTGGAGATCGCTACGGAAGACCAATGGCAAGTAACAATTTCTATGCTTTATAAAATAGTAAAGCCTGCAAATTTAAGGAAAAATCACTTTTTTACGATGCACAGGGCGTACTGGTCCCCGAGAAGACTTGCCAAATTTGGTTAAGGTGGAGTGGTTGTGTGTCCCAAGTGCAAAAGCCCTAATGAAGATGATCTGCACATGTTTGTGCGATGTCCAAAGATTCAGGCATTCTGGGAGGCCGTGATTACCTGTTTGTTGACTGCCTTAGGGCTACAGATTAAGGTAAGCCCGGAACTAATCATATCTGGAAGACTTGATTTGCAAGTTAAGGGCACAGATGATAATGCAAAGCTTATTTTTTATGCTGTGCTCTTGGCACGAAGAGATTTGTGTAAATTGTCGGTCTCTCTGGTCTCGCCAAAAGAAATGGATTGGTTACGATCGATGAGAATATATGCGATAATGGATATTTCGGATCAGACGAAGAAGAGATACAATTTTTTGACTCCTTTTTCAACACATTTTGGGTGAGGGCAGGGTGATCTGGTTTTTGTTTTTTGGAAGATATAACTTCAATGATTAGGCCTCAGCCTGTCTCGGCTGGTGAAAGTCCTCTTGTTCATTGAGAGAATTTGGGGGTAAGGGCTGATGCACTGTTGAGGAAGACTCCTTGTCCTCCCCCCCCATGAGTTATGTTCGGAGAGGAGTCTCTTTTCTAAAAAGTGCTGTCTTAGCCCTCCCTCTACAGCCAGTAATTGAGGTGGAAAGCCCAGGGTGGTTTCGTTGTTGTGGGTGGCGAAAAGGCCAATGAGGAAAAAAAAAAAAAGTAAGTCAGTGTAGCGCCCGACGTAGCTATTTATTACTCCATATAAAGCTGCTAATCGCACCTTCTAATTTTTGAAAAAAATAGTTAGGTACCCTTAAAGGGATTGCTCGAAATAAATATAGAAACTTAGGTAGTAAAATCATTTTGACTGTATTAACTCTGCCTAGGATAGTTATAGGCAACTCTTAGATTTCTTGATAACTGTTTGTAAGAGTGTTTCATAATTATGTTTCCAGATTTGGTCTATATTGATAATGATCCGAACTCCCAAATATGTTAAGATACGGCAGACGCTAGTGACAGGTATTGTGGAATCTAAATTATGTAGGACCTGTGTTTTATGTGCCTTCAATTTATAGTCTGAGAAGGCGCCAAAAATACCAGCCTCTTCTTGTAGTATACTTAATACGGTTTCTGGATCAGATGTAAATATAGAAATGTCATCCTCATAAGCGATAGTTTTAATACAGTGAGTGCCGCACCAGTATGGAATGATACGGACATTCCGATTTAAAGCTTGAATAAATGGCTCTATATAGAAGGCAAAGATCAAGGGAGAGAGTGGGCACCCTTGTCTTGTGCCACATTGAATCGGGTATGTAGCAGAGTACAAGTTATCGTAAATCAATTTAGCTTGTGGTTTTATACATAGATCCTGAATCCAATTCATAAATCGGTTGGGTGGTCCATTGCTGATCAGAATCTTCCACAGTGCGTCCCATACCACCCTGTCGAATGCATTTTCAGCATCAAGAAGAATCATCCCCAACTTGCTAGATGTCTTATTGGCAATGTCAAAGACTGTTATGGCTGTATTGACATGTGCCGTAGTATCCCTACCGATTATGAATCCGTGTTGGTGTTCAGATACCAGTTCTGGCATATAGGGAGCGAGACGATTGGTTTGAATTTTGGCAAAGATTTTAGCATCTGAATTAATAAGAGAAATTGGGCAATAAGACGGCATTCGTCCGCAGCCTTCACTTTTTTTTAGGAAAAAGACAATATTCGTCCAGTCCCAAGATTTACTGGCCGTGACACATTTACCAATCTGACTGATAATCATACAGAATAGTCGGAGGATAGAATTTTTGTCATGGTTTTTGCAAAACAATATTGTTTTGGAAGCTGCCAGGCCCTCATTAAATAAAAAAATTTAAGAAACATAGGTTAGAGGCAACAGTGTATTTCTAATCTCAAAAAGTACTCATTATCATAGTACACCTGGAACTGAAGGGAAATACCTTGTGTATGGATGCGATCTTTGTGAAAGGTCAGTATGCTGTAGCTCACGGTGAAGTCAATCAAAGACTGAAAGGGGTTAACATTACCCTGTGATGCATGATGGTGGAAGAAGTATGTGAATGACACAGTTGCAAACTAATACTAATAGATGAAGTGCGGATGAAAACCCCTCTAAGTTACTATGTTATAAATATTTTTAGTAAAATCAAACGCTCTTGGCTAACAGATATCTAAAAAGTTATCAGTCTGGAATTGGCTGCTAGCCTTGGCTTTAGGAAAGAAGGTAAGAAAGAAAATGAAGAAAGGAAAAAAAGGCAGACAAAAAGGAAGGAAGACAGACTAATAAAGGAAGGAAGGCACAAAAAGAAGGAAGGAAGGAAGAGAGGGAGGCAAAAAGGGAAGGAAGAAAGGAAAAAGAGGAAGGAAGAAAGAAAAAATAAAGAAAGACAGGAAGAAAGAAAGAAGGAAGCAAAGAAAAAAGCAGAGAAAAGAGAAAGAATGCAAAAAAGTAGAAGGAAGAATGTAATAAAGAAAGAAAGAATAAAAGAAAAACGGTAAAACAGAAAGAAAAAGGAAAGAAAAAAGAATAAAGGCAGAAAATAGAGAAATATAGAAAGAAAAAAGGAAAGAAGATAAAAAGAAAGAAAGAAGGAAAGAAAGAAGGTAGGAAGTAAATAAATTAAAAAGAAAGGAGGCGACACGAAAGAAAGAATACATAAAGAAAGTAAGAAGGAAAAAAGAAAGAAAGAAGAAAAAATTAAAGAAGGCAACAATAAATATGCAAAAAAGGAAATTAGGAAAGAAAAAGGAAAGAAGACAAAAAAGAGAGAGAATGATTTAACGAATGGAAGAAAGAATTAAAAGAAAGACACAAGAAATGAAAGATTGAAAGAAGAAACAGAGAATGAAATAAAGGTGAAAGGAAAGAAGGAAAGTAAGCAAAAGAGAAAGATAAAGAAATCAAAAACTAAAGAAGGCGAAAAAGAAAAAAGAAAAGAAAGAAGGAAAGAAAGAGAAAAGGAAGGAAGGAAAGAAGGCATAAAAGAAAGAAAAAAGGAAAAAAGAAAAGGTAAAATTAAGAAAGAAGGAAAGAAAAAACGGAAGCAAACCTGGAAAGGAAGAAAGATAAAAGAGAAGAAAGAAAGAAAGAAAAAAGATGTAAAGAAGGAACAAAAGAGGGTTGGCTTTATAAATTTTTGACACTAAAATGCAAGCAACACCCCCACCTATATTTAAATACAACTGTTACAAGTGAGCTGCAAATTAAACACAATAAAGTTTGGTTTTCTTCCTGAGCAAAGTTTATTAAAGAACGATTGTTGAAACTGAGTCCAGGAGCATATATGGCACACTGTAAAATAGCAGCAGTCCACTTCAAGAATAAGGAGACAGGATCTGATAAATCTGCAATGTGCCATAGGTTTACTTCAATTACATACTACTATCACATCAGGCACCGCTGGCACTAAAGGGAACTACCTTTTGTGGATGTCCACCTTCTAAAAGAGCAAAATGTAATCACTCAAATTGACGCTAACCAGAGGCTTAAGCAGGCTGACTCACTACCCCATGTTGTATGCTGTAGTGGGCGGAAGCAAAATGGGAATGATACAACAGACCACTGGGTTAAGAGAGGTGACTAAAAGATCCTTTAAGTAGTATATTAAACATATTATGTTAGTGAAATTAAAAGGTCTTGGCTAACATCAGACGTAAAAAATATGGGGACATATTTACACAAATTGACACATTGACGAGTCAGATTTCTTGCGCCTTCCACAAATGCCCTAACATCATAGATGTGCTGTATTTACAAGACATTGTTCCATGGTTCAAGGATTCACTCATCTGTCAGAAATTCAGATGCGTCTTCTGACACTAAAGTGTTGCATTGATGGAATTGGTCGTAAGACTGACACGGCTCCACCAATGCATCAGAACACAGAGACACTTCCCATGTTACAAAGCCCTGTGTCAATACTCCTGGTTGGAGAAGGCATAGGAATTTTAAAGCAGCCAAGTCGCAGAATGACTCTGTGAAAAGTTGTAAATTTCACTGTGTCAGCTGTATGTGGTTTTTAACATGGGAACCCCTATCCTACATATATTATACCTGGCACAGGTATAATGTGACGCAAGCCTCTACAAACTGACGCATTGGCCCATTATGTCAGTTTGTTAATATGGAGCATTGTGGAGCACTGTTTGCACCGCCGCTGCATAAAAAAATGATGCTGTGTCAGCCCAAGCTCCTTGTAATTATGCGCCAATGTTTTCTGTCTACTGTGTGTAAGACTGTTAAAACATAAGAGGGCATATTTTGGCGTACGGAAGTGCCACAAGCCTTTTAGCTGCGCTGCCCTATGTCATAAGAAAAGAGCAGGAATGTGCCATATCTATAAGATATGGCACATTCCTGTCTATTCTGCCAGTGCAGTGCACAAACTGCAGCTGAGTGCATACTCAGGCACCCTTGAACCATGGTGCAAGGGTGTCTGTGTTGGTGGCATGATTGTTTTTGTGCAGGACGGTGTTCCTCCCTGAACAAAAACAATCAAAGGAGGCATTTTCTTCATTCTATGTGTGCTGCAGAATGCTGCACACATGGAAATAGGAATAAATTAGGAGAACTGTAAACACTTCTCCTCGTTATGCCTGCTTTGGGAAGGTGTTAGTTTTGGCAGTGCTCCAGATTTACTCTATGTTGTAAATGTAGGCCAGTGTCAAAATTCTTTGGTGTTGCAAGGTAACACGCACCTCAACACCCATGGAAACCCCCTTTCAGGCAGAGTAAGGCATTGCCTTACTCCATATTTGCAAGGCCATGAAAAGTCACGCAGGGTGGCTTTGCGTGGCCCTGCAAATGTGTGCTGGCACCCTGATGCTCCAGAGTGTCACAAAAGTGACACTCTGGCGGGGTAAAAGGGCTGCTGGGGCATTGTAAATATGCCCCAGGTATTTCTTTATGCCACTTGAGTTATCTTTAGGAAACTACAAAAGTAATCTAACCAGTAACTCTTAAGGTCAAGCTTGTTTATTTAACATATCAGCCCGAAAGGGAACTTTTCACGCTTCCTTGGTGATAATGTACCAGCTTTGCCAGCTGGCTCACTTAACCATCATGGCTCCTTGAGAGAAGATGGTTATGGGCTTGAATACACTTCTTACACTGTTTCGCAAGATGCTGCTCTGGACACTTAACATGGAAAACACAGCCACAAAAGTAGCCAACCAATAACCCAAAGGATTTCCACCCAGACCAAATACAAATAATGCTTTCCATCATAAGTCAACCATAGGCTATCATCGCTTCACGGACGAGCTCGGCGCTACTCCACAATATCACATGGTTTGCAAATCTTGGCAGTATTTATGTGTGAAAGCTAATAAGCTGTTTAGCATTATAAAACTGTGTTTCGTAGGAAAACACTTTACGCTGGTTACATTGTGCGAATATACGTATAGGAAAGACAGTTACATTTAGAACAACATGAGAAGACATGTTAGTTACCATTCACATGCAAACAAATACACATGATGGGTTGCATATAGGGCATAATTTAGAGGGTTTTTTAAATTGACCTGCACTAATTTCATGACTGTGATTATGTCTGCATGGTAAGTACAGCTAGGTAAGTGTGGATTTCACTATTTTCACCTGTACATTCACTTACCTTTGTGATATGTTCACAGTCGATATTTCAGAAAGGATATTAGTGTAGGTGGGTCAATAAACTTGATATAGAACCTGATTGTGTTTTATGGGTTTAGTAGCATCAGTCAGGATGGCGAAGGTCATTAAGTCTGCCATCCTGATGGCACTATTAGGGCGTAGGGGTGTCACTCCACTGCTTTCTTGCCGTGCGAGAAGCAGAAACATAAAATGGTATTTTAAATACCATTATATGTTTCTGAATCTCGCACTGCGAGAAAGCAGAAGTGTATGCCTGGTTGGGGGCGGGCAGGTGGTCGGGTCGGGGAGGAGTGGCTTGCCCAATTCTGTGGCCCCTGACTGTTTGGTCAGCTCTCTGGGTCCAACCAAATCAGTCATGCACACTCTGTGTTTTCTCTATGTAGGCTGAGAAAATGGCCTGCCCATAGGCGCAGTCCTCACCAATAACAACACTGCCATTTCAGAGTTGTTATTGGCTTAGGGAAGGGGAGGGAGGCTGCCTTCTTCCTGTCCCCGGAAAGAAGCAGGAAAACGCGGGACCCGGCCAGGAGCGGAGGCGGTGCGGTATCCGGTAAGGTAAGGGATTTTTTTTAAATCCACCCCAGGCAAACCCCTGTACGACCCCCCCAACTACCCCCACACCCGCGAGTCATGCTGGCCGCGACCACCTACCCATCTCTCTACTTTGGAAGAAAGCATCGTCATTGCAGTGAAATTAACAAATAAGTAATATTCAGAATCAGTAATGCAAAGTATAACTTGTGTGATTCTTTGGTTAAGAACAATAGAACACTCCAAATATAATTTGATCAAAGATTGTAACGTTTAGTAACTTTTCTGTCTCCTCCCCTTACTTAGCTTAAAAAATGCACTTACTTTCTTGTTCGTAAAAAAACATAGACAATGCAGAAACACACCCTGTGCATATATTGCTTGGATTGTAGCATGTTAAAGAAATCCAGGGGATGGGTGGGAAAATAAAGTGTACTTGGATATTCCTATGCACCTTCAAATTTTTATTTTTCACCTTATACGTTATGAATGAATGAATGAAATAAAATGTATAATGCGCAACTAAAACCCGAAGGCATCAAGGCGCCTAACAAAACAAGTCAAAGCAAAAAAGGCAGAACACAACTACAAATATGACTTCGCGAAAAGCCGGGTTTTCAGAGCCTTTCTAAATGACTGCATGGTGGGAGTTACTCCCGCAATACAATAAATTCATATAAACAAATTAAGACATAGAAAGAATAAGTAATTAGAAAAAAAATCACATACTCTCGATGTTGTCACATACTTGCCAAAGCCCCTTTGTCACGAGGGACACCGTCAGAAGTGCGATTATTAGGACAACCCTTAAGACAGGAATTGTAAAATTAAACAAGACAATGCAAAGTGCAATTGGCAAGAGAGCCAGGACAGGCCAGTAATATAAAACATAAAATGGTGTCATCAAGTAGCTAGGTAGCCATTGTTCTGTGAATTTCCAAAATGCTCCAGACTTGTGTAAATGGTGTTGATAGTAGTGGGTTGGAATTAACTGTTAGATTTAGACCCATATTTATGAAGCTTTTGCATTGCTTTTGCATCACGCAAAGGCTTCAGAATTCACAAAGCCACGCAAGATCTAATTTGCATGGCCTTGCATGAAATGTAACACAGGCATCTGCTCTAATCTACAACACTCTACGTCACTCCACTTCACTCTACTCCTATCCACGGTGCGCCACTCCACTTTACGCCAGTCTACTCTGTACCACTCTATGCCACTCCACTTCATCCCATTTTACTCCACTCCACTCTCCACACTCTATACCACTCCACTCTATTCCACTTCACTCTACTCTACTCCTCTGTGCTCTCTGCCAGACTACCATCGAGCCCACTCTGCTCTACAACAGTCCGCTCTATGTCACTCCACTCTTTGCTACTCCACTCTATGACACTCCACTCTATGCCACTCTACTCGAGTCTACAACACTCTACTCTATGCCACTTCACTCTACACCACCCCACTCAGTGCCACTCCTCTACTTTATCTATGTCACTCTACTCTATGCCACCCTACTCTTCCCCACACCACTCAAGGCTATTGTACGCGATTCCACTCAATGCCACACTACTTCATTCACTTCTATGCTACTCTACTATACGCCACTTCACTCAAAGTCATGCAACTCCATGCCACTCTACTCTATGCTACTCCACTCTACTGTACACCACTCCTTGCCACTCCACGTCACTCCATGCCACCCTATGGCACTCCACTCTATGCGACCCCACTCTGCACCACTTTACTTTATGCAGCTCAGTTCCACAGCGTTCTTCTCCACTCCACTCCTCTCCACTCCGCTCTACGCCACCTTACTCCACTTTTCTCCTCTCCACTCTATGCCACTCTAAACTACTCCACTCTATGCCACTGTTGTCTATACCAGTCTACATCACTCAACTTAATCCTATGTCACACTACTCTGTGTCACTCTACCTCAAGCCACTCTACTCCACTCCACTCTATGCCACTCCACTCTGCAGATTTTAGTCTACTCTATGCCACTCCACCTATGCCATTCCACCCTTTGCCACTCTACTCTACTCTATGCCATTCTATGCTACTCCACTCCACTCTACTAATGCCTCCTTACGCTATACCACTGTACTCTATTATACCACTTTACGCCACTCCACTCCACTGTATGGCACTCCACTGCATTTATGTCACTGTACTCAACACCACTCTGAGCCGCTCTACTCTATACTACCCAACTCCATTCTTCGCACTCTACTCTACAAAACTCTACGCCACTCCACTCCGGTCTATGCCATTCCATTCTACTCTATGCGACTCTACTCTACTCCACTCCACCCAAATGCACTATCCTCTATGCTACTCCACTCTATACCACTCTACTCTATGCCATTCAACTTTATGCCACTCCACTCTACTTACCTCTACACTAGGCCCCTCCTCTACTCTATGCCACTCTACTCTACGCCACTCTTTTCTATCACACTCTACTCTGTGCCACACCACTTTGTTATATTACACTCCACTTTACACCACTCAAATCAACGCTACTCTACTGCACTATCCTCGACACCACTCTACTATTCGCCACTCTGCACCACACCACTAGATTTTAGTCATGCTGAAGAGCACCCAGGCTGCTGTACAGAATGGCGAAAAGATATTGGAAAGCCCATAGCTTTTGCATATGCGAGACCTACTGGCTTTCCTAATGTGTGTTCTATGACATCAGTCTGTTATCTATGTCTTCCAGTTTTCAGCTATGGAAATCTGGTCATCCTAATCAAACCTTTATACCTTGCCAACATTTTGAACCTTAGGCTTTCCTACCCTTCAACGGCAGGTCACGCTCCGGCTGAAATTTTGAGGGAGCAATAGGGGTTAATTTTGCCTCAAAGTCAGAAAACCTTGCCTACCTTTGTGAAGTGGTGGTGGAAGTAGGAGTAAGTGTGGTGTTGCTGCACCCACAGAGAAAATATGTGCTTACTTTACAAAGTACAAACATCTCAAAAATATATAGCAGAATAGTGGAAAGCACATATGAGTCACTTAATTCGATGGCCTGCACCTCCCATTGGAAAAGTGTTCCAAAACCTCTATTGTAAAGATTTTCCACTTTAAGTCAGGCAAAAGTAATATGTATTTTAAATTCCCCTGCAGGTGCAAAATGTTGTTGCACGTTTTGAGTTCTTTTTACTTCATAATTTGTTTTCTTGTCAAAAGATCAGTAGAGCATTGTTTAAAATGTTCATATTACTGCCTTTGAGCTTTTTAGGTCGAGCCTCGACCTGTTGTATCTCTGCATGGGCATTTAGCTCACCTCCCAATTGTTATTGGTTGTTATGTGTGTCATTTAAAAATGCTGGCTTATTATTGGTGCATATGTGGAAATGCCCCTCACTTGTGTTCTGAGTTCCTTCCCATGCGATTTCACTAAGAGAATGTTTTTGTTGACCACCTCTCTCCTCCCATCTGGTTTGTTTATAGCTGGCACTTGCCTGCACTCAGCACAGTGCCTGCATTCCTTAAATAACAGCAACAACTGGGATGGCTGTCTCACATGAACACCCTGCTTGCGTCTTTGGTATTTTTTACAGTGATTTATTTGCATTAACTTTAAATTATTGAAGCACTTTACATGAGCGCCAGTTAAATTATTTGTTTACATTCAGAACGGGCAAATTGAGTGATTTATAAACCAACTAAGACGGAATTGGAAAAAGAGTTTGCACCGGGTTCAGTGCTCATTCAAAACACATTACGCACTCATATATTTGGACCACAACACATGAAATTACTACATGAACATATATATGTAGAGAAAATATTTTATCTTTTTATTATTTTGTTTCATATGTTATTTTATCAAAAATATAATTGATCATAAACCACAAACATTACATACATAAATAGTTATCGAAATAACATACATTTGACAAGAAAGAATTCATTAATGCATAAGAGTCATAAAAAACATATTTTCCAACCACCAGAAAAAATTCCTTAGTACACCTAAATCTTGATGAACATTTTTCGACCACTTGATAATATATTGTATGTCCCCACCCTACAGAAATAAAAAAGGAGGTGTTGGGAGACAAAAAACTGGAAACAAAATACCCCTAAAGTATTAAAATAACCCGTCACAAATGTATGTAGACATCTGTATAATCTTGGAAGCACTGGTTACAGTTGTAAAAAGACCAGCGCGTTTCGGCAAAGCCTTCCTCAGGGCATATACTTCATACCAGTGGTTTTACTAAAATATAAAAAAGACATACATAACAATACAATTATGGTCCAAAAATAATTGTGCTATATTCATAAAATTAAAACATGTCGCCTTCAGTGATGATCAAAAATGCTAGATAAAACACAGTGAGATCTGCATACTCGATGAGGTCTAGAGTCCTCAGACACATTCCAGGAGGAGCCATGTATTTATACATTCAAAAATAGAGCACCACCAAGGCTATAATGCTACTTATTATCTCTGTGGGGGCGCCTGCTATGTATAGTGTGGTCCTAATGGGGGTTCGATCGACACCCCATGCCCATACTGGCCACCACCCTATAGATTCAAATATATGCATGTCAATTCTATTATTTGGATAGAGTTCCTCCCTTAGTTAAAGAGCCAATGTCTCCATAATCTACTATCAGAGATCCAATAGGCATGCTAGTAACAACATAACCTTTTAATGATACCAATCCTATTTATCGGTTCCTAGGTCACCTGTGTCTCATGTTAGATTTAAATAGGGATGTAAAGATTGCAAAAACATACCCATTAAATCTAATCCTGACTATGCAATAAATCAATTCCGACTCCAGCGGGAGAACGGGTGATACTTCGGTGAGTCCTTAAATTTCAATTATGGACTAAACAAACATAGGTATAGACATTATTGCTTTTAATATACTATGTTGTATAACATGTTGTATGTCCCAAATTACATCTCACCAGCATGAACTATAAATTCACTAACCTTCTTCCTATGTACTCGGTCTGTCGTGAGTTTTCTATGTGGACATTGGAACGAGATTATAAGTAAAAGCAGTCGACATGAGCATCTATATTTCACATATTATTCCAAGCGAGGGCCAGTAACACTCTGCATAATCTAGAGAGGGGATAAAGGAGCCCAACGAGGGACAAGGCACATAAGAGATAAGATCCAAAGGGGGGTCCCATCATAAAGTTTGATCATCTATATTACAACTACATGAGATCCCAAAGTTTAAAAAAAAACTAGTGTTCTTACCGAGAGGAAAATCCCTCCATGTATACAGGGCAGATTGTTGATCAGACAGGATTCAGAACGGCCGCCTCACTAATAGCTTGCATGATTCTCAAGGTTACAGCCCGTAACTGATCTAATATGTATCAAGAATAAAACAAAAATAAAAATAACCTAATTGGGTATCTAGTATAGAGGGGGATATGAGCTCCTAAATTGTGTATGCCGGCTCTATGCACATTTAATAAAAGACCACACTCTTACCTCTCTCAGTTTGACTTCTTAACAAAAAACCTCAGAAGGGATACCCTCCAACCGGAATATGACTCGGCTTATCAAGACCGCAGTGCGATAGCGATCTAACAAAAGTAGAACATAACGCTCAGGGAAATGTCCATGTTAAGTTTGTAAAACCAGCCATAACTGAGGCTTCAGGCGAATATAACCATAGCGGTTCATGGTCGATCGATCTTACCTCTAGTAATTATGAACATGCGTCTATTCAGTTGGACCCTCTGGTGAAATAACTTCTTCCACAGCGACGCGATGTGCAGCCGCTACGGTTTAAATATCGTGATACAATTACAGGCCGTGGCGTGCTCCACCTATATTCATGCGTTGCCGGGCGGTATATTGTCTAGACTGACATGAACTATATGGCATATCGGCTTAGTTTACATCCCGGTCTCTGATTCGTGTATATCGAAAGTCAATCTAATATCGTGATTTTGATAGGGCTTGCTAAAGATGACATCACAAGCTCCATCAGCCTATCTATGTTTTCCAATCCTAAACTCGACACCATGATGGTATGGGCAAACCGAGCGTTAACTATCAACGAACCTCTAAGGACATGTTCAAAAGCCCTCCATGTTTAGGAGGGCCAGTAATATTTTTAACGTACCTAATACGTACCTTAATCAAGTCTGATAAAAGGCCACGTATCTATCCCTTCTTATTTTTTTATTTTTTATATACCCGATACATATAAATATAATGCAGGGCATCCGAGAGGCACAACATTGCTGGATAAGCAGCGTAAAGATGTTAACAGCCAAGAAGAGGCTAGACAATCTAATGAACAGTAAAGAATAAAATAATTTATTCATTTGTATCTTCAAGACACATAAATCCACGCATAACCCAGAAAGATAAACTCAAAGCAGATAAAGAAAATACATATCTATTACAGTCGCCATCTTGGAAGGAGATAATAAAATATCTATACCACATTTCTATGCAAATTACTCAATCTAACGAAACTCTATATAATTCATATAGGTGATACTCAAGTTATGTGAAAGGAGGGGGGGCCCAAATTCAGACACCCAAATCCGCAATCTAGACCATTATGCTTGTATAGGCAACTATTGCTATTTGCTTGAAAACCTGTTCCCAAAGTATTTACTGATTCAAGGTAGTGAGTAGCTAATATTGCTGTTCACTTAATTGCCTGTTCCCAAGGTATTTCTGAGTTCAAACCCACAACTGAGGTCCCTAAGACAAAAATCCAAAAGACCTCTCTTAATTTCCTGATGGTTTCAGAAGACTTACCTTCTTTTGGATTGATTCTCTCTAGTATATACAACCGTATATCTTCGGGCAAATGATTTTTCTCCAAATAGTGGCTGACCATAGGAGCTGATATCTTCTTAGTTCTAATAGCCGATCTATGCTCCGTTAGCCTTACATTAAGGGATCTGCCAGTTTCACCAACATACCCTGAGCCACAGGGGCAGATGAGAAGGTAAATCAAATTTGTTGTTTTGCAGTTATTCAAATTAGTTGGTGTTATGGTGCATCCATTGAATTCTAAGGAAGGCCCCGCTATTGCAGAAGTGCAGGAATTACAACTAGAGCATTTATAAGTACCTGTCACTGTACCTGTACCAATAATACTAATTTGTCTAGGGTTCTCAACAGATTTCATGCGCGAGTGTGCAACATGATCTTTTAAGTTCTTGTTGCGCTTATAAGCGAACATTGGTTTAGGCATCATCTCTGATTTGTCAGCATTAATATTCAAAATATGCCAGCTGGAAAACACAGCCTGTCTAATCCTCTCATTTAACAATGAGTGCCTTGTAATGAAAATTAATGGAGGATCTTCTTTAGGTTTAACTTTGTGAAGCAGATGCTGACGATCAAAGAATCTAGCTCTTTTAAACGAGTCCCTGATTATCTTTTTAGGATAACCTCTGTCCCGAATTTTTTGCTTCATTACTTCTGCCCTCTTATCAAAGTCACTTATGTTAGTGCAATTACGCCTAAGGCGCAAAAAAATCGCCAAAGGGTATGCTGTTTTTTTGTACACTTGGATGATAGCTTTCATAATGCAGCAAGGTGTTTCTGGCAGTCGGCTTAGAATATAAGTCGACCACCTGAAGCCCCTCACTACATCTGACAACCACATCCAAACGTTCGACCTGCTTGTGCTGATTTTGTGTGTGAAACGTATGTTACTATCACACAGGTTGATCCATTCCATGAATTCTAGCAAGGTTTCATAGCTGTCATTCCATATGAAGAACACGTCATCTATGAATCGCGAACATTTGGTCACTGATTCATAGAATGGTGCGATTTCGTTAAAGACATGCTGTTTCTCAAAAAGCGCCCTGATTTTGCTTATAGAGTTTGTTATTGAACACAAAAGTGTTGTCTGACAATACAATTTTGAGGCACTCCAAAATGAAAATAGATGGGCATTCGATTTTATATGCATGAATGAACCAATGTACCTCTGTTGTTGCACCTTCAATTGGTATATTGCTATATAGGGCCTCTATATCCATTGTCATTAGGAACTGGCTCTCGGGGTGAAAAGTCACGTTCTCCACTAGGTTAATAATGATGTCGCGTGTCCTGTACAAAGGCTGGGGTTCTTGACACATGCGGACATAGAATTGCATCTATGTATTTTGCAAAAGGCTCAGTAACCGAGCCAATAGTGGTTACTATGGGCCTAAGGGGGGATCCCTTACATCTTTATCGACTTTGGGAAGGCCATAGATACTGGCCATTTTTGGTGTTTCTACGTTTAAATAAGCCCAATCTTTTTCACAGATGTCTCCCTCCCTCAGGGCTCGAGTACTCAATTTACGTATCTTGCTCATAACCTGTTTAGTTGGATCTTTATTAATTGGTGAATAGAATTTGGTGTCGCTGAGCATATCTTCCATTTTTGCCACATATGTGATAGTATCATACACCACAATCCCTCCGCCTTTGTCACAGGCCTTAATTGTCTTATCTGTTTTAGCTTTGAGATCTCCTAGCGCCTTGTATTCATCACTGGTCAGATCAAATGGAGTCTTTTGAACAGTTTTCGTCATATGGACGAATTTGTTGTATAAGACTTTCTCAAAAATAGCCACTTCTGATGGTAACTGGTCAATAGTGGGAGTGAAGGTGGATTTAGGCATAAGGCCCGAGAGGTTGATATTATCTCCTTCAGGGTCTTAATTGGCAAAAAATACTTTAAGTCGAATTTTCCTTAAGAAACACTGCAAGTCCCGGAACAGCTCAAATTTGTTGAAGCCGGAATCAGGGGCAAATGTCAATCCCTTCGACAAAACTGAGATAACTGTAGGTGACAGTGTATCTTTACTTAGTTTAAAGATGGGTATATTGTCTATTCTCTCCAGTACCTCTTGTTCCTGGTTTCTAGATATTGGTTGTAGCCAATCTGAGGATTTACCTGGAACTGATTGAACCCCATCTGTTGGTTGGTCTGAAATTGGTTAAACCAACTAAGACGGCCACCTTAGATGACTGTCTGACACGATAATGTCTGGCACCTCATTGTTTTTTTAAGAAAACCCTCACACACCAACCTGATTGGTGTCATGCTTCATCATCGGGTCCCAGCTGAGTAGCCAAACGCTACTCAGCTGTGCTATGACACCTGTTTAAAAGTGGAGCAGGTTTGAGGTGTAGGTGAATGTGATGAAGTGAAAGTGAATATAAAAATACATCCGGATTCTACCTGTTAATTTATTCTTAGTGATCCTGGGTATATTTAAAAACTAGAGAGTGGTTAAGGATACTATGTGTAGCCGATTACTATCCAATGATGGACAACATGTTTCAGCCCGCTGAAAACATAAATGGGGCTTTCTTCAGGACCTCTCAATTAACGTGAATAAAAGTGAAAGTGTGTAGTAAAAAATCACCATGTGTTAGGGCATTTTCGGTGTTCTCGCTAAGGTACACAATGCGTGCCAAAAAGGACTTACCGAGATATGGGTCCTCTCAATGGCTATTACATTGATCAGCTTGATGGCTCGCATATCTGATCCTGGGAGGGGGGGAGCCTTTACATCACCAACTTTGAAGTTGTGGTCTCTCCCGCCGTTCACCTATTCGGTATCATCAGGAGCAGGCTGGTGATTTGCCAGAATTTGATGGTGAGTCGACGCCGAAACTCGAACCCTGTTCATCTGATAAGAAGTCGGCAGTGTTGCTGCTTTTAAAATCTCCTCCCACTCAACATTTCTCCATGGTGGAGAACTCTGGGCCATATTATCAAGAAAGGGCGATACATTATCGCCACTTTTATCGGCAGGATACTGCCGCTAAAGCAGCGATAATGGGCTTGATATTATGCCTTTGTGAATTCCCATAGAAGCCCAGGTTAACACCAGAACCTGGGCTTCTATGGGAATACACAAGGGTATATTATCAAGCCCATTATCACCGCTTTAGCAGCAGTTTCCTGCCGATAAAAGCGGCGATAATGTTGGCCTTTCTTGATAATATGGCCCCCAGTTCCCTTCCCACCCTTTTCATCCGATGCAAGCTGGCAGTGTTACTGCTTTTAAAATCTTCTCCTACTCAACATTTCTCCATGGTGCAGAACTCCGTTTCTTTCCCAACCCTCCAGACTTGTTTAATGAGCAGTAATACTGATGTGAAAGAACCCAAATTACTTTTCTATGTGGTCATGCTTTCAGTGTTATTTAAGGGGGCAAACTTCATGTTTGTGATGTAAGGTGGGACTATAGCTTGTGTGTTATCCATGCTATTTATTTTTCTTTCCAGAATTAAAAAAAAAAATCCTCCGTTTCAATTTTGCTTCTAATGTTGTACATTCTCAACATCAATTATACTGTCAATTCATGTCAACAAAAAATATATATTCTAGGAACACTGTGAACACAACCACATCATATTCTAAACATTATTATTTAAAAAATCTAACAACTATTATTTTTTGTTATATTATTACACCATTAAAAAACTCATAAAAATAAACATAAGAAATGTATTCAAGAACATGCTACTGCGTTAGCTTTTAATAACGTGCATATACACAAATTGAAATAACTCTACTATTATGGACTGATTTAGCATGTACAATTGTTCGGTGCAAATGGAATGTCACTTATTCTTCATCGCTGTGTTTTGGTGGGAAAGGTTATTTCTTGAGAACGACATTCTTCAGGTCTTACAAGTTTATATTATTCCCTCAAAAAGAATAGTTTTAAATCACAATGTGATTATGTATAATTCATTTCCATTATTGATATTGTGCAGGACCCTGCTGCATTCAGTGTACTATGGTTAGTGAACAGTTAACTTCCCCAGAGCTTTGCAGGCCGGGTCACACGCCTGTGTCTCCTTGCATCTGTCACTCTGCCTCTCTGCAGGCAGCAAGTATTCCCCTCTTCCTCTCAGTTTGGGTATACATCTTCTGGATATGCCTTTGCTTGAACTGCAAATCATTTTGCTTCGCGCTTATCAGTGCATTCCCTTCAGTGTTTCCTTAAGGATTCCTCGGTCCCAAGGTAAGTGACAGGAACGGGGTCGTTAGTGACGCACAGAATGCAGCCTCTGTGGATGCAACCAGGAAAAGCCAGGACATGGATTAGCTGAATCACGGCCATTTGCAGAGATGACAAGGCTCTTCAGGGCACCAAGACCATTCGGGCGATTAATTGAGCATTTTCTGTGCTGATCTTTTCATTTCCCGAACGGTGCCAATCCTTATTACCTGAAGACTTTACAGTGCAGCTTCATAGTGAATGAAGACAAAGCCTAGTTACAATTCATAGTACATTTCATTTCTTATATGGCTAATTTAACTTCCATTGCCTGTTCAGAAAAGAAATGTTATACGCATAATAGTTTATATCCGTGGTTTTCAAATGCTACAAGGTATGAGATTTATTATTTGATGTTATATTCCATATTTTTTCCATAAATAATTTCATAGCTCGTTAGAGACACTATTTTTCCTGAGTGGCGTTTTCGCTAGTTTGCATGAAATTTAATACAGTTGTTAGGAAGACCTAAAGAAATGTGGGTGAATGAACGGCCCATCGCACGTTCTCCATCTCTGCAGGTTTATCTTTATTTAGATTGTTAGATAAGAATATCTCTGCGTGATCATAAAGTTCACTTGCACTGCTAAAAGAGCAGAGCTAAAGCAGCCCAGTTCATCTCGGCTTCCTCTGCTCAGGATTGATCATGCTCTCATTTGTCTAAAAGTCGGCATGTCCACTAGGTGAAGCTGTTGCGCAGCTCGGCGCAGGGGTTTGTTTCCCTTGCAGTCCAACCTTGAAGCGAAATTAGGTCAAAATTGTTGCCTCTGGGGACATCTGACGCCCCAGTTTTCTAATAATGGCCACCATGAGTGAGCCCACTTTCAATGCACTCCTTCTCCCCTTGTTGCGGAGGAATCCAGCATTTAGGCCCTGGAGTCTCAGAGACCGTTCTGAGAGAGTCCACAGTGACAAGGGAGTCTCACACAGAGGAGGCCTGGGTTTTTACCCCATTTCCGCTTGGAGCACAGCATCATACACCGTGACCGTCGTGCTCGATGGAACTTTTTGGACTATGCCCCCCTAGGCGGAAACTATAACCTTTCTTTATGTACTGCGGTGCCCGAGCTACCTCTGGCTGATGACCGGTGGAGCTGTCTCACGCAGCTATAGAGGAGTTTGGCTCTGGTTCATCCCTCGGCCGTCACCTACCCAGCCGGAGGTCGGACAATGTTTTTCCTCATCTCCCCGTTGTGCATCCTAAACCCTCCCCCTCTGCCCTCCATTATTCTCCTCTACCTCCCCTATTCCTTCCCTCTCTCCTCTATTCTTCTCTTCCCTTGGCTATTATTTCCTCATGTTTATGCAATGCTTTTGTACTCATGTAATTCCTGCAACTAAGCTCCAGTAACTGATGTAACTTTGTAACCATGTCCTGAAACAATGTTTCTTCCTAATGTAAAGCACACTGATACCTCTGGGTGTAGCCAGCGCTATATAAAACTCAATAAATAATAAAACATAAAAAAAATGAGATGTCCGTGCCATGACAAAGCCTAAACATGTGTTTATCAGTTGTGGCAACGTTGTATCTTGCCAAAACAAACAAGTTTTATGTGAGTTCGGACAGGTTTGGCATCACACAGTCGTATATCACATATGTGTGTATGTTTGCAGTATTTTTAGAACGTGATGACGTTGTATAAACAACACAGGACGCATGACTAGAGGGTCAACTGCTTCAACGAATGTTGCTAAACAATTATTTTTGTGACAGCATAAAACCTTGACATGACCTCATAATTTAAAGGTAGCCTTTTGGGTCATTTTGACATCATGCAAAAGGGTTAACTTACTCATAGTCAACGTAGTGTTGATGTGGCAACTTGTAGTTGTGAAGTATCATGAAATGCACATTTTTTTATGAAGTGATGTGACCCCCTGCATCACAAAAAAGTATGTCATGTGAACAAATTTTAATTGAGAGGAGTAAACCTCTCAATGCCCATTAGATTCCCCATGTTAGACTAATGTTCTGATTTGTTACCTTTGCCTCAAATTGTAAAGCGCTCTGATATCCTTCGGGATCAAGTTCGCGCTATATAAAACTTTATAAATAAATAAATAAATAAATAAATGGTGTTATAAAATATATATTTTTGTGGTGAAGCCTTGTTGACATCAAGACCAGCTATAAATGTATTTGCTGAAGTCACACGACGACAAAATATACATATCTTCAATGCATTTATGTAACCATTTGCTCTGTGTGGGCTTAGTGCACTCCTAAGTGTTGTTTTTCAGTGAATTGCATCAATACTGCAGTGATCAAATGCAGACTTGTCTTTGATAGTAGGTAGTATTAGTGTAAGAATGAGAAGAAACCGCTTTGCATTTTAGACTGGGCAGGGGACAGAAGCGTTGGCACTTCCCACCTCATCCCTCTAAATAATTTTATCTGATGATTTCCTTTTCAGATGTGCCCTTAAAGGTTAAAATAAATATTGTGGGGCATATTCACAAGGAGCTATCACCTAATTAACGGAACTTTATCGCAGCCCAAGTCGTGATAAATTTACCCCACTATTCACAAGCTGGTGCTAACAGCCCACAGCACCAGTTTCCCATGATAGCAGCCGCAAAAAACATCACCACAGAGGACCCCCGCTACTATCGCTAATGAGATGCAGAGTAGGCATTCCTGTGCCAAAAGCCGTGACAATAACCACACCTCAACATTCACAACGACCAGCCAGATCGGCGATAAGAACACAGAACACGCGATAAGGTGCGTTAGCAGCAGGAAGTCGGACGGCAGCCTGCACCACAATAGGGAGCCCAGCCCAGAGCCGTGCCTGAAGACAAACAGAAGCCATGGAGCTACTGATCGTGCAGCTTGGACACCCAAGAGGGCCACAACACCCAGACGGCACCCCCCCCCCACACCCTGGACCACCACAGAGGCAGCACAAACAAAGACAGCGGCCCCCCAGGAAACGCACCGGCCTCACAAGCACAACTTCTGACAATGTTATTGTCCACTACAGGCTGAAAGGGACAACCATCCTACGCATCCTGGCTGTCATCGCCCAGCAGGACAACGGCACCAACACAGCGGACAACTAACATCCCACCCCACACCAAGCTGCTGGCCGTGCTGCACCTGTTGGCCCATGGTACACCCCAACCAACACCTGCCAGAGTTGGGGGAGTCTCACGGACAGTCACATCCAAGTCCCTCACACCTGTCATGGACATCACCATCACCCTGCCACCCCAGACCCCGTATGGCCAATACAATGCGCATGAACCGCTGGAGACCAAGCAAGGACCATACGCCATAGCCGGATGCACGCATGTGCTGGGGGCAATCCATTGCACACAAGTCCCATCTGTGCCCCCTGGTGACACAGCACACAATCAGCACAACAGGAAGCACACCTCACACATCTATGTGCAGGCAACATCAGAGCACCGTGGGACCTTCACCAATGTTGCATTCAAATACACAGCCAGTGTGCATGATCCCTTCACCCTCTGACATTCCATCAGCAACCAGCCTTCCCAGGATGGCACCAAGGAAAATGCATGCTCCTTAGAAAGTTCCCAATTAACACCCCACTCACCTCAACTCCACAACCATGCAATCCACAAATCTGGCAAAGCACATGTCACAAGTTCACAACCAACATGCACCACAACATGCCCACACACCAGAAGCGACTGAACAACTTACAATGGTAACCTGGGCAAGCCGTGAACATGACCAATCAACATCATGGCACCTCAGCCACACAATAGACAAATGTGGGGAGAGGAGGCAAGCAGGCATGTGTGAAGGATGCAGTAGAACCATGATTGGGAAAGTACACAATGCCAAGAGTGGCGGCGAAGTGCTGGACAGACCGCAGTATGCAGAACACACCCAAATCCACGGCAACATACTCCTCTGGTGTATGGAGTGTAGTGGACAGTGGATGCAACCATGTCACCCCAGTCAGTGGGGGTCCTTGCAGAAATGTTGCCTGTTACGCACCCCGTAAGTGTGAGTACAGTGGGATTGGCCGGTGTACGCCAGGCCAGCAAAGGGGTGTGAATAAAAAGCATGTAGCCCTGGGTGTGGTCCTCTCCCGGAAAGCACAACGTCTGTGGCAGGGCAGCGCCTCCCACCTCGCCACCAGGCTGATGCCATCCTCGTTAGTGGAGTTGCCTGAGATCCTGTGCCCCTGCCGTACCCCGGCCTGCTGGAGCACAAACCCGTCAAGGCCGATCCTGCGCAGCCAGGCCACACTGATCCGCATCCGACACTGGCGTGTGTCATGGAGGGCCCACCACATGCCTGTGCAAGCTCCAAGGCCCGCGACCCGGCTAGTCTTTCAGACCACTGCTGTCCCCTCGACACTGGCCCACATTACTCCCTCCTCGTTGACATATCCTATCGGCGTCCTCTACGGCCCAGTGGGTCCCATATGTGATACTGTGTCCTTGCCCCTGAATGGCAGTGAGCCCAAATCTGAGACAGCAGCCACAGCACCAGACTCCCTTTGATCCGTGAGACATAGTTCCATATGCGCATCTTGAGCCACGTGCTGCTACAAACCCTGTTCAATGCCATCCGGCGACACGTGCTGCCACAAACCCTGTTCAGCGCCATCCGGGGACACGTGGATGAGGTACCAGGACTACCATGCGGACCAGTAAGTCTCACATCGAGCACCTAGTCGTGATTCACAAATGGCAGAGTCCACACCAGTGGTCGCACGGAGAGGAGTAAGAGAAGATGCGGCCCAGTCCGAACGAAAGCCGGGTCACAGTCACGGAGGTGACTAAATACTTGGTGCCACTGAAACTGAACTACGCAGGCCGGTGTGGCCACCAACCTATGCCAGCGACACTCGGTGAATGGCCCGTGCTGCCCGCTGCCTCCGGCCTACACCTAGACTGTGCTCGGGTAGGTCACAGATTCTGAACTGAACATCGAGTACGCAAAGGCAGATTACATTTCATTGGACGCAAGGAGAGGCATAAGAGGTTGACGCCTTGCATCTTGGTAGCGTCTGAGTCTATGGACTAGGGGCCGTTTTCCATCCTCATATAGCTGATACCGAATTGGTGGTGGCAAAGAGGCTGTCGCATTCCACTCCTCCATTTGCTTCTTCCGGATAAAATCAAACATTTCAGCATCTTGCACTGGAGGACCCCTTCCCTGTCCCCTAAAACCCTCTGCAACATGCACCTTGAACTTTGATGGTGACCCGCACAGGTCGCATGGCCCTTCTGACTGCACCACAAGTCACCGTCCCGTGGCTGGGTGCCTGTGCTGACTGCAGTGCATCCGGAGCCACTAACTCTGTGCTGGTCAATTCCGAGATCCCTTCTCTGGAGACATTGGATGGGCCCTGAAGCATAGGCCTTGGGGTCATTAACGCCATTTCTCTGTGGCCTTGCGCTGTATGCAAACTCCAGGCCAGAATGCATCCCACCAGGGCTCACACACCAAAGTGAGTCCAGGCCGGCATGGATGACGCAACACCGCAGGAGGCACACGCCACCACCGCAAGGACCACCTCCAACCGCCATCTGCCACAGTTGAAACGGTAGTCCTGACAGACTTACGGAGTTGCTCAGGCCTGTTGTGGATGCCATCATAAGCCTGATGTCCTACTCAGCACACCAGGTGTCAGTGACTCAGTGCACCGCAGGCCATTGTCCATTGCTGATTGTGTTTTGTGCTGTGGAGCGGTTGCGCAGGTATATCACCTCACAGTGTGTGGGCCCTGAGACGTTGATGGAAAGATGATGCAGGTCTAACACACCCCACTGCATCTGCATCAGGAATATATTGAAGGGACACAATCCAAGACTTTTTCTTCACATGAGCGTGCTCTTCCAAACCCCAGTGCACTGCAACTCACAGACACAACTGTTTGCATGTTGGCTGTCCGCTGGACTTTGTCCGGCTCACTCTATGTTGCTCAGCAGTTGACTCTGTATTGCATTGGTTTTCTGTTTCCGTTGTATTGGTGTCCAATGTTCCAGTGGTTGCCAGCACCAGACATTCTATGCAGAATGGCTTACACTCACCCACACACATCCAGCACAGGCGTCACTGTACATGTTGGCCAGCCAATAAAGGGTCCGGGCGCATGTGCTCAGAGTCACTCAGAGCTTACCGTCCTCCTGTTGATTATCCAGCCTCAGTGCAGCTCTGGCTCCTCCAGATGGCTCCGGATTGTGTTGGACTGCTCTAAGGCGTGATCTCCCCTCTTCACGGGACATCGAGACATTTTGGCTGATGCCCAGTGAAGCCAATTGGATCGGCTATTGAGGAGTCCGGCCTGGGTTCTCCCGCGGCTGTCTCCTACCCAGCTGGACATCGGGTAAAGACATTCCTTGTCCCGCTGCTGCTGCTGTTCTCTCCCTCTTACTGCCTTGGATCGAGTCGCAGCTGTTGAACGAAAATGGGGCCAACCATGACACAGCTTTCTCTTCATCGGCTGCCTGCCTGTCCTTGCTGCCGCCTCGCTGCCTCCCCATGCTGGCTATCTACCTGGATATGCTACGCCTCCTCCCCGACTCCTGGGACCCGAGAGAACTTTTCCAGTTATGGGGGTGCGGGAGCCATGACCAGCTGATTGTCTACACCGTTGCCCCAGTGGACCTGAGCCTACACGCCTCCTCTCCCTTCCTCCCTGTCTTTGTCTTTGTAACTACGTACCCCCCTGACTTCTTTTTGCACTTTTTTTTAATGTTTTATTTATTGGCATTTGCAAAGACATACAATGTCATACTATATTGAACATACAGATCGTTGCACAACAGCATCCATCGTCCAGATACGACGATACAGTGTAATCCATAAATACAATTAATATTAGCACAGCTTATATAACCAGTTATGCAACTTCATGGTTGTGCAGGTATTCTATTAAGTATTTCCAATAATCTCTTGGTCTCGAACCTGCAGCTAATTCTTCTTCATATGTTTGCAAGGTGTCTTTACAGTACACTAGATCTTGAATCCAATGCTTGACCCTTGGAGCCTTCTTGCTACCCTAGTTCAAAGATACTCTACGCTTGGCCATCAATAAAGCAATGGCGCAAAATTAGAGTTTTACAGCACGTACATCTGGCACCAGACCTAAGAGGCATGTAAGAACATCACATGCAAGTACAGTTTCCACCATTTTCCCCAACATTTGCGTGATCTGTGCCCAATAGTTTGCCACCCCTACACAACGCCACGCAAGATGTATAAAATCTGCATTATCACCATTACATCGTGGACACCTGGAGTCCATGCGTAATACTTATCAGCAAAGCCGCCCTGGTGTATGGTATGTCTGATGTAGGTATTTAAAATGCAATATATGCAGGTTTACATTGGGTGTCAGTAAGCTTTTTAGTGCACAGGCTGCAGCCCATTCTTCCTCTGATAAAGGGGTATCTAAGCATACATTCCACTTCTCCCGTGCCCTATGCGTAGTGTCCACTATGTCTTCCTGTAAGGTAAGATACAGTTTAGAGACCATGGGCCTCATTTATGAAAAGTGACGCATCGCTGCGTGAAAACAGAGATGCGTCACTTTTCACTGCGCTCTCCCTGTGACACTAATGATGCGTCGTATTTACAGTATGACGCATCATGTCGCAAGGAGTTACAGATACGTCAGTATTTCTGACGTACCTGTAGGCGCAAAAGTGACGCATTGCTGGAGTGTGTCACAAAAGTGACGCAACTCCAGCAATGTGTATTTACACATCGGCAAGTCTCATGTTGTTAGTGCCTGCATCAGACTTACGCCTGCCATGAGGCCATGAGGCATGCGTAAGATTTGAGGCCATGAGGCAGGCGTAAGATTTTGACGCATTAGCGGCCAAGAAATTGCAACATGAGTGAGGAAGGGAACTTCATGCATTCAAACATACAATGTTTCTGGGTGGGGCAAGATGGCCGCTAACAGACCGTAAGGAGCAGTCGCTATCCTCCCAGGTTCCTGCTCAATGGTGATAGCAACGGGAGAATGCCGACGATCGCCGCCTGCATAAAGATAGTATGCAGTACTCTATAAAACTTGTAAAACGCCTGTTTTACTGGATAGTTAGAAGCGGATCGAATCTATCAAGTGTGCTTTGCTGGTTTGGATCACAGGGTAAACCTCAACTTGCTTCGCGACAGGCCCTGATGCAAAGTATGGCCCCACGCGGTCCAAGACTGCAGAAAGATACTCCGAGAGAAAAAGAAAAAGACAACGCTGCTTTAAGCGATCCTGGCGTAGCTCCAAGCTCTAATCTTCGGTCGATGACACAGACCCGAACCCGAAGAAATATGCTGAGAGACAATGTGGACATTGCAAACTACGCAGAGGAGGATGAGAATATAGAAAAAGCGCAAAAAAAGAATGAACCAAAATTAAAGGAGAAATCGAAGGAGAAAAAGGAGAAAACTCAACTAAATAGAAAAGGAATAAAGCGCCAGAACAATGAGGCCGATGGTAAAGCTGTTGGTAAAGAGGGAAGTATGCGCCAACCTAACCTCCGCAAATCCTTGGCAGCACCCGCTTTGATCCAATCTTCAGCTACAGCGGCCGCGCCAGGATCGGAAGCGGTAGCCGCCTCACTACAGGCAGACCCGGGGACTGGCGGAGCTGGCGGAGTCGTGCATGGTCTGGCAGAATCGAGAGCGGAGCCCCGAGAGGCTCGGATAGAGAGCACAGGTGAAACTGACGCACGGTCAACAGAGGGAGCCTCACGATCGACGAACACACAGCCGACTATCCTGGAGACTGGGAGGACGCCGCAGCGCGAGCAACACGAGCAATGTGAACAGCCTCAGGATGCCTGAAGATCGAAATCCCACAGAAGTCTTGGATAGGAAACAGCACCCTACGACTCAAGCTGTACTCGCTGGTAAGGAGGGCAGTGAGGGCGGCGAGGGTATAGACAATGTGACTAACAGTGACAAGACACAGTCACAGCCGATAGAACTTGTGGATGGTGTAGAGGAAACTGCGTTCATACAAAGTATAATTGATACAGTGGAATTAACCCCAGATAGGGTAAATGACGCACAGTCTGTTCCCCTTGCTACTGGCTCTAACTTATCCCTCTCTGACCACGTTGAAGAGCGTACTGGAGCCCTACTCACAGAGGAGGGGGGTATGACTCAACAAGGAGACCAAAATGGTGGAGACCAGGGCTCGGGGGCAATCATGAAAGAAGGCAGACCGGTATCTACTATACAAGCCCCGGTTGGCTCCATTATATACCCGGGATCCCCAAGTGACGAATGCTTTTATTCGGTTAATGACGAGGAGGACAATGATGAGAGTGAGGACTCAATCTCTGAAAGTGACATGGGGGTTTCGGAGACAGAATCAGAGTTAGAATCTGAAGCTATAACCTCGGATAGGGGGGAAACTCATAAAGTGACCACTAGAAGAAGGGGAAAAAGCTTGAAAAATAGATTTCGCAGTAAGCCGAAAACTAATATGAGTCCCTCACATATAGAAGTCTCCAAAAGACTAGACTGGGATTAATCCGCAACCTCACAGATTTATCAGGAGGGGGTTGCAGCTGTGCCTGACTCTCAACCCAACTCATCTGCACAAGCGACAACGATGGATATGCTGTATACAACATTAAAACAAATGCAGGGGTAGGCTAGAACTGAGTCCCGGAGGGCAAAGCACGCTAATCAAAAAATACGAGGATCTCTACGAAAAGTCAATAAATTATATACAGATATGGCAACAAGGGTTACTGAAGTAGAAACAAGAACTGAGAAATTGGAGGAAGAAGTTGGGAACTGGTACAAATTTCGGAGGGAACAGGAAAAGATGGCAACTGATGTGCACTGGAAACTCGAGGACTATGAGAACTGCCAACGGCGTAACAATATAAGATTATTGGGGGTGGCGGAAGGAAGGGAAGGGCAGGATGTGCGGGCATTTGTTATTGAGTTGCTTAAGGGGGCCTTTCCTGAATTAACGGGCTGGGCATTTGAAAGGGAGATACAAAGAGCGCACAGGTTCCCTATGGTTCAAAAAAGGGCCTCACCTACTGATAAACCTAGGGCTATTTTGATATTCGTAGGGAATTTCCTTTTAAGAAAGGAGATCATAGACAAAGCTAAGCCTGAAGCTAGACGATCATATAATGGTATGACTTTCTTTGCCCGCCCCGATTTCTGTCACGCCACGGTGGAAAGGAGGTGGCGGATGAGGCAAATGATAACCCTTTTCCAAAACATGGACTGTGAAGCATACTTGATGTTTCCATCTCGTCTTAAGGTGATCGATAAGGGTCAGACCAAGATCTTTTTTTCTGAGATTAAAGCACAGGCGTACCTTGATGAAATCAAACAAAGAAAAGGGGGCACAAAAATTATGGTGGTTGCAATAATCCAGTCAAAACAAAAGGTTTAACAATAATGTGGATAAACTGAAAGGAAAGACCTAAAACGTGTGTCTTAAACAAAAAAGTATTGGCATTATGGCATAAAGAAATAGATGGTAACTAGAGCAGGAGAGGGAGGAGCGGCTGGTACTTGGGGTTACAGCTGTCACGCATAGGTCAGGACTGACCTATTTGCCTGTAAGGGGGGGTGGAGGAGTGAGGTGGGGGGGGGATGGGGTACAGGGCACATGGATGTTTTTTGTTTAAATATTTATGTACAGGGAAGATTTCATGAAATATGTAAAACTCAGAGGGTGGATAGATCATTTCAAGGAGAAGATGATAGTACATTGTTTGCTACTGATGTTAACTTGCTGGGACAGATAACTGATGTACATTAATGGGTACTTGCATAATCACTGTAAATGTTTGCGGATTAAATGATTGAACCAAGAGACAGCGGGTGGCAATGTGGCTAAGATCGTTAAATGTGGACTTGGTGTGCCTTCAGGAAACTCATATAGCGGGAGAGCAGGGTCATTTGTTAGATCAGTTGGGATATCAAGTACTAGCATATACTAAGCAGGGTGCTAAAAATAGAGGAGTGGCAATTTTGTCAAAACAAAGGGATTTTACAATAAGGAGAAAACTTGACGATCGATGGGGGAGATGGGTCCTTATAGAGTATAAAATGAATGAGGAATGGATTACTTTAGGGTGTGTATATGGCTCAACGGAAGATGATCCTGATATCTTCGATTTTTTGGATTTGGAACTGTCCACATGGTCACCAACTATTATTCTAACCGGAGATTTTAATATTAATGGAGCAGGTGGGCTTGGACTGGTTTCTAATAGGGGTATCAGGGTAGAAAAAGGAGAGTTTGGTGTTCACTATGTAACCTTGCAAGGAATAATGCCCTGATGGATGTCTGGGGGACACTTTATCCCGATAAACAGGGGTTCACTTACTATTCAGCACCTCATATGGTATGTGCTAGGTTAGACTACTTTTTTGTTTCAAACTCTCTTCAATCAAAAGTAAAAATTTAAAAGCTCCCACGTATAATCTCTGACCATAACCCTCTAATTTTAGCAGTAAGCCTTAGCAGTAAAAGATCAGACCGTATCTGGACATTCGAGAGGGGGCGGCTAAAGGATGAGGCATATATTACCCATATGAAAGAGTGGATTACTGGTTTTTTAAATATCAATAGAGGCAGTACAGAAGCTGGGAATGTCTGGGATGCATTTAAGGCAGCTATTCGAGGGGAGACAATAAGCCACAGTGTAGCTAGTTGGAGGAGGGAAAGGCAAAAAGATGAAGACCTCATTAAAGCGGTGATGGAAGCAGAGGATGAGTTATCTAACAACGTCATAAGGGGAGCATCTCTAGATCAAGTATTAATAAAAATAGCTAAGGCAAAGATGGAGGTGCAGGAGAGCATAGCTAACAAGGCTGCTAAAACATATTTAGCAAACATGCTACGAGTTTATTGAATCTGTGGGTCGAACTCTTGCTATACAAACTAGGCAGAATATCTCTACCGGCCAAGTGTGCGGGGTCCAGGATGAAGCAGGAATAATAGTGTCAGATACAGAGGGAATAAGAAAAGTATTTCGAAAATGTTATACTTCACTATATGATCAAGAGAATCCAACTGATCACTCTTAGATAGGTGAATACCTCCGAGATATTCCAGTAACAATGCTTTTGGAGGAGGGGGGCGCTAGAGGGCGCACTGCGGGATGGCTGGCTGAAGTGTCAGCTCCGCCGGACGGACGCGATCGCGGACCTCCTTTCACCTCTCAAACCCACCGCTGCGGTGAACAAAAGACAGTTTTGCTCGTCGGAACATGAGGCCGACGCTCCTATGGCACTAATGTAGCTGACCACGAGCCGGTCGACGAGAAATAAACGGAAAAACGGGGAACTGCCAGAGCGACACAAAATGGCCGCGCACTGCACTGACCGACATCGGCGCTCAATGAGGACTGGCGACTGCCCTGAGTGACCTCTTATCGGTAACTGGGCTGACTGATGGCGCTAGGTGGAATGTGAGGCAGCGACGTATGGGAGCTTGATCCAACTAGCGGAAAACGTTATCTTTTGGTGTGCGTTCCAGCTGGGACAAGATGGCGGAGGCGCTGGAACGCAAATGACATGCAGCGACGGCCGACTACGGAGCAAGCAAGACGGAGCCTCTGGTCGCAGCAGGCGGCACTGGTGGTGAACGTGCGGTGAGTGAGCCTTTCTGAACACACTGCGGGGGCGGCTACTGTCCCGCTGATCCACACATTGTGCGCCGGCCGCTCTGAGTGCCCAGGGAGGGTGGAGGCTGGAGCCCAGGACGCGGAAGCGCATAGAACCCAATGCAGTGCCACAGGATTCGGAGGTGCACTCCGGTGCAGACCCACGCCATGTGTCATCACCCAGCTACGGCCAGGCACTGAGGGATACAACCTACATCTGACACCGCGCATGTAGGGATCCTGGCGTCCAACGGCCACTTACGCAACTGCGCCATTGACGACGCACCTTGCGGCCGCAGGGGCAAATGAATAGACGTACCCTGAGGTGGGGCACCAAGACGCCGACACCCCACGACACCCTTACAACTAACAGGGCACCGACAAGCAGCCCGAAGGCGACCACATCTACCACGCCTCCGTCACAGTGGAGCATGGGAAGGCCGGAGAAACAACAAACCAAGCTCCCGTTCGAAACAAAAAAGCAGCAGAAAACTACGGTATCCCCCCCGGACTTGGAAGGCGAGAGAGAAATGGCGGAAGGATCGGGCATGGAGACGGTGCTGCGAGCGATCCAGCAGAGCCTGCAGGAGATGAATGGCAAACTGGATAGCGTGGTGCAAAGAGTGGACAACATGGCTGCCAAAATAGAGAAGCACGACGAGCGGATTGTTGAAGCGGAGCAGAGGATTTCCAAAGTGGAAGACGAGCACAACACCACCTCGAAGATCTGCGGGGGCTTGGAGAAGACGGTAGAAACCCTGCGCGCTAAGGTGGAGGACCAGGAAGCCAGGTCCAGGCGGAACAACCTTCGAATATCGGGCCTACTGGAATCCACCAACACTGGGAGAATGGAAACTTATATCGAACTGCTCCTGAAAGACATATTCGGCGCCGACAAACTATCCCCGATGTTTCTGATCGAACGTGCTCACCGCTCACTGGCACCTGTACCAAAATCAGGGGCTACTCCACGAATGATAATTGCCCGAGTGCTCAATTACAGAGACAGGGACACTGTGCTACGGCTCGCTAGAGACATGGGCAAAGTCACACATCAGGGGAATACTCTGGAGTTCTATCCTGATCACACCATGGCGGTACAACTGGCGCGAAAAGAATTTGCTCCAGTGAAGAAGAAGTTAAGGGATCTGGGTCTTGAGTACGCAATGCTGTACCCAGCGAAACTCAAAATCACGAACGTGGGTAAGCCTACCATTCTGCTGACGGTGCAGGCTGCACATGACTTCATCAAGCAACATGTGAAACGTCGAAAAGCACAGGAAAGAGCGGAACCGACGAGCGATGTGGACTGACGAGATGAGCTGCGATATCTACATGTTATCCCTGGAATACTACGAGACCGAAATGATCCTTCAATTGTGGAGACGAGATGAGCAGATGCGCCAGGTCGAACTAAATTGGCGCCAGACTCACTTTAGACACTGTGGATGCCTGCAGAAACACGCCAATCGAACTATTGATTACAGCGGTAAGACCTGAGATGAACATTCACGCAGTGAGTACTCGCAGAACCGGAAATTTCCGGAGGGTGCATGGTAGGCCACTGGGATCGATGGTATGCAATACACCACTGGCTGATGCACAGGTTTCAGGAGGACATACAGTGGTAGGCCCTCGGGTCGGTCCCCCTAACGGGCACAGGTTCGTACTGTTGCCGGACTAAAAACTGGGCTGTGATAGAGTTTGCTGCTCTGGTAGTGACTTTATACTATTCATGTTTCTTGTTGGCGGGAGGAGAGGGAGAGGTGAATTACTATGCGAATTACGTTAAAGACGTCATAAGCGTCTGTCCACGTCCACTTTGTGGATGGAGTTGTGTGACCCTGGTGACACCCCCAGGCGGGTGCGCCCCAACCTAAGTTCTCAAATGATGTTACTGTTTATTAGGGGATGGCTTTGGCAAAGTTTGGGTGCTAAAGTGGGAGGCGGGAGGGAGGGGAAATCAGAGACTACCGAGCTACGAAATCTGTATCTGAGAAGCATGGCGATCTTCTTGACCGTACATAGCCTGGCAGGTTTTAAATACCGTCGCTCTGCACTGTTATGGATTTGGCAAAGTACACTTAATTGCGCAGTGGCTATGATGCACCTGGTAAGATTACTGCTCCTCGAGCGAAAAATGTTTTTGACAACCAGTATCTTTATCGAGAGTAATGGCGAAATATAGTGCGTTGAAGTTCCTCACTTGGAATGTGCGAGGTCTGGGCAACCCGAAAAAGATTAGGCGATTGTTTGCATATTTTGATCGGTTGAATGTTAACATTGTTTTCTTACAGGAAACACACTTGGCCCGGGATGGCACATCCACACGGGGCGCTAAATGGGCGGAATCCGTCACCAACTCGAGTTACTCGTCTTACTCTAGGGGGGTGAGCATATTGATAAAGAAAGGGACGAACTTTGAGATCTCCAACATACACAGGGACTCAGATGGGAGAAGCGTTGTTGTGGCGGGCACAATTAGACGACAAAAGATACTCTTAGTTAATGTATATGGCCCCAATGTAGACGACCCGGGATTCTTCAGCAATGTATGGCACACTATGGCTGATCTCCAGGTGGATCACATGCTGTGGGGGGGTGATTTCAATGTCACACTTCAGGACACAATAGACAGGGCAGCGCATACAGCGGAACAACATGGGAAGGCCAGGATGATGCTGCAGGACGCAATGGAGGACCTTCATATGGTAGATATGTGGAGGATACGTAACCCAGGGGCGATAACGGCGACACACATTAACGCGGCGAACAATAGCTGGTCCAGGCTGGACTACTGGCTAGGCACACGAAACGTACTATCGTGGATTACAGATATCAAACATTTACCACGCACGCTGTCCGACCACAACCCTGTGCTGCTGGAAGTAGCCGTCCCGCACTATGACCCACCACCCTTTACATGGCGCTTCAATGCCACTGCGCTGCGAGACCCGATATATAGTAACACCATACATAAGGCGATAGTGGAATACTTTGACATAAATGGCCCATCGACTGGGGACCCGGGTTTACTATGGGAGGCCTTTAAGGCTACAATTAGGGGAGTCTGTATCAGTACGTCCTCAGGTATCCTCAAAGATATTCGACAACAATTGCACACACGAGAACGCACCATTCAAGAACTGGAACAGACATACACCCAGACAGGCGACACGAAGGTACTGGGGGACATTCAAACACTGCTAACGGAACATAATAAATACGCAACTGACGAGCTTCAATATGTGTCTCGACGGGCAACTGCTAGGAGATATGGTGAGGGGGGCAGGCCGGGCAGGGAACTGGCCGCTAAAATATGTTCAGGTAAACCTTCACAAAATATTAAGTCCATCTGTACTGATTCAGGGGAGGTGATCACTGAAGTTAAAGGGATACTGACAGAGTTCATGCACACATACGGTACTCTATACGAGGCGCGCCCGTCGCCCTCTCAGGCTGACTTACTGGCATACATGGAAGATATTGAACTGGCATGGCTAGCAGATGGGCATAGGCAATACTTAGAACGCCCGATAACAGTGGAGGACGTCACAGACACCATCCAGCGCTTGCCGAACAACAAGGCACCCGGGCCGGATGGCTTCGTAACGGAATTTTATAAAAAGTATGCTGACTTTTACTTGCCCCACATTTGGTGCGTCTATACGGGGCAGCTCATGAAGCCCAGACGCTGCCAGCATCATTGAGAGAGGCCTTGCTCGTCACACTGCTGAAACCGGGCAAAGAAGAAGACAAATGTGATTCATACCGCCCTATTTCGTTATTAAACGTAGACACAAAAATAATAGCTAGTCTGTTGGCTGATAGATTAAAACCTCTTATGCCCCTGTTAATTAGGCCCGACCAGTCCGGATTCATCCCTGATAGAGCCACCACACACAACACCCGCACGTTGTTTGCACTGGCACACTACCTGGCTCCTGAAACGAAGGCTGTGGCGGTGTTGCTTGACGCCGCAAAGGCGTTTGACACCATTGGCTGGCCCTTTATTCAGCCAGTGCTGGTGCGTATGGGATTCCCGATGATTTTTCTGGGATGGATATCAATGCTGTACACTGACTTAACTGCACGTATCAGAGTGAACAAGTACATTTCGGAACCAATCCGCATAGGCCGGGGCACTCGGCAGGGTTGCCCACTCTCACCGATGTTATTCGCATTAATCTTGGAGCCGTTGGCTTGTAAAATCCGACAACACCATCACTACTCTGCACTTCAAATGTCCTCCCGTTCGATACACATCTCGCTTTATGCGGACGACATGGTGCTCTATGTAAAAAACCCTGAACAGCATTTGAATCCGCTCTTACGGGAATACATAAAATTTGGTCAAAAGTCCGGACTGCAGATAAATTGGGATAAATCCCTTATCCTGTCACTGACGGACAGCACGCGCCCAACACAATTAGACTACCCACTGGAATGGCAGGAGGAACCAACGAAATATTTGGGTGTATGGTTCCACAGAGACCCGGAATTGGTCATACGGACGAATTACGGGCGTACCATAGCGACCCTTGAAGATAAAATTAAAAGATGGAACAGACTTCCCTTATCCCTGGCAGATAGAGCCGCAATCGTGAAAATGGTACTTCTACCGAAGTTCCTGTACTTATTCAATAATATTCCGATCAAACCCCCCGCTGCAGTGTTCCGTAGTATCAATACGTTGGTACTTAGTTTGCTTTGGGCAGGCAAACAGGCGAGGATGGAGCTGCGCACCATGACGCTGCCATATGCTAGGGGGGGGATTTAGGGTCCCAGACTTCTACCTATACTACTTATGCGCTCAAGCGCAATTCGCGCATTTCTGGCACCACAGTATACCCTTTTTGACACATGTGGCTGTGGAAGCGGGAGATGCGGATCCGATTCCTCTGTCTGGCATACTGACACATCAACGCCCTAGGCTACACGATCGCGATATCAATCCGGTTAATGCGACCACGGAGGCGTGGAGATTGATGGGAAAGGCAGCGCACAGCTTACCACTATATGCACCAAGGCTTCCACTAGCACATCACCCGGCACTTTCGGTCACGCAGGAACAGATTGGTATGGATCTGCTTAAGAGGGCTGGCCTAGACACACTAGGGGATCTGTATATGAATGGTGACTTCCAGATCCTGGACAAATTGCAATACATCAGTAACCCATCCCCGCTCTTCAGCTTTAATTTCTACCGATTGCAGAGAGCACTTCGGGAACACTACCCCACACATCCAGAAGAACCGAAGACACTGGAACCCCTGCAACTGCTCCTCACCACACCCACAGCGTCTCACCTAGTATCTAAACTATACACGAGCATACAGGGAGCTATAGGGGGTAACACAGAAAAGGCTAGGGATAAGTGGAACTCTGGGCTGGTGGAACCTCTAACGGATGATGAATGGGAATCCGCATGTATGCTTACTGGCATGTTGACACCTAATGGTAACCTGAAAATCATTCATTACAAATATCTGCATCAAGTGTATCATACGCCTCAGAGACTGTATAAATATGGTTTGAGGGACGACTCCAAATGCTGCAGATGTAACCAGGATGATGCAGACTTCATGCATCTAGCTTGGCACTGTCGCAAGGTAGCCGGATACTGGGAACAGGTCGTGCAAGTTTTAAATGAAATGCTCGGAGTTTCTGTGCTGTGTGCCGTTAAAGTCTGTCTGTTGGGTATTGTTCCACAACTTAGAGCTTTGAAACGCAAATTCTGTGTAGTTGCACTACTGTTAGCCAAAAGAAGGGTATCCCTCCATTGGAACAGCAGGAGAATCCCGGAGGTGAAGCACTGGATCGAGGACATGGTGTATTGTCGCGACACACTCAATACATACGAGGAGGAGTTGCCGATCGGATCTAGACCTAAAGACTATTGGGGGTTTCTGCGCACATATTTACTAACTCATGGCGCGTCGGACTCGGAAGCGGACACTGAGTGATATATTCATCAGAAAGTGCGATTAGAGCGTACTACTATACAGTATTGGTACTGAGGAGGAAGGATGCTGTGATACAGAGTATTAGTAGCGAGAGGGAATCACATGTTGGGTAATATGTTGTTGTTTTAAGTTTTGTTAAGTTAAAGAAAAAAAATAATTATTTGAAAATGTAAGAACACTATCGAACAAATAGGCGAGCATGACACTGTTGACTGCTTATGGATTGTCTGATAATACGCCGCCGGTCCGTTGGATGTCGGCTGATGGGCTGTGTTCAACTACCACCAGCTGTCTCTGCTGTGAGTACATGTAGCCGGCCCGCTGGGGTTGTAGGCAACTCCTATGTATTTCTTTATATGCAATGAACAGTGCAATCAACTTTCTTACGTCAATAAATAAATAAAAAAAAAAATGCTATTGGAGGATGAGGCAAAGGAACTGGAAGATCCTTTTAGTTCTGATGAGATTTTGATTGCCCTGACCAGTCTACCCTCTGGGAAGGCTGCAGGACCTGACCAGATCCCAGTGGAATTTTTGTAATGTTTTGGGACATAATTAAACAGGATCTGACAACTACAATGCAGCAGGCGCAGGGAGGGATATCGATACCAAAAAGCTGGGCAGGGGCAGATATTGTTATAATTTTGAAAAAGGACAAACCCCCTAACCAACCTGGATCGTACAGACCCATTACATTGATGAATGCGGATACAAAAATATATTCGAAGGCATTGGCGCTTAGAGTTGCCAAAGTAATCAATAGACTCGTGAGTATTAACCAACACGGGTTTATACCGGGGAGAGGCACCACCCATCACATACGAAAAGTCATTACCCTTCTTGATGCTGCAGAGGTAGCAGGAGACCCGATGGCGATTATGTTATTGGACTTTCTATGGTTTATATTGAGGAGGCTGAGCTTTGGAGGGGGATTGGTGAGAGCTCTGCAAGTATTATATGAGGCCCCAACCACACGTATTCGAGTAAATGCTGGATATACGCTCCCATTTAAGATCAAAAGGGGAACGCGAGAGGGGTGCCCCTGCTCCCCACTCTTGTTCGCTCTTTATATGGACCCGTATATACGACGCATAGAATTAAATAATAATATCTGCCCAGTAGACACTTTCAGGGCTCAATGCAAAATCCTGGCCTACGCCGATGACGTAGCGATTGTGACTCCTAAACCCATGGAAGCCATGGCATTGGTTGAGATGGAAGCCCAGCAGTTTGGAGAAGTGTCTGGTTACGCTCTCAACACTACTAAAACACAGATTATTAAAAACAGCAAAACATACTGCTTAGATAATCGGGTGGTGGAAAGTGGAGTATATTTGGGGGTAGCAATCACAGCGGATTTAGACAAACTAGTGGAGGCGAACATAGCACCTATAATAAGTAAAGCCAAGAAGGATCTTGATAGGTTACATAACATCCATTTTTCAATAGTGGGACGAACTAATATAATTAAAATGATCTTTCTCCCAAAAATGTTATATCTATTCAGGGCTATACCTTTATTATTTGAGGCGAAATGGTTCAAAACTTTGGAGCATATGATAAACCGGTTTGTCTAGTCGCATGGAAAGACGCGAAGGGCATTGAGATTTATGGCACTACCTAGGGAGCGTGGTGGATGGGCCCTGCCAGATTTAAAACTATATTACCGGGCGGCATCCCTTCAATACATGGCAGGACTATTAGGAGGGGGAGAAAGTGAAGGACAAGATCAGTTAGGAACCCTAGCAATCTATACATTGGCCTTAGGAGATCACGCTGAGAATCTCTTCTTGAAAATTACCGATCATAGTTATTTTAAGAGGACTAAATTTAAAACAGTCAAGGCAGCACATAGGATTTGGATTTCATTTGCGAAAAAGTTTGGTCTTGGTAGATATAACGCTTACACTAGGTTAAAAAATAATCCTAATCTCCCTGATGACATATTCTCAGGGGTGGTCTTCAATGATTGGGTAAGATGCGGGATTACGAAGATGGGTGATATGATGGGAGTACAGGGGGTAATGCAGTTTAGTGCTTTGCAGGCAATATATGGTATGGATTCAACTCATTTTTTTAAGTATTTGCAAATAAGGAGTTTTATGACGACTAAAATTGGAGGGTTGGCGGGATTTAACTCGAACCCCATCTTGGATATTATAGAGAATGGCACGGAGGGTACAATAAAAAGATTTTACACTGAATTGATAGAGCATCAAATAAATGATTTGGAAAAGTTTGAGAATAAATGGGCACAGAAATTGGGGGTTGAGAAGAAATGTTTTCATAATTCATTGGAATTAGGTCAGAAACTCCTGTGCTCAGCACCACTTCAGGCACAACATTATAAGACTCTCTATTTATTATATCACACACCCGCCAGCATAGCGCAATGGGGAGGTACAGCTGGAACTACGTGTCCAAGATGTGATAGTGATGAAGCTGATCTAGTCCATATGCTTGCGACGTGTACCCATTTAAAAACCACCTGTGACGAGATTGAACTATTTCTTAAAAACTCATTAAGGATAGAGATCACACTCACTCCGGCAGTGGTGATGTTAGGAATAAAGCATAATGCTACCCAGGTATCTCATGAATATTTTGTATTTTTGGCTATGGCTGTTCTGAGACTATGTATTGCCACAGCCTGGCTGTACCGTATACCACCCACATTCCATCAATGGTTAATGAAGTTATTAGCCACGTATAATCTTGAAAAAGCAATCTATGCTAGTAAAGGCGCAAATGGTAAGAAAATAGGAAAGGAAATTTGGGAACCTATTCAAAGATAGAGAGACATAGATCCAGGGTAGGAGGTGTTAAAAGTAATGCTTCAAGGACTTAATTTACTTGTTTGATCTGTGATTCTCTATGTTTTGATTATGAAGATATATTAGGAATGTAATGTGATTGTTTATGCCTCCCTATGCCGTATTGCTCAAGATATACTGAAGGATTATATGATTTGGATTAACTTTTTATGTAGTATTACCTTATGTGTTAAGTCAGGGCGACTGACGCTGGAATCTGGGGATCACGGTTCGATCCCCGGCTCCGGCGGCAGATTATCCCAGCACCATGTGACTCTGGGCAATAGCTCGCTTAATCTTCCCGACGGCCCCCAGCGCCTAGAGACCCTTACGGGTGATTGTGCTCTTTACAAATGTGGACTTTACTTTACTTTAAGTTCTATTACCCTATATGTATATGTGTGCCCTGTACAAACATAAAATGGGGGGGGGGAAATCTGAATAAAAATATTTTTTTTAAAAAGGAAGTGTGCGAATTGTGCTTGCGCACATAAGTAATATAAGAGAAAATCCGGGACTTTAAACCCACCTCGCGAGTAAGGTAACTTTAATGCACGCATTTCTATCCGAGCCTGTTTACTCGCCCATATCAGAAGGGGCACCATGGTGTTTATCCTGCAGAACACCTCCGCGGGTGACTTAATGGGAACGTTAGAAAACAAATAAAGGAGTTTAGGCAGAATGACCATTTTCACAATGGCCAATAGATCAGCTAGGGACAATGGCAGATGGATCCATCTCTCAATCTTGTCTTCCAGCGTGCTGATTGCCCTGCCATAGTTTGTACGAATGACAACTTCTGGGTCTCTATGAAACCAGAGTCCCAAGTATTTCACTGGTTCTGATTGCTATTCTAATGGGTAATCAGTTAGAATTGGGTGAGTGGTGTCCGTCAGTGGTATTATTAGTGATTTGGACCAGTTGATTTTTAGTCCTGACTGCTGCCCAAATTTGATATACTCCCTCAATAAAGGGTTGAGATGCTGCGCTGGGTCCTTGACATACAACATCATGTCATCTGCATATAGTGATATATGCAAGGGACGTTGCGGGAATTGAAGCGTCGAGTAGTGGTGTCCCTGTCTGATTTTACAGGCTAGTGGCTCAAGTACAATTGCAAATAACAGGGGGGACAGAGGGCAACCCTGCCGTGTCCCCCATGCTATAGGTATGGTGTCGGATATGTATTTGTTGATCTTGATACGTGCCACTGGGGCCGAATACAATACTTGAACCCATTGTAAAAAAACGGGGGAAATCCCATACAACGCAAGACCGTATGCAAATATGGCCATTCTATCGAATCAAAGGCTTTAGCCGCGTCCATCAGTATCGCAGCAGCTTCGGTGCTAGGTATTAAATAATGAGATAACGCGAAGAGTGTTCGAGTATTATGAGCAGTTGATCTTGATGGGATAAAACCCGATTGATCTGGCAAGATCAGGTTGGGCATCAGTGGCTGTAATCGGGTGGCGAGTAGTTTGGACAAAATCTTTGTGTCTACGTTAATTAGGGACAGAGGTCTGTAAAAGTCACTGTACTCTGGATCTTTATTGGGCTTCAAAAGGGCTATTAACATGGCTTCCCTTAATGTCTGTGGAAGTAACAATTTATCATGGGCATCTCCATACATTTCCACCAGGGGTTGAGCCAACTGGTCAGCAAATGAATTATAAAATTCACAGGTAAAACCGTCAGGGCCCGGAGCTTTCCCATTGGGAAGGGAATTAATAATCTCAGTGACCTCTTCCACCGTTATCGGTAGCAACAGATATTCCCGTTGTGCATCGGATAGCCAGGCTATCAACACGTCTTCCAGATAGTGTGCGATTTCCTCCGGGGAAGCAGTGGGTTGCGAGGTGTATAATTCACCATAAGTGGACATGAATTCTTTTAGGATACCTTTAGCATCTCGGTGCAGGACCCCCCTCTCATCCCTAACCGCCTTTATCACATTTGGTGAACGCCCGGCACATATTTTGTCTGCCAGTGCCTTTCCGGGCCTACCGCCTTTGCCGTAAGATCTTGCTATCTTACGCTTTGTAACATATTTAAACTTGTCTTCAGCGTATATTTGATATTCTGATAGCACCGACCTGATATCCCCTAAAATGTTCGCATCTTGTGTACGTTCATACTCACGTTCTAAAGTACGAAGCCTATCTTCGCGAAGGGATAGCTGACGTCGAATATCTCTTAAAATACAAGCTGTAGTGCTTATGCAGACCCCCCTAATCGTGGTTTTAAAAGCTTCCCATAGTAGACCTGGATCGTCAGTAGTGGGTGTATTTAGCTCAAAATATTCAGTAGTGGCTTTACTAACGGTGTCGGTGTAGACTGGGTCAAGTAGTGCTTTTGCATTAAACCTCCAGCTGTATGGGGGCAGTATATAGTGCAGCATGATTAGTGTGAGTAATACCGGGTTATAATCGGCTAATGTCCTGGGTAGATGAGACACAGACCTTGTCCAGTGTGACGCGTCACTAGTGCCAGCCAATAGACTATACGAGACAAGCTGTTATGTACGGCTGACGTATGTGTAGCCTCCATATCTGTGGGGTGTCGTGCTCTCCAAAGGTCCACAAGTCGCATGTCTGCCAATATATCGTTCAATTTGCTCAGTGCTCATTTGTGGGGTTCTGTCGACATTCCAGGAATATCCAGGGCATCATTTAGTGCAATATTGAAATCCCCTCCCCAAATCAATGGGGTGTCAGTTAGGTCAAGGATTTTAAGCCAGATATTATGATAGAAGGTAGGGTTGTCGATATTGGGACCGTATATATTTATTAAAGCGAGCCTATGTTTTCTCTGAATCCCAATGACTATGACATAACGGCCCTCGACATCCGTAACTGTGTCTTCTACTTGGAAATTCAATCCCTTCCTGAACAGTATGAGGACCTTCCTGAAATAAGAGGAATACGCAGAACCATGTACGGATTCTGCCCACCGGTCGCCAATATGATTATTTGCAGCAGGGGCAATGTGCGTCTCCTGTAAGAAGGCTATTTCAATCTGCAGCCTATCAAAGTAAGCTAGGATTTGACGTATCTTTTTTGGGTTCTTGAGACCTCTAACATTCTAAGTCAATAGATTTGAATGTCTAGGTAGTGGTTTCTCAGTAGACTTGTCTAATTTGAGATACCTGTTACAACCTGTTGTACCATTTGTCACATGTACGCAACATATCTACTACAGAGTATAATAATGATGCATATTGAAATGTCCCTCTGGACTACAGCGGTGCGTCTTAAGTGCATTGATCTGTAAAAACAATTCCCAACTCCTACCCCTCCTCCCACCACCCACTTCAGCATCCCAACTATGCCAAAGACATATCCCCATACCAATAAAGAACATAATTGAACCCCAGTCGGGGAACTCCTGTGTGGGGGGGTCCACCAAATGCACACATCCGCATCCAACATAGTGGATGTGGACAGGTGTACAGTAGGTATGCAGACTAAGAAAAAATCAGAACCACCCGTGAAACATAAGTGATACATCGAACTTGGCAGGTAGTATTTGCAGAACACCTCGACCGGTACCAGCCTGAGTAACCTACCATAAATACATTCAGATCGTGTTTTAAACAATAACAGTGAACACAAGTATGCAAACAAGGCATGGTTCAGTGATACAGACACACAGGGCAATATACCCTCCCTTGTGGAATATCTAAAAAAAAATGTCTCTATGAATCACATGCCAACTTCAAAGGAGTGGTCCGCAATCACAGTAACATATGTATGCAAAATGTAGAGTGGCCGTACAGCAGTACGTCGTCTGGATGGACAGCATGTAGGCGCACAGTACCCGCTAACTCTAGGCCCTGTTGTCTCGTGCAGGCTATCTCCTCTGTGCGAAAATCAGTAAATATTGCAAAAGATGGATTAGAACAGCTACCCGGAGTACTTGGGAGTGCCCTCTTAAACACATTGCACAGTAGTCGTGTAGACCCGGGGGACTCAGTCTTCACTCCCAAATGATTGGAGCAGCAATGCCACGTATACTATAGCTGTAAAGTTCCCTCTAGCAATTCGTTGCCCAATTGCCTGTTGGCTTACCAGTTTATGATGATCAGTGAGACAGATGTCCTACCCTCTTGAGCAGTTTTCAGTCCGATTCCTGATTCTGCTCAGCACGTTTCTGCTCTCGTCGCCTTTGATGCAATTTCTTCAGACAGTCTTGTGCGTCTTTTGGAGTGAGGAGGATCATAGAGTGGCCATCATGAGTCACCTTCAGCCGAGCTGGGTAGAGCATAGCGTACTCCACACCCAGCTCCCGCAATTTATTTTTAGTCGGATTGAACTCTTTGCGCGCTAGTTGAACTGTCATAGTAAAGTCCGGGTAGAACTCCAGCACATTACCCTGATAATTTATTTGCTGCTTCTCACGGGCCATCCCCAAAATCACATCACGGTCTCTATAATTAAGAAGGTGGGTGATGATGGGTCGCGGAGGTGCGCCTGATTTTGGTCTCGGGGCCAGGGATCTGTGAGTGCGCTCCACCAGCAAAACTGGGGAAAGATGTTTTGTGTCAAAGATGTTGCGGATTAGTTCCTCCACGTAGGTTTCCATCTTCCCTGTGTTTGTAGATTCTGAAATACCTGTGATCCTGATGTTATTACGGCGAGACCTCGCCTCCAAATATTCCGCTTTGTTTTTATACCATCCAAGAGTTTTTCCATTTCCGCGCATTTCTTAGTTGTAGCATGTGACTCATCCTCCACTGCAGATATCCGGGTTTCCGCTTCAACAAGTCTTTCCCCATGTTTATCTAATTTCGCCGCCATGCTGTTGACTCTTTGGGTAATGGTGTCTAACTTTCCATTTATATACTGTAAGCTTTGTTGAATGGCTTTTAGCACTGCTTCCATGCCGTTAGGCACCACTGTTTCCCCATCAGATTCAGTATCGGATTGTGCAGTTGCACCCTTAGTGTGCTTCTTTGCTTCAAACGTACGCTTGGCCTGTTGCTTATCCGGTTTTCCCATTGTGCCCACGCAGTGGTGACACCAGCACGGAGAAGGACAACATGAACATCCACCTCAATAGAATGTACAGTGACATAAGGTAAACACACTCCGGCCCCTACCCTCTACTGTTTGCGAGTCCGTGCAACCTCCAATAATCAACAATGCACGGGTGGAGTCCGGGATATGGGCGACACCACACACGCAGTCATATGTGACAGCTATTAGGGCCCCCACGCCACAGAGGCAAGGCACACAACACCCTCGGGTCCAAGCAGTGAAAGGAAACCACCATCCAAGTGTTAGCTCCTCATATGTATTTGCACTGAACGCCACAAATGCTCAAAGTGAGGCCCCTCCACTCGACGATTACAATTGATGCGGCCTCTCCCTCCACCGGTATATAGGCGGACAAACAAAATGAACTTCATAGCTCACAGTCCCAGATGCACGGCTGCAGCCACACCGATGGACGATCCGCCGCACACACTCCACCCCCGCCTTCCAGCCACAACCGCGTAAGTGCCCGGGCATGAGCAATCCAAACAATGCAGGGCAGCGCAGCGCAGAACACAGCCATCGTTCAGGGCAACATCTTCAGCAAAGTTTACTTGGATGAGTAGCACCACTTTATAAGGAGACGTTACTGGCACCTGAAGCAGGGGGCATGCATCATCGCCTATGGCAGAAGCAGGTCCATGCCATATCAGATACGATGGGAACGCCGCCGTGAGAAGCAGCTGCCACTCTAGATTGGATTCACGCAGCTGCCCCCGTAAGCGGTGAACGCTGCTGCAAACCTGCCCACATCTCGGGCCTCCGAGGATTCATACGGCGCCTGTACCCATGCGGTCAAGATCAGGAACGCATCGCCGCACCGGCACCGAGAGCACCCAGTCAGAGGCAGTCCCTGTCAGGCATGGCGCAACAGGACTAACAATGCAGGCAGGCACCGACCATCCGCCACACATGCTGCAACTGCAATCCAGGGGAGATCTGCTATTAGGCCACCATCGCCACTGTAGCCACCATTTTGTATGAAGGAGCCGTCATCCCACCGTTGGAGATCGGCACACTTTTCACCTGTGCCTCCGCTGTTATAAACATATGGTGTTCCACACGCACCAGTGCAGAAGCAACACGGCACACAGCCATTGCATATGACACTACTGCATCTTGCCCCCAGCGCTGGTCCGTAATGTTGCCGGTGCCCCCACGCTGCACTGCATTGGCCCCTCACATCCTGCAAGGATCGTGGATCTTCTGCTACTCACTGTTGGGGCTGAGTGCTGGGATTGCCACCGTCGCGGGCAGCTGGGAGCAGTTCCTTAACACAGCGGCACGGCTGTGATCCAGGGAGCCGCCATTTTACGCACCTCCGGCTTACCGCGTCCTCTGAGCTATCTTCCGACAAGGACTCTGCCCCCGCAGTCAGCAATGTCACATTCCCACATAGCTTGGGCTACTACGATGGTCCCATGTGCTGGGCTTGATTATCTTCAGGGTGGAAGCTAATATGCCGTCAGCGGAGCACACCGATCTTCCATGACTCTGGCTGCCGCCATTTTGTGCTACTGCGATCCTGGGACGCCAGGCAGTCGCTCGTGATTTCTCCGCCACATTAACCGCTTCAGGGCTCCTATGTCGCTCAGTTTACTGGCAAGTCGTTCCGATGTACATGTCTGCCAGTTTTACTCGGATCCGCGGCTGCAATTCCGAGTCTTTCAAAAATAACTGCACCTGTCCGGTGGAGCTGTCTCAACAGGCAGCCATTCCGCTGGGCGCCCTCTAGCGCCCCCACTTCTTTTTTGCACTTTAATTTACACTCCCTGGTTCACTTTCCTGAACTTTAGGACTTTTTATCTTTTGCCCTGCCTGCCATTTTGTTGCTGTTCTCTGCCGATTCCTCCGGACCCAGACCCGCCATCTTGTTGAACCTTTGTCCTTTACCCTTTTCCCTCGTTCCCCCCTTGACGATCCTCAAACTTTTCTCACTCTTTCTGATTTGCCTTTTCTCCATCCCCTTGTATCCACGCACCCTCTCTCATTTTTTTTGTTTCAATATCTTTTATTGCATTTTAGTATGAAAACATATAAAAGCAGTTAACACCGCCGTATTGCAAAGTATACATGACATGTCATACCAGTTGTTCATACACGTTAGCGAATATAAGTAAAAGAAAAGATAATAAGTACAAAGCAGTGAGAACAACATAGCAAGAGCATTAGACACAGCCGTGTAAGAATATAATTCAACAACAACAGTTCGCCATGATAAATGCACCCTCTCTCATAACACTACTTTTATCCTCCTCTACCTTCTCTCCCCCCTTTGATTTTCTGACTTCCCCTGTTAATTTACGTGCAAATGTTTTTTATTTTACTGTACCTTGACTGTATTCTTGTCGTTTCCTTGTAATCATTATGTAACTTATTTAAACTTGTAACTTGCAAGTTGCTGTGGTGTAACCTAATGTAAAGCGCTCTGATACCTATGGGTATAGCCAGCGCTATATAAAATTCATTAAATAAATAAATAGCCAGTTCAACATGATATCTTCGTGTGTCCCCGTTTTCTTGTAGTATGCATGTGGGCCTGGGCCCTACGACATTACATTGTGCTTTGTCCATCGGATGCAGACATCTTACAGCAGGCAGCAGTTTTGAGCTTGGACATGTAGCTTTGTCGTCACCCACGCATTTCGTAAGGGGAGTGGCCAGGGCATCGTACGCACAGCCAACATGGGTGTGTGACTGCTATTTGAGCGCCCCTGGTCGTGGTTCTGTGCTGTGCATCTACATGTGTGGTCTCCTTAGTGGGGTGTGGGTGGGCCCTGAAGGGTGATAGACCCCTACGTATGCGGAGGTGTGTGCGTAGGGTGCAGTGGCAGACAGTGTCAAAGGCAGCTGATAGGTCAAGGAGGCTGAAAGCCGCGGTTTCGCCATTGTCCAGCTGGGAACTGATGTAATCGGTGGCGGCGATGTAGCGGGTCCAGGATGTTGTTCACCTCGAGGTAGCATGGTATGTGAAGGGCCATCCACTGTGTCCCTTCTGGTGTCCTCATGTTTTAGAAACTTTTCTTCCTTTTGAGCTAGAAATATGTTTTGTTAAAATCTGCAGATTGTGCAGCAGATGATGGATCACGTGGGAATGGGTCAAGTCAATAATTATGTGGAAAACTTTGTTGCCGCAAAATCGATTACTTTCAATAGTCTTGGCATATGTCAACAGGCAGCTCTGCTGTCTCAAGTGCTACTGGCAAATGAGTCCCCTTGTGGATGTTTCTAGAATCTAATTATTGAGTGCAAAGTGTGTAGCCTGAAGGAACACAAGCTTTACGTGTTTCTGAGCACTTCACAAATGAGCACATGATATTTTGAGGACTGTTTTGCTTGAGGGACATCCTTGCTATCTCAACCCTTACTCATAGGTGTGTTGCCCGAGAGTAATCATTAATATAGCACTGCTGTTTTACAGCCTAGTGAGAGCTGTGTACCATGATGCTTATCTTTGCATATGCATGCTTGCCTCGAAGGACAGCTGTTGCTGGAATCATAAAATCCATGTAACCTGTGGGGTAGCTTTGCTGTTCCAACTGTTGACGACAGCTTTGGGGCCTCTTATAGAACTCTCCTGTCTCAGACATTAATGAGAGTGATGTGGCACAGTCGATAGCTCTGCTGTTTTAATCATTGCTGAGATTTGTGCATCGAGAGAAGGATCTTTTATCGAAGGCCTTGATGAGAGCAGTGTAGCCTGAGGTAGATCTGAGGTGACACAGACATTGAGAGCTGTGAAGCATTTAGGGTAGTTCTGCTGAATCTTGTACTACCTACATGTGTGCAAATTAAGTATTGCTCTGTTCTCTCAGATGTTAGTGATTACAATGGAAACTGAGGGATAGCTCTTCTGTCTTGGCAGTCACAGAGTGCATTCTAACCCCAGGAGTAGCTCTGCTGTCACAGGCCTTACAGAGGCGTGTCACCTGAGGGGCGGGCCCTGTCATCATAATTGCTCTGAGATGTGCGCACGCTAAGAAACAGCTGTGCTGCCCATGGCTTGGCCCACATCTGTGTGACCTAAGACAAAGTCCTTCTGTCCCGAATGTTCATCAGAGTTCTGAAAGGTCTTACAGTGTCCGCTGGCTAAGGCATTAATGAAATCGATGTGGCCCAATTGATAGCTCTGTTGTCTGAAATATTACTGGGAGATGTGCAACCAAGGAGGTAGCTCTTCTGTCTAAGGCTTTGATCAAAGCAGTGCAACCTGATGTAGATCTGTGCTTACTCAGACATCAATGAGAACTGTGATACTTGTGGGGTAGCTCTGCTGGCTCTAGTGCTACCAACATGTATGTAAACTAAGGGGTATATTCACAAGAACGTGTGATAACTACCGCAAGAGTAGCGTTACACAACTTTCAACATCGCAGCCTATTGTGGTAAAATAACCCAGTGTGAATGTGGAATTCACAACAAGGCGGTAGCATGCGATAGTCTGCCAAAACCGCGAACAATGTGTGCGATACATCCACCTCGATAGAGACAAAAACACAAACCACAACACCAAAAAACATGCGATGGGCCAAAGCGCGATGAGGAAACCAGCGATAAGCAATGCCAGGCCTGCAACACACACCTGGCAGGCGGGAAAACTCACCATAAAAGTAGAAAAAACACCCAAACACAAACTGACCAACACCCAAGCACCATGGAGGCAGCCGGAGCAGGCACAGAGGACGAGCACAACCCCACAAGCACCCCGGATGACCAACCCGGGACCTCGGGGACAGGGAAGGGCAAGGACAAGAGGAAGAGGAAGACGAAGTTCAGTCCGCAGGCGAACAAGATCATAGTCACGGAGGTGATGGAACAACATCAACAACTGTTCGTCACCTCCAACGTGTCATTAGGCACCAAAAATGGAATATGGCGGGACATCGTGTACAAGGTGAATGCCGTCGGGGAGCACTAGAGGAGAATGGACGAGGTCAAGAAGCAAATAAATGACATCAAGCGGCGGACCAAGGAGAAACTCTGCGCCAACCAGAAAGCAGCAAAGCAGACTGGAGGTGGGGGCGCAGCAGCGCAGCTCATGCAGGATGGCATGAAGGAGCTGGTGTCGACAGTCACCAGTGTGGAAACTGTGGCCGGAGTCGGGGGATCGGACACTGCTCGACAGGACACAACACAACCGCAACAGGGTGAGTGACCACCAGGTACTAGGGGGGTGGGTGGAGATGGCAGAATGGCACACATGCACAATCAAGCAGAGCACAGTGCACACCCACAATGATCTGGGTCCTTGCCCAGAACTACAGGCTGTCACAATGTACAATGCCATGCTGTCTGAATGTCACCATGTACCATGCAGCTACATACATGTGGTTACATTGTAATACACCATCTCCCCTTCACATCACAGGGGCACCTTTAACACTTCCTGCAGAGCAGTCCCAGCCACTCTTCACTGACGACGAGGAGGACAACACCAGCATCGACACCCAAACCATCCAAGACATCATTGACCTCATCCGCCACTCACCCCCAGGATCAGGGCAGGCCAGCTACATCGAGGAGACCCCACCCACTACCGAAAGCACCCAGAAGGACGTACCCACAGCCCTGGCACTCCCCCAAGACCCCCAGGAACAATACATGGCCTTACAACGCCGTGTGCTGGAGTGCCAGAGTGAGACCGCAGAGCAGGTGCGGTTGGGTTTTAGCAACATGGCAACCAAATTTGACACCATCCTTGGGTGTGTGGCCCCGCTCCATGGTCTCCAACGAGCCCTGACTGACATCGCTGGAGTCCTGACGTGGAGAGAAGGACACCTGTCCACTCAGAGTGGCTCCAGCTATACAAGCCGTGAGCTGGCACACATTTGGAGGCTCATGGAGGACAGGGTGTGGATGGAGGCAGAAAGGATGGTAGCCACCGCTGCACATCAGCGGAATGTAGCTGGGATCTACCATGCCCTGCAGATCCTCATCATGGCATTGCTTCCACAATGCTGCTGCCCCCACACTATCCACATCTCCGCCCCCTGGTGTCCCCATGCCTCCCTGTGTGGAAGGCCTAACCACTCCGGCACCTGGTGTTACAGTGCCACACTATGTGGCCGATAATCCTCCTCTGGCACCTGAGGTGTCATTGGCACACAGTGCGGCCGACAATCCACCTCCGGCACCTGAGGTGTCATTTTGCACACAGTGCGGCCGCCAATCCACCTCCGGCACCTGAGGTGTCATTGGCACACAGTGCCACAGCCGGTACAGCAACACTCCGTGGTGGGGCAGGGCACGCATCCGGGGACGGGGATGGGATTGTGATCAGAAGGGCTCAGTAGCATTCATCTCCGCCACCTGGCCTGTTCCTAGTTGGTCCCACATATGGCCTCATGACCTTCCAATGACCACCGATTCACTCAGATGCACTCACCTTGAATAGCGACATGGACCGCCACATCCTGTTTGATGACCAATGACACGGCGACCAGACTGAGGACTGCACCCCTCGTCATCCGCAGTACTTGTCTTCCACGGATAGACTCTGGCTGGCCCTGCACGGGCCTAATGGTGTGGTGTATTCGCCAGTGCACTGTACCGCTCCAGCTGCGGAACTGCACTGGATATACAATAAACATCCAGTGACGCACTGCTGTGTCATGTCTTTCATCATTCATGTATGTATGTGTGGATGAATGTAGGGACAGTGATTTACCTTGCGTCAATGATGCTCATCCTGTGGGATGCCAGTCAGAGGGTCCTACATAGCGATGTGTGCACGGGTCCCATGGACACCACAACAGGGACACACGCACCAGCCACTTTCTTGTCCGGACATGGACTGAACCACGCCCAGTGCCCACAAGTCATTTGTGCAAGCCCTGTCACTGGTCTAGTCGTCAGCATGTCACAGCCACTCCCTGAGGGCAGGTTTGCATGCACACCACACCCACCCGGCACAGGCGTTACAGGCCATGTGACCCAGCAAATATAAGGGGCCGACAACGTCACATACCCCTCTGCCAGTGGTGACTGGTTGACAGACCCGAGGCCGGCACGTACCTACCACCACGTGGCGCTGACTGGGGTTGAACAGGGTTTGCGGCACATGCTGCATTGTGGCCGGCACAGGCACCCCGCCACAGGACGGTGACTTAGGGTGCACTGAGTCATTGGCACCTTGAGCTGCTGAGCGGGTGTGCAGCCTGCGATGATCGCCCGTCCCGGCGGTCTGGACTGCTCAGGATTAGTGTGCCTTGCTGGACCGCAGTGTAGGCCGTGCCAGCAGGCTGCGCAGGCCTACCTCCACGTGGCCTCACTTCCGGGATCACAGAGTTAGTGGCACCCATTGGGCTGAGCAGCTGTGCAGGCTGCGATGTTGCCGGGTGCCCTGGTATGTCCCATCCCATGGTGTTATCAAGACTCAGCACCAAAAGTGAGACCTGGTGGCCTGCGCAGCGTGACTGCATGGTGTGGAGGGTGCCATGTCCGCGTGCCACAGGCTTGTGGCTTGCAGCAGCACATGGTGGGAACTGCAGTCTACGCGCCGGTGGCAGAAGGTGAAAAGTGAGGCCCATGTGTGCATGGGCAGGCATGCTCCACTGGGTGGCAGGAGAGGTTGGGATGCGTCTGCCTGGGTGTGCATGGGCGGGCAGGCAATGTTATCTTGTGCAAGTGTGTGTACTGTGCCAGTCATGTCTCTGGACTCTGTTTTAAGTGGTTAGAGACATCGGTGGCAGCAGTTGAGCAGTGTGGCCTGGCTGCGCAAGGTTGTCTCTCTCTCTCTCTCTCTCTCTCTCCCCTCTCCTCTTCTCTCTTTCTCTCTCTCTCTCCCTCTCATCTTCTCTCTCTCTCTCTCTCTCCCTCGCTTCTCTCTTTCCATCTCTCTCTCTTCCTCCTCTCTCTCTCCCCCTCTCCTCTTCTCTCTCTCTCTCTCCCTCTCCCTCTCTTCTCTCTCTCTCACTCTCTTCCCCTCTCCTCTCCTCTTCTCTTCTCTCTCTCTATCTCTCTCTCTCTTCCCCTCTCTTCTTCTCTCTCCTTCGCTCTCTCTCTGTCCTTTGATGTGCGCAGGACACACCTTCTCATCATGTTTTTTGTCTTGCAGGCTGTGACCTACGGATTGTGTCGAGGGGAGCCACCATGTGTCTTCATTGATTTCTGTGTTAATGTCAATAAAGTTTCATTGTTTGCTTCAAAAAGTGAATGTGTAATCCTAATTTCTGTGACGACACATGCATGTCACCAGTTGTGATTGTGTGACATCGGGTGGATTATTTCGTACATGTTTCGGTGAAGCTGATGAGGCATGTCTTTGGTCGGGGTGTGCCAGGGAGGGGTGGTCCTGGGTGTGGTGTCGGTGGGTGTTGTGGCCCTCTTGGGTGTCTGCGCTGCATCTTCAGTTGCTCTATGGCATCTGTTTGTCTTCAGGTGTGTATGTTGGCTGTGCTCTCTTTTGTGGTGCAGGCTGTGGTCCGACTTTACACTAGGTCAGAGCAGGTGTAGATTTCCTGCTGCTAACATGCCTTATTGCGTGTTTTGTGTTCTTATCGCTGGTCTGGCTGGTCGTTGTGAATGTTGAGGTGTGGTGTTGTCGCGGGTTTTGTCACAGGATCGCCTACTCTGCATTTCATTAGCGATAGTTGCGAGGGTCCTCTGTGGCGATGTTTTTTGCGGCTGCTATAGCGGGAAAACTGGTTCTGTGGGCTGTTAGCACCAGCTTGTGAATGGTGGGGTAAATTTATCACGACTTTGGCTGCGATAAAGTGCCGTTAATTCAGCGATAGCTCCTTGTGAATATGCCCTGAAGTATGGCTCTGCTATCCCAGGGGCTACTGACAGTAGTGCAAACTGAGGGATACACGATATGTGCCAGCAATTTGGCATACACATTATTTTGGGTGCATTTTGTTTTTTGTAGGTGGATATAATTTGTGCTTGATGTAGCCATATACATATTTAGGAATTAATCTATAATTGAACTACCCATGTTACTGTCCTGAATGACTATACATGTAATATGTCTCAAAGATGAGACCTATTGGCTATGCCAATGCTTGTTTCTATTTGCTGTCTTTAACAGATCTTGTTGTGGTATTTCTAAAAGTTAAATATGAAAAGCATTGAAATGTGCAGACATTCTATAACAAGCAAACTAGACAAGCTTTCGAAATGTTGGGACCTCCATTTTACCACGCAGTGCAACAGAGAAAGGCACGCCTGGCACATGGGGTTCTTCTGATGTCCTACACACTTTCAAAGCATTACATCATTTCCTCTTCCACAGATAACACTTTGGTTGATGGTCTTGAAATTATAGACATCTTTTTTTTTAATGTATTTTATTGTGCGACATCGGGCGGATTATTTCGTACATGTTTCGGTGTAGCTGATGGGGCATGTCTTTGGTCGGGTGTGCCAGGGAGGGGTGGTCCTGGGTGTGGTGTTGGTGGGTGTTGTGGCCCTCTTGGGTGTCTGTGCTGCATGTTCAGTTGCTCTATGGCATCTATTTGTCTTTAGGTGTGGATGTTGGCTGTGCAATCTTTTGTGGTGCAGGCTCTGGTCCGACTTTACACCAGGTCAGAGCAGGTGTAAATTTCCTGCTGCTACTGTGCCTTATCGCGTGTTTTGTGTTCTTATTGCCGGTCTGGCTGGTCGTTGTGAATGTTGAGGTGTGGTGTTGTAGTGGGTTTTTTCACAGGGTCGCCTACTCTGCATTTTATTAGCTCTTCTGATGTCCTACACACTTTCCAAGCATTACATAATTTCCTCTTCTACAGATAACACGTTGGTTGCCGGTCTTGAAATTACACAATTAAAAGTATTTTATTTCTGGTGTAAAGTGGCTCCTTGTTTTGAATGCCCTTTCATCCCACACAATCTTTCAAATCCATTGTGTTCGAGAAGGGCCCATTTACATCAAGGAAAGAAATACGAAAAATAAATGCGAAAGAAACGCTGATGCTTTACTTGGGAAAACAGCTGTTAGACAGAGTTGCAAGTGATTGAGTGAAGCCAGGCCATCTCTGGGTCAGTATTCACGACGGAGAGTCCCGTGTTTGCAGACACAAATCCACAAATCCATCTCAATCCTGACCCAGAGTGTCTGGTTCCCGAAGGGCCTTTCTCAGACATTGCGAGGATGAATCATCACCCTCTCTTCCTAACAGTTACAAGAAAGTCCAAAATAACCACACTTGAGTCTTGCGGTCAATTACTTTATTTGATAGGGGAGGATGAATGTGAGAAACAGTTCCAGTTAACAAGCCGGATGCGTTTGCTCTTCTGTCCCTGATGGACAGAGGAAAATACATTGTAAATAGACTGAGTCCCTAATAATGGGAATCTTTGGCATACAGAATAGAACTTTCCTTGCCTTCTTCTTGTGTTGTTTATTCATTTCGCATCTAGATGAAAGTAGCATTAAATACTGACAAATTGCGATAGGGCCCAGCATTGTCTTGTGACTAAGCTGACAGTAATGTTTTTGTTCTGGGTGCCTTTGCGCAAAAGCAGGCACATCACGCAACATCAAGGATTTCCCACAGTGAGAGCAGAAAGCAAAACACGTTTGATCCTCTCCACGTCATCCGCCTGTACCCGCATTCTCACCCTTCCCTTCCCCACAGAATATCAAAGCCTCCCGGCCAGTGCTTACTAAGCAGCGTGGCCCGTGTCAGCCTGCCTAGCTCATTTCCATTGGTGATAAATAAAGCGCATCTCCTGCAAGCCAGATGAGGAAAGGGGAGACAGCGACCTTGAAACTTAGGTCAAGGGCAGGGTTTCAAAGCAAGCAGGGGCTCTGAAAAATGTTTTATATAAGATATTTTTAAAATATATTAGCAAAGATCTATTCAAAACATTACAACTGGCAACATCTGAAACTCTTTTTGCTGTCCTACATTTGAGTGAAATTTATGAGTTTTGCTGCAGTTTAGATCATACAACCTTTAACGCTGAATAATGTATTATTTACAGAGAACATTGGAACATATTACCAACAACTAGCGATATTTATCGCTAAATGGGGTTAGCTAGTTTTTTTTTTTTTATCGCCAAGCATCGCCGGATATTATCACTGAGATAACGTGCTATTAGCAACCTTTATCTCTAAAGCGATAAAATATCCGGCAATAGCAGCGAAATGCGTGAATATCGCTGAGAATACAGCGATATTCACACATTATCGCTAATAGGGTCTTAGCCATGATATCCACCTCCCATTGGATATAATGGCTAAGAACTGGTCTGAGCAGGCGTTTTTGGAGATATTCGCGCTAAGCGTGAATATTTCCATCGCAACGCCTGCGTTGATAATAGGAGATAGCGATGTTAGCAACTGTTTTCAGTCGCTAACAGGTTGGGATACGCCCACTCTGCATGTCATTAGCGATAAATATCGCTGACATGCAAAGCGGGCCCCAAACCGCTCGCTATCGCCTACAAGCTTTCGCTAACTGCTGTTAGCGACAGCTTGCTAACAGGGCGGTAGAATTATCGCAGCTTAGCAGCCAAAAACGGCCACTAAAGCGGCGCTAATCTCTTATCGCCCTCCTTGGTAATATGCCCCAGATTTCTCTAGCACAGTTGCATTGCACTACAAAATCTGAACCCTGCTAAGTAGAAATTCTGCATACATTACCAACTCGTCCATCTTCCTCGCCCCAGTATTTACATATTAGTCATTTTGCATGCTTACATAAGCCAGGACTGCCCCTTGGTCTTCTGCTGACTATGTAACCCTAAGCATATATAAGGCCCCAGTTTTCTGTACTCCTCAGACTGCCTCATTCAGTTGTTAAGACTTCTGTATGACGTAGTCTCCCTCATTTGAGGTTAATAAAGATGCTCTTTTTATATTTCAGCTTCTGTGCCAATTTCTTCTTTGTTGGTTTAAAAGGACCAAGTATCAGTGGGACTCCTGAGAAGGTTTCTATTTTCTACAGCTACATATCTCAAGCAAAGTGGCACCAGAGCCTCACCAGTGACCCTGCCATCAGTCACCCACAACTCTAGCGTGCCAGTTGCTGCTACATCGTGCCTGTATTGAGATGCTGTAACTTGCTGAACCCTGCATTGGGAGAGCATCATCTGTGACCTGGATATCAGTTTCCTGTACTAGAGTATCAGCACAACCTGGTTGGACTTTGCAACACTCAGCACCTTTTCTGGGATACAATATTTACAAATGGTAGTGGTGGTAGCACATCACTATGTGCATTAAACATTAGCATCACAGTGTTGGTACCCCTCAAGGTCAAGAATCTACACCTCACTACCCACGGTGTCAGCCCACTGTGGCTCAAATTAACCCAGTGACAATGTCAAAAACATATGAATAAACCTCTGCACTCTAATCAGTTCAATATTGATTCTTAAATACTTCTATATATCAGTCAATCTGAACAAACCAGCAAACAAAATAATGTTTTCATATATTTGCTGTTCAATTTAATATACATATGTAACAAACAGTTTTGCCCATATATTTGGAAGCAATAACATTGTATTGCAAGAATGGATAGCTTAATACAATGATCCTCCTGTCAGGCGTTGGACCGGCAGCCAACACGTGTTTCGTTACAAAGTAACTTTTTCAAGGCTTCAATAAATAGTGGATACGTTTCAGGAGTATTCCATAGAAATTCAAGTCTTCCAGGGCAAAGGATTAGTCCCTATTGAAATAGTATCTTTACTCGGAGCATAAATTGCGCCCCACAGTTTTAGGTGGATCCAGTACTAGTCATAAATTGATAGGCGAGGAACGTAGGGCTATGATATGCCCCTGTCCATAAGCATACCACCGTGTATCGAGGCCGTGGAATGGTCTCACTGACGACGTCTGCTGACGCCGCCACCGAGCCGCTGCTCGCACAGTGACCTGTGGGCACCGCACTCTGCACCTCCTCGCTTCACGATGAAGCCTTCGCACAGCAGAGGGCCCGCCGCTATTAAGTACTGTATTGTGGAATTTTTATCGTTTTTGGTCTCATACATAAATATTGGATATTTTTCTAAACTGGCATGGTGTCCTTTTGTAGTGCTTACGCTGTATTACTGTTGGTTATTGTTAGACCTGACACCTTTTGGCGTGGTTCTTCCCCCATCTTTTTGCCTCTGACTCATGTGTTTTGATGCTGTGCTGGATTTCGTTTTTGCTGATTTAGATGCTTTGGACACTCTGCCACTGCTGATCAGTGTCAGAGTGTAAGTGCTCCCTCTGTAAATCGTGATATTGATTGAATATACCTGATTGGCATATTTGTATCACCACGAAATCCCTAGTAAAGTGCACTGTGTGTGCCAGGGCTGGTGATGACAGATGCAGCGCAGATGCGCCACCCACATGAGTAGCTTTAAAATGGTGACTCAGGCCTGCCAGCGCAGAGCCTGTGTGCAGTCAGTGACTGCCATGTCAGCCTGGCCAGTGTCCCCACTGGCTAGGCCTAACCCTTCCCTGTCTGTGCACATCAGTCACCCCTATGGAAGGCTCAAGGTACCCCCCTGGGCAGGGTGCAGTGTATGGATAAGGTAGAGCATGTACTAGTGCAGGTAATATGCTCTGGTAGTGGGCTGCAGCCATTTTATGCGCTCACTGCTGTAAGGCTGTCTGCTCCATAGAGTAACATGGAGGAGGCTGGGCCCATGTGATACCAGCTTATCTTCCCATAGGAACAAGATGGGACATAAGTGAAAGATATCCCTGAACTCAGAATTTAATGACACATCTTTTAGTGAAGGGTGTTTTTAAATCCTGTGTTGGAGAATAGCACTTTTAGAAAGTGGCTGTTCTCTTGTCTAAACCTTTCTGTGTGCCTGGGTTTGTGGAATGCCTGCCTGGTCTGGATGTGACAGGGGGGGCTGCAGAGCCCCAGAGGAGAGGGTCGGAGCCAGCCCGGGGATAAAAGGGCACATCTGCCTGCCTGGGAGGTGGGAGGAAGGAATGCCTGATACGTACTGGGCTGTGCCAAGGCCTACCTCCCCCATGTTAGCTCCCTCCTGGTGGTCAACTGACACCTCTGGCCCTGAAGCTGACAGGAAGAAGAAAACCAGAGACACCTCAGTGCTCCGCCACCCCCAGAACTGGTTTAGACTGGACCAAGGGCCTCCATGCACAAAGACTTCAAAGGACGTCAAAGACATTGAGGGGTATAAGGAAAGTACCCCTGACTACAGAAGTTTAGATTCTGAAATTCTGCAAGCAAGAAGGGACCTTTGCTGGAAGGAGGACGGCTAGAGAACTAAAGAAAGACTGCCTTGCTGTGTGCTCTAAGGGCTGACCTGTTCTGCTGTCTGACTGGAAGCTACGGAGAAGAAAGGGGCTTTGCTGTGTGCTGTGACCCTGCCTACTTGAAACTGCCAAGACTCTGCTGTGTGCTGTGTCTACAACTGAAACTTCAAGGGCCTGAGAAGAGCTGGCCTCCTGCTGGGAACCCAGGGCTAAAGGTTCCTAAAGCTGTCCCAGAAAACAGCTGCAAAATCGTGCTGTTGTGACCCGGGACGCGTGGTGCTTGACTGCGGAGCGTGAGGAAGGGATCGGTGTGCTCATCGGCACATTACCAGTGAGGGTCGGAGGCTTGTGGAGCCTCCCCTCGTGAAATCCGATCCGAGGTGGTGGCGAGGTTAAGAGGGGGGTCTAGTCGTGACCAGCGCCCTTGAAAACCCTTTGCCGCCAAATCACCACCGCAGCCCGGGGCCAGGAAACCTCCCGTAACTTGCTCCGAGGTCCAGGAGCTGAAGCGCCAAAGAAACGAAGGAGCCGCGCTCCCATTGGTGGAGGGAGCCGAGCCCCCCCACTAATGCCGCGACGGGATTGGCCCGTGCGGCGCAGCGTCACCCGTGGTGGTGGGCCGTGATTGGCCGAAGGAGCAGAGCGTCATTGCCTGACTGTCCCGGGAGCCGCTCTGTCATTGGCTGACTCCCGGGTGCACCAGAGGCTCGCCCAGACGCCGCGACCGGATTGGTCCCCGTCCTCGGGACCCAGGGAAGCGTTGCGCGATCACCGCCGGACCCGGGAAGAAGAGACCTGCCCTCGCCGAGGGATTCCCCCGAGTGTCTTCCGCCCCGGCCTGCCGTCCCAGCCTGGAGAGCCTGGCCCGCTCCCTGTCGCTCGTTGGATGATCGAGAGCAGGCGGGGGAGCAGGAGGGACCGGCCGGGCCCGGAGGAGAGTGAGTGCTGGTGGTCGCAGGGTGCCAAGGGGCACACGGAGGAGCGAGGTGGAACCGGGGGGGGAAGAGGAGAGCCCCCGGGCCTCGCGAGGAAGCGCGCGTGCAGCGCTTAAAAGCCACAAGTAAGATTTCAACGCTGGCATTGGTTACCTTGCTCGTTTTTAGAGCGGAAGGAATATAAATCAGGGGCAATATTTTTAGACCCCTGATTCGAGAGACTTGAGACTGGTTTTGATACTAAGAACTTCCTATTTACGAGAACCATCCTAAAGATTAAGTGCAACCGTTAAGATTGAATGCAACATGTTCCTAAAGAAGTGATTATCATGCAAATGCTTTATTCACCTTGCTAAAACTAGATAAAGCTATATATTTTTTATAAAATATACTTACCTGTGTGGTCTCAGTTTGTGGTGGATTGGGGATTATTGTTGTGTTAAGTGCAAATGTTATCCACATTGCCTCCGAGTTTAGCCTAGACTGCTCGCGCCATGCTACCTAGAGGGTGAGCAGGGGTTATCTCAGAGGGTTATTCCGTCACCCTGACTGGAAGTGAGGGTCGCTATTTGGGCTAAGGTACTTACCTCTGCCAACTAGAGACTCCCGGTTCTAACATTGGTGGCTCGCGGTGGGGATTTTGAACTAATAATTGCACTTGACCGGCAGTGATCTCTTGTACATCACTAGTCTAGTTTAGCGGCACAGGTTGCACAAGATTTTTTCTTTTTGGTGAAACCTTTTTAGTTGAAAAGGTTAGGAAGCATCATGTCTCGGAAAGCGCCAAGCGTGAATGGAGACGTGGAAGTGGAATTTGAAATCCAGGAGTTGTTAACCTATAACAAGGAGCAACTGAGAAAAGTCTGCAGACAGCTTGAATGCCCAGTAAGGGGCGGCGCAAACAAGGAAGAGCTACGGACAGCTCTGAGGGCCTGGTGGGAGGCCAAACATGGTGAACCAGAAGCTACTATTGGAGAGGGTGGCGCACAGGAGAATGTTTTTCTGCCTAGTGATTTGCCAGTAGCGAAGCCAGCGTCTAGGGCCAGCAGCACCCACTCCAGTAGGATTATTTCTCCAGAAGAAGTGGAGGAGAATCAGAGAGCTAGGGCCCATGAGATTGAGCTTTTGAAGCTCATAGCGGAAGCCGATGAGAAGAGACTGCGCCTAGAAGTTGAGAAAGAGGCGCAGGAGAGAGCGGCGCAGGATAGAAGACATGCGCCCGCTTTGGAGGAGAAGAAGCTCCAATTGGCTCATGAGAGGAGCATGAAGGAGTTGGACATCAAATATAAAGAGAGGGTGTCCAGTTCTAATGGTGGCAGCGCACAACCAGTACAGGCGGGTAAGGTATACATACCAAAGGATCTGGTACAGAATTATCAGAGGGGTGAGGATATTTATGCGTGGTTTAGAGCGTATGAACTTGCCTTAAAGATGAATGAGGTGCCTGAGAAGAATTGGGGAGCAGGATTGTGGAAGCATTTTGAGGCCTCAGGGAGGGATGTTTTGGCACCCTTAGAAGCAAAGGATGCTTTATCCTACTCCGCCATGAAGGAGGCCTTATGCCTCAGGTATGGGCTCACTGCAGAACAGTACCGCCAGAAGTTTAGGAACTTCAAGAAGCTTGATTCAAGTACTTGGGTGGAGGGTGTGAGCATGTACACGCGTGCACTGGAAGGTTGGATGAAGGGCAGCAAAGTTACTGATTATGTGGGGTTGTGTCACTTGATTAGTAGGGAGCACTTAAGCAGTTTATGTGTCCCAGAGCTGCGCCAGCATCTTTTGGATAGTAAGTTAACTGATCCCAGTGAGCTTGCTAAAGAGGCGGACCGGTGGACTAGCACCAGGGTCCACAAGGGGGTGGTAAGTACCCCAGCCAAAGGTGGACAGGGTCCCCAGCAGAAGAGTGGGGGGGACACGGGTAATCAAAAGGAGTCTTCTAAAGGGCCCCAAAGTAGTTCCCAGGAGAAGGTGTCTCAACCCCCCAAGCCTAAGAAGTCCTGGCCCCATAAGGGCCCGCAGGACAAGAAGACCTTCACTTGCTATGCATGTAGGGAGGTGGGGCACATTGCTCCAAACTGTCCAAAGAAGAAATCTGCACCCACTGGTGCTCCTGCTCCAGCTCCGGCGTTAGCCAGTGTAGCTTTGGGAGGGGATTTGATTTCTAGTGGGGAGGAGGGGTTAGCCTTGATGACCCTTGTCTCTCTAGGAGACCAAGAGATGGCCCAGGAAACCTTGCTGCCCCAAAACACTAAGAAATACGGGCAGAAGGTGACCATCAATGGACAGGTGGTGGAGGCTCTGAGAGACACCGGGGCCAGCGTGACATCTGTTAGGTGTCGGTGGGTGTCTGAAGAGCAAATTGTTCCCCAGGTACTCCGGCCGGTGGTGGCAGCTGACAGTTCAGTGCGCTACTGCAAGTTGGCAAAAGTTCCATTTGAGTGGGGAGGAGTCTCCGGTATTTTGGAAATTGTTGTAAGTGATGCCTTGCCTGTAGATTGTCTATTAGGTAATGACCTGGAGAGCTCCCCATGGAAAGAGGTGGAGCACCGGACTCACTTGGAGATGTTGGGTTTGCCTGAGTGGATCTGTGTGTCCACCCGTGCAATGACAGCAACAGAGGGCGGTCTAGCAGAACTGGAGCCTGGAACAATGGCCCAGGAACCTGCCAAGAGAAGAAGGGGTAGAGGGCGCGGGAAACCGGCCCCCACCGTTCCCACGGTCCAGGAGGAGGCAGACCCGGAAAGGGATGCCCTGGAACCTACAGGGGAGCAGGTGGCCGAACTAGGGGAATTGCCTGAGCTGTCCCAGTGGCAGCAAGAGGGTGGTCCCTCCAGGGAGGAATTCTGCCAGGCTCAGAAGGAGTGCCCTTCTCTCATTGGTGTGCGGCAGCAGGCTGCCGACCAGGCCGCAGGCCTGGGGTCCAAGGAGCATTTGATCTACTGGGAGGATGACTTACTTTATAGTGAGCCTAAGTTCGCTGAGCCCGGTGCAGCCCATGTGCTGGTGGTACCGGAGCGCTTCAGGAACTTCCTACTGGGTCTGGCTCATGATGTGCCTCTCGCAGGACATCTGGGGCAAGACAAGACCTATCACAGGCTTGTCACCCATTTCTACTGGCCCCAGATGAAGACGCACGTCTCTGCCTTTTGTAAATCTTGCCAGACTTGTCAGGCCAGTGGCAAGAGTGGAGGGAAGCGCGTGGCCCCCCTCCAACCCTTTCCCGTGGTGAGCACCCCTTTTGAGCGGGTGGGCATTGACATCGTGGGGCCCCTGGATCCCAACTCAGCCCTAGGCAACAGGTTTATCCTGGTCTTGGTGGACCATGCCACTCGGTACCCGGAAGCCCTTCCGCTCAGGACAGTCACCGCCCCAGTGGTGGGCCGTGCCCTGATGGGGTTCTTTTCCCGGGTGGGATTTCCGAGGGAGGTCGTCTCAGACAGGGGGACAAACTTCATTTCTAAGTATATGAAGTCCCTGTGGAGTGAGTGTGGGTGACATACAAATTCACCACTCCTTACCACCCTCAAGGAAATGGTTTGGTTGAGAGATTCAACCACACATTGAAGGGCATGATTATGGGCCTGGAAGAGCCCATGAGGCGGAAATGGGATGTCCTGTTGCCATGCCTGTTGTTTGCCTACAGGGAGGTGCCTCAGAAATCCCTAGGGTTCAGTCCCTTTGAGTTGCTGTATGGCCACCCTGTCAGAGGGCCTCTTACTCTGGTGAAGGAGGGGTGGGAGAAATCCCGTGGGAAAACCCCTCAGGATGTGTTCAGCTATGTGCTGGCCATTCGTAACCAGACCAAGCGCTTCAGGAAGCTCGCTCAAGAGAACCTGGAGGCTAGCCAGGAGGAAATGAAGAGGTGGTATGACCAGAACACTTCTCTGGTTGAGTTCCAACCTGGTCAGAAAGTGTGGGTGATGGCGCCAGTGGAGCCTTGTGCACTCCGTGACAAGTGGTCAGGGCCATATGAGGTGGTGGAGCGCAAGAGCGAGGTTACCTATTTGGTTAACCTGAAGACTCCCAGGCAGCCCCTGAGAGTGCTACATGTGAACCGCCTCAAACCCCACTTTGAAAGAACTGAAGTGACTATGCTCATGGCTACAGATGTTGGAGGGGAGGAGGATAGTGATCCTCTCCCTGACCTCCTGGCAGTCAAGGAGCAAGATGGGTCAGTGGATGGTGTGGTCCTCTCCCCCACCCTGACCCCAGAACAGCAGAAGGACTGTCGCCAAGTCTTGGGTCAGTTCGCCCCACTGTTCTCCCTGACCCCAGGTGTCACCAAGTGGTGCGTACACGACATGGACACTGGAGACAGCATGCCTGTGAAACAGAAGTTTTACAGGGTGACTGACAAGGTCAGAGCTAGCATCAAGGAAGAAGTTTCCAAGATGTTGGCGCTTGGGGTTATTGAGCCCTCCAGCAGCCCCTGGGCTAGCCCAGTGGTCTTAGTGCCTAAGAAAGCTGCTACCCCCGGTGGCACCCCAGAACTTCGGTTCTGCGTGGACGACCGTGGGCTCAATGCGGTCACCAAGACTGACGCGCACCCCATCCCCAGAGCTGATGAGCTGGTGGATCGGTTGGGAGCTGCCCAGTACCTGAGTACTTTTGATTTGACTTCAGGGTACTGGCAGATTGCCTTAACTGACGGGGCCAAGGAGAGGTCAGCATTTTCAACGCCAGAAGGACACTTCCAGTTCCGTGTCATGCCCTTTGGGTTGAAAAATGCTCCCGCCACATTTCAGAGATTGGTCAACCAGGTACTGGCGGGGCTGGAGCAATTCAGCGCAGCCTACCTGGATGACATTGCTGTGTTCAGCTCCACTTGGGAGGAACACCTGCAACACCTCACTGAAGTGTGGAAGGCTCTGCAGAAGGCAGGCCTCACTATCAAGGCCAGTAAATGCCAGATAGGGCAGGGATCAGTGGTGTACTTGGGACACCAGGTGGGGAGCGGCAAGGTGGCGCCCCTACAGGCAAAAATGTATACCATTCTGGCTTGGGAACTCCCCAAGACCCAGACTGAGGTGAGAGCCTTTTTAGGTCTCACCGGGTATTACAGACGGTTTGTCAAAGGCTATGGCACCATTGTGGCCCCTTTGACAGAGCTGACATCTAGGAATCAGCCCAGGAAAGTGAATTGGACTGAGGCCTGTCAAACTGCTTTTGACACCCTCAAAACTGCCATGTGCACAGCACCGGTGCTTAAGGCACCTGACTTTTCCAGCGAGTTCATTGTGCAAACTGACGCTTCAGAGCAAGGCGTGGGAGCAGTGCTCTCACAGATTAATGATGAGGGCGGAGACCAACCAGTGGCTTTCATTAGCCGAAGGCTAATCCCCAGGGAACAGAAATGGAGTGCCATCGAAAGAGAAGCTTTCGCTGTGGTCTGGGCTCTGAAGAAGCTGAGGCCCTACCTGTTTGGGACTCACTTCCGTGTTCAGACCGACCACAGGCCCCTCAGATGGTTAATGCAGATGAGGGGTGAGAATCCAAAATTGTTGAGGTGGTCCATTTCCCTACAGGGGATGGACTTTACGGTGGAGCACCGCCCTGGTACAGAACACGCCAATGCTGACGGTCTGTCCAGATTCTTCCGCCTTAGTGATGAGGACTCCCAAGAGGTTGGGTAGTTCTCCCCACTTTCAGCTGGAGGGGACACGTGTTAGACCTGACACCTTTTGGCGTGGTTCTTCCCCCATCTTTTTGCCTCTGACTCATGTGTTTTGATGCTGTGCTGGATTTTGTTTTTGCTGATTTAGATGCTTTGGACACTCTGCCACTGCTGATCAGTGTCAGAGTGTAAGTGCTCCCTCTGTAAATCGTGATATTGATTGAATATACCTGATTGGCATATTTGTATCACCACGAAGTCCCTAGTAAAGTGCACTGTGTGTGCCAGGGCTGGTGATGACAGATGCTACTAGTGGGCCTGCAGCGCAGATTGCGCCACCCACGTGAGTAGCTTTAAAATGGTGACTCAGGCCTGCCAGCGCAGAGACTGTGTGCAGTCAGTGACTGCCATGTCAGCCTGGCCAGTGTCCCCACTGGCTAGGCCTAACCCTTCCCTGTCTGTGCACATCAGTCACCCCTATGGAAGGCTCAAGGTACCCCCCTGGGCAGGGTGCAGTGTATGGATAAGGTAGAGCATGTACTAGTGCAGGTAATATGCTCTGGTAGTGGGCTGCAGCCATTTTATGCGCTCACTGCTGTAAGGCTATCTGCTCCATAGAGTAACATGGAGGAGGCTGGGCCCATGTGATACCAGCCTATCTTCCCATAGGAACAAGATGGGGCATAAGTGAAAGATATCCCTGAACTCAGAATTTAATGACACATCTTTTAGTGAAGGGTGTTTTTAAATCCTGTGTTGGAGAATAGCACTTTTAGAAAGTGGCTGTTCTCTTGTCTAAACCTTTCTGTGTGCCTGGGTTTGTGGAATGCCTGCCTGGTCTGGATGTGACAGGGGGGGGCTGCAGAGCCCCAGAGGAGAGGGTCGGAGCCAGCCCGGGGATAAAAGGGCACATCTGCCTGCCTGGGAGGTGGGAGGAAGGAATGCCTGATACGTACTGGGCTGTGCCAAGGCCTACCTCCCCCATGTTAGCTCCCTCCTGGTGGTCAACTGACACCTCTGGCCCTGAAGCTGACAGGGAGAAGAAAACCAGAGACACCTCAGTGCTCCGCCACCCCCAGAACTGGTTTAGACTGGACCAAGGGCCTCCATGCACAAAGACTTCAAAGGACTTCAAAGACATTGAGGGGTATAAGGAAAGGACCCCTGACTACAGAAGTTTAGATTCTGAAATTCTGCAAGCAAGAAGGAACCTTTGCTGGAAGGAGGATGGCTAGAGAACTAAAGAAAGACTGCCTTGCTGTGTGCTCTAAGGGCTGACCTGTTCTGCTGTCTGACTGGAAGCTAAGGAGAAGAAAGGGGCTTTGCTGTGTGCTGTGACCCTGACTACTTGAAACTGCCAAGACTCTGCTGTGTGCTGTGTCTACAACTGAATCTCCAAGGGCCTGAGAATAGCTGGCCTCCTGCTGGGAACCCAGGGCTAAAGGTTCCTAAAGCTGTCCCAGAAAACAGCTGCAAAATCGTGCTGTTGTGACCCGGGACGCGTGGTGCTTGACTGCGGAGCGTGAGGAAGGGATCGGTGTGCTCATCGGCACATTACTAGGGGTGGGCGTAGTTCGCGAAGTAGCGCTACGCGAAGTGCACTTCGCACTACGCGAACTTCACGTAGCACTACGCGAGCTGCGTAGTAGCATGTTCGCACTGTGCAAGATGCGTTTTCAATGATTGCACAGTGCGGACAAGCATCCGCCACTGTGCAAGCATTGAAAACGCATCTTGCACAGTGCGAGCTGTAGTTTTCTGCTGCTCGAGGAGATTATTACTCGAGCGGCAGCTTTCTCAACGCGAACAGGTAGTTTCTCATTGAGAGCGGTCGCGAGCATGCGCAACCACTCACAATGAGAAACCTGACCTCCTCGCGTTGAGAATCTCGCCGGGATGTCATTTTGCTTGCTCGCGGTCGCGAACATGACGTTCAGGACCGCGAACAAGCAAAAAATGAGCACTGCACTACGCTACGCTGCACTACGCATGTTCGCACTGTGCTACGTGCCGCTCACGTAGTGCGAAGTTGCAAAAACTTCGCAAACTCCGCGAGCGGAGCGTAGTGCTTCGCCCAGGCCTACACATTACCAGTGAGGGTCGGAGGCTTGTGGAGCCTCCCCTCGTGAAATCCGCTCCGAGGTGGTGGCGAGGTCGAGAGGGGGGTCTAGTCGTGACCAGCGCCCTTGAAAACCCTTTGCCGCCAAATCACCACCGCAGCCCGGGGCCAGGAAACCCCCCGTAACTTGCTCCGAGGTCCAGGAGCTGAAGCGCCAAAGAAACGAAGGAGCCGCGCTCCCATTGGTGGAGGGAGCTGAGCCCCCCCACTAATGCCGCAACGGGATTGGCCCGTGCGGCGCAGCGTCACCCGTGGTGGTGGGCCGTAATTGGCCGAAGGAGCGGAGCGTCATTGCCTGACTGTCCCGGGAGCCGCTCTGTCATTGGCTCACTCCCGGGTGCACCAGAGGCTCGCCCAGACGCCGCGACCGGATTGGTCCCCGTCCTCGGGACCCAGGGAAGCGTTGCGCGATCACTGCCGGACCCGGGAAGAAGAGACCTGCCCTCGCCAAGGGATTCCCCCGAGTGTCTTCCGCCCCGGCCTGCCGTCCCAGCCTGGAGAGCCTGGCCTGCTCCCTGCCGCTCGTTGGATGATCGAGAGCAGGCGGGGGAGCAGGAGGGGCCGGCCGGGCCCGGAGGAGAGTGAGTGCTGGTGGTCGCAGGGCGCCAAGGGGCACACGGAGGAGCGAGGTGGAACCGGGGGGGGGAGAGGAGAGCCCCCGGGCCTCGCGAGGAAGCGCGCGTGCAGCGCTTAAAAGCCACAAGTAAGATTTCAACGCTGGCATTGGTTACCTTGCTCGTTTTTAGAGCGGAAGTAATAGAAATCAGGGGCAATATTTTTAGACCCCTGATTCGAGAGACTTGAGTCTGGTTTTGATACTAAGAACTTCCTATTTACGAGAACCATCCTAAAGATTAAGTGCAACCGTTAAGATTGAATGCAACATGTTCCTAAAGAAGTGATTATCATGCAAATGCTTTATTCACCTTGCTAAAACTAGATAAAGCTATATATTTTTATAAAATATACTTACCTGTGTGGTCTCAGTTTGTGGTGGATTGGGGATTATTGTTGTGTTAAGTGCAAATGTTATCCACATTGCCTCCGAGTTTAGCCTAGACTGCTCGCGCCATGCTACCTAGAGGGTGAGCAGGGGTTATCTCAGAGGGTTATTCCGTCACCCTGACTGGAAGTGAGGGTCTCTACTTGGGCTAAGGTACTTACCTCTGCCAACTAGAGACTCCCGGTTCTAACAGTTATGTGCAAATGCTTTACACACTGTGTTAGACCTGACATCATTGGCGTGAGTCTCCCTTCCATTTTTGGCGGATTGCCTCCTCTGTTTTGACATATTTGTGCTGGTTGTATGTTTTGGGCCCTGTGCCACTGCTAATCAGTGCCACAGTGCAAGTGCTCCCCATGTTAAATTGATATACTGATTGGATTCCATGATTGGCTTATTTGATCTACTGTCAGCCCCTAGTACAGTGCACCATGTGTGCCCAGGGCTTGTAGAGCAAATGCTGCTGGTAGGCTTGCAGCACTGGTTGTGCCACCCACAGAAGCAGCTTGTAAAGTGTGACTCAGGCCTGCCATTGCAAGGCCTGTGTGTAGTCTGTGACTACCATTTCGACTTGGCCAAGTGCACCCACTTGCCAGTCCCTAAACTTTCCCTTTGCTTCATATTAGACACCCCTATGGTAGGCCCCAGGGCAGGGTGCATTGTAAGTATAAGGTAGGACATGCTCTGATGTGTGTAGCATGTTCTAGTAGTGAATGACAGCCATTTTCGTTTTTCACTATTGAAGGCTACCTGTTCTCATAGATTAGAATGGGCAGTGAAGATTGTTACATCCCTACAATCCTAACTGGCTCAGGGAATATGGTAGAAATTCGAGTTTAGTATGCCTGAACTAATAAAATACATCTTTTAGTAAAGTTTATTTTAATATTATGTGTTTGCAAATACCACTTTTAGAAAGTAGGTATTTGGTTGCCTAACCATTTGAGCCCGCCTCTTCTGACTTGTGTATTCCTTGTCTGGGTTTGTGTGTGACAGGGCTGGGGAAATTCCAGGAGACAGTCTGGGACAGCCCAGTGGTGATTAGGGAGATTTACCTCCAGATGGGAGGGGGAGAGTGCACCTGGGACCTGGGACCTGAATAGGGCTGGGCCTTCCCTCCACAATGCTGGCTCCACCCCCGTGGCTTGTCTGATGTCTCTGCCCTGCACAGTGAAAGGAGAAGGGGAATCCTGTCAACAGAGTACTCCAGAGCTGCATCTTCCCTCCCCTGTGCTGGCTCCACCTCCTGTGGGGCGTCTGATGTTTCTGCCCTGCACAGTGAAAGGAAGAGAAGAGTCATGTAAACACAGTGCTCAGGAACTGGTTTAAACTAGGCAGAGGCCTCTCTGCCTTCAGAGAACAAAGGAGTTTTTGGTATAAATATTGAGACCCAGTCCCACAGACTTTAGATCACTTCTTGAACAAGAAACCTTTCTGCCAAGGAGAAGAACCAAGGAAGCTGCAGGAGTTTGGACTGCCCCTCTGCCAGTGTGCTGTTTGCTGGGTTGGCCTGCAGTGGTTGCTTCATTGCCAAGGGAAAGGAGAAGGAACTTTATAAGGACTTTCATCTACAGAATATTCTCCAAGGGCTTGAACTGTGCTTGCCTCCTGCTGAAGTCTCAGGGCCAAAAGACTTCATCTCCAGCTCCCTCCTGAATTTCCTTGCTGGGAATTCTGACTCCAGTCACTTGCGTGCCGCTGAGAGCTGGAAGCGCGACGTATCGAGAAGAAGCGCATCGCCGCCGCAGCTGAAATCACCGCAACGCCGGAGAAGCGAGAGTTCGTCGCATCTCACAGGAAGCGTGTGTTCATCGAAGCTGTCTGCTGTCGCATCGCCGGAGAAGCGCGACGCATTGAAAGAGCTGTCATCGCATCGCCGGAGAAGCGCATCACAGGGCCTTTCGCGGCTCCAAAGTACAGAGTCGTCGCAAGGCTGCCAGGGCGTCATCGCATGGTCATCGCATCGCTGCATCAAGGGCGCCATCTTCTCGCATCGCAACTGGATCATCGCATCGGCATCGCATCGCATCAAGGCGCAATCTTGCGCACCGCAACAGGTCGAGAATCTACGCATCACCTCCGCACCAGTAAGGCTCACGACGAGTCCCCTACTCTGCGCAAGCATTGAGGAAGGACGCAACCATTCCCCCGGGTCACGAAACCGACGCATCTCCCCTTTTGCGAGCCTTTTGTTCACTTTGCGTGCCGCATCCAAGAACTTTGTTGAGAACTTTGTCGCATTTACCATCAACTTGAATTAAGAGACTTTTTCTTTTAAGCAACCTTAGTATAGTATTGTGGATTTTTGTCGTTTGTGGTCTTGTGTTTAAGTCTATATAAAGAATACCTATTTTTATAAAACCTGTGTTGTGTCCATCTGTAGTGCTATCACTGTATTACTGTGTATATTCACAAATACTTAACACACTGCCTCTGAGATAAGCCTGTCTGCTCGTGCCAAGCTACCAAGGGGGTGAGCAGGGGTTATTAAAGAGAGTAATCCCCTTGTCCTGACTTAGAAGTAAGGGTCCCTATTTGGACAAAAGTGATAACCATTGCCAACTAGAGACCCCCAGATCTAACACACTGCCTCTAAGATAAGCCTGACTGCTCGTGCCCAGCTACCAAGCGGGTGAGCAGGGGTTATTTTAGGAGTGTAACTCCCTTATCCTGATTAGGAAGAAGGGTCCCTATTTGGACAAAGGTGCAAGCCCTTGCCAACAAGAGACTACCATTTCTAACATAGAGCAACATTGTTTCCTCTAAAAGTCTGTCCCCAGAAGAGCTGGTATACAGGAAGTAAGAAAGGAAGCTCAAGTAGTAACTTGCTAAACTCAAATTGGAAATGGAGAAAAAGAAATTGGCCAAGGAGCTGAGTTGGATTTGAAAGCCAACAGGGCTGAATCCAGCACTCATGGTGGCAGCATATCTTCAGTGTTCTCTGAGAAGATAGTACATATACAGAAGGGTCTGGTGCCTGATTATGGATTGGGAGTTGACATAGATCGGTGATTTGAGGCCTACAAGATAGCTTTGCAAATTCACAAGATCCCTGAAGGGGATTGGAAGGCAGATTTGTGGAAAAATATTCCAACCTTACTGGCCTTTGAGAGAAGGGGGTGACAGGATGAGATATTCCACCATGCAAAAGGCCCTTATCGGGAAATATGATGTGACCCCAGAGAAATATAGGCAGATATTTAGGGGTGGTGTTGTTATAAATGTATCTAGGACCCTATTTAAATATTCCCGATTTATGCCCGTATGTGGTTATAACAAATCATATCCTTATAAAGGCATAAGAATCATATCCATATTTAGTCATAGCCAATGCAGTCCAAATACGGCAAGGCTACTCCCATAGACTCCTAGAAAGCACATCGCGTTCTTAAACAAACCAAGCCTCCAGCAGCCCGGGAATTCCCCCTGCTTCTGTATTGATTTGTCCTAGAACTCCTGGAGTCCTGAAAGAACTGTGAGTTCTTAGTGACGTCTTATGCCCAACCTTACGTCAAACTCGGCACCTTCCAGGTATAAATATACCAGCATCTGCCCTAGCAAAACACACAGTGGTTTGGAGCAGATCAGCTATCTACTTGCCCGACGCCCTGCTGTGGCAAGTGCCGAAGGAAGCCGACTCTCCCATTGACGCACTGAGAGAGACGCTGTCTTTTCTCCTGCCGAGAAATCCATCTCCAGTGTTTCCTGGTCACCCTTGCGGGTTGCTGGGAGATCGAGTCCTGAGAGAGAGATACAAGACCTCCTTCATTCTATAAACAAGGTATGGAGCTGATTAGACCCTTAGAGAATTCTTGATTCAGATTCTTGGCAAAAACTATGGTTTTATATATGTATATATTTTATCTATTTTAAACACCGTATGGCTTAAAAACCATACCATGCTTTTACTGTATTATTTCATAATACTCCTTTTACTGTACGCACTTTACTTTATAACAAGTATTGCAATTGTGGCAACTCCCTTCTCTTGCATGAGAAAGAAGACTGTTCAATAAATAACCTCTTTTATTGAAAACGTCCATCTCTCTATTTCTCTGCGCTTCTTGTCAGGACTCCAAGACTCCAAATCAGAGTAATAGCGCAGAGGAGAGAAAGTTGCAGCGCTACTCGAGTGAAGAGAGATACCTGGACGGAGTCAACTCGGAAATGGCTCCTTAAAAGGGTCGCCAGTGCTGAGTTGAGGTCAGCGGTCTAGTTGCCAGCTGCAATCACAGCGGAATCCAGGTGAGGCTCGCGCTTGGTAAGAACTGCGCACTTCACCAGGATTTGCACTGCTAGAGGAATGTTTCATGACAGGAGCTCAGAGTTTTTAGTGATATAGTTACCGAGAGAGTAAATCTTCCCGAAATAGTAATAGTAATTCAGGAAGGTCAAAGACGACGACCTTGGGATACCGTAGGAAAGAAAACAACGAGGTTAAAGAGCGAGAGACAAGATCAGCGCTGCTGAAGAGAATACTTACCACAGTTCCCGAGAAACCGGGACGATGGCATAGGTGCACCTAAGAAAAAGAGAAGACAAAAGCTAAGTGATTAATAGACAAACTGTTGTTTAAGCCAATGTAAATAATTGTAAAATAGAATAGGAGGATATAGCGCATACTTACCAGAGAACCAGCGTTAAGAGAAGCAGTCTGCGTCTCTTGTGCGCATTCAAGGTTAAACATGTGAACAAATAAAAAGAAAAGAAGAGTTTTAGTGAGAACAGGAAGATTGCAGAAGAAAAGAAAAGCTCGAAATAAAGAAAGCAAGAGAAAAGACAATCAAAAGAAGGACAAAGCGGAGCAGTTGAAAATCACAGAAGTGAGAATAAAAGAGGGTGCAAAGATAGAAAAGGAAAAGACTCTATCAGAGCCAGATAGCACTAAACTAGAAGAAGAAACTAGTGCGAAAAATAGAAGAGCAGCAGAGTTCTGAGAATAAAAAGGGTTTCGCCAACCGTCAGAGGTCTGCAGAAAAGACTTCAGGAGGAACCGACCAGAACAGTCTCTTCTCTTATTTTTTTGTTATTTTATCCACTTTCCCCCTTCCCCCCAAAGTAGCATATCTAGAGACTTGTGAATACCAAGCTCTGGGTTGCTGTCTAGGTGGATTCGGGATCTAGCATCTCTGTTCCTGTGTAGTATTACTAAGTATCGTATAGTCTGACAGAGTGAAGTGCCCAAGTTGCATTTTACACCCGAACAGAGATGGCGGAGGGGATAGACTTACAAGGGCTAGGAACCATTTTAGACACTATACAAAAGGAGTTAAGTGCAGTCAGAGAGGAGAACCAGAACCTTAGACTAGAAGTAGTTAAGTCCAGAAAAGAGACTGCAGAGTTAGCGCAAAGACTTAGACAACCCTTTAGTACTGGGTCAGATGCTCAAAACCCATTATCAGAAAGTACCAATAGAATGACCACTCAGGTGATTCACTCCCTGTCACCGGTTATTCCATTGGCGGCACCGGAGCGTTTTAGCGGAGACCCACAGAAGGCGCAAATATTCATCACGGAGTGCTCACTACATTTCATGTGCCGCCCTTCAATTTTACCGGATGCGCAATCTAGAGTAGCCTTTGTGTTGTCGTACTTGAGTGGGGATGCAGCGTCTTGGTCTTTGCCTTTGATTACAAAAGATGATCCAATATAACGAAATTACGAGAGTTTCAAAGAAGAGTTTCTTCGAATTTTTGACAGACGAATATCTCAAGCTGTAGACAATGATTTGCTTGACCTGAAACAGGGAAATCGAGATGTGGTCTCTTATTTGGCTCAGTTTAATAAGCTTGTGGTAGAAACGAACTGGCCAGAGAGTAAGAGAGCGGCAGTATTCTACCGCGGGTTAAAGGACGAACTAAAAGATGTGTTGGCTGGAATACCAAATAGACCCACAGACATCTCCGCGTTAGTGGATTTAGTTTTGGAAATAGATTTCCGACAAGGGGAAAGAAAAGGCGAAAGAAGAAAGGATTTTAAATCGGTGGTTCCCAGATTTGATCGGGTCAGATCGGAAGGAGGACGAAGTTATGAAGGTCAACAGGGTACGGAACCCATGCAGATTGGAACTATCCGTGGTCCCCTCTCAAAAGAAGAGAAGGAAAAAAGAAGAATCAGCAATCTGTGTATGTATTGTGGATCTGGAGGTCATTTCATTAGGAATTGCCCAAAGAAACCCAAGACGAGCTTCAAGCCGAAGGAAAACTATTAGCACAATCTGTTGGAGGAGTTGAACAGGTGGATGCGATTTTAGACAAGACTCCAGAAGAACACAGAGTGGCTAATACCTTACAATCCGTAGCACCGCATTTAATCAATTGAAGTAAGATTTAGACATGTCACGCTGGCGGAAGTATCGGTGATGATAGACTCTGGAGCCACCGGAAGCTTTTGCGATTTGAAGTTTGCAAGTAAGGTGGGGATCCAGGCTATCAAAAAATCCAAAAGTGAACCCGTGAGAGCGGTGGATGGGACCAATTTGTCTTCAGGTCCAATAGTGAGTCATACGGAACGAATACATTTAATCTCTAATGATGGGCACGAGGAAAAGATCCAGTTTAATTTGATCGATGCTCCCCAATTCCAGCTGATACTCGAACTTCCCTGGCTTACCGAACATAATCCAACAGTTAACTGGAGTGCAAGAACCATTAAAATGGAATCTGATTATTGTTTGGAAAATTGTTTTGGAGGTCAGGATCAAGAGGTTAATCCTGCGCATTCCTTGTGTCAGGCAGGAGAATCAATTTGTGTTATCCATGTCCAAGAAATCCCAGAAGAATACCAGGATTTTGAAGATGTTTTCAATGAAGTGGAAGCAGAACAACTACCGCCACACAGAGTCTACGACTGTAAGATTGAGATCGAACCTGGGTCGAATTTGCCTTGCAGTCGTGTATATGCCCTAACAGAGAAAGAACACCATCATTTACGGGAATATCTAGACAAGTACTTGGCCAATGGGTTCATTCGACCCTCACAATCCCCAGTATCTTCGCCCTTGTTTTTCGTGCCTAAGAAGGAGGGGGATTTAAGGATCTGTATCGACTACAGAGCCATCAATAAGATTACGAAGAAGAACCGCTATCTGCTACCATTATTATCTGTCTTGGTAGATCAAGTGAAAGGAGGAAAAATATACACGAAATTAGATTTGAGAGGAGCGTACCATCTGGTGAGAATGAAGGAGGGAGACGAATGGAAAACAGTCTTCAGAACGAGATTCGGCCTGTTCGAATATCAGGTTATGCACTACGGCCTTTGCAATGCCCCAGCTGCCTTTCAACTAAGCATGGGCGTAAAATCCGTTCCGCTCGCGGATTTTGCGGATTTTCCGCAAATTCGCACTCCGCGAACTCTAGCGAATTTGCCGAAAATCCGTAAATTCGCACGCAGCTGATTTTTTTTTCTTGGTGATAAAATTTTTGGGCGCGCAGCGTTCACTTATCGTCATTCAGCGTTTGCCGAGTTGTTTTCCTCGATATTTTGCGAGTGCTGCGCCATTTTGGATCTTGCTGCGAGATCCCGTGGGAGTTTGGCGACCGCGATTACGTCATCGCGCTCGCCACCTTGCACAGCGAGAGTTTGTCAACGCGAGTATGCCGTGATCACGTATCGCGGGAGTTCGCAATTGCGAACCCGTAGATGCGGCGGGCAGCAACAATCTCGCACTCGCGAAAATACAAAATTTGCAATTCTGCACAAGAAATCCACCAGCAAGCAGCATAAACCTTCTGGAAATGATGATTTTTATCTGAATAACTTGTCAGGTTGACATTTGCCTGCACTTTTTTTGGCAAGGAGTCCATTTGGGGGGGGTGGGGGGGGGAGGAAGGAAGTGCCCCACAGTCTCCAACTTCCTGTTTCTGTCCAGCAGGCTCCTCCCAGTGCTTTCTTCATGTGCTGGTCACTTTCATTCGGATTCTTCACCTGGAAGGATTACTTTTTGTGGATGCTGCTGGATATTTGGATTTCAGGCCTTTTTGACTTTCTTTGGATCACTTTTGGATTAGAAATTTCACAAGTAAGTTTGTTTGGGGCATTACAGTTGCTGCAACTACAATTTTGGAATTTTCGATTTTTGGGCTGTTGTTGGGGCCTTTTGCCCAGGGGTACTCAGTGGTGGGTGGACTGAGTCTTCCTTTGGGGTGTCTGGAATGTAAACATCATGGAGGGCCTGGCTGGCTTGGGATTGTGCTGATTTTTCTGTGATTTTTGTTTTTTTGGGCTGTTGTTGTGGCCTTTTCACCAGGGGTAGTGAGTGGTGCATGGGCCTAGTCTTTCTGTGGAGTGTCTTGAATGTAAACATCATGGAGGGCATGGATGGCATGGGATTTTGCTGATTTTTCTGTGATTTTCGATTTTTTGCGGTGTTCATGGGGACAGGCCACGTGGGTGGGGGCCATTTTGAGTGCTGCTACAGGCAGCCCTGGCCATGTGCTGGGAGGCAGGGGGCCATTTTGAATGCAGGCAGTGTTCTTAGGTCTGCAACCATTTTGCCTAGCTTTCAACCTTTCTGCCCAGGGGTAGTGAGTGTTGCATGGGCCTAGTCTTTCTGTGGGGTGTCTTGAATTTAAACATCATGTAACTTCAAAGTAACTTTTTCAAGGCTTCAATAAATAGTGGATATGTTTCAGGAGTATTCCATAGAAATTCAAGTCTTCCAGGGCAAAGGATTAGTCCCTATTGAAATAGTATCTTTACTCGGAGCATAAATTGCGCCCCACAGTTTTAGGTGGATCCAGTACTAGTCATAAATTGATAGGCGAGGAACGTAGGGCTATGATATGCCCCTGTCCATAAGCATACCACCGTGTATCGAGGCCGTGGAATGGTCTCACTGACGACGTCTGCTGACGCCGCCACCGAGCCGCTGCTCGCACAGTGACCTGTGGGCACCGCACTCTGCCCCTCCTCGCTTTACGATGAAGCCTTCGCACAGCAGAGGGCCCGCCGCTATTAAGTACTGTATTGTGGAATTTTTATCGTTTTTGGTCTCATACATAAATATTGGATATTTTTCTAAACTGGCATGGTGTCCTTTTGTAGTGCTTACGCTGTATTACTGTTGGTTATGTGCAAATGCTTTACACACTGTGTTAGACCTGACATCATTGGCGTGAGTCTCCCTTCCATTTTTGGCGGATTGCCTCCTCTGTTTTGACATATTTGTGCTGGTTGTATGTTTTGGGCCCTGTGCCACTGCTAATCAGTGCCACAGTGCAAGTGCTCCCCATGTTAAATTGATATACTGATTGGATTCCATGATTGGCTTATTTGATCTACTGTCAGCACCTAGTACAGTGCACCATGTTTGCCCAGGGCTTGTAGAGCAAATGCTGCTGGTAGGCTTGCAGCACTGGTTGTGCCACCCACAGAAGCAGCTTGTAAAGTGTGACTCAGGCCTGCCATTGCAAGGCCTGTGTTTAGTCTGTGACTACCATTTCGACTTGACCAAGTGCACCCACTTGCCAGTCCCTAAACTTTCCCTTTGCTTCATATTATACACCCCTATGGTAGGCCCCAGGGCAGGGTGCATTGTAAGTATAAGGTAGGACATGCTCTGATGTGTGTAGCATGTTCTAGTAGTGAATGACAGCCATTTTCGTTTTTCACTATTGAAGGCTACCTGTTCTCATAGATTAGAATGGGCAGTGAAGATTGTTACATCCCTACAATACTAACTGTCTCAGGGAATATGGTAGAAATTCGAGTTTAGTATGCCTGAACTCAGAATAATAAAATACATCTTTTAGTAAAGTTTATTTTAATATTCTGTGTTTGCAAATACCACTTTTAGAAAGTAGGTATTTGGTTGCCTAACCATTTGAGCCCGCCTCTGCTGACTTGTGTATTCCTTGTCTGGGTTTGTGTGTGACAGGGCTGGGGAAATTCCAGGAGACAGTCTGGGACAGCCCAGTGGTGATTAGGGAGATTTACCTCCAGATGGGAGGGGGAGAGTGCACCTGGGACCTGAATAGGGCTGGGCCTTCCCTCCACAATGCTGGCTCCAACCCCTGTGGCTTGTCTGATGTCTCTGCCCTGCACAGTGAAAGGAGAAGGGGAATCCTGTCAACAGAGTACTCCAGAGCTGCATCTTCCCTCCCCTGTGCTGGCTCCACCTCCTGTGTGGCGTCTGATGTTTCTGCCCTGCACAGTGAAAGGAAGAGAAGAGTCATGTAAACACAGTGCTCAGGAACTGGTTAAAACTAGGCAGAGGCCTCTCTGCCTTCAGAGAACAAAGGAGTTTTTGGTATAAATATTGAGACCCAGTCCACAGACTTTAGATCACTTCTTGAACAAGAAACCTTTCTGCCAAGGAGAAGAACCAAGGAAGCTGCAGGAGTTTGGACTGCCCCTCTGCCAGTGTGCTGTTTGCTGGGTTGGCCTGCAGTGGTTGCTTCATTGCCAAGGGAAAGGAGAAGGAACTTTATAAGGACTTTCATCTACAGAATATTCTCCAAGGGCTTGAACTGTGCTTGCCTCCTGCTGAAGTCTCAGGGCCAAAAGACTTCATCTCCAGCTCCCTCCTGAATTTCCTTGCTGGGAATTCTGACTCCAGTCACTTGCGTGCCGCTGAGAGCTGGAAGCGCAACGTATCGAGAAGAAGCGCATCGCCGCCGCAGCTGAAATCACCGCAACGCCGGAGAAGCGAGAGTTCGTCGCATCTCACAGGAAGCGTGTGTTCATCGAAGCTGTCTGCTGTCGCATCGCCGGAGAAGCGCGACGCATTGAAAGAGCTGTCATCGCATCGCCGGAGAAGCGCATCGCAGGGCCTTTCGCGGCTCCAAAGTACAGAGTCGTCGCAAGGCTGCCAGGGCGTCATCGCATCGTCATCGCATCGCTGCATCAAGGGCGCCATCTTCTCGCATCGCAACTGGATCATCGCATCGGCATCGCATCGCATCAAGGCGCAATCTTGCGCACCGCAACAGGTCGAGAATCTACGCATCACCTCCGCACCAGTAAGGCTCACGACGAGTCCCCTACTCTGCGCAAGCATTGAGGAAGGACGCAACCATTCCCCCGGGTCACGGAACCGACGCATCTCCCCTTTTGCGAGCCTTTTGTTCACTTTGCGTGCCGCATCCAAGAACTTTGTTGAGAACTTTGTCGCATTTACCATCAACTTGAATTAAGAGACTTTTTCTTTTAAGCAACCTTTAGTATAGTATTGTGGATTTTTGTCGTTTGTGGTCTTGTGTTTAAGTCTATATAAAGAATACCTATTTTTATAAAACCTGTTTTGTGTCCATCTGTAGTGCTATCACTGTATTAGTGTGTATATTCACAAATACTTAACACACTGCCTCTGAGATAAGCCTGTCTGCTCGTGCCAAGCTACCAAGGGGGTGAGCAGGGGTTATTAAAGAGACTAATCCCCTTGTCCTGACTTAGAAGTAAGGGTCCCTATTTGGACAAAAGTGATAACCATTGCCAACTAGAGACCCCCAGATCTAACACACTGCCTCTAAGATAAGCCTGACTGCTCATGCCCAGCTACCAAGCGGGTGAGCAGGGGTTATTTTAGGAGTGTAACTCCCTTATCCTGATTAGGAAGAAGGGTCCCTATTTGGACAAAGGTGCAAGCCCTTGCCAACAAGAGACTACCATTTCTAACATAGAGCAACAGTGTTTCCTCTAAAAGTCTGTCCCCAGAAGAGCTGGTACACAGGAAGTAAGGAAGGAAGCTCAAGTAGTAACTTGCTAAACTCAAATTGGAAATGGAGAAAAATAAATTGGCCAAGGAGCTGAGTTGGATTTGAAAGCCAAGAGGGCTGAATCCAGCACACATGGTGGCAGCATATCTTCAGTGTTCTCTGAGAAGATAGTACATATACACAAGGGTCTGGTGCCTGATTATGGATTGGGAGTTGACATAGATCGGTGATTTGAGGCCTACAAGATAGCTTTGCAAATTCACAAGATCCCTGAAGGGGATTGGAAGGCAGATTTGTGGAAAAATATTCCAACCTTACTGGCCTTTGAGAGAAGGGGGTGACAGGATGAGATATTCCACCATGCAAAAGGCCCTTATCCGGAAATATGATGTGACCCCAGAGAAATACAGGCAGATATTTAGGGGTGGTGTTGTTATAAATGTATCTAGGACCCTATTTAAATATTCCCGATTTATGCCCGTATGTGGTTATAACAAATCATATCCTTATAAAGGCATAAGAATCATATCCATATTTAGTCATAGCCAATGCAGTCCAAATACGGCAAGGCTACTCTCATAGACTCCTAGAAAGCACATCGCGTTCTTAAACAAACCAAGCCTCCAGCAGCCCGGGAATTCCCCCTGCTTCTGTATTGATTTGTCCTAGAACTCCTGGAGTCCTGAAAGAACTGTGAGTTCTTAGTGACGTCTTATGCCCAACCTAACGTCAAACTCGGCACCTTCCAGGTATAAATATACCAGCATCTGCCCTAGCAAAACACACGGTGGTTTGGAGCAGATCAGCTATCTACTTGCCCGACGCCCTGCTGTGGCAAGTGCCGAAGGAAGCCGACTCTCCCATTGACGCACTGAGAGAGACGCTGTCTTTTCTCCTGCCGAGAAATCCAGCTCCAGTGTTTCCTGGTCACCCTTGCGGGTTGCTGGGAGATCGAGTCCTGAGAGAGAGATACAAGACCTCCTTCATTCTATAAACAAGGTATGGAGCTGATTAGACCCTTAGAGAATTCTGGATTCAGATTCTTGGCAAAAACTATGGTTTTATATATGTATATATTTTATCTATTTTAAACACCGTATGGCTTAAAAACCATACCATGCTTTTACTGTATTATTTCATAATACTCCTTTTACTGTACGCACTTTACTTTATAACAAGTATTGCAATTGTGGCAACTCCCTTCTCTTGCATGAGAAAGAAGACTGTTCAATAAATAACCTCTTTTATTGAAAACGTCCGTCTCTCTATTTCTCTGCGCTTCTTGTCAGGACTCCAAGACTCCAAATCAGAGTAATAGCGCAGAGGAGAGAAAGTTGCAGCGCTACTCGAGTGAAGAGAGATACCTGGACGGAGTCAACTCGGAAATGGCTCCTTAAAAGGGTCGCCAGTGCTGAGTTGAGGTCAGCGGTCTAGTTGCCTGCTGCAATCACAGCGGAATCCAGGTGAGGCTCGCGCTTGGTAAGAACTGCGCACTTCACCAGGATTTTCACTGCTAGAGGAACGTTTCATGACAGGAGCTCAGAGTTTTTAGTGATATAGTTACAGAGAGAGTAAATCTTCCCGAAATAGTAATAGTAATTCGGGAAGGTCAAAGACGACGACCTTGGGATACCGTAGGAAAGAAAACAACGAGGTTAAATAGCGAGAGACAAGATCAGCGCTGCTGAAGAGAATACTTACCACAGTTCCCGAGAAACCGCGACGATGGCATAGGTGCACCTAAGAAAAAGAGAAGACAAAAGCTAAGTGATTAATAGACAAACTGTTGTTTAAGCCAATGTAAATAATTGTAAAATAGAATAGGAGGATATAGCGCATACTTACCAGAGAACCAGCGTTAAGAGAAGCAGTCTGAGTCTCTTGTGCGCATTCAAGGTTAAACATGTGAACAAATAAAAAGAAAAGAAGAGTTTTAGTGAGAACAGGAAGATTGCAGAAGAAAAGAAAAGGTCGAAATAAAGAAAGCAAGAGAAAAGACAATCAAAAGAAGGACAAAGCGGAGCAGTTGAAAATCACAGAAGTGAGAATAAAAGAGGGTGCAAAGATAGAAAAGGAAAAGACTCTATCAGAGCCAGATAGCACTAAACTAGGAGAAGAAACTAGTGCGAAAAATAGAAGAGCAGCAGAGTTCTGAGAATAAAAAGGGTTTCGCCAACCGTCAGAGGTCTGCAGAAAAGACTTCAGGAGGAACCGACCAGAACAGTCTCTTCTCTTATTTTTTTGTTATTTTATCCACTTTCCCCCTTCCCCCCAAAGTAGCATATCTAGAGACTTGTGAATACCAAGCTCTGGGTTGCTGTCTAGGTGGATTCGGGATCTAGCATCTCTGTTCCTGTGTAGTATTACTAAGTATCGTATAGTCTGACAGAGTGAAGTGCCCAAGTTGCATTTTACACCCGAACAGAGATGGCGGAGGGGATAGACTTACAAGGGCTAGGAACCATTTTAGACACTATACAAAAGGAGTTAAGTGCAGTCAGAGAGGAGAACCAGAACCTTAGACTAGAAGTAGTTAAGTCCAGAAAAGAGACTGCAGAGTTAGCGCAAAGACTTAGACAACCCTTTAGTACTGGGTCAGATGCTCAAAACCCATTATCAGAAAGTACCAATAGAATGACCACTCAGGTGATTCACTCCCTGTCACCGGTTATTCCATTGGCGGCACCGGAGCGTTTTAGCGGAGACCCACAGAAGGCGCAAATATTCATCACGCAGTGCTCACTACATTTCATGTGCCGCCCTTCAATTTTCCCGGATGCGCAATCTAGAGTAGCCTTTGTGTTGTCGTACTTGAGTGGGGATGCAGCGTCTTGGTCTTTGCCTTTGATTACAAAAGATGATCCAATATAACGAAATTACGAGAGTTTCAAAGAAGAGTTTCTTCGAATTTTTGACAGACGAATATCTCAAGCTGTAGACAATGAATTTCTTGACCTGAAACAGGGAAATCGAGATGTGGTCTCTTATTTGGCTCAGTTTAATAAGCTTGTGGTAGAAACGAACTGGCCAGAGAGTAAGAGAGCGGCAGTATTCTACCGCGGGTTAAAGGACGAACTAAAAGATGTGTTGGCTGGAATACCAAATAGACCCACAGACATCTCCGCGTTAGTGGATTTAGTTTTGGAAATAGATTTCCGACAAGGGGAAAGAAAAGGCGAAAGACGAAAGGATTTTAAATCGGTGGTTCCCAGATTTGATCGGGTCAGATCGGAAGGAGGACGAAGTTATGAAGGTCAACAGGGTACGGAACCCATGCAGATTGGAACTATCCGTGGTCCCCTCTCAAAAGAAGAGAAGGAAAAAAGAAGAATCAGCAATCTGTGTATGTATTGTGGATCTGGAGGTCATTTCATTAGGAATTGCCCAAAGAAACCCAAGACGAGCTACAAGCCGAAGGAAAACTATTAGCACCATCTGTTGGAGGAGTTGAACAGGTGGATGCGATTTTAGACAAGACTCCAGAAGAACACAGAGTGGCTAATACCTTACAATCCGCAGCACCGCATTTAATCAATTGAAGTAAGATTTAGATATGTCACGCTGGCGGACGTATCGGTGATGATAGACTCTGGAGCCACCGGAAGCTTTTGCGATTTGAAGTTTGCAAGTAAGGTGGGAATCCAGGCTATCAAAAAATCCAAAAGTGAACCTGTGAGAGCGGTGGATGGGACCAATTTGTCTTCAGGTCCAATAGTGAGTCATACGGAACTAATACATTTAATCTCTAATGATGGGCACGAGGAAAAGATCCAGTTTAATTTGATCGATGCTCCCCAATTCCAGCTGATACTCGGACTTCCCTGGCTTACCGAACATAATCCAACAGTTAACTGGAGTGCAAGAACCATTAAAATGGAATCTGCTTATTGTTTGGAAAATTGTTTTGGAGGTCAGGATCAAGAGGTTAATCCTGCGCATTCCTTGTGTCAGGCAGGAGAATCAATTTGTGTTATCCATGTCCAAGAAATCCCAGAAGAATACCAGGATTTTGAAGATGTTTTCAACGAAGTGGAAGCAGAACAACTACCGCCACACAGAGTCTACGACTGTAAGATTGAGATCGAACCTGGGTCGAATTTGCCTTGCAGTCGTGTATATGCCCTAACAGAGAAAGAACACCATCATTTACGGGAATATCTAGACAAGTACTTGGCCAATGGGTTCATTCGACCCTCACAATCCCCAGTATCTTCGCCCTTGTTTTTCGTGCCTAAGAAGGAGGGGGATTTAAGGACCTGTATCGACTACAGAGCCATCAATAAGATTACGAAGAAGAACCGCTATCCGCTACCATTATTATCTGTCTTGCTAGATCAAGTGAAAGGAGCAAAAATATACACGAAATTAGATTTGAGAGGAGCGTACCATCTGGTGAGAATGAAGGAGGGAGACGAATGGAAAACAGTCTTCAGAACGAGATTCGGCCTGTTCGAATATCAGGTTATGCACTACGGCCTTTGCAATGCCCCAGCTGCCTTTCAACTAAGCATGGGCGTAAAATCCGTTCCGCTCACGGATTTTGCGGATTTTTGGCAAATTCGCACTCCGCGAACTCTAGCAAATTTGCCGAAAATCCGTAAATTCGCACGCAGCTGATTTTTTTTTCTTGGTGATACAATTTTGCGGCGCGCAGCGTTCACTTATCGTCATTCAGCGTTTGCCGAGCTGTTTTTCTCGATATTTTGCGAGTGCTGCGCCATTTTGGATCTTGCTGCGAGATCCCGTGGGAGTTTGGCGACCGCGATTACGTCATCGCGCTCGCCACCTTGCACAGCGAGAGTTTGTCAATGCGAGTACGCCGTGATCACATATCGCGGGAGTTCGCAATTGCGAACCCATAGATGCGGCGGGCAGCAACAATCTCGCACTCGCGAAAATACAAAATTTGCAATTCTGCACAAGAAATCCACCAGCAAGCAGCATAAACCTTCTGGAAATGATGATTTTTATCAGAATAACTTGTCAGGCTGACATTTGCCTGCACTTTTTTTGGCAAGGAGTCCATTTGGGGGGGGTGGGGGGGAGGAAGGAAGTGCCCCACAGTCTCCAACTTCCTGTTCCTGTCCAGCAGGCTCCTCCCAGTGCTTTCTTCATGTGCTGGTCACTTTCATTCAGATTCTTCACCTGGAAGGATTACTTTTTGTGGATGCTGCTGGATATTTGGATTTGAGGCCTTTTTTACTTTCTTTGGATCACTTTTGGATTAGAAATTTCACAAGTAAGTTTGTTTGGGGCATTACAGTTGCTGCAACTACAATTTTGGAATTTTCGATTTTTGGGCTGTTGTTGGGGCCTTTTGCCCAGGGGTACTCAGTGGTGGGTGGACTGAGTCTTCCTGTGGGGTGTCTGGAATTTAAACATCATGGAGGGCCTGGATGGCTTGGGATTGTGCTGATTTTTCTGTGATTTTCGTTTTTTTGGGCTGTTGTTGTGGCCTTTTCACCAGGGGTAGTGAGTGGTGCATGGGCCTAGTCTTTCTGTGGAGTGTCTTGAATGTAAACATCATCGAGGGCATGGATGGCATGGGATTTTTCTGATTTTTCTGTGATTTTTGATTTTTTGGGGTGTTCATGGGGACAGGCCACGTGGGTGGGGGCCATTTTGAGTGCTGCTACAGGCAGCCATGGCATGTGCTGGGAGGCAGGGGACCATTTTGAATGCAGGCAGTGTTCTTAGGTCTGCAACCATTTTGCCTAGCTTTCAACCTTTCTGCCCAGGGGTAGTGAGTGTTGCATGGGCCTAGTCTTTCTGTGGGGTGTCTTGAATTTAAACATCATGTAACTTCAAAGTAACTTTTTCAAGGCTTCAATAAATAGTGGATATGTTTCAGGAGTATTCCATAGAAATTCAAGTCTTCCAGGGCAAAGGATTAGTCCCTATTGAAATAGTATCTTTACTCGGAGCATAAATTGCGCCCCACAGTTTTAGGTGGATCCAGTACTAGTCATAAATTGATAGGCGAGGAACGTAGGGCTATGATATGCCCCTGTCCATAAGCATACCACCGTGTATCGAGGCCGTGGAATGGTCTCACTGACGACGTCTGCAGATGCCGCCACCGAGCCGCTGCTCGCACAGTGACCTGTGGGCACCGCACTCTGCACCTCCTCGCTTCACGATGAAGCCTTCGCACAGCAGAGGGCCCGCCGCTATTAAGTACTGTATTGTGGAATTTTTATCGTTTTTGGTCTCATACATAAATATTGGATATTTTTCTAAACTGGCATGGTGTCCTTTTGTAGTGCTTACGCTGTATTACTGTTGGTTATGTGCAAATGCTTTACACACTGTGTTAGACCTGACATCATTGGCGTGAGTCTCCCTTCCATTTTTGGCGATTGCCTCCTCTGTTTTGCCATATTTGTGCTGGTTGTATGTTTTGGGCCCTGTGCCACTGCTAATCAGTGCCACAGTGCAAGTGCTCCCCATGTTAAATTGATATACTGATTGGATTCCATGATTGGCTTATTTGATCTACTGTCAGCCCCTAGTACAGTGCACCATGTGTGCCCAGGGCTTGTAGAGCAAATGCTGCTGGTAGGCTTGCAGCACTGGTTGTGCCACCCACAGAAGCAGCTTGTAAAGTGTGACTCAGGCCTGCCATTGCAAGGCCTGTGTGTAGTCTGTGACTACCATTTCGACTTGGCCAAGTGCACCCACTTGCCAGTCCCTAAACTTTCCCTTTGCTTCATATTAGACACCCCTATGGTAGGCCCCAGGGCAGGGTGCATTGTAAGTATAAGGTAGGACATGCTCTGATGTGTGTAGCATGTTCTAGTAGTGAATGACAGCCATTTTCGTTTTTCACTATTGAAGGCTACCTGTTCTCATAGATTAGAATGGGCAGTGAAGATTGTTACATCCCTACAATCCTAACTGGCTCAGGGAATATGGTAGAAATTCGAGTTTAGTATGCCTGAACTCAGAATAATAAAATACATCTTTTAGTAAAGTTTATTTTAATATTCTGTGTTTGCAAATACCACTTTTAGAAAGTAGGTATTTGGTTGCCTAACCATTTGAGCCCGCCTCTGCTGACTTGTGTATTCCTTGTCTGGGTTTGTGTGTGACAGGGCTGGGGAAATTCCAGGAGACAGTCTGGGACAGCCCAGTGGTGATTAGGGAGATTTACCTCCAGATGGGAGGGGGAGAGTGCACCTGGGACCTGAATAGGGCTGGGCCTTCCCTCCACAATGCTGGCTCCACCCCCTGTGGCTTGTCTGATGTCTCTGCCCTGCACAGTGAAGGGAGAAGGGAAATCCTGTCAACAGAGTACTCCAGAGCTGCATCTTCCCTCCCCTGTGCTGGCTCCACCTCCTGTGGGGCGTCTGATGTTTCTGCCCTGCACAGTGAAAGGAAGAGAAGAGTCATGTAAACACAGTGCTCAGGAACTGGTTTAAACTAGGCAGAGGCCTCTCTGCCTTCAGAGAACAAAGGAGTTTTTGGTATAAATATTGAGACCCAGTCCCACAGACTTTAGATCACTTCTTGAACAAGAAACCTTTCTGCCAAGGAGAAGAACCAAGGAAGCTGCAGGAGTTTGGACTGCCCATCTGCCAGTGTGCTGTTTGCTGGGTTGGCCTGCAGTGGTTGCTTCATTGCCAAGGGAAAGGAGAAGGAACTTTATAAGGACTTTCATCTACAGAATATTCTCCAAGGGCTTGAACTGTGCTTTCCTCCTGCTGAAGTCTCGGGGCCAAAAGACTTCATCTCCAGCTCCCTCCTGAATTTCCTTGCTGGGAATTCTGACTCCAGTCACTTGCGTGCCGCTGGGAGCTGGAAGCGCGACGTATCGAGAAGAAGCGCATCGCCGCCGCAGCTGAAATCACCGCAACGCCGGAGAAGCGAGAGTTCGTCGCATCTCACAGGAAGCGTGTGTTCATCGAAGCTGTCTGCTGTCGCATCGCCGGAGAAGCGCAACGCATTGAAAGAGCTGTCTTCGCATCGCCGGAGAAGCGCATCGCAGGGCCTTTCGCGGCTCCAAAGTACAGAGTCGTCGCAAGGCTGCCAGGGCGTCATCGCATCGTCATCGCATCGCCGCATCAAGGGCGCCATCTTCTCGCATCGCAACTGGATCATCGCATCGCATCAAGGCGCAATCTTGCGCACCGCAACAGGTCGAGAATCTACGCATCACCTCCGCACCAGTAAGGCTCACGACGAGTCCCCTACTCTGCGCAAGCATTGAGGAAGGACGCAACCATTCCCCCGGGTCACGGAACCGACGCATCTCCCCTTTTGCGAGCCTTTTGTTCACTTTGCGTGCCGCATCCAAGAACTTTGTTGAGAACTTTGTCGCATTTACCATCAACTTGAATTAAGAGACTTTTTCTTTTAAGCAACCTTTAGTATAGTATTGTGGATTTTTGTCGTTTGTGGTCTTGTGTTTAAGTCTATATAAAGAATACCTATTTTTATAAAACCTGTGTTGTGTCCATCTGTAGTGCTATCACTGTATTACTGTGTATATTCACAAATACTTAACACACTGCCTCTGAGATAAGCCTGTCTGCTCGTGCCAAGCTACCAAGGGGGTGAGCAGGGGTTATTAAAGAGAGTAATCCCCTTGTCCTGACTTAGAATTAAGGGTCCCTATTTGGACAAAAGTGATAACCATTGCCAACTAGAGACCCCCAGATCTAACACACTGCCTCTAAGATAAGCCTGACTGCTCGTGCCCAGCTACCAAGCGGGTGAGCAGGGGTTATTTTAGGAGTGTAACTCCCTTATCCTGATTAGGAAGAAGGGTCCCTATTTGGACAAAGGTGCAAGCCCTTGCCAACAAGAGACTACCATTTCTAACATAGAGCAACAGTGTTTCCTCTAAAAGTCCGTCCCCAGAAGAGCTGGTATACAGGAAGTAAGAAAGGAAGCTCAAGTAGTAACTTGCTAAACTCAAATTGGAAATGGAGAAAAATAAATTGGCCAAGGAGCTGAGTTGGATTTGAAAGCCAAGAGGGCTGAATCCAGCACACATGGTGGCAGCATATCTTCAGTGTTCTCTGAGAAGATAGTACATATACACAAGGGTCTGGTGCCTGATTATGGATTGGGAGATGACATAGATCGGTGATTTGAGGCCTACAAGATAGCTTTGCAAATTCACAAGATCCCTGAAGGGGATTGGAAGGCAGATTTGTGGAAAAATATTCCAACCTTACTGGCCTTTGAGAGAAGGGGGTGACAGGATGAGATATTCCACCATGCAAAAGGCCCTTATCGGGAAATATGATGTGACCCCAGAGAAATACAGGCAGATATTTAGGGGTGGTGTTGTTATAAATGTATCTAGGACCCTATTTAAATATTCCCGATTTATGCCCGTATGTGGTTATAACAAATCATATCCTTATAAAGGCATAAGAATCATATCCATATTTAGTCATAGCCAATGCAGTCCAAATACGGCAAGGCTACTCTCATAGACTCCTAGAAAGCACATCGCGTTCTTAAACAAACCAAGCCTCCAGCAGCCCGGGAATTCCCCCTGCTTCTGTATTGATTTGTCCTAGAACTCCTGGAGTCCTGAAAGAACTGTGAGTTCTTAGTGACGTCTTATGCCCAACCTTACGTCAAACTCGGCACCTTCCAGGTATAAATATACCAGCATCTGCCCTAGCAAAACACACGGTGGTTTGGAGCAGATCAGCTATCTACTTGCCCAACGCCCTGCTGTGGCAAGTGCCGAAGGAAGCCGACTCTCCCATTGACGCACTGAGAGAGACGCTGTCTTTTCTCCTGCCGAGAAATCCAGCTCCAGTGTTTCCTGGTCACCCTTGCGGGTTGCTGGGAGATCGAGTCCTGAGAGAGAGATACAAGACCTCCTTTATTCTATAAACAAGGTATGGAGCTGATTAGACCCTTAGAGAATTCTTGATTCAGATTCTTGGCAAAAACTATGGTTTTATATATGTATATATTTTATCTATTTTAAACACCGTATGGCTTAAAAACCACACCATGCTTTTACTGTATTATTTCATAATACTCCTTTTACTGTACGCACTTTACTTTATAACAAGTATTGCAATTGTGGCAACTCGCTTGTCTTGCATGAGAAAGAAGACTGTTCAATAAATAACCTCTTTTATTGAAAACGTCCGTCTCTCTATTTCTCTGCGCTTCTTGTCAGGACTCCAAGACTCAAATCAGAGTAATAGCGCAGAGGAGAGAAAGTTGCAGCGCTACTCGAGTGAAGAGAGATACCTGGACGGAGTCAACTTGGAAATGGCTCCTTAAAAGGGTCGCCAGTGCTGAGTTGAGGTCAGCGGTCTAGTTGCCAGCTGCAATCACAGCGGAATCCAGGTGAGGCTCGCGCTTGGTAAGAACTGCGCACTTCACCAGGATTTTCACTGCTAGAGGAACGTTTCATGACAGGAGCTCAGAGTTTTTAGTGATATAGTTTCCGAGAGAGTAAATCTTCCCGAAATAGTAATAGTAATTCGGGAAGGTCAAAGACGACGACCTTGGGATACCATAGGAAAGAAAACAACGAGGTTAAAGAGCGAGAGACAAGATCAGCGCTGCTGAAGAGAATACTTACCACAGTTCCCGAGAAACCGCGACGATGGCATAGGTGCACCTAAGAAAAAGAGAAGACAAAAGCTAAGTGATTAATAGACAAACTGTTGTTTAAGCCAATGTAAATAATTGTAAAATAGAATAGGAGGATATAGCGCATACTTACCAGAGAACCAGCGTTAAGAGAAGCAGTCTGCGTCTCTTGTGCGCATTCAAGGTTAAACGTGTGAACAAATAAAAAGAAAAGAAGAGTTTTAGTGAGAACAGGAAGATTGCAGAAGAAAAGAAAAGGTCGAAATAAAGAAAGCAAGAGAAAAGACAGGCAAAAGAAGGACAAAGCGGAGCAGTTGAAAATCACAGAAGTGAGAATAAAAGAGGGTGCAAAGATAGAAAAGGAAAAGACTCTATCAGAGCCAGATAGCACTAAACTAGAAGAAGAAAGTAGTGCGAAAAATAGAAGAGCAGCAGAGTTCTGAGAATAAAAAGGGTTTCGCCAACCGTCAGAGGTCTGCAGAAAAGACTTCAGGAGGAACCGACCAGAACAGTCTCTTCTCTTATTTTTTTGTTATTTTATCCACTTTCCTCCTTCCCCCCAAAGTAGCATATCTAGAGACTTGTGAATACCAAGCTCTGGGTTGCTGTCTAGGTGGATTCGGGATCTAGCATCTCTGTTCCTGTGTAGTATTACTAAGTATCGTATAGTCTGACAGAGTGAAGTGCCCAAGTTGCATTTTACACCCGAACAGAGATGGCGGAGGGGATAGACTTACAAGGGCTAGGAACCATTTTAGACACTATACAAAAGGAGTTAAGTGCAGTCAGAGAGGAGAACCAGAACCTTAGACTAGAAGTAGTTAAGTCCAGAAAAGAGACTGCAGAGTTAGCGCAAAGACTTAGACAACCCTTTAGTACTGGGTCAGATGCTCAAAACCCATTATCAGAAAGTACCAATAGAATGACCACTCAGGTGATTCACTCCCTGTCACCGGTTATTCCATTGGCGGCACCAGAGCGTGTTAGCGGAGACCCACAGAAGGCGCAAATATTCATCACGCAGTGCTCACTACATTTCATGTGCCGCCCTTCAATTTTCCCGGATGCGCAATCTAGAGTAGCCTTTGTGTTGTCGTACTTGAGTGGGGATGCAGCGTCTTGGTCTTTGCCTTTGATTAGAAAAGATGATCCAATATAACGAAATTACGAGAGTTTCAAAGAAGAGTTTCTTCGAATTTTTGACAGACGAATATCTCAAGCTGTAGACAATGAATTGCTTGACCTGAAACAGGGAAATCGAGATGTGGTCTCTTATTTGGCTCAGTTTAATAAGCTCGTGGTAGAAACGAACTGGCCAGAGAGTAAGAGAGCGGCAGTATTCTTCCGCGGGTTAAAGGACGAACTAAAAGATGTGTTAGCTGGAATACTAAATAGACCCATAGACATCTCTGCGTTAGTGGATTTAGTTTTGGAAATAGATTTCCGACAAGGGGAAAGAAAAGGCGAAAGAAGAAAGGATTTTAAATCGTTGGTTCCTAGATTTGATCGGGTCAGATCGGAAGGAGGACAAAGTTATGAAGGTCAACAGGGTACGGAACCCATGCAGATTGGAACTATCCGTGGTCCCCTCTCAAAAGAAGAGAAGGAAAAAAGAAGAATCAGCAATCTGTGTATGTATTGTGGATCTGGAGGTAATTTCATTAGGAATTGCCCAAAGAAACCCAAGACGAGCTTCAAGCCGAAGGAAAACTATTAGCACCATCTGTTGGAGGAGTTGAACAGGTGGATGCGATTTTAGACAAGACTCCAGAAGAACACAGAGTGGCTAATACCTTACAATCTGCAGCACCGCATTTAATCAATTGAAGTAAGATTTAGACATGTCACGCTGGCGGAAGTATCGGTGATGATAGACTCTGGAGCCACCGGAAGCTTTTGCGATTTGAAGTTTGCAAGTAAGGTGGGAATCCAGGCTATCAAAAAATCCAAAAGTGAACCTGTGAGAGCGGTGGATGGGACCAATTTGTCTTCAGGTCCAATAGTGAGTCATACGGAACTAATACATTTAATCTCTAATGATGGGCACGAGGAAAAGATCCAGTTTAATTTGATCGATGCTCCCCAATTCCAGCTGATACTCGGACTTCCCTGGCTTACCGAACATAATCCAACAGTTAACTGGAGTGCAAGAACCATTAAAATGGAATCTGCTTATTGTTTGGAAAATTGTTTTGGAGGTCAGGATCAAGAGGTTAATCCTGCGCATTCCTTGTGTCAGGCAGGAGAATCAATTTGTGTTATCCGTGTCCAAGAAATCCCAGAAGAATACCAGGATTTTGAAGATGTTTTCAATGAAGTGGAAGCAGAACAACTACCGCCACACAGAGTCTACGACTGTAAGATTGAGATCGAACCTGGGTCGAATTTGCCTTGCAGTCGTGTATATGCCCTAACAGAGAAAGAACACCATCATTTACGGGAATATCTAGACAAGTACTTGGCCAATGGGTTCATTCGACCCTCACAATCCCCAGTATCTTCGCCCTTGTTTTTCGTGCCTAAGAAGGAGGGGGATTTAAGGATGTGTATCGACTACAGAGCCATCAATAGGATTACGAAGAAGAACCGCTATCCGCTACCATTATTATCTGTCTTGCTAGATCAAGTGAAAGGAGCAAAAATATACACGAAATTAGATTTGAGAGGAGCGTACCATCTGGTGAGAATGAAGGAGGGAGACGAATGGAAAACAGTCTTCAGAACAAGATTCGGCCTGTTCGAATATCAGGTTATGCACTACGGCCTTTGCAATGCCCCAGCTGCCTTTCAACTAAGCATGGGCGTAAAATCCGTTCCGCTCGCGGATTTTGCGGATTTTTGGCAAATTCGCACTCCGCGAACTCTAGCAAATTTGCCGAAAATCCGTAAATTCGCACGCAGCTGATTTTTTTTTCTTGGTGATACAATTTTGCGGCGCGCAGCGTTCACTTATCGTCATTCAGCGTTTGCCGAGTTGTTTTTCTCGATATTTTGCGAGTGCTGCGCCATTTTGGATCTTGCTGCGAGATCCCGTGGGAGTTTGGCGACCGCGATTACGTCATCGCGCTCGCCACCTTGCACAGCGAGAGTTTGTCAACGCGAGTACGCCGTGATCACGTATCGCGGGAGTTCGCAATTGCGAACCCGTAGATGCGGCGGGCAGCAACAATCTCGCACTCGCGAAAATACCAAATTTGCAATTCTGCACAAGAAATCCACCAGCAAGCAGCATAAACCTTCTGGAAATGATGATTTTTATCAGAATAACTTGTCAGGTTGACATTTGCCTGCACTTTTTTTGGCAAGGAGTCCATTTGGGGGGGGTGGGGGGGGGAGGAAGGAAGTGCGCCACAGTCTCCAACTTCCTTTTCCTGTCCAGCAGGCTCCTCCCAGTGCTTTCTTCATGTGCTGGTCACTTTCATTCGGATTCTTCACCTGGAAGGATTACTTTTTGTGGATGTTGCTGGATATTTGGATTTGAGGCCTTTTTGACTTTCTTTGGATCACTTTTGGATTAGAAATTTCACAAGTAAGTTTGTTTGGGGCATTACAGTTGCTGCAACTACAATTTTGGAATTTTCTATTTTTGGGCTGTTGTTGGAGGGCCTGGATGGCTTGGGATTGTGCTGATTTTTCTGTGATTTTCATTTTTTTGGGCTGTTGTTGTGGCCTTTTCACCAGGGGTAGTGAGTGGTGCATGGGCCTAGTCTTTCTGTGGAGTGTCTTGAATGTAAACATCATGGAGGGCATGGATGGCATGGGATTTTGCTGATTTTTCTGTGATTTTCGATTTTTTGGGGTGTTCATGGGGACAGGCCACGTGGGTGGGGGGCATTTTGAGTGCTGCTACAGGCAGCCCTGGCCATGTGCTGGGAGGCAGGGGGCCATTTTGAATGCAGGCAGTGTTCTTAGGTCTGCAACCATTTTGCCTAGCTTTCAACCTTTCTGCCCAGGGGTAGTGAGTGTTGCATGGGCCTAGTCTTTCTGTGGGGTGTCTTGAATTTAAACATCATGGAGGGCCTGGATGGCTTGGGATTGTGCTGATTTTTCTGTGATTTTCGTTTTTTTGGGCTGTTGTTGTGGCCTTTTCACCAGGGGTAGTGAGTGGTGCATGGGCCTAGTCTTTCTGTGGGGTGTCTTGAATGTAAACATCATGGAGGGCCTGGATGGCTTGGGATTGTGCTGATTTTTCTGTGATTTTCGATTTTTTGGGGTGTTTATAGGGACAGGCCATGTGGGTGGGGGCCATTTTGAATGCTGCTACAGGCAGGCCCTGGCCATGTGCTGGGAGGCAGGGAGCCATTTTGAATGCAGGCAGTGTTCTTAGGTCTGCAACCATTTTGCCTAGCTTTCAACCTTTATGCCCAGGGGTAGTGAGTGTTGCATGGGCATAGTCTTTCTGTGGGGTGTCTTGAATTTAAAAATCATGGAGGGCCTGGATGGCTTGGGATTGTGCTGATTTTTCTGTGATTTTCGTTTTTTTGGGCTGTTGTTGTGGCCTTTTCACCAGGGGTAGTGAGTGGTGCATGGGCCTAGTCTTTCTGCGGGGTGTCTTGAATGTAAACATCATGGAGGGCCTGGATGGCTTGGGATTGTGCTGATTTTTCTGTGATTTTCGATTTTTTGGGGTGTATATGGGGACAGGCCATGTGGGTGGGGGCCATTTTGAGTGCTGCTACAGGCAGGCCCTGGCCATGTGCTGGGAGGCAGGGGGCCATTTTGAATGCAGGCAGTGTTCTTAGGTCTGCAACCATTTTGCCTAGCTTTCAACCTTTATGCCCAGGGGTAGTGAGTGTTGCATGGGCCTAGTCTTTCTGTGGGGTGTCTTGAATTTAAACATCATGGAGGGCCTGGATGGCTTGGGATTGTGCTGATTTTTCTGTGATTTTCGTTTTTTTGGGCTGTTGTTGTGGCCTTTTCACCAGGGGTAGTGAGTGGTGCATGGGCCTAGTCTTTCTGTGGGGTGTCTTGAATGTAAACATCAGGGATGGCATGGGATTTTGCTGATTTTTCTGTGTTTTTCGATTTTTTGGGGTGTTCATGGGGACAGGCCATGTGGGTGGGGGCCATTTTGAGTGCTGCTACAGGCAGGCCCTGGCCATGTGCTGGGAGGCAGGGGGCCATTTTGAATGCAGGCAGTGTTCTTAGGTCTGCAACCATTTTGCCTAGCTTTCAACCTTTCTGTCCAGGGGTAGTGAGTGTTGCAGGGGCCTAGTCTTTCTGTGAGGTGTCTTGAATTTTAACATCATGGAGGGCCTGGATGGCTTGGGATTGTGCTGATTTTTCTGTGATTTTCGTTTTTTTGGGCTGTTGTTGTGGCCTTTTCACCAGGGGTAGTGAGTGGTGCATGGGCCTAGTCTTTCTGTGGGGTGTCTTGAATGTAAACATCATGGATGGCATGGGATTGTGCTGATTTTTCTGTGTTTTTCGATTTTTTGGGGTGTATAACTGAACTGATGTTCCTCTGTCTTCCATTGCTTTTAGGTGCACAAGACTCAAGAGAACCACCAGTGCCAGGAAGAAGTCCTGCAGCGGTGTGTGTGTGCAGCATAACGTCACGCGACGTCACGTCTGGACACAGACAACTCTGCAACTCGTGCAACTGCGGCCTGCTGTTCTGACCTGCTCTGAAGAAGATGGCCCCAAAAAAAGTTCCCCGTAGCTCCTCTAGCAAGAAAGTTTCCAGTAAGGAGCAGAAGAAGCAAGTTACCAAGGAGACTGGTGTGCCGGCCGCCACATTTTTTGGGAGTAAAAAAAAAGTACGCCCTTCAGCAGCAGCGGGATCTGCTGGGGACCAAGCTGGGAGCAGCACCCCCGCCCCATTGGGCTCAGTGCCACCACCACCACCACGCCAACTTAAGTCCAAGCCCTTGACTGCTACAGAGGCACTTAGTCTAGTTGTTCAATCACCATCGACCAGTGATGTTGGCTCATCGCAAGAAAGTAGCAGCAATGTCCCTCAATCAACACAGGTTGTTGTAACTCATCTGACGAGTGTTGAACAACCACAGCCGCAACAAAAACCACATGTGCAAGTACAAGCCCAAGCACATGTGGAAGGAGAGGCAGCGCAAGGAGATGTGCAAGCAGAGGTGCATGGAGGGTCACAAGTGCCCACAATAGTTGTTCCTCCCGAAGTAGGGGCACATCAGGAAATCGACAATCAAGGCGAGGTATCATTTGAGGAAGCCACTCCTCCTGATGATCATTCATTGTCTTCCACACCCCTAGCAAGGAAGAGATCAAGGGTGGTGTCTACATCTTCTTCAAGCACACCTCCTTCTGATGATACGGATCAAAATTGGGCACCAGCACCAGTGCCGTCTGAGAGTGAGGCACACCATGATCTGACAAAGGTAGTTAAGCGTAAAAGGAAGCTCGTCCAAAGTCTCACAGTTAGGGAGTGTGATGAGGCTCAACAAGAAGTGGCGGATACTGCTGCTGATGAAGACTCTCACAACGACGACCCAGTCATCATAAAGGTCACTGCAGCCCCAGCGGGCATGCAGCAAACAGACATTTTGACCCTAGCCCGAAAAGCTGCTTAGCGTGATGATGATGTTGTCGACGAGGAGGCAGTGGAAACACCACAATCATTGGAGTTAACTAGTACACCAACACGTACCGCTTCCATATTTCTTCCTCGCCAGAAGGGACCTCCATCCACCTCGACCTCAATTAGTGGTGGTGAAAGTGCACAACGTACTAAAGTTCGGCAATCCACATCCTCCACTTCATGTGGCATTAGCAGCATGACCACCACCACCAGTATCTCCGCCTCCTCCGGCCCCCACAGACAATTCAAGTCCTCAGTTTGGGACTTCTTTAGTGTTTGCCCAAAAAGGGAAAAGTTCGCCATTTGTAGCATTTGTAAGCTTGCAGTTAGTCGTGGTAAGTTTGGTACCAACTATGGTACCGGAGGCCAGAGAGGTCATCTTAGGAGACAGCACGCTGTCCAATGGTTTGCGCACCTAAAGGAGATCAAGGAAGCCCGAATTGCAAGTCAAGAAAACGTTGATGTTTCATCTGATGATGACGAGGAAGAAGAAGACGTGTCAAACACTTCACTTACACCCAGTACCCCTGTCAGCAGCACACCCCATGTGAGGCACACTAAGAGTGTGGGAGCGAGTGAGACACCAATGCGACAAAGTTCATCAGCGAGCATAACTGGGTCAAAGAAGTCATCATCATCCCGTAAATGCTTGGTCCAGGGCAACATTAGAACCATGTTTAGTTCAGACGCGTCATATGAACGCAACCACCCACTGACGCGTCTGTATAACACTAAGCTGGCTAAAATGCTAGCTCTGGACCTTCTCCCTTTTTCTTTTGTAGAAGCGGTTGGTTTTCTAGAATTAGTGGCAGTGCTCTGCCCTAAATGGAAGGTTCCTAGCCGGTTCTATTTTGCCAGAGTTGCGGTTCCAGCACTACATGAAGATGTGCTGGAGGTGATTGGGGCAGCTTTGCAGAAGAGTGCTGTTCACACTATGCATCTGACAACAGACATGTGGACCAGTGGCCCATGCGCTGATTACATGTGCATCACTGCACACTGGGTCTCTTTTTCAGGGGTTAAAGCAAAGCTAAACGCAGGTGTTGACCCGGACCAAGTTTTTAAAGCTGCTCGGAAACATGCAACACTAGCCATGTTTGGCTTGGAGAAACGTCATACAGCAGAAAACATTTTGAATGAGTTTAACACAAAGGTGTTTCACTGGCTGTCCCCAAAAAAACGCCAGATTGGTTATGTTTCCATGGATAATGGCGCCAATGTAGTTAAGGCCATGGATCTGGGTCACTATTTCAGAGTGCCGTGTTTGGCGCACTGTATAAACCTGGTTGTTAAAAAATTCTTGAGTGATGAAGACAGTCCAGCGTGCGAGGTAATGGCCACCTGCCAAAAAATGTGCAACCATTTCAGCCATTCTTTTAAGGCCCGGAAGCAGCTGAGGAGCCTGCTACATGAACGTCGAATGCCAGTGAAAGCACTCATCCAGGAGGTGGCAACACGTTGGAACTCAACCTTCTACATGCTTGAGCGTCTGTATGAGCAGTATACGGTACTCGATCACTATTTCTTAAAACAGGGTACAGCTCAGAAGGACCTGAGGATGGATGCGGCGCAATGGGACCTAGTTAAAAGCCTGACAGACATGCTTTGTCCTTTTGAGGTCTTCACGCGTGCAGTCAGAAAGGAGGACTGTAATTTGGGAAAAGCTATCCCATTGTTGTGCATGCTGGAGCACCAACTGAAGGCGGTGTCTTCTGTGTTTCAAAAAGATGAAAAAAACCAAGACCCTTTTGTTTTGGCGGAGAAATTATTAGAGCGCCTACGTGCTGATGAACGTCTTAAAATGATCCACTCAGAACAGCATTACATTTGTGCTACTATTCTGGATCCACGCTACAAAAAAACGCTGGCAGGCCAATCATTCTTTCCTTTTACTGATGAAGATGTTGCAAAGTACAAACGTTGGCTAGCCTTGTCAGCCAAGAGGTTTGAAAAAGAACGGCAGGATATTGAAGGAAAAGGCAGTACATCAGCATCAGCAGGCCATCCCCAGTCAAAACAATCCACTTCTGCACCTGTGGCTGTGGCACAAGTGACCTCTCAGCCGTTAAAGACACCGGCAACCGGATCATCTGCACCAGACACAACAGTAACATTGGATGCTGAAGAGGATTGGCTAACTTGGCTTGGGTTTGGTTCTCAAAAGGTCACAGCAAAAAGTAAGCAAAGTGGAGGAACCTTGGGGGCGCTAGAGGGCGCACTGCAGCATGGCCGCACTGCCGTGAGGCTCCTGCAGCCCGGAGCCTTCATCCGTCCACTGATCCTGTCAACCATCGCCAGTCCCTACTCTGACCCTGGATCCTAGCTGGGGGGGCTGCCGACCGCACTCGGTCCAAATCCTGCGCTGATCGGAGCTTGCTGGCCGAAGATAGGGGTCCCTGAAGATTCCCCCGCCGGACACGCTGGTGGACGGGTGCTCCGCGGTCCGGCGTCCCTGCCCACTCTAGACCGCGGCGTCACACGTGGGGTAGAGGCCCTGTCCCCTCCCCCCCAGAGAAGCTTCGCAGCTGGCCGCTCGGCCACGGCCGGCGGCTGTGCCTGGGGCTCGTATCCTGTGGAGGCTTGTGTGAAGCGCCGGTGCAGATACCGCACTGGGCTGCGGAGGTGGAGCCGCAACGAGGACACCGGTCTGCAGTCTGCTGTAAGTGGCGGCCATAGCGCAGGCGGGAGTGGCGGGGTGTCCGTGCCTGCTCGTGCCCCCGTCTGTGGTGCATCCTTGTCCGCCTGGGAGCTGGCTGATACGTGCGGCGGTGGGAGCAGTGGAAAGGGCAGCTGCTGGAGGGGGTTGCCGGCTGCGCCACTGAGGTGCCGCCTGGACACCATTTGGCGCCATTATCATCGCGGCAGCTGCTGGATGGCGGAGCCGGCCATGATGGATGGCGCTTGCTGTTAATGCGCTACGGCGCTAATTGTATACGATGGCGCCGGATCCAGCTGACTAGACTATCGATTGTTGCCTCCTGCTGTACGCCACATGCTGCATGGTCCTGAAGGTCCTGATCCGATCTTTGGGAAACGTCGCTAGTGCTGGTTCCTACGCTCCACCCTTGTTACAACTCGTAAGTGGCGCTTACTTTCCTGTGCTATGGTATGATATGCTGGGCCACTGTTGTGCCCCTTCAGACCTCTTTCGCCTACTGTCGTGGGGGCTCTCCTCTGCCACTTCAGAGGCGGCTGCCTTTGGGACTGCCGGGGGGTGCTGGTTTCAGAAGAGTGCAACGATATTGTGCGGATGACTGAGCGCTAAACCCCGATTTGGGACTGAGGTGTGCTGCACATTCTGTTTGGTGAAACGCATCGGTTGGAGTCCGTGGAGTTGGACCCTGCAGTCCCTTTGCCGCTCCTTATACATTTCTGTGGGAGCTGCCGCAGTCTGTGTGTGTGTTAACATGGGGAAACCGGACAATAAACAGCCTAAGCTATCCTTTGACTCTACAGCGGCCAGGAGGGGTGCTCGTCTAGCGCAGGAGGCAGGGAGTTCGCGATCCCCCCCCGCCTGTCGCTGACGCTGGTCCACAACCTACCACCCCGGACTTCCAGCAGATGATGCAGGAAATGCGGCAAGGCTTTGCCACCATAGTGGATAAAGTGGACAAATTATCCTCGCGCATGGACGCGGTTGTGCAAAAACTTGATGTGCATGTAGAGCGCCTAACCACGGCGGAGCAGCGCATCTCGGATCATGACGACACTACAGCCACTCATACGGCTCAGCTGGCGAGAATGGACAACATCCTGCGGGTAATAGCCGCTAAGAATGAGGAGTTGGAGGCGAGAAGTCGGCGTAATAATGTACGCGTGGTAGGTGTGCCGGAAACGACGAATGTGGGAAAAATTGAGACGTATGTAGAGAGGCTCCTGGTTGGCGCGATTGGAACGGAAGCGTTCTCTACGCAATTCATTGTGGAACGGGCACACCGATCCCTTGGGCCGCGGCCGGCCCCAGGCGCTGCACCGCGCCCTATCATTGCGCGCTCCTGAAATACCGGGACCGGGACGCGGCTCTTCGGGCGGCTCGCACTACCCGCACGCTATCCTTTGAAGGTGTCACCTACACCATATATCCAAACTTCACTACGATGGTGCAGGAGCAACGGCGCAAATCGCTGGCGGTTAAAAAAAAACTTAGAGACCTGCAGGTAGACTATGCTTTGCTATACCCTGCGAAACTGAGGGTGACTCATCAGGCAAAACAGCATTTTTTCACGAATCCGCAACAGGCAGAGGACTATGTGAAGCGCCTCAGGAGGGAACAGACTGCGAACGACCGGCAAGACGCGGTGGGACGGGAAGGCCACCGCTCGGCGGAGGAGGAGGAGGACGCTTGAACCCGTTTCCATCGGCTCGGTGGCTATGGTGCGCGCTTTGCACAGACATTTGGATGGCTGCCCTTGGGGCCTGCACTCTCCCAGACTTGTACTTTTGAGGGTAGATGTGAGGGTCACCGGTTTGGTCCGGGAGTTCGCTATTGAGGGTCGCCGAGGGGGCGATGGTTGATAATGACGGTTCGCTCCGGGTACCCACCCCCACACTGCGCCTGGGCCGTGTATATGCCCTGTGGTAAGGAGTACGGCGTAGTGTGAGAGGGTGGTAATGTGCACCTCTGGTGGGCACCCCACCGGGAATGCCCCACTCTTGTTGAGTTTCTATGTGCGACTGACTTGTTGGTTGAATGGATGGATGAATGGAGGGAGGGAGGGGAGGGTGAATGGGGGTCCTGACAGTTTGGGGTTGGTCAGGTGGGTGGGGGGAGGGGACACTGCGCTGGCAGTTCATGTTTCACTTGACACTTGTGGTAGGGGTAATGTTGAATGTGGCTGCATTGCTGTCATGGCGATGTCCTGCGGTTGCTGTTCTGCTTCGTCCAAGGCAGTATCAGGCCTGGATTGTTTACTTGCGCATAGAGGGGGGCCTGTGCTTCCCGCTCATTGTTACCATTGCTGCAAGGGGGGGTTGGACGAAGGCGAGCTCCCCCTGATACGATCATTGGTTATGCTGGTGGGACACGATGTGTAGGACGCGCGTTGTTTTTTGGGCTGACTGCGTGCCTGTTGCACGGTTGTTGTTGTTTGGGGTTGGGAGGGGGGTATTTGGTTCTGTGGATGGAAGATGGCATGGGTGAATGTGGTGTGAGGTTGGCGAGGGGGATGGTGTATGCGGCGGTAACGGTCCACTGCTTTGACCCGGGGACGTGGGATTGTGAAATGCTTACGTATGCCCCATCGCGCATTCCACATGGGTGATGTCAGTTGATGTGTTGGATAGGATATCGATATTGTCATGGAATGTGCGTGGGCTTAATGATGCCAGGAAATGTCGGAGTGTACTGAACTATCTGGATAGACATGCAATACAGGTAGCGTTACTGCAGGAAACGCATCTGCGTCGAACGCCTGCACCTACGTTTGGAGGGAAGTGGGCCGCAGTGAGGAAGTTTTCATCATACTCCTCGTACCCACGTGGGGCTGTTATACTGATCAAGAAATCACTTTCATTTCAGGAGCTGGGGACACGGGTGGACCCTGAAGGGAGATATGTGTTTTTGTGGGGGAGGATTGGGCAGATCACTGTGCTCTTTGTGAATTGTTACGCACCGAATGTTGATACACCTGCATTTTTTCTTACACTTTGGGGTCATGTTCTTGCTGTGGAAGCCTCAAACATTGTATGGGGGCGACTTCAATTTAGCAGTGCGGGCACTGGAAGATAGGTCTGAGGGGAGCTCTCAATACAATGTACAAGCCAGGGATGTCTTACGGGGCATTGTGGAGGAAGCAGGCCTGATTGATAGTTGGAGACATGCTCACCCGTCAGGTAGGGAGGGCACGCACTTTACAGCACAGGCTCGCACCTGGGCGAGGCTGCACTATGTCTTCCTCTCCAGGGGACTTGTGGCGGGGTTACATGATGTAGTACACCTCCCCAGAACGTACTCTGATCACTGCCCAGTTAAGGTTATGTTATCGGTGCCGGGGCTGCACAGACCGCGGCCACCCTGGAGGCTCTTCCCTTCTGCCCTGTTGGACCCCATTTTCAAGGCGGAACTGGGCGAAGAAGTGGAGGCTTTTTTCCCAAGGAATAGAGGCTCTGTAGATAGTGTGGAGGTGATATGGGAGGCATTTAAGGTTACAATTCGGGGGGTCACTATCTCCAAGAGCTGTGGGGTGCTTAGGACTATTGTTCGCACGCTCGCAGGTTTAGAGGCTGACTTAAAACAACTGGAACGCAAAATGCAGGCAGGCTCTGATCCTGACCTCATGCATCAGTTTAGGGGTAAACTCTCAGAGTATGAGGAGGAAGCAGCCAGGGAGGCAAAGCACAGGGGGAAATACTGGACGGCGAGGAGGTACTGGTGAGAGGCCTGGGAAGGTACTTGCCGCGCTCACGAGACGTCAGAGGCATAGTTCGGATGTGTTGGAACTGGTTTTGCCGGATGGCACACGTTGTAGGGACACGAAGGAAATCCAGGACACGTTTATGCAACATTACACACACTTATACACTTCACAGCAATCGGGAGATGTGAGGTATGGGGGATTTCTGGACGATCTGGCGCTCTGCTGGCTATCTGACGATCACAGGACATTCTTAGGTAGGCCCCTTGAGGTGGAGGAGATCAGAAGTGCCATCATGTCTCTGAATAACGGGAAGGCCACGGGGCTGGATGGACTCCCCGCCGAATTCTATAAATGCTATGTGGATGTTATGGCTCCGGTTCTTCGGGAGGTCTTTGAGGAGTCCCTTGAGGTGGGGAGATTGCCGGGGTCTATGAGGGAAGTTGCTATCACCTCGTTGCTCAAACCAGGTAAGGATCCCCTGGACGTGGGGTCCTACAGGCCTCTTTCATTGCTTAACTGTTATGTCAAAATATTGGCGAAAGTATTGGCGACACGGCTCTCGGAGCTTATGCCCGTCATCGTCTTACCTGATCAGTCCGGATTTGTACCTGGCCGGGCAACATCTCATAATCTTCGAACACTATTCTCCCTAATCCCGACGATAACTCCGGGGCTCCCCGTGGCCGCCGTTTTCTTGGACGCTACGAAAGCGTTTGATTCAGTGGAATGGGGTTACCTGATAGATGTTTTATGTAGAATGGGGTTTCCTCGGATATTTATCTCATGGGTCAAACTGCTGTACACTGAGCCGGTGGCGAGGGTGGTCGTGAATGGTGTGCTTTCCCCCCAATTTCCAATCACGAGGGGGACCAGGCAGGGATGTCCACTCTCTCCCCTCCTATTTGCCATTGCCATTGAGCCTCTTGCGTGTAGGATTCGCCAATTACATCAACAGAGTGCGTTTAATTGTTTTCAGCGCCAAATTGGGATCTCTTTGTATGCGGATGATGTTACGCTATATGTGAAAGATCCGCAGACGAATCTTAACGCGCTATTGCGAGAGCTTGTTGCCTTTGGAGGTATTTCTGGAGTACATATAAATTGGCAGAAATCGCAATTCTTCCCGCTCACTGCAGCGGTTCGTCGATTCCCACTGGACTACCCTCTGGAGTGGTGCGATTCGGAACTACGTTATCTTGGTATTGTAGTATCTCTGGACAAGGAAGAGACTATTAGGCTTAATTATGGCGTCGCTATCACTAAACTGGCAGATGACATTACGAGATGGATGTCTTAGCCTCTGTCCATGGCGGGTAGAGCGTCCCTGATAATAATGGTAGTCTTGCCCCGCTTCCTGTACCTATTTCAGAATATTCCATATCACCCTGGGGTGTATTTTTTTAAACGTCTCCGCTCGGAGCTGATTCGTCTGTTCTGGGGGGGTAAACAACCGAGAGTGGCATGGTCTACCTTAACGTTGCCCTATGTCAATGAAGGCTTTGACGTCCCTGATTTTGAAATTTATTATGTTAGCGCTCAGGCGCACTATGCATACCACTGGATGCGTCCCACGCCGGTTTTTATGCCTCAGATTGCTGCTGAACAGTGGGTCGCTCATCCTCTCGCATTGGAGGGCATGGTACTGGGGAATGTTGGGGATGTGGATACACACCAGACTACGGTGACGTGCACTGTTGATGCTTGGAAGCGTGTTGCGAAGGCGCTGGATCTTGCGTTCCTCTACTCACCTGCACTGCCTCTAGCATATCATCCTGCCCTGTCCTTGTTGCGGGAGACGGGGTTCCAACGCATGTGCAAGCGACTTGCGACGCTTACATGGGGGGACCTTTTTCGCGAAGGCACCTTTTGTACCCGTGAACAATTTTTTGGGGGTGGGGAGTACTCCCCTTTGGAGATGTTTTATTATGTTCGGTTATGACAAGGCCTGCGGACGCTACTGCCTGAGTTCCCTAAGGAACCGGACGTGGCTTTACCGCTCCACGTGATGTTACTCTCCGATGGGAGTCATTTGGTCTCTAAATTGTATGGCGCCATCAGGAAACAACGGGTTACGCCGGCTAGCCGGGTGCGTGAACAATGGAACGCTGAGCTCGGAATCTCCATCTCTGATGAGCAATGGGCATACTGTTGTGGTGTGACTGCCAATATCTCCTCTAGTTGCCGTTTAAAAATCGTACACTATAAATTCATACAAAGATTCTATTACACTCCAGCTAGGAAACTCAGATTCCGGTTGGCGGAGGACGATAGGTGTGCTCGTTGCCGGGCGGCGGGTGCTGATTTCCTCCACCTGGCATGGGAGTGTGGGGCCATTTCAGAGTACTGGGTGCAGGTCCATGACACCCTTCAGGTCATGACTGAGGATGTGGTATTGTTCGACCCTGTGGTCCTGCTATTAGGTTATACTAAGGAGGTGCAGGCACTTTATCGTAGATTTGTGGACGTGGCTTTATTGTTGGCGAAACGGCGAGTGGCCTGCTGTTGGGGGCGGGGCAGGGTGCCACGGTTCAGGGACTGGCTGGGTGATGTCATTTATTGTCAGGACCAGTACAATGTATATGCGGAAATGATGCCTGTGCGCTGTAGGCCTAGGGACTTTTGGAGCCCGTTGCAGGTGTACCTCCTTACTAGGGCTGTGCAGGATTCTGAATCGGAAAGTGAGGATCGGGTTGGGGTTGGTTAGCACTGTGACGTTTGCTGGGAATCCACTTATACCTACCGGACACCATGTTACACAGCGAATGGAGAGGTCTCTATACTCTGCCGCTATGCTGCTTGTGTGGGTTACACTGTATGGTCACTGAGGGCGAGGCGATAGGCTACTACCTGCTCTTTAGTGGTGGTGATGAGGATCCCTCGACCAAGCAACTGTTGAGCTATGGGTATACGTCCACTGTGCTGATGCTGTTATCCTTCATAGACAAGTGTATACTTTGTGTCTGCACCACTGCAGTCCTTGTATGTTCTATACGGATGTATTGCACTCCGATTGCTTGCTGATATTATGTTTCCATGACTGTCTACCATGTACTATGCTTGGACTTGGCATCTGGACTTTCCATGTCTACAACTGCATTGCACTATCCCTGACTCTGCGTATGCTTTGTATATGCGCCACTACTGTCTTTTGCTTGTCTTCCAATAAAGGTTTAAAAAAAAAAAAGTGGAGGAACCTTTGAGGACCTTGAGTCGATGGTGCAGGACTATCTGAATGACTCAACAGATGTCTATGTTAATGCTGAGCCATTGGCGTATTGGCATGGGAAAAAAGAATTGTGACCACAGCTCTCCAACCTGGCTATAAACTACTTGTCTTGCCCACTCGCAAGCATGTCTTCTGAACGTGTTTTCAGTGCTGCTGGTGGCATTGTAACTCCCAAACGGAGCCGCCTCTCACCCAAAAATGTGGAGAGGTTAACAATGATCAAGATGAATCAGCACCTCATACCACCAGATTACAAAGTACGAGAAAGCACGCCGCATGAAGACGAGGAGGACAGCAACGTAGATGAGGGAATTTGTTCTCTGTTCGGTGACACTGACCACCTCACCCTGCCTGAATTCGCAGAGTATGATGACGAACTCTTATTCTTATTCCCTGACACTGAGCCCTGAAAATGAGACAATGAATCAATAACTTTCTTTTTCGTCCTTATTCACTTTTATTCCTGTTTTTTATTGACACCAGACCGTATCCAGTTGATAGCGAGTCTTCCACAGCCCAAGACACAGAAGGAGGTACGTGCTTTTATTGGCCTCACTTTTTACTGCAGACAATGGATTCCTCAGTATGCATTTCTAGCCAAGCCACTGATACAGTTAACGACACAGGAGGCAGCCGTATCGACTGTCCTCCCTTGGACATCTGAACATACACTTAGTTTTAATGAATTAAAGAAAGCCTTATGCCAAGCACCTGTTCTAGCTACACCGAACTACAGTAAGCCTTTTACACTTTTTGTCACAGAACGTGATGGTACTGCATTATCTGTTCTCACACAAGATCAAGCAGGACAGTACAAGCCTTGTGCTTATTTTTCGAGCACATTAGATCCAGTAGCCCAGGCTTTGCCTGCGTGCCTCAAGTCAGTTGCAGCCACAGCTCTAGCTATCAGACAAAGTGATTCCATAGTATTAGGACACTCCTTGACAGTACAAGTTCCACACTCCGTGGAAGTTCTTTTAAACCGAACACAGACACAGCACTTGACCATTGCACGTTTAACAGGTTATGAACTGACACTGTTCCAGCCACACATAGAAATCAGACGCTGCAACGTTCTAAATCCTGCTACCCTGTTACCATCAGTTACTTCAAATCCTGCCACACATGACTGTGTGGTAAATAAATAATTAATTACCGCTTCTATTTTTCAGGATACTCTAATAACAGATAGCTCAATAAATAAGAGTCAAGATTCGAGGTAGCTGAAGTATACAGGCTTTAATCAGGCATAAAAGGACAGGAACAGGGCAGCCTGCATGGGAATAGGATGGCAGCTGCCGGGGGCAGGATCTGGGAATTGGCTGGCTTTTAATAACAGTGCATTAATATATATACTAAAAACAATTACATTGCATTCAATACAGTAGGCGTAGCAGTAGGCGGAGTTTGTAGCAGTCGCGAAAGATAAGGCATAAAGTGGGTGTAACAAGAGGTGTGTACAGGGCGTATACATAGACATGTGATGCAAACGTAACAGAATATGTCATAAATGGGGCGGAAACATGAAGGGGGCTACCTGAGCAGCTGGGACCTCTAACCTAGTGGTGCGCGTAAACTGGCAATGACGTGTTACCAGGGAGAACTGGGGGCTATGACTTCTGCACTAGAAGAGGAGACGAAAGTCCGGAGGGTCAGAGCGACATGTACCTAGGCATATCTAGTATCTGGTGTTTATAGTACATGTTGATAGAATCCAAAAGTTATCAGGGTAAAGGCTAACAGACACTAAGACTGGTGCATGCATTATTCTAAATGTATTGCATGTGCGAGGACAGTATTTCTCTTACATGGAGACATAAAGGCTAGACCATGACGGAAACTATTGATGCGATTCAGTAGCTTAGGAATGCAGAGAAGGAGGGCTGGACTGATAACTAGAAACATAACATACTCTTGGCAGACTGGGAGGCAGAGCCAGGCCTAGCCGGGCACTGCGAGGCATGAAAGTAAGTGAAGGGTCAGGGATACAGGTGGGGGCTGTATCGCTCCTCGGAGAGTTCAGGAAACAGGAGCTGAATCTGAGTCCGGGCCCTTTTGAGGCCTAGAAACGGGGACAATTCAATGAATTAACGTGCACACTGTAAAACGTGGCAACGTAGCTTTACATAGGCCTGATATTCGTTATATTCACGAGGACTGGAAACTGACATACTAGAGATGGACACAACTGTAATTGCGTCTTTAATTGATCAAAAGGGAATACATGCATATCGATCATGCACATATGACATAACATGGGGAACATGTAGGCACATATAACATGGCAAAATTTACTTTTCCACATTCCCTCCTTGTGCCCTACGTTTCCATCAGGAAACATCAATATTCATGATACCATCTATCATTTCATATAGCATCATTTGCTCGTCTCGAATTGTCTTGGAACGGGACTTAGGACTAGGAATACAAGAGGTAGCACAAATGCCGCAAATCGCAGGGCCACATTGTATACAGAGGCAGCAACTGAATAGGATCATTACTGCAATACCTAGAAATGACAATACTTTCCATCCCCAGGCAGATATGATACTCCAGAGCCAACCGGACCATGTCCAGGTGCCTGGATTCTGGTGTAACTGATGGGCAATTTTATGAAGTCTGGTTATAGCTGAATAAACAGACGGCGCGTTATTAGGAATGAAAATGCAGCAACTAGATCCGATGACTCTACATGCTCCTCCTCTATCGGCCAGTATGACGTCAAGAACGAGACGATTTTGGAGCACGACAAATCTCATAGCAGATTGCTCTTCGGTTAAGTTACCTAGAGCAGAAGTAGTCTCATTCACTACTGCTTCAAGGGTTCTGGTTAGTCTACGTATTAACTTACTATTCTGGATAGGTCCTATAAAGAAGAAGAAACCTTTATTGAAATCTTGATATTGTTCTAGAGTAGTTTCAGTTTGATCGACAATCGGGGACTCAATCTCCCTTTTATGTCTGACCTGTACTAGATGTGTGTTTCTATGATAATCAGATGGGGCTAGAAAAACTGGTGGCAGTAGGAAGGCAATGTAACATGTTTCATCCCAATCGAGGGGCAGACGAACATGTGCGGTCTGACCACAAACAAAATAAGAATGACGTGATGCTTTGAAAATAGATTTCCCACTGTCACTATACTTGACAGTAGTAGTACAATCACTATGTCCTACATGTGCGGAACCATTCTTTCTGACACATAATTCGCCTTTGACTGGTAGTACTGAAATAGCAGGTAAGTCTGGAGTAGTATCAGACTGAACATTCAATACCATAAAATTCGAAGAATAATTACCTAAATTATATACTTCATTTTCTAGATCTAACCCTGTTCTATGGGGGAGACCTTGCTTGTCTGGAAAACATGTTCTATTCAGAAGGGACATATCATTTGAAGATGACGTTAACATGGACCATGCTCCACACGAACCATTATGTGAAAACGGATAAGGAAAGAGTGGCAGAACTCCCTTCGGTGTCTGGAAAGGGGGAGTCGACCACACACCCAACAATTAGTGGCATTGCTGGTCTGGTGTGAATAGTGTAACATTCGGATGAATGTATTATTACGCATAGCAAGACGATAGGATAGCTCGTGAGGAGGCAGATCACTAAATGTGTGCTCTACTGTAGCATTAGCAAACTTATTTATATGCGAAATTGGAAAACATAAATGTAATGCATAACTTGTGCAGGTAACCATCAAACTTAGAAACAATAGGAAACTTAGAATGACGATACATCGTATAGAGTTTTGACTAACTCTCTCACTATGGGGGTCTATCTCATACATGTCAGGGACCTGTCTAACCGTTTCACCCGAGAGGGACTTAGACAATTAAACTGGCTGACTTATTTTACTAGACCGGAGCTTTAACTTATACTCCTGTTGCGGAGTTTTCTCTAACAGAGGAACTTTCAGTTCAGGATTCAAATCAGTGTCCGGTTTCAGGCAGTCTTTAGAAATGTCCTTTGCAAATGTTTTTTTTCGGACTCCATGGAACTTCTTTAGATGAGACAGATGGACCCACCCCTTGCGGCCCTCTAACTTCACGGCCGTGCGGGTGGTCAGGAGAACAAGTCGCGGCTCCTTCCAACGAGGCTCCAGCGGACTTGAACGATCAAAGTTCCTTACAAGGACGAGGTCCCCTGGTATGACCTTGTGGGGTTTCACTTCAGTATTGTCTGGAAATGCAGCGGCAACCTGTGAACGACAAGAGTGTAGGGCAGACATCAAGGAAGCTAGGTAATCTGTCAACATATTGCTGGAAACATCTGTAATACTGCGGGGTCTAGGTGTACCCCACATATTTGGGGGGCGGCCGAATATGACCTCATAAGGGGACAGACCTGATCTGGAATGTGCGACCATTCTCATGTAGAATAAAGCAACTGGCAGGGCAACTAGCCAGTCTACACCTTTCTCTTTACATGTCTTAGCAATACGGATTTTCAGGGTTTGATTATGTCTCTCTACGAGACCGGCTGCTTCAGGATGGCGCACACAATGGAACTTCCACTGGTACCCTAACAGAAGGGAAACATGTTTCATTAACTCGGATGAGAATGGCTGGCCGTTATCAGAATACACGACCCTAGGGAGTCCATAACGGGGAAAAAATTCACGAACCAACTGCTTGGCAGTGGTCGCTGCTGTGTAATCTGGAACTGGATATGCTTCTGTCCACCTGGACAAAGCGCATACAACTACGAGGACATACTTGAAACCTCGACATCGCTCCATCTGAATATAATCCATCTGGAGGACTTCAAAAGGGTGGTCAGGAGGTTGGAATCCACCTTGTTCCACCGGGACACTTTTACCTGGATTGAACTGGCAACATATCATACAGGTACGGACTTTCTGCTTGGCTGCAGCTCGTAAATGCTTGTTGAACCAGAGGTTCTGTATACTGTCTAACATGGCTTTTTCTCCTAGGTGTGCTGGACTATGTGCGGTATTGATAATGACTTGAACCATGGAGTCGGGGAGAAACCATGTGGCTTTTCCCTTCGTCACCCATCCCTGATCTGTCTGGACCCCTCCTTGTTCGGACCATTTCTTGATTTCTTCAGGAGTAGCATGTAACTGTATGTCTATGACATCTTGTGTAGGGTCCTTAACTGTCATACAGGTAGTCTGTTCTGGAGTGGATGTCTGTGTCTTGTTAACTGGAATGTCTGGTGTCTGAGCTGTAAGCTTGGCTGTTCGATCTGCTAGATCGTTACCTTGGGAAATGATGTCAGTAACTTTCGTATGTGCCTTGCACTTCATGATAGCGATAGCTGTCGGTAAATGTATTGCATCTAACAGAGCTTGAATGAGGAGACCATGCTGAATCTTGGTTCCATGAGAAGTCATGAAACCTCTCTCCTGCCAGAGTACTCCGAAGTCGTGTACAACTCCGAATGCGTAACGTGAATCTGTATATGTTTACTTTCAGGTTCTTGGCACGTATGCAGGCTTGGGTCAGAGCAACTAGCAATGCTGCTTGAGCAGACAGGGTGTCAATACGACGTGTTTCTATAACTTCGGTTTCAGTAGTCACTGCGTACGCGGCTGCTAGTTCTCCTGTACTAGTTCTCATACATGAACCGTCCACATAAAGTGTCAGGTCGGGGTTAGGTAATGCAATGTCTGTCAGATCTTGTCTTGGCTTAGTCATAGTATTAATGACTTCCACACAGTCATGTGTGGCAGGATTTGAAGTAACTGATGGTAACAGGGTAGCAGGATTTAGAACGTTGCAGCGTCTGATTTCTATGTGTGGCTGGAACAGTGTTAGTTCATAACCTGTTAAACGTGCAATGGTCAAGTGCTGTGTCTGTGTTCGGTTTAAAAGAACTTCCACGGAGTGTGGAACTTGTACTGTCAAGGAGTGTCCTAATACTATGGAATCACTTTGTCTGATAGCTAGAGCTGTGGCTGCAACTGACTTGAGGCACGCAGGCAAAGCCTGGGCTACTGGATCTAATGTGCTCGAAAAATAAGCACAAGGCTTGTACTGTCCTGCTTGATCTTGTGTGAGAACAGATAATGCAGTACCATCACGTTCTGTGACAAAAAGTGTAAAAGGCTTACTGTAGTTCGGTGTAGCTAGAACAGGTGCTTGGCATAAGGCTTTCTTTAATTCATTAAAACTAAGTGTATGTTCAGATGTCCAAGGGAGGACAGTCGATACGGCTGCCTCCTGTGTCGTTAACTGTATCAGTGGCTTGGCTAGAAATGCATACTGAGGAATCCATTGTCTGCAGTAAGAAGTGAGGCCAATAAAAGCACGTACCTCCTTCTGTGTCTTGGGCTGTGGAAGACTCGCTATCAACTGGATACGGTCTGGTGTCAACTGCCTACCCCACTTGGACAGTAAGTGGCCTAAGTAGATCACTTGCTGGACACAGAACTGGAGCTTTGAAGGGGACACCTTGTGCCCCATCTCGGCTAGGAAATACAGAACTGTAAGTGACGCACGCTCGCAGTCACGTTCAGAACGGGCTGTGATCAGTAGATCATCGACATACTGGAGCAGGGCAGTGTCTGATGGCATGTGAATGTTGTCTAGTTGTCTTTTAAGTGCTTGACTGTAAATACTAGGACTTTCTGTGAAACCTTGAGGAGCTCGTGTGAATTTATAGCTCCTTCCATTTAAACAAAAACCGAAAAGGTACTGGCTGTCTGGATGAATGGGAACACTGAAAAATGCATTCTTGAGGTCGATAACGGTGAAAAATGTAGCTTCAGAATCAATAGCTGTCAATAGGGATGAAATATCTGGGACTACTGGATACTGGGGTATGATACATTTATTAAGTTCTCGAAGGTCAATCACTAATCGATATACTGGAGGTGCATTTGGATCAGTACGTTTCATGACTGGAATGATAGGAGAATTACATACATTGGAGTCAGTTTCTACAACCACTCCTTGAGCAATGAGCTCATCAATAATTTTGGATAAGGCTGCTACAGCCTCAGGTGGCAATCTATATTGTCTGATTCGTGGCAAGACTATACCTTGCTTGAGAGTCACACGATGGGGTGTGATGTGCATAAAACCTACATCAGTTGGACCTTGCGCCCATAAATGCTGCGGTACATTGGATAATCTTGGATCAAAATCGCGTAATACATAGTGACCTTTAAAGTCACGCAAAAACAATCGTATTCCTTCTGGAGAGCAGCAAATTACTGCACCTAATTCTTTCAATGTTTTAATGCCTAACAAATTTTCTGGACATGACTTCGTAAGTAACAAATCAGTAGTTCGGGACAATGGACCAACTTCTAGAGTAACTGGCTTTGAAATTTTGTTAACAATAGGCTTTCCTGAAAATCCAAGGGAAACATTTCTAGAGCCTGAGAGCGGAGCCCCTGGAACCTCGTCATGACTGATAGTAGTCCTACTTGCCCCTGTATCAATCAAAAACTTTCTGTCTTTCCCTAATACTTGACTGTGTACATAGGGACCCTCTTGATCTACAGGTATCTCGATGAGAGGCAAGCCTACCTCCCTCTCTAGGCTGTTTCATGAATACTGTTGATATTCTGGATACTCTGTCTGGGCATACTGGTACATTTGCTGTGTAACATGCTGTGTTGCAGCGATAGGCTGCGGAGCTGGAACTGTCTGTTGTGCATTCTGTGGTGACTGAGAAATCTGTGAAACTTGTTCTTGTCTAGGCGGACGTGGTCTTTCTTTAGTCTTACCAGTAGCTATGTTGTGTTTCAGAACTGCACACTCGTTTATAAAATGACCTGGCTGTTTACAATAATTGCATGTCCCTTTAACGGGAGCTGCAGGATGACTGGCTTGATTCGGACCCCTCTTCTGACTGTCTTGTGGAACAGATTGTGCAACTAGTACTTTCATTTTCGTGTCTTTCATACGTCTCCTTTCGTGTTCTTGCTCTTCCCTGATTCTATTCTGGTGATACTGGAGCATTTGAAGCATTTGAGACGGGGTACTAGCTTGCCAGGTACTTTCGACTTTCAAAACTCGATTTTTAACTTGTGGGCTTGAATTCTCGACTAGTTTAGTAACAAAAAGATGAGGGTATGACTCGCTACCTGTCTTCAAACCACTGTTAATAATAAAACATTTTTCAAATCTAGAATAGAAATCACTAGTGTCTTCATCCTGTTTCTGTTTACATGCTGAGATTGCATCCCAATCTTCCTTTTTCGTGGTTAATAACCTTGGCAAAACTTGTATCAATAACTCGGGCAATTCTTTACATTTGTCCCCAAGACCGGTACCTGGTACTCGTATTTTATCTTCAGCTTCTAGAGCTGTCCAATCTATCTTTTTCTCTCCCACCTCCCATTCTTTTTCCTTGAGTTTTTCATATACCCCTGCGGGCAACAGGACCTTTAGCATTTTAATGACATCTGGATACGTGTATTCTCCCATACGGAGCATGTTTTTTAATTCTCGATGGAACGCTGCTGGATCTTTGTCGTGACAGGGAATTAATTTCTTCATCTCTAAGAGTTCCATCTTTGTGATAGGGGTGTAAACAAATACTCGTTGCATTTCACCACCCGTTGTCCTAACTGGGTGTACTTCTCGTAACGGATGCTGTCTATCTATGTAAAATGGTTTACTTTCTGGAGGTGAGACGTGAACAAAATGCGGATTCAGAAACGTTCTATATTTGTGGCGCTGTTCTAGAATGACACTAATTAAATCGGTACCTAAACCTTTCCCTCTATACTGGAGCAACTCGTTCAGAACATCATGTAACGGACCTGGATCAGAATGTTGTCCCTCATACAGTGTAATGAGGTGCTGGATCATATACATACCCACCAGTCGCTGCTCGGCTGGGGGCAGTTTCAGAAACATTTGTGCCACTATTTCATCTGGAAAAGTGGTAGAATCAGTAGTCCATCGGACTGCTGATCGGGCTAGTTCTAGTTCATGCATGGTACTAAGTTCACTATAACCGATACGTGATTTCAGAATGTGATCGGTGGCTTGAAATACTTGTTCAAGATTCTCTTGTTCTAGTGCTGGAAGGTGAAAAACTTTCTTGTGTTCTAGGCGTGAATGTCGGTCTAGAAGTCTAGATTTACCTACATACGCTATTCTGGCGGTATTCTCGTCTTCTACCTCTTCAGTATCAGTGTTGTCTTCTTTCTCGCTTACTTGTGCTGCTTTGCGTTTCTCGTGTAACCTTATTATTTCCTTACGAATTTTCTTGTACATACTCTCTATACTACTGAGTGTCTTGTGTCTTCCCTCGGCTATATGATCACTCCACTTTGTCAGAATTCTCATTTTGATCGGATCTTTAGTCGGACAATCTTGTTCCCTTACTAAACAATTGATTAGAAATTTTAATAGCATGAGCTGGGTCTCAGCTTTCCTTAGAGACATGATTTCGCCAATACTTTCTGGATCGTCTCCTGTACGGATGAAACGATATATTCTGTCTAGATCTTCTTTCATATTCGGTAGGGTGTCCAAATACTCGGTCACCCGTCTTACACGCAATGAATATATAACCATATTATCATCGCCTGGGACTGGATCATAACGGCATTCGGTGAGAGCTCGTCTGATATCTGCAACGGACTGATATTTGGGCGTACGCTGTAACGCACGTTCATGTAACTCGACTAACGTTACACGTTTGTGTGGCGGCGGGGTACCAGGAGGACCTCCCCCCGCGGCCCCTATACTAGAATCGTCGACTGATACTCTTCGTGCTGGCAGAGTGACCGATGTAGCGGGAACTTGTACTTCGGGCTGGACCGGGGGTACCGTAACAGGTGCTGTAACAGGTGCCCCGGTGGCTGGAGGAACAGGAATTACATTATTTACAGGAGCTGGCGGAACAGGATTTGCATATTCTGGGACTGTGTCGTCCAAATAGGACGAGAGAAAAATATCAGCTGCGGTCGGTTTGTGACGTAGCTTAATCGGAACCAATGTCGGCGGAAAATTACATGGTGCTTCCGGGGTTGCTTTTGGCAAGCCCTCGGCAAGAAGAGGATACATACCCTTAATAAGGGCATTTCTCTGTCTGTCTGACTGTTCGGCTTTAACTCGTTCACCTACTTCGATTAATTCCCTTTCTTGGGCTCTTTCTGAGGATTCTCTACTTAATTCTAACTTTCTGATTTCTTTTTCGGTTCTTTTATGAGATTCTTTGCGCCATAACTCGATGGCATCTTTCTGGGACTGTCTGGATTTCTTTTTCCATAATGCTTCTTCTACTCGCATGATGCACTCGGCATCCCATGTACCTGATACAGGCCATCTATATTTCTCTTCTAGATCTTTAGTATACTCGACCCATAAGTCTAGATATAATATGGCACTTATGCCATGCTTATGATACATAAAATGACCTGGACTGTCCCTAGGCGGGACAGGAACTGCTTCTTCGAGCAGACCTTTTCTGGTTTTTAACTGACGTAACTTCGAGAACAGAGGCATGACTTAGACTGGAATCTGGACACAAATACAATACACGATAAACACAATAATAACTTGAAAACAAATCACTCATACCACGACATTGAAAACACATGAAATAACATTTAAAACAACAGTTCGGACAGAATATTACCTGGAATACTGAAAACAGAAACACATGAATTTCTCGAGAGCAGAACAGAACTTACTGGAATGACTAGATGCACTGCTAAAACAGTACGAAACTTACCGGTCTCATAAAGAGACACGTCAGGACCCGCATCCACCTAGGTGGACACTTCGTGTTGGATCTGTGTACCCAAACCCACGGACCAGAGACAAATTAATTGACCCTGTCTAGATACTACCCCAGCAATGGTACTCACCGGGCAGCAAGAACGGAAGGCCTCGGACTGGACTGGACTGCTACGACGACGGACGGACGAACTTCGGACTTCAGTTACAGGTGGGCCTCCGGATACCTCGGACCTTGGACTCTCGGCTTGGGCTCTGGTCGGGACTCGCCGCGTTCCTCCACCGCCTCGTCTGGACGCTGGACCGCAACCTCCGTCTCCTCCGTGGGCCTGAGGGATACTTGAAGCAGAAATATCTGCACGTGGCCGGTATGGTTCCGTCACGGCTGCAGAGGATCAGGGGGCCTGCGTGGCTTCTCCGGCGCGTGGGGAAAGGGCAAGTCCCTATTCGGGCGCCATTATGTGGTAAATAAATAATTAATTACCGGTTCTATTTTTCAGGATACTCTAATAACAGATAGCTCAATAAATAAGAGTCAAGATTCGAGGTAGCTGAAGTATACAGGCTTTAATCAGGCATAAAAGGACAGGAACAGGGCAGCCTGCATGGGAATAGGATGGCAGCTGCCGGGGGCAGGATCTGGGAATTGGCTGGCTTTTAATAACAGTGCATTAATATATATACTAAAAACAATTACATTGCATTCAATACAGTAGGCGTAGCAGTAGGCGGAGTTTGTAGCAGTCGCGAAAGATAAGGCATAAAGTGGGTGTAACAAGAGGTGTGTACAGGGCGTATACATAGACATGTGATGCAAACGTAACAGAATATGTCATAAACGGGGCGGAAACATGAAGGGGGCTACCTGAGCAGCTGGGACCTCTAACCTAGTGGTGCGCGTAAACTGGCAATGACGTGTTACCAGGGAGAACTGGGGGCTATGACTTCTGCACTAGAAGAGGAGACGAAAGTCTGGAGGGTCAGAGCGACATGTACCTAGGCATATCTAGTATCTGGTGTTTATAGTACATGTTGATAGAATCCAAAAGTTATCAGGGTAAAGGCTAACAGACACTAAGACTGGTGCATGCATTATTCTAAATGTATTGCATGTGCGAGGACAGTATTTCTCTTACATGGAGACATAAAGGCTAGACCATGACGGAAACTATTGATGCGATTCAGTAGCTTAGGAATGCAGAGAAGGAGGGCTGGACTGATAACTAGAAACATAACATACTCTTGGCAGACTGGGAGGCAGAGCCAGGCCTAGCCGGGCACTGCGAGGCATGAAAGTAAGTGAAGGGTCAGGGATACAGGTGGGGGCTGTATCGCTCCTCGGAGAGTTCAGGAAACAGGAGCTGAATCTGAGTCCGGGCCCTTTTGAGGCCTAGAAACGGGGACAATTCAATGAATTAACGTGCACACTGTAAAACGTGGCAACGTAGCTTTACATAGGCCTGATATTCGTTATATTCACGAGGACTGGAAACTGACATACTAGAGATGGACACAACTGTAATTGCGTCTTTAATTGATCAGAAGGGAATACATGCATATCGATCATGCACATATGACATAACATGGGGAACACGTAGGCACATATAACATGGCAAAATTTACTTTTCCTCAGTCTGTCTTTCTTTGTTTTGCACAGTTAATTTAATTCAAACTTTAATCACCTAATCACAAAAACAAGCCCATCAGCAGAACTGTCTTCACTTGTTTGCTTATTGATTTGAAGGTGCCGCAGTCTGCATTCCTCAGGTTCACAAGTTCAGAAGAACATGCTCCTCTATCCTCCTCCTCCAGACTCCTATTTTCCTCAAAGCAGAGGGCTGGATTACGCCCAATGAAGAAAGACTCAGCACTTGTGGGGGTGTTCTACTTCTTTGCGGGTGAGTTGACGGCTCTGGGGCCATTGCTGTGAAGCTCTAATACCGGATAAAAGTGGTTTGGACCAAATCGGAGGCGGACATTTTTTGCCGTTTTTGCTGACTTGCTTGCCTTTGAGGTGCACTTTGGCGGGGTTCCGGGTGTTTGTGGGTGAGTTTTGGGGTCTGGGAGCACTGCTGGGACAGTCTAATCTTGATTGCATTTGCTTTTCAGGAAATCCGTGGTGGAAAACAGGAGTTATGACCTAGCTGCACAGCGCGTTTGGACCGAAGGCCGAGAAATATTGTAAGTATGAGATTTTCCTTTTTGGCTGTTTGGGGGTGTTGTGCTTTTTTGCGGGTGGGTTGGCGGGTCTTGGGGCATTCCTGGGTAGGTCTAATACCGGATACAAGTGGTTTGGACAAAATCCATGCAGAATTTTTTTTTGCTATTTCGGACATTTTGCTCAATGTAGTGTTTTCGGGGGCCTGTTTGGGGGGCTTCCTGGTGTTTGTGGGTGGGTTTCGGGGTCTGGGAGCACTGCTGGCTATGGATACTTTAGTTTGCAAGAGGTTTGAAGCCAATCCATGGTGGCAGAGGGGAGTTAGGGCCTAGCTGCAGAGCGCGCGCGGAGTGATTTTGGAAATTGGCAAGAAAATGACTGTGACCATTTTTGTACTTTTGCTTTTTGGCTGTTTGGGGGTCTTTTACTAGTTTTCTCCTGGGTTGACGGCTCTGGGGCCATTGCTGTGAAGCTCTAATACCGGATAAAAGTGGTTTGGACCAAATCGGAGGCGGAAATTTTTTGCCGTTTTTGCTGACTTGCTTGCCTTTGAGGTGCTCTTTGGCGGGGTTCCGGGTGTTTGTGGGTGAGTTTTGGGGTCTGGGAGCACTGCTGGGACAGTCTAATCTTGATTGCATTTGCTTTTCAGGAAATCCGTGGTGGAAAACGGGAGTTATGACCTAGCTGCACAGCGCGTTTGGACCGAAGGCCGAGAAATATTGTAAGTATGAGATTTTCCTTTTTGGCTGTTTGGGGGTGTTGTGCTTTTTTGCGGGTGGGTTGGCGGGTCTTGGGGCATTCCTGGGAAGGTCTAATACCGGATACAAGTGGTTTGGACAAAATCCATAAGGAAAAGCCTTTTGGCACTTTTTGTAACTTAGGGTTCGTTAGGGTTAGCCCTAGCAGCAGGATTGCATGTGTTTTGGGGTGTTCTAGATTTTTGCAACTGAGTTCTGGGGTCTTAGAGCACTCGTGAGAATGTGTAATTTTGGTTGCAAGTCATTTGAAGAAAATCAATGGTGGGAATGGGGGGTTTTGGCATAGTTAAAGAAAGCCTTTGCCACTATTCTTAACTTAGGGCTTGTTAGGGTTAGCAGTATTTCTATTGCATGTGTTTGGGTGGGGGGGTTTTCGAGTCTTGGAGCAATGCTGGCTATGGATACTTTTGCTTGCTTGCAAGTGGTTTGAATACAATCCACGGTGGGTAAGGGGGTATTTGGGCCTACTTTTACTTTCAAAGTACGTTTTGTCACCAGTTTTCTGCTAGGCCTCGTTTTTTGAGATCTGATTGGGGGTCTTCTACATTTTTGCGACTGGCTTTAGTAAGGGTCTGGGTGGGAGCACTGCTGGGAAGGTCTAATTTTGTTCTAAAACACAGTTTACAGTACACCTAGCTTGAGGGGAAAGATCCGCTAAATTAATTTGGCCATACTTATTTATCCTTCAAAAGGTGACTCAGACAGAGTACGCACTTTCAAAAATATTGTACTGTCTATTAGGAAAATCAAAGTGTGACTTTTTGCACCACACAGCGTACATACCTTATATTTATTTATCAGTGGTGTTGTAATAGCACTTCCTGTTTTTCGTTCAATAATTACAGGCCGGGTTTCAGTCTGTGCAATGGGGAAAAAAGGATGGAGTCAGGCTTCACATTAACGAGCCGCAATTCAGCATCCGCCAGGCCGGCAGTGGACAGGGTGTCTTCTGGTCACCAACATTGATGGACGAAGCGTCAGCTGGAATGGAGGAGTGCCGCTAATAAGAGGAATTGTTTGCTGCATGCAACTTACTTACCAAATTCAACAGGACAACTACAACAACATACAGATACAGTATCCATTGTTTTCTTCTATGAGTGTGACTGCATTTCTTGGATCTCTCTCTGCTTCTAAATTGATCCCTACAGCCATTCTATAGGTTTTACTTCAGCAAATTTTTAAACCTAATTTAATGTAAGAAGTGTTTCTCTGAGTGCCGAGATAGGTAAGTGAAAACGCTGCAGCCCTGTACTGTCGCATTCTAGTACTACTTACTTTTCAGTAACAATGCATGCAGTAGGGCATGCACTTCCTTTATGTCACTTAAAAGATTTATGGTTAGCTTTGTACCCAAAGATTTCTTTATCTTCAATTATTGTTTGTCCATGCTGTGCTTTTTTTTTCTTCTCTCAACAAAACCTACCCAAAAAGAAACCCCCATTCCCATCCATTTTCCAAACCCTAACCCTCTTCCCCGGGCTGTGTGGTTTTGCTTGATGTGTGACTAAATGACATCAATAATTCCAAACACTTGCTGGGGAGGATAAGGTCATAGCAACAGGCTGGTGAAGGAATCCGAGGATATTTTGTAGACTTACTCAGCTTCAGTACTATTTCTTGTAGTAGTAGCCAATGCCAAAGAAATTCAACGCAAGTACTAGTTATACTTTCAATACTTTACCATTTGTTAGGCTACATTGTGGCACTGTTCTAGTGTACTGTCACCTGCTATATTCTCTATCGTACCGTTGTAATGCTACAGTAAGGACAAACCAGGTTTCATTTTCTTTTTTTCCATAGGCATGCAACTGCCACTGTGTCACACCACTAGTACCACCGCAATGAGGACATTTCATCCGCCCAGGATTCCCAACCTTAATCCCCATTTCCCGTGGAGCCAGCCCTGGGCCTAGCCCTACTTTCAAACACAAATTACAGGTAAGATAAGCGTTTGGTGGGAGGTAGTATAATGGAGTATTAGGACTAGACGAGAGATTGACGGTAGTACTACTAAAGTCCTAGAACTCTTCAGGAAAACAAACTTACTGTTAAACCCCCACCCACCAGACTCAAAAGCAGTAAAAAACGGTTATGGTCAGATAAAGTTTCAAAAAGTATATTTTTGTAGCCCTAACAAAATAATCTCCCTCAAGACCCTCCGTAACCCCAACGATTGTCTTTCAAAAGTCCCAAAAAGAACCCAACTCCCAAATCCCACCTCCCAAAAGTCTCTAAAAAAGGGGCAAGGGACACTACGGCAGGATGCTTTTCACTGTAGCGGCCAGGGCATCATACTCCTTGCGGAGGGTGGCATGGTCGAAGCGGAGGCCCTCCACCAAGTTCTTATAGGTTAAGACCTCCTGCTCCAGGTAGGACACTCTGAGGGATAAGCGGCGCTGGCGTGCCTTGCAACTCCTGTGGGGGGCAGCTGATGTCTTTGCTGCTAGTCGGTGGCGGTTGGCTTTGGTAGCCCGGCTCTGTACCGCTGGAGCACTGCGCTGGCTGGCAGCCCGTGGGGGCACGGAGGAGGATGCAGCTGTCCCAGTGGATGTTGTTGTTGTACCGGTAGACTGCGTGTCCTCCTCCTCCAGGGCCACCAGCCGCCGATATTCAGCGACAGTGGCATCCAGCCTCCGTTGCCGGGCCATTCGAGCCAGCTCCCTCCTTGATGGTCTGTTTGATTTGGAAGGAGCAACTATATGAAGAAAGAAAGACATAGTCTGTAACCAATGCTCCTTAAGATTAACACAAAATGATTGAGCAGAAAGTTGTGTCACAGTACAAGTAGCAAATTGAAAGCACAGTACATAACTATTGAGGACAGTATCTATCTAACCTCCCACTTCTTCATCCTTGCTCTAACATTAGTGGGAGTTTAAGGAACAAATTCTACGAGCACTATGGACTTCCATTACAGTCGACTATGACAGTACACCAGTCTTATTCTTCTTCTTCTGTCTTGTTTAGGAAAATTGGTACGTTATCTTATGCAAGCCGGCATAATGCCAGCGCAGTGAACTTGCACCCGAGAAAAACAGACGCACACCATGATGAGTGAGACAGACTTGCGTTACTGTACCGGTCCAGTACATGCAGGTGGTGAAGCTCTTACTTTTCTATTACGGGTGGCACTGAGAATACTCTGTTAAAAGGGCTACTGCTTAATTAATTTAGTTTTCACCCTACAGTGCAAATGAGTACTAGAAAAGGAAAATGAAGAAGGTAAATAATCTGATTATCTATCACTTCACATGGGATGTATTTGACGACATATGGGATGACTTTAGGTGCTTTGCTTATTATTGAGTGAACAGTGATACACCCACACATGAATGACGTACTACTACTAAACTAAAGTTATTAAGAGAGGTAGGGAGTGTCCACCGTAATAACCGGATATATGCTGTGCTTGCAGTTGCAATACAAACTACTGCTACTATTCATGGTAGTATTTGGACAAAATTACAACTTCTTTTCCTTGCCTTTCCTACACTGGAACGGACGTGCGGGTGCGGTGTTACATGCTCTTCAAAGTAACACTTAGTTCATCCAGTGACCGTCTACTTTCTCTAGATACACATATGCGTATAGAGTCAGATAATACCATGATCCAGGCATCCATCCATTCAAAGTATATGCACACATACAGTTTCTGTTTCACCCACCCAGGCTGTTCTCCTTCCACCCATCCTTGCTTCATCATTCACCCAGCCATGCACCATACCATATTCTTTCCTTCCCAGCCACCTCGGGGACCAAGCAAACACATATCATTCTTCTTTGCCAGTCATCATTAAATTTCTCGTCCTTCCACACTTACTTACACCCTTCTTTCGCTTTTCGTTCATCCCATCCATCAAGTTCATCTCAGATCTTATTGGGATTCTTCTCGCCAAAAACTTCACAGCAAAGTCGAAGTACATTTAGAGGAGGCTACTACCTGGTTGATTTATAATACACCCGTGCAGAAAGCACACTATGCAGTCTTCAATCTCAATAAGTAAGGAATATATAGCTTACCTCTGCCCGCCACCACCGTGTGAACCCTCACAGGCACGTCCGGCACTTGCACCGCCTCCTCCCCAGAGTTGTTCCCCTCGTCCAATACCACCACCTCCGCGCTGGCCCCGCCATCAGATGTTCCACCTACAAAGTACATTTAAGAATGTTAGAATACACCACTCACTACTATATAATATTTGGTCTAGGAGTAATAAAGAAATGTGAAAAAAACAGAATACAATGTAATAATTTGTGACTGTCTACTCTAAAGTAAAAGTGTCCCTTTTTCCAGGGAAGGCTGTTGTCTTGCTGCACTTTTTGGCACAACTGATGAATGCTTGCTTTTTATTTTTAACACGCACCACTTTTTCTCCTAACAGACAGAAGCTTGACTTCTAAGAACACGAGCAGGATCAAGTTCAAACCAGGTGAGAGCTCGGCTCGACCACAAGAAATGTGTCCAATTAATCGTCAGCACTAAGCACTTTTCCATTTTCAGTTAAACGTTTAGTTTTATGACAAAGTTGATTTTAATAAATTTGTTTACTTTTAATAAAGCTTTTAAACTTAAATAGACTCTGTGGTTTTTGGTCCTCCAGACTAGAGTGGATGAGCTAAAGGTTTTGGAATTTTTGCAAGCATGAGTCCGTGCCTCTGACACTTCTTGACTCTGACTCTGTACTCTTGTCCTGCGTTGGATAATCTTATCATCATTGGGGATCAATCATCGGTGACTTTGGGAGCTAAATGACTCTGCCACACTATCTAGTCAGTAAGGAGATTGGGGGTTCAACTACATAGTCTGTTATCACTGAGGTATGTGGAAAGTCTAACAGCACCTATTATAATTGATAAGCTAAGCAATGCATTATTTAGTGTCCATAGTTCTGTTTGTGCAGATTTGTCCCTGCAACAGTAGTAGAATGGATTGTCCTACTATCCAAACCAAAAGTAAAGTAGTATCTTATTCTTTCTTGGTGGTCATTCACCTTTTTATTGTTGGCAATTGTCAAAGCATAAACATTTAGAAGACTTGAAAAGACATTATGGACAATCCCAGAGGACTACAATCAGTGCATAGAGCTTTTGCTGACTAGAATGGGAGTCCAATGGAATTGCCAAATGTGCAATCTTAGTTAGCTACACAGACAGACTAATAAGAATAATCTAGTAATACCACAGGGAGTCATAGTCGAGGCAGGATAAGAATTTAGATCCAGTCTACCAGAAGATCGAAGACGATTTAGAAAAAATCGAATGAGGAACGCCAGGAAAAAATAGGTACTCTATGCTAAAATTAAAACTTACTTGGGCCAGCAAAGGAGCCCTCGCCTGCCCGATCCTGGCCTGCATCCTGAACAGCACCGTCCTCCTCCTCCTGTGTCCTCTTGCCCCTGGGGGGAGCTGATGTACAACATGAAAGAAAGAAAGACCAGAAAACATGGATGATATTTGTCAACCAAATCAAACATTTCAAAAGAACAATAACAAAATATTTTGGCGAAATAGCAAATAGACAACTATTCCACGGGATATATTGACCGATCTCATGTGGTCTACTACGTTATTAGTATTGCTTGATTTGCGGACCGTTGACTTGGAAAGTTCCTATGTAACTCACTAAACAAACTACTAAAAAGGTTTGCCTAGGCCTGGCAGGCAGCAGGCCGCAGCACGCGAAGTGACAGACAAAGTACATCGTGCTTGCAGATCAGTGAATACTCTAACTATCAATCCACCGACCACCACCACTATTTCTTCTTATAGCCATGTGTCTAAAGGAAGGACTGGACTAGAGTCTGTAGGGGCTGATTTAGAAGCCCCTTGTGGCTCTTTTGCTCCATTGTTGCGTGACTTTTGTGACGCAGCGGCAGAACAAAAGAGGCGCCATGGTGCGGCGTATATTAACAAAGTGACACATATGGGAGATGCATCACGTTGTAAAGCCCTGCGCCATCAGGGGGCGTTCCGGCGCAAGGGGGGGCGTTCCTGCGCAGGAACGAATCCTAAAAATGGCTGAGGGAAATCTACAAGATGTCAATCAGTCACTTTTAGGACAATGATGCGTGACTCAAACCCTGCGCCTGCTTGAAGCCGACGTACGGCTTGATGCAGCATTGGGGAGATAGGGCACCCCGGAGCATTGCTGGAGCTGCGCCATCGTTGGCACGCAACTCCAGCAATGCGCCGCCTTTACGGCACAGATGCGTAAGGCTTCTGTGACGTTTTGGGCCCATGGTGCGCCACATTGTAAATACGGCGCACCATGGGTGGTGGTGGCATGGCGCACAATTACTGGCGCATCCATGCTACTTTGCAGGGATGCGCCAGTAATTGAAAATCTGACCCTTAGTGTCTAGCATTACGCAGTTCTTTACACTGCACTCATACATAATTTCTCAGGCCAATGAAATGAACACAAAATAGAAAACAAATAAGCATAGTAGCAAGGCTACTGAGAAGGAGAGCAGTGCACCTGAAATGCATAGAAGATTTTGAAATATAATTTACCTACAATGTAATCGGCAGCATTATTGCTCTTGGTAAAAAACAAAAATTTGCAATATAATAACACACAGAGCGGGATATAACAGAGTAGTGATGAAATAGATAGAAATAGCTACTACTACTCACCAAGCCCAGGGATCTCGATGCCGAGCTCGTCCAGCAAGTCGCGTTCCCGGTCCATGAGATCCGTCCAGCGGTGGGTGGCCTGGTTATAGGTGCGCCGGACCCCAGAGTGTTCAAACATGGCCCGGCACACCTTCCCCCACCGCTTCCGGCGCTCCCGGATCCCGTAGCGATCCTGCCGCCTCCCATGATGGTCTTGGGGAGGCGGCGCTGGACGTGAAAGACTAGTGCGGCCACCTCCTCCACACTAAAAATCTCCCGATCTACAACTGTCTCCCCCCTCAAACGCCCGCACGGGAGCCGGGCACGGGGTGCGGGACCCTTCCCCTTTGCTGGCTTCTTCCCGGCTCCCTTTGCCATGGTCTGGGCAGAAAGGAAGCAAAATAAGAAAGAAGAAATAGAACAGGGAAGAAGAAAAGAAAAGCGTTTAAAAAAGTAGTTTAAAATTAACAAAAAGTAGCAGAAAACACAAAAATATAGAGCTAGAAAAATAGAGGGATAGATAATAAGTAAAAAAGATTTAAAAAAACTTCAAACAAGCAAAGGATGGCAGAGATTAAGAAAGGATACAGAGAGCATGCCCAGAACCATAGCAATGAATGAGAAACAAGATGGCCGCGCCCGTTCACGACCGCGTGGGTAAGTTCGCGCGAGATTTTCCTCGCGATCACACGCGAAATTGTACTAGCGAGCCGCACACTTTGCGAGATTACGCATAGCGCCCGGAAACGGAATTATGTCACGCATACAAGATGGCCGCGCCCATGTACGACCGCTAGGGTAACTTCGCAAACGTTGCTCTACAAGCGGCTTGCGAACACGCAAAAAATCACGCGAACAAACACGCCGCAAAAAAAACAAATTGTGTATTCGCACGAATTCGCGGCTTCCGAAATCGATCTCGCACGGATTCGCGCCCCGCAAATCGCGCGAAATTGCAGAAAAACGATTTTTGCTAAACTGAAAGCACTCAGCATGTGCAAAAGTTAAATCTTAACATTAGTAACCATTCACTCTAGTGCTTCCTGAGGGGCCCCTCCAGAGTTCAGTTGCCTATTTGCAACTATTCTATGACCCTGCTCTGACCCTCACAGCAGGCTCATAGAATAGCTACAAATAGGCCATAAAGGTCATGTGAAAAAAAATTGCACTGCAACAGAAAGCAAATTACAGATAAGGAAGGAAGCAGGTGCCAGCCAGACTGTAAGTTTAAAAATCAGTGACACATTAATCAACCCCAAATTAATTCATGGCAGTTGAAGCAGGGCAGGTGTGCTTGCAATTTTTCACCCCCATAATCTACAGTGATAAACCAACCAGAGGGTGGCAGTGAGGATGTACCAGAGGGTGGCATGGGTATACCAGAGGGTGGCAGTGGTGAAACAGAGGGTGCTGTGAACCTGTGATGATGAACCAGACGTAGAAACAACATAGTCGCGGCCGTTGAGAGCCGACAAGTAAGTTCGCAATTGCGAACTGGTACACAAACCTCGCGAACTGGCAGAAACCCTTGCAAACACAAAAAAACACAAAAATCCGCAAATTCGCGAGAGTTCGCGGATTTTGCGGATTGCGAATCCGTAAATACGCAAGTTCGCGGATTGCCAATCCGCAAAATCCACCCATGCTTACTTTCAACACTTCATAAATGACGTCCTGAAGGAATTCATTGACCAGTGTGCAAATGTGTACATTGACGACATACTTATTTACTCCGTGGATGAGGAAAGACATCAGGAACAAGTTAGAGGAGTTTTACAGAAGTTGAGAGAAAACAGATTGTTTGTAAAACTAGACAAATGCGCCTTCAACGTTTCTCAAGTGGAATTCTTGGGTTTTATCATTTCTCCAATGGGCATTGTCATGGATAGGAAAAAGATCGAGGCAGTGGTAAACTGGAAGTCCCCAGAGAGCGTCAAAGAAGTCCAAAGCTTTATTGGGTTCGCACATTTTTACCGGAGGTTCATTTGTGAGTTTTCACACAAGATCCTACCCCTCACTCGACTACTGAAGAAAGGACTCAAGTTTGAGTGGACAGCCGATGCTGAGGAGGCTTTTCAATCTCTAAAGAAAAACTTTATTTCCGCCCCAATTCTACAACATGCAGATCCAAGCGAACCTTTCTTTGTAGAAACAGACGCCTCAGATCAGGCTGTGGGAAGAGTCTTGTCTCGACGGAATAAGTTAACGGGCCAGCTGCACCCAGTTGCTTATAGGTCAAGGAAATTAACCCCGGCAGAAGTCACTTATACTATCACGGAGAAGGAGCTATTGGCCATAAAATATGCCTTCTAGGAGTGGCGACATCATTTGATGGGGGCACAACACCAAGTAACCGTATACACAGATCATCGGAACTTGAAATTCCTGAAGACGGCTAGAACTCTAACTCCAAGACAATTACGTTAGTCGCTGTATTTTGCCGACTATGACTTCGTCATAACTTACCGGCCGGGAGCACAAAATGGAAAAGCGGATGCCTTGTCTAGAATCGACATGGAAAATCAGAAAACTCCTTTGGAAAACCAATCAATAATCCCAAGTGAAAAGATTATTGGAGCAACAACTTCGATCAATCTTGAACATGGCATCATGGAAGCAATGGATGTGGAAACCATGCAAAAATGGGTGAAAGAGAAAGAAGGTAGAAGAATTCATCATCAACTACCTTACTTTCAAGAAGCCTCGTACATACCCACCAGAGAATTACAGCAACAGATTATAAAAGAATGTCATGATGCGAAATTAGCTGGACATAAAGGAGAGGCAAAGACCAAGGAACTGATCAAACAACACTATTGGTGGCCCGAGATGGCTAAAGACATTGAAGAGTATGTCAAGGCTTGTGAGATTTGCGCTCAAGGGAAATCTGAATGGCAGGCTCCAAAGGGATTGCTTTTGCCCTTGCCCACCGCACCTTACCCATTGCACACCGTTACATTAGATCTAATCACTGACTTGCCGCTCAGTCAAGGTTACAACACCATTCTAGTAGTTGTAGACTCCCTTTCGAAAATGGCACATTTCACAGCCCTAAAAGGAGTGCCAACGGCTAAACAATTGGCAACTCATTTTAGCACACAGATAGTGAAAATACATGGAATCGAGCTATCACCCAGAAACTGACGGTCAAACCGAGAGGGTGAATCAAGAGCTAGAACAGTACTTGAGATTGTTTCTTTTGAAACAAGAGGGAAACTGCTCTGACTTTCTGTGGGCTGCAGACTTCGCCCACAATAATGCCAAGAATGTTTCCACCGGGTTTTCCCCCTTTTATATTGTTAGAAGCGGCTGTCTCTAGTTGGCAGAGGTGTACACTTCTGACAAATAGGAACACACCTTTTCTAGTCAGGGCAAGGGGATCACACACTTAGATAACCCCTGCTCACCCCCTTGGTAGCTTGGCAAAGCAGACAGGCTTATCTCAGAGGCAGTGCGTTAAGCATTTATGACCACATACAGTAATAAAGTGAATACACTACAAATGGACACGACACAGTAGTATTATAAAAATAAGGATGTTTATATAAGGCTTAGCACAAGACCAAATAACGACAAAAATATACCACAATCTTAATAAATACTCTTGGAAGGAAAAATAATAGTTCAAGCACGGTTTCTTCTTAGCACAAAGTCTTTAGTAACAAAAGCAACTCTTCTTCTTTAAAACACAGTTCTTGGCAACAATGTAACCCACACGGGAGTCACACGACGTCGAGGCAAAGTTAATCCAAAGGTTCGGCGTCGACCGCGAGGAGCGCTACGTCGAGCCCGGAGTCGCACAGACCCCAACAACACAGTACCTTGGAAAAGTGAAGCACTCGATGATCAGCGGCGTCGAGATGTCCGGCGTCGCGTCTTCGGCGTCAATCGGGGCCTCGGAGTTGGGGCGATCTGCAGCGGCGTCGACCGAAGTCAGGCAGGAGCAGCGCTCACGAGATGAAGCAGGATACGGCGTCGTCGATGTCGATGTTGCAAGAGTGAGAAGCGCTCACGGCGTCGAGAGGGCTCGGGGTCGATGCGATCAGCGGCGGCGTCGACACAGGGTCACTTGGAGCTGGAGCCGACCTCGCTACTCACTGGCGTCGCTACTGACGTCGATCGGGCCCGGCAGCCGGCGTCGAAGGTGCGGGACACTGGAGCCGTTACTCACGATGTCGAGCTGGATTCGGCGGCGTCCGTCGGCGTCGAGATTGCTGGATTCTTCAGAGGTGCTGGATTTCAGGTTCCAGCAACAAGCACTTTTAGCAAAATAGATGAAGTCCTTTGGCCCTGTGACTTCAACAGGAGGCTGGCACTCTTCCAACCCTTGGAGATTTTCTTTAGCAAGTTTGAGAGTACACACTCAGTTCCTCTCTCCTGGTTCCTTGGCAAAAATAAAGAAGCAACTGCAGGATTCCCCCAACAAACAGCACTCTGGCAGAAGGGGTAGGCAGTCCTTGGATCAGCAGGCTTCTTGTCCTTGGTTCAGGTTTCCTTGTCAGAAGTGATCTAAATTCTTTGTTCAGGGGTCCTTCTCTTATACCCCTTTTTGGCTTTGATCCCTTTGTCCATGCAGGGGAATTTCCCCCCATCTTGGGTTTGTTGTGGGTGTTGCCAGGCCTAGGCACCTGGCGTATTCACTGTGCAGGGCAGAGTCTTCAGCCGCCCAGCAGGAGTGGAGCCAGCATTGTCACTGGCAGGGGCAGGGCCATCAGTTGCCCGGCAGGAGGTGGGGCCAGGAAAGTCCCTGGCAGGCACAGAGTCATCAGTCGCCTGGCAGGGGGGCAGAGCCAGCATTGTATCAGGCAGGGCAGGCTATCAGGAGCTACTCTTCCCCTACTCTCAATGCAAATGCCCCACTCATCCCACACTGACTCATTCAGACCTCTGGAGCCACCCAGCTCCTGTCACACGCACACCAGAACCAGCAGAGACCGGTAGACAGTTAGACAAGAAAATAGCTACTTTCTAAAAGTGCTATTTTCAAACACAGAGTCCAAAAACCATCCACACAAACGGATGCGTTATTAAACCCTGAGTTCAGGGATACCAAACTCGACATTGCACCATGCTCCCCGAGCCCGCTAGGATTATAGCATTAATAATCCTGGCAGCCCATTCTAACTGATGGAGAGCAGGTTACCTTACAATAGTGAAAAACGAATATGGCTGTAATTCACTATTAGGACATGCCAACCTTGTCAGGCTTGTCCTACCTTATGCTTACAATGCACCCTGCCCTTGGGCCTACCATAGGGGTGACTAACATGAAGTTAAGGGAAGGTTTAGGGACTGGCAAGTAGGTGTACTTGCGCAGTCTGCGTGACAGTACCAGACTGCATGTAGGTCTAGCAATGGCAGACCTGTAGACATATTTTTACTAGGTCGCTTCTGTGGGTGGCACAACACGTGCTGCAAGCCCACTAGCAGCATTCGTATTTACAAGCCCTGGCACTCCTGGTGCACTCTACTAGGGACTGACAGTAAACCAAATAAGCCAAACATGGAAGTCAATCAATACAGCAATTTCACATAGGGAGCACTTGCACTGTGGCACTGATCAGCAGTGGCACAGTGCCCAAAGCATTATACCATCAAAAACATTGTAAACAGAGGAGGCAAACAGAAAAAATGGAGGAGAGACTCAGGCCAATGATGTCAGGTCTAACATATATGAATTATGGTAGGCATCCAAATACCACAATCAGACAAACTGAAATTTCAGTTCCAGCAGTGGAGGAAATTGTGTCCCACTTAGAACAAGTACATAAGAGTGCGATAGACAACCTAGAATTAGCCAAAGGAAAATACAAGATCTATGCAGACAGGAGAAGGCGAGTGGGTCCCCATTTGGAAATAGGAGATTATGTTTGGTTAAGTACTAAGAACATGAGGCTAAAAGGAAACCAGAAGTTCCAGCCGAGATTTATTGGTCCTTACCAGGTACAAGAAAAGATAAACCCAGTAACGTACCAAATCAAATTGCCACCCAAACTGAAGATCCACCCAGTCTTTCATATATCTTTGTTAAAGAAGGCTTCAGCGAATTTGCGAATTAACTTGCCACCAAAACCTCTTTAACTGGAGACAGGTACAGAATTTGAAGTCAAAGAGATACTAGACTCTAAAGTGCAAAAGGGCCAATTATACTATTTGGTGGACTGGAAGGGTTATGGACCAGAAGAAAGGTCTTGGGAGCGGGACGAAGATGTCCATGCTCCAAGATTAATTAAGTCATTTCACCGGCGATTCCCAACCAAACCAAGAAGGAGAGAATCTACCTTGTTGGAGGGTACTGTCAGGACTCCAAGACTCCAAATCGGAGTAATAGCGCAGAGGAGAGAAAGTTGCAGCGCTACTCGAGTGAAGAGAGATACCTGGACGGAGTCAACTCGGAAATAGCACCTTAAAATGGTCTCCAGTGCTGAGTTGAGGTCAGCGGTCTAGTTGCCAGCTGCAATCACAGCGGAATCCAGGTGAGGCTCGCGCTTCGTAAGAACTGCGCACTTCACCAGGATTTTTACCGCTAGAGGAACGTTTCATGACAGGAGCTCAGAGTTTTTTGTGATATAGTTACCGAGAGAGTAAATCTTCCCGAAATAGTAATAGTAATTCGGGAAGGTCAAAGACGACGACCTTGGCATACCGTAGGAAAGAAAATAACGTGGTTAAAGAGCGAGAGACAAGATCAGCGCTGCTGAAGAGAACACTTACCACAGTTCCCGAGAAACCGCGACGACGGCATAGGTGCACCTAAGAAAAAGAGAAGACAAAAGCTAAGTGATTAATAGACAAACTGTTGTTTAAGACAATGTAAATAATTGTAAAATAGAATAGGAGGATATAGCGCATACTTACCAGAGAACCAGCGTTAAGAGAAGCAGTCTGCGTCTCTTGTGCGCATTCAAGGTTAAACCTGTGAACAAATAAAAAGAAAAGAACAGTTTTAGTGAGAACAGGAAAATTGCAGAAGAAAAGAAAAGGTCGAAATAAAGAAAGCAAGATAAAAGAAAGGCAAAAGAAGGACACAGCGGAGCAGTTGAAAATCACAGAAGTGAGAGTAAAAGAGGGCGCAAAGATAGAGAAGGAAAAGACTCTATCAGAGCCAGATAGCACTAAACTAGAAGAAGAAACTAGTGCGAAAAATAGAAGAGAAGCAGAGTTCTGAGAATAAAAAGGGTTTCGCCAACCGTCAGAGGTCTGCAGAAAAGACTTCAGGAGGAACCGACCAGAACAGTCTCTTATTTAATTTTTTTGTTATTTTATCCACTTTCCCCCTTCCCCCCAAGGTAGCATATCTGGAGACTTGTGAATACCAAGCTCTGGGTTGCTGTCTAGGTGGATTCGGGATCTAGCATCTCTGTTCCTGTGTAGTATTACTAAGTATCGTAAAGTCTGACACTTCTGGTGAAACTAAGTATGCAGGTTTGACTGAGTGAAATAGTTATCTATTGTTTCCGCGACTCTGGAGATATACTCCTTATTCTGGAGGGAGCAAAGTTGTCATGTTTATGCGGTTGTCAGAAACTAATCCCTTCTTGTCTATTCAGGATAGTTAACACCTTCCTGTTTACTCGAGAACGTTTCTAGTGACCTCTGAGCTAGCTGGCATTCATAATTTAAGTCTAACATATTCAATAGAGACCTAGTCGACCTAAGTCCTACGTCTAAACTATCGTTTATGTTATTCCAATGCGCAGAGCCTTTTGGGAATATAGGAACTACACTACATGGCGCCCAACGTTTGGTAAGGTGATAATTTAACGCTAGATACTAGAGTAACTCAGTCGTGCTTTTCACACAGACCCCTTTTTCCCGTAAATACTCCAATAGACGTCTGGAGTGGGTGAAAGGTTAATATCCGCCAAAACTTAGTAGGAAGAGATTCCTCTGTATTAGTTTTTGGTTTAGTCAACGTTGAAGGATACAGTGTTCCAAAATATTGTGCACCTAATCTTTGTTTCCTTGAAACTTGCTCTGCAAACTTTCTGTCAGCAAAATGTCGGAAGGTGAAGAGGAAAGAGAAAGAGAAGCGTTAGCAGCTCAACTTTTAGCGGAGGACACAAGTCTCCGGCAAGATGACCCGGAGGCTATAATCTTCCCAGTCAATGTAAGTAAGAGTGTAACTTACAAACTTATAAATAATGGAGTATCACCAAGAGGTGGTACAGTCATATTTGTGGTAGAGGCCCATGAATATCGGCAGACAGAGGTATTCTATTCCTGGATACATTTTCCAGCAGCACATGCTGTGACACACGAGTTCCACTACTACAAAATAGAGGAATCTCCAACGGAATACGTTCCTTTCGAGGACATTGAAATTCCACTAACGTACTAAGAGCACCAGCTCTGGTTTAATGGCGCCCTAAAACATCAAAATCACTTCACCAGGCTTGGTCCACTAGCTAGACCAGGAGCCACATGGCCGGTTCTAGCCGGCTATACACCACATACTGACATTGAAGGAATGTCAAGCGGAGAACTTTTAGTTCACCTAAAACAATTAATTAAAATACATAGACAATTGGTCCAATATGTCATGCGGACTTTAACAGTCCAACCAGCAATAAGAATTCCACAGCACACCCCTCACCAGGGGAACACAAATAAAATTACACCACAGACTATACAATCAGTCATTGGCAAATTACCCGCAAAATGGGAACAAATTCCGTTCTGGTTAGCTAAGAAAATTACTCAGATAGAGGCAGTATTTCCTGATACTACACCTCATGACAAACACAGAATTCTGACAATCTGTCTTCCAATGGGGATCGCACCACATGTGGAGGACTGTGACACTTGGGGCACAGTCTTTGCTTCAATATACACAAAAACACATGGTGTTCAGTCTATGGCGGTTATACCAGACGTATTAAGACAGATTCAAAATGAATACGGTCCAGAACCTGCTTTAAATCTAGGTATGAAATTACTGAAAGACTTTAAGCAAGTCTCGGCTATACTATTAGCAAACATAAAAGGAGAAGCAGCATCTGTGGCGATCCGCCAAAAATTGAAAGAAACAGATATAGCAGAACAACCTTTTGAACTTGCCAGAATAATTGAAAAATCCTATGAAGAATTAGGTAGAGATAGTTTGGGTGGGAAACCACTAAAACCACAACAAACTGAAAATCCTGAAAAGAACTTTATTAAAAATAATCTCATTACACCAAAAAAGAAGTGGGAGGGTAACAAACAAACTACTCCCAGAGAAAAAAAGTTCCAGTCCAGAGGAAGGTCTCCCCAATGGAGGAATAGATCTCCAGAACGGGGGGGCAGGTCTCCACAAGGGGAGCCCTCTGAAAAAAAATACAACCTTAGAAATAGGGACAATTTAAGAAAACCTGACAGATATCAAGGTAATAATACACGTCCTTCTCGATCTTTTCAGACTTCGTCACAGAAATCGGAAAGAAGAGGACAGTCAGATCACAAAGAAGAGCGCGTCAAGTCCAAAGACAAGGAACATGCTCATCAAAGTAAAAAATTACAATTTCCAAAAAAGAAGGTAGCCAGTATTAAAATAAGACATGCCGAGGATTCTGAGGACACAACTCAAGAACGGAGAATGGGCCCAGACAATGCTAGACAGCGCAGCAGAAGTGACCATAGCTCGCAAGATCCTGATGAATCTTCTGGAGACAGTGGACATGAATGAATACATTCAGGTGGAAACTGCAGACACCAGAGTTAGTGTGCCCTATACATTATATGAAATAACATTACGTATAGAGGGGGACAAAACTAGGAAAATAAAAGGTGTCTTTTGGGAGAACCTATCTAAAGGCTATGATATCCTGCTAGCAGAGAAGTTTGTCAGGGAGTGCCCACATGGCGAAGAAATGATTATGCCTGCCTTCTCAAATCACATTCCAATTCATAAAAAATACACATATGCTAGAAAATGGGCAGTGGCCCAAGCTCCTGCATTATACAAAAATCATGTAGGATGGGATGAGGATTCTCCTCACCATAAAATTCAGTTAAAAAATCAACCTACTGCACAGAGGCAGTATCCTGTTAAACAAGAAGCTAAAAAACAAGTCAGGGAGATCTTAGATCAACTTGAATACCAGGGGGTGATTGAAACATGCTCCTCACAAATGAACAATCCTTTGTTTCCTGTCTCCAAGCCAGACGATTCATATTGTCTAGTTTTGGACTACAGACACCTAAACTCCAGCTGCAAAACATTTGCAGTACAAAACTCACACATTGCAGCACTAATGAATAACATTATGTGCAAAAAATATAAAACAACATTAGATATCTCAAATGGTTTCTTTTGTCAAAACATAGCACCAGAAAGCAGGTATTTGACTGCTTTCTCAAGTATGGGGGCCCAAAGGCAATTCTGTCGTCTCCACAGGGATTCAAGAACAGCCCAGGATTATTTTCAGCCAGGTTAACAGAATTACTACAAATGTATGATGATGAGGCATTATCTTATGTCGATGACATCTATCTTACAGACGATGACCTGGAGACACACTTGAAAAGAGTGAACACCATTATACTTGGATTCGCATCTGAAGGGTACAAATTCAACTTTAAAAAGGACCGAATTGCCCACCTCACTGTCCTATTTTTAGGATATGAATTATCAAGTGAAGGCAAAAGCCTAGCAGACAACTTCTTAGAGAAGTGTTCAGTACTCCAAGCTCCAAAAACGCTGAAAAACTTACAATCAATTCTAGGTTTCCTGAATTTCGGAAGAACTTACATTCTAAACTATGCAGAGAGGGTTAAACCCCTCTACGAATTAATAAAACCTGATTTCAAACCAATTAATTGGACTCAGAAACACACAAAAATTTTAAGATCAATACAAACAGACATGTTAACTAAAACAAAACTGCAAACACGCGCAAATGAACGCAACCTTGTAATCCGAGTCATCCCAGGAAGATGCGGATTTACGTACTTGACCTCTAATGAGGAAGAAACGGTACCAATAGCTTATAAATCACACTTGTACACACAAGCTGAAATGAAATTCAGTTCTACTGAAAAAATTCTGACTGCGGTTCAAACTGCTGTAGCAAAAGAAAGTGCCCTAGCCCCAGGGAAGAGCATATCTGTTTTAACAGCAGTATCAGCACTTGAAGCAGTAACAAGACCAAGCATTCTGAATGCTAAAGCTTTAGATCCAAAATGGATACAATGGGAAAATCCTCTTGCTGCAACAGACGTGAAACACGCATTTGATCCCAAAATGAAGAAACTAGAAAATCTGGAATACGAACATGAATGTCCTCTGTCGATTGAAATTCTGCCTCTCGAACAGTTCATCTGTGTAATCTACACGGACAGATTTGCACATCACTACGTTGTGGAAAAACAAGTTTACAATGCAGCATGCGCGATTGTTAAAGGTCGCTGGCGCTTAGGTAAATTCAGACCGATGGTCACTAAAACTGAATCACTCAGAAACTGTACAGCTCAGCGAGCTGAAATAAGATCTTTAAAGATGGCGCTTGAGAATGCCGATCGCGAATTCCCCACACTAATAGTGTGCGATTCGTATTATTGCGTCCAGTCTTACAACGAATACATGCAGACCTGGAGTGAAAACGGTTACAGGGATGAGATAGGTGTCACAATAAAGCATAAAAAACTATGGGAACAGGTAGTTCTTTTACAGAAAGAACTACGAAAGACTTACGTGATACATACGCAGAGTCTTCAACGTGATGGCGTTCACGTTGCAGGGAATTCATTGGCTAACAGAGCCAGAACGGCAGCGGTTCAACCGGCTTCCGTAGCTACAAAAAAGCATTCTAAAAAACAAATAGATGGAGAAACTATGCTGGCAGTAAAAGCCTCATTAAAAGGCAACTATGCAGCATTACCTCTCAACTATCCACTCGACAATACATACATAATTGATGCGAACTCCGTTCCTTTTGCTCGAATCCCTGGAGTGGGGGACAGAGTAATTCCAAACACGAACCGGAGGGCTTACTTGATTCAAGAAGCACACATGGGAATGGGTCTGAGGCACCAAGAGATCTTGAAATCTCTAATAGAATTGCAATCACAATACTGGTGGCCGGGGATGAGTGCGCAAATTTATAACTTTGCAATTGATTGTCAGGACTGCAACAAAGATCGCAGTTGTGAACCGGACCAGACACCAGCCCAGACACCTCTATTACACAGCATTAGGCTATCTACATGCAGACGTCCACATGGAAAAATGCAATCCCATAATTATTAAGACGAGATTTATTTAAGTTGTGGCCCCAGCGCTCGGCTGACGCCAGAACTGTTATAAAAGATTTGCGAGTCTTTATCGGCACATACGCAATTGGCATGCTACATTCTGACCAGGGTCCTGCGTTTAGCTCCGAGCTTACAAGGAGGCCATGGCCAGCTTGGGCATTGCATTGCGGTACTCTAGTCCATTCCATCCCGAGGGAAATGCGGTAGTGGAGAGAAAAAACCGTGACATAAAGCAATCTATAACAGCGAGGGTATTAGGTTTGGGTGATGGGTGGGTCAAACATCTAACAAGTGTCCAACGTAGTCTTAATAATCTGCCAAGACATTCTCTGGGGGGAATCACTCCGTATGAACTTTTGTTTGGTACTAGAATGATAATCGAAGATCTCGATTGTCAGACTTCAGTGGTAGTACAAAAAACCTTTGATATCAAAGATCGTTTGGCTGTTTTACAGGACTTAAATGAAACGAGAAGAAGTCTAAGTAACACAAAGCTAAAGCCAACGGCCATTGAAGAAAAACCACCTGTCCCAGCAAGACCTGTCTGGATTCCAAAGATTGGGGATCTGGTCAGAGGAAAGATCGCGGTGAAGAAGGAATTTGGGCCTTCTTACAGAAAAGCCGTACCTGTCTTAGCTATCAGCAGAACAAGATCAGTAGTACTACCGCCCCTTGCTGGTAAAAAGGAGAACAGAGTTGTATCAATCGACCTGGTAAAACCACAATCATGTGGCCAATAATAAGTAGTAGGCCCAGTGGACTCCCAAGAAGTAGTAGAAGACCAAACCTTGCTACAATTCAAGAGGTTCAAACTGAGAGACTACTCACATTTGATAAACCTGCAGTGAATAAAAAAGGACTATGCAACAAAGCCATGGAACTTGTGCCTCTTGAAACCCAAATTGCAACAGTTCGTCAAGAAACACCAATCTACAATGATGTAGCCTCTGACTATACAAATGCAGAAATTAATGAAAATCCGGAAGCAATTCCAACAATTGACAGAACTGCATCTGGCTACTTCATCAATTTCGATGACTTTTCTGAGGATCAAAGTGACAATGAAGAAACGCCAGCAACTAAAACTTTCAAAGAAAAAATGACTGAACTCTTTCATCAACTCAAAGAAACATATCTGATTTCACCATGGATTGAATTATGGATTGTGTTAGGTGTACTTTTCCTCCTACTCTGGCTCATTTGGGTTTTAAGCTTGGGGAGAATGATTGCTGGAAAATACAGTACAATGGACACAGCAAGTCAGAACATCAACTTGGTTCTAAAGCCTCACAGATCCTCTCACATTGAAAAAAGAGAACTATCATCAGTAAACATCACAGCCCTTCCTATACCTGGTGGTGTAGCATGGGACGCTACTGATTACGACATCTATGGCCCGGTTGAACTTTTGAGATATCCACATCAGTTCAAGGTTTCATTAAGTGACTTTGTATGACCTAGTACTTTCTCTGATGATTGGGACTTTGAAAATATTAATAATATGATGTCAGATTTAGAAATGTCAGCAACATTTACAGAACATGATTATTTAGAGGGCTCATCAAAGTATGAAGAAATGTACTGTTTTAATCATTATGGGCATCACTATTTGCATAAATCTGCTAATACTAGAATTTTTTTTTCTTATAATCAATGGGAACATTGTCCAACACCGCCAAAAGGCAGCTCAAAAACATTTTATGAGGAATTCACATACTTCTCAGGGTTTAACATCACTGATCAGAAACGTTTTATTTTAAAATGTTAAATAAGACAGGAGTGAAAAACATGTTGACAAACACTAAATTGATATATTCCACAACATTTTATGAAAAAATGTCTACCTTTGGTTTTGAATTTTGGAAAAACAACATTGAAACAAAAAACCTCTGGGGTACAAGAGATTGGCAGGTACAAGGTCTAGAATCATTATTCAGAGCCTGCATGATCCCAGAACAAATAATGTTTCTGAATGACACCATTCAACAAACAACCTGTCTTGGCCTAGCCAAGATAAAGGACTTAACCAAACCGTCTATACCAAAGCCCATACCTGATAGTAATAGCTCTTAGGATGCGGAAATAGACGTATCCCATATTTTACAACAAAACAGAACTAATCCTGATTGGAGAAAATGGTTGATCTGGCCCACAGACACTAATAACTGTCAAGATAGATTCCTGAATAAAAGACAGGGGTTCAAACAGAACAGGCCAGACCCAATATATTCCCAGAGACAACATCCAGGGATAATTACAACATACAGTGTAGGGAAACTATGCCTTGAATGGCTACAGAAATCCACACTGCCTGAAATTAAGCAAAACTTGACTTTACTTAAAGAAGGTGCTGACTTGCGAGATTTCATATTGGGACCTCACAAACAGCGTCAAAAACGTTTCATATACGCCGTTATATACGCTGCTTACAATGAAGCTTGGAAAGTAACGCATATTGAAACTGCTGAAAAAATACGAGAAATTGATCGTATTAAATTGGAAAAATCACTGTCTGTAGTGGACAATGGGTTAACGACTCTGTCCTCGAGAATTTATTCACTGGACAGAATTGTATCGTCTGCTATTGATATAATAGAACAGGATATGCTAATGTTACAACATGGCCAGTCCCAATTACGTTCTATTGTACAGTTAGGCTGGACGTTACAAAACCTCCGTTCAGGCTACGTGCCATGGCGTCTAATCAACACAACGTCATTATTTTCTATCTTTAACCTTACTGATAAACAAATCTCTTTGGCACAAAAAGGAGCAGACTATACGGTGCTGAGCGTTGAAAAACTAGAAAAATTGCCATTGACAGTCTCCGAAAGACCTGTCATTGAATGGACAATACATGGCACAATTACAATTCCGATAACGACTTTTCAGTTTCAATATTGCCAAAAGGATATACCAGCAGGCCTGTATGAAAGGTTGGGTAAAGGTTACATCAAGTCGACCTGGAATCTACCTTATACACATAAATGTTTCAGTGGGGGAAAAAATAGGTATTTCTTAATGGTAATAACTGTAAAAATTCACTACGCGGTACACTTCTGTGTCAAGGAATTAACTTGCATGGAGCCTGCGAAGGTTCATCAAATAACCTTTCATGCCACCTGCACGGCACCCCGGCTACACAGATAGAGCCTTTTTTCAGACAACTTTCCAATGGCAGTTACGTTATAATAAGTGACCGCAGCTGTTGTGGCATGGTGCCAGGAAGGGCCTATCTCGTCAGTGTACCTTCCATGGCCACTTGCTGTATGCAAGTATTGTATCCAAACAGCAAACCAGACAAGGAGGCAACGATATGGCCTTCTCTGAATATCTCTTCTATTCGAATTGATACTTTAAGCAGAATGAAATTCATTCTTTTACAAACAACTGTGCCTTTAACCTCGTCTAGATAGACGTATGATCTGCAAGTTGCAAGGACAGCGGCAGAGATACATGCATTATTATAAACAAATTGCCCCGTGCATTTCGTAGAAATGTTAGGTCAAATTTCAAACATGTCTGATACCAGTGGCATCGCACATGTATTTAAGACAATTTATTCGGGACTATTAGCACCCTTTGAAGCAGTCCTGAGCATCTGCCCGAATTTCGTGCACTCTGTGTTTGGCGGCCTGCCTCTCATCTTGGGACTCGTAGCAGGAATTTTATTTTTGTTCCTTCTGCTCCGATATGGCAAATCCAGCCACAAACAAAACTCAGGCTACCATGGAAGAAACGATCCTAGCGATGAGATACCGAGAAAGGATAACTAAAGTACTCGGCATGGCTCGGCTAAGAGATCTGAATACTACCTGGTTTCTTTCATGCAGACCAATCTGGCAAGATTGCATCCTACCTGTTCTACGATGCCTGCTATGCTGAGAAGAATGTGTGTTGGACGTCTGTTTCACACTACCATCAGCAGTACCTTTGGATATCGATACTTTGCTTGGTTCGGTAACGGCTCATGCAACGGGTTGTCCCCAGCGGCTACCTATTCTGATGACGGCATTCGTTGAGACCTCACCATTACGATTAGGTGACGGTGAGGTATGAGATGAAAGCGGCACACAGATACCACCTTCTGTGACCATTGCTGATCTGAACACCGATGACAGCAATGCTTCTCATATCTGCACTATTTCTACTTTTTCAGACTTGGTCCAACGTTCACCTACTGTTTTAGACGCATTCTTTGCCACCCTATCTGAGATAATGTTCTCTCCTAACAACGAGAATAACTTTTGAGCACATAGGGTTCCCTGAACTCTGAATTCGACCTTCAATTTTGAAAAACAGAACTTCTAAAACACTGTGGAACTATTTTTTTTTTTGCCCTGAAAGCGAAATTATTTTTCCCCGTTCCCAAAATATTTACCTTTTATTTGGCACATGATACTCTGCTTAAAGTAGAACTATTCTTAGAGAACAAGATTTCTATTTTGAAACTCTAGAGACAATATTTTGATTTAGCCTCTAGCACATGTACATTCTTGTATAAATATGTGATGAAATGGTCTCGACCTTCTCTTCTGTATTAAGAGCCATTTCATAAATGTAATTTTCATGATTCATTCAGACAATATTTCAACATACTATATATGTATTATCTGAATGGTACCACTGCTTGAAAACGTACAGTATATTACTCATTTTTCGTGTATATACCATTTCAAATGCATTTTATGTATTTTGGGGTGGGATGGAAAACACATGCATAGTCATATGTTTAAAATTGCTTAGTATTTTAGTAATGATAGACATTATACGTGGAGTGGGTGTTGTAAACGTATCTAGGACCCTATTTAAATATTCCCAATTTATGCCCTTATGTGGTTATAACAAATCATATCCTTATAAAGGCATAAGAATCATATCCATATTTAGTCATAGCCAATGCAGTCCAAATACGGCAAGGCTACTCCCATAGACTCCTAGAAAGCACAACGCGTTCTTTTTTTCTTTTTTTTTCTGTTTTCAAATGTTTTATTTTTGAACGTCAGTTCACATTTGTAGGTGGAACATCAGTTTTATTTTATTTTTTTATATTTCTTTTTATTGAAACTTTTAACAACATAAACAAGAAAAAACAACAAGGCAGTACAATCAATCGAATGGCGAAGCGTCCTGCGGGGGGGGAAATAATACAAACAGTGACCCTGCAGGATGGGAGGAAAGAGGAACATAGCGAGTCCGGAGACAATCCAAGCAACACAGTAGGAGGAATGTCGGGTCAAGGGGAAGGAGGGTCTGCCACTAAGTGCGTGAAGGGAGGGGTGCAGATGTCTCCCCGATAGGAATTCCATCGACCCCAAATCTTGCCCCATTTACGGGGCCTTCCATGCGCAACATACACCGTCTTCTCTCTGAACATGCACCAGTCCATATTTTCCTTCCAGGCCAAGACTGTGGGCGGCCTCTGGGAACCCCACAACTGGGCGATGTCCCTCTTTGCGATCATATTACCTAGGGTCACCCACTGAGTCTGGGCCAAATCATAATCATTGGGTTCCCAAACATTCAGCAAACATCGTCTAGCCTCAGGCAACAACGCAACACCCGTGACCTCTTCCATCACTGCATGCACTCGATTCCAGAAACGAACAACCACCGGGCACTCCCAGAGGATATGGAGAAAAGTGCCCAATAAGCCGCAACCACGCCTGCACAGCCCATCCGACGCATAACCCATACTGACCAATCGTGGACCGGTAACATAGATCCTGTGGAGAATCTTAAGCTGTACAAACCGGAGGCGGGCCGGAATTGCAACCTCCTTCGTAGAGGATATGGCGACTGCCAATCCTCGTCTTCCAACTCCAATCCATCACCGGTCCAAGCCTCCCTGAGTCGCTGTAAGAGGTCGATCCTATTGTTTATCAGCTTCTTGTAAATAAGCGAAATCGTGCTGTCGGGAACGTGTCCGTCCAGCACCCGATCCTCAAGCGGCGAAGCCCCCGGAACAGTAGTGCTCGGGGGAAAAACCGCCATCAACGCGTGACGGATCTAAGCATACCTAAAAAACTCCTTGTCACTCAAGTCATACTCCAGTCTCAATTCGTCGAAGGTTTTGATCCGATCCTTAGTCCATACATCATTCACCCTGCCTATACCAATAACATCCCACCTATCAAAACCTTTCGTCTTCCACAGGGAGCCTAGCCTCTCGGAGGCATAGAGAGGGGTTGCGTGTGTGAGTCTGTCCTTCCATCCCATCGCATCGTTGGCGCGATGCCATACCTGCACAGCTATCTTGGTGGGGCCAGTGAGCGTCCTCCCAGCGGATTTCGTATAAAGCGCCCTATTGTAGTCCCCACCAGGCAGCAACCATCTTTCTATTTCGAACGTGGGGTTAGACGCAGGGTCATACATGCCGTGGTTAATCGCCCCCAGCTGGGAGGCCCAGTAATAGCGCTTAATATCCGGGAGAGCTATTCCACCGTCGTACCAAGGAAGTGTTAACTTGGAAAGGGCTATGCGGGACCGCCCACCCCATATCAGCCGTCTCTGTAAGCTTTCGACCTCTCGGAAGTAACTACCCGGGATGGTATCAAAAGTATTCTGGAGGGCATAGAGAAATCAGGGCAAGGACATCATCTTAAATAATGCCGCCCGTCCGAGCGGGGATAGTGGGAGTCTACGCCACACCTCAACATCGGACCGCAGGCGCCGAAGTGGCGGCAACAGGTTACGTTCAAAACGGACAGCGGGATCCAAGGTAATAAATACCCCCAAGTATTTGAAACCCGCCTGTACCACCTGTATCGGGCACCCACGCGGCAAGAGAGGAGAATCTCCCGAAAGAACGTACACGCAGGACTTGGACCAGTTGATCACAGGGCCAGAGTTTTTACCGAAGGAGGTCAATACATCGAATAGCACTATTAGCGACTTTCGAGGAGAGGTGAGGTATAGCAGGATATCATCAGCATATAGCGACACTCTATCCTCGAAATCGGGGGACCAACGTATACCCTTCATTGATGGCTCCCACCTCAGCCAAGCTGCCAAGGGTTCCAAAGCAAGGGCAAAAAGAAGCGGGAACAGCGGGCACCCCGGCGAGTACCCCTCCCGAGCGAAAACGAGCCAGAGACACGACCATTAACTACCACCTGGGCCAAGGGATCCTGGTATAGTAGCTGCACCCAACTGATAAAAACTGGGCCAAAACCGAACTTGGCAAGGACGGCCCAAAGATACGGCCATTCCAACGTATCAAACGCCATGGTGGCATCCAAAGAGGCCAAAATGGCCGATTCACGCAGAGAGGACGCTCTCGCAAGGGTGCCATGTAGACGCCGAAGATTAAGTGCCGTGTTTCGGTGCGGAATGAACCCGGACTGATCCGTATGGATCAAGTCGCAGACAACAGTTACCAGGCGATTCGCAAGCACTTTTGCGAGGATCTTAGGCCCGGCGTTCAGGAGAGAGATGGGCCTGTACGATGCGCAACGATCCCGAGGCTTCCCCTCCTTATGGATCACAACAATAGATGCAAGTCGTTGGTCATAAGGGAGGGTACCAGCTTCTAGCGACTCCAAAAACATAGAGCGAAGATGTGGTGCTATTGTATCTGGACGTAGCTTATAAAGTTCGATGGGAAGTCCGTTCGGACCCGTGGCCTTCCCGGACCTCACAGAGCGAACCACGGCCGCGACCTCCTCAACGGAGAGCGTCGCGTCCATCAGCTCCCTATCCAAATCCGACAAGCGGGGCAAAGCGATGTCCCTGAGGAGCAGGTGCGAGTCCTGCTCTGGCCTATCCGACACTGGGGAGTAGACAGTTTGATAATACTCGGAAAAACACTCCACAATCTCAACTGGGTCAGTCACTCTCACACCATCCGCCTTCTCAATCAAGGGAACCACAAGGCTAGCCCTCTCCCTCTTATCCAACCAGGCAATCAACTTTCCGGCCTTGTCACCCACGTCATACAAACGGCCTTGCTGCTCCCTGCTCAGTACCTTCGCAGCATCAGTGACCAATGCTCTGTAGTCAGTTTGCTTGAGGCTGAGAAGGTGCAACCTGTCCTGAGTAACATCAGTTTCCAAGTCTCTTTCTATATCTGCTATCTCAGTTTCAAGCCGGACCACTGCCTCGCACCTACGCCTCTTAGCACTATTGATGAACGATAAAGCATGACCGCGGATGACGGTCTTATAAGCTTCCCACAGCGAGACAGATGATGACACAGACCCCACATTATCCACAAAATAATGGTCCAGTGATTTGACCAGTTCCGTTCGGATCTTAGGGTCACGGAGATACCAAGGGTTGATCGGGGCTACCCAGCCCTCAGTCCCCGGCCCAGCTTTCATTACAAGCCATAAAGGGGAATGATCTGAAATGCCCCTAGCCAAGTGTCTGATTTCTTTAATCAACGGGGCCTGTGTCGCGGGCATCAGGATATAGTCTAGTCTCGAGAGGCTACCGTGTGTACCGGAGTGAAAGGTATATTGCAATTGTTCAGGGTGTAGCAGCCTCCAGCAGTCTATCAATCCCAGAGTGTCGAGAAAGCCACCCAACCAAGACTGGGACCTCCCGAGATCCCTGGGTGGGTAGCGATCGCTACAACCGGAGACCACCGAATTAAAGTCTCCTCCTACAACAAGAGTGCCTTCTGGGAGCCCCAAGACCACCCTCCCCAAATCAGCAAAGGTTGTAGCCTGAAGACCAGGCGGGACATAAACGGAAAGCAAAGAGATGACTTCCCCCTCCCATCTTCCAATAATGGCGGCGTAACGCCCCCTGTCGGCAAGCTTGATGGCATCGATCTCAAGGGGGAGGGAGGCTCTGATCAGGATTCCCGCCCCCCCTAGAGCCAGTGGTGAAGCCAGAGTGTGTAATGAGACGGTAGCCCCTACGATTCATAGCGTGACATGTATTCCCAATCAAGTGTGTCTCTTGCAACAGTACAATATCAGGGGAGAGACGTCCAGGAGCTGTAATACCACACCACGTTTTATCCTGTCCCCCAGCCCGTTAATATTCCAACACAGCAGTTTCAGCCCCCTACCCCCATCCCAAACATGATGGCAGCAGCCACCCCACATTAGTCGCGACAGCCAATTCCAAAAGTCCATCAATACAGTGACTTGAAATGAACCAAACAAAAAACAACTTCCCCCCTCCACCCCTCAGCCAACCCCAGAAACAAAACCCCCCACCCTGCACCCCTGCGTTAGACTCGAAGGCCCCCCAACTTGCAGGGTGCCTGTCGTCCTAGCAAATAACTAATCTACGAAAAGAACCCCAGAGGAGGAAGAGACCCACGTCCCCCGCCACCCCCGGAGACCCGGTCAATTTAAGCAGAGGAAAGGATCCGCAAACAACAGCTGAAAGGTCTATATGAAGTCCATCGGATCAGATCCCATCACTATTCCTGTTCCACCGGACCACCTTCGGCTCCACCAGAGTGTCCAGAATGTTCCTGCCGCCCGGGCAGCGAGTCGAGCAAGTCACTTGCAGCCTCAGGATGATCAAAGAAGAAAGTTCGATCTGCATGTACCACACGTAGCCGGGCTGGAAATAGCATTGCATATTTCATGTCTCGTCTCTCAATCGCCGCTTCACTCCCAGAAACCCCAACCTCTGCTTCTGCACCAACTGAGTGAAGTCTGGGTAGAAACTCACCGTCGTGTTCTCAAATTTCGTGAGGCCACCCAAACGTGACGCCTGCAGGATAGCGTCTCGATCACGGAAATTGAATATCCTTGCGATTATGGGCCGCGGGGTAGCACCCAACTTGGGTTTACCACCCAGCACTCTGTGGGCCCGCTCCACCGCAAAGAATTTACTGAGGCCTTTGGGTGCCAGATGGTTGACGATGAGGTCCTCCACGAGAAGGTCGACGTTTGAGGTGTCAGACTTTTCAGGGACACCCACAATACGGACGTTGTTTCGCCGAGAACGACTTTCAAAATCCTCCAGACGACGGGAAAATAAATCATTGGAGGTCCATAAATTACTGACCTCCGTCTGTAGGTCGGAGACATCCGTCGTGAGGCTAGAAGTCTTCAAGTCCAGGGATTTAACTTTTTCAATTGTTTTAGCTAAATCCGCCCTGAACAAGTTGACCTCAATCGCCACTGTATCCAGTTTTTGTGCCAGGGTTTGATACTGCTCACCAATGGAGGTCTTCATACTCGCAATGGCCCCCATGACATCGTGGAGCGTCAAGTCATCGTCCGCCAAAGAATCATCTCCCTTGTCAGCCGGATGCTTGCCGGCTCCACCGGGGGATCCCTTAGGATGGGTGTATCGATCCATAACGTTAGTTTGTACGGAGCCCCCACGGTGAACAGACTTGGTCTTTCGCTTTTCAACCTCGGGCTTGCCGGCCATCTTGGAAGCGAGGTCCCCAAGGGGACCCTGAGATCTGGTGAAAATGGCTACGTCAAAGTCACTCACAGATGCTCATCCAAAGGACAGTGTGTCTCACGTCCCACACCAATCGGTGATGCACGGTCCCGGCCCTGAAGTAGGACCACTGAGTAAAGCCAACCGCAAGCGGTGGGACAAGTCCGCGGCTCAGAAGGGTCCAGACCAAAAACGAAACTGAAACTGAAAGCCACGTCCAGGGTCGATAGCCAATTCAGGGGCAGCCGTTGTTGTTCGACTACCGCCCAGGCAGATATCAACTCGAGCCCCGGGCAGATCCGTGGAACAGGCCAGGAAAGTTCAGATCGTCATAAAATCGGTTCCGGTGGACCAAATCGATTTTTGAAAGCAGCTAGCAGATCAGCCTGGTTGCATCTTCAATAATCCATCGTCAGAGTCAGGATTGTAGTCAGGATAAGTGCCGAAGATGGCGAAGGTCCGGGAGCCCTGTGCTCACGCGACCATCTCGGTTGTGCGCGAAGCTCCTCCTCCACAACGCATTCTTAAACAAACCAAGCCTCCAGCAGCCTGGGAATTCCCCCTTCTTCTGTATTGATTTGTCCTAGAACTCCTGGAGTCCTGAAAGAACTGCGAGTTCCTAGTGACGTCTTATGCCCAACCTTACGTCAAACTCTGCACCTTCCAGGTATAAATATACCAGCATCTGCCCTAGCAAAACACACGGTGGTTTGGAGCAGATCAGCTATCTACTTGCCCGACGCCCTGCTGTGGCAAGTGCCGAAGGAAGCCGACCCTCCCATTGATGCACTGAGAGAGACGCTTTCTTTTCTCCTGCCGAGAAATCCAGCTCCAGTGTTTCCTGGTCACCCTTGCGGGTTGCTGGGAGATCGAATCCTGAGAGAGAGATACAAGACCTCCTTCATTCTATAAACAAGGTACGGAGCTGATTAGACCCTTAGAGAATTCTTGATTTAGATTCTTGGTAAAAAACTATTTTAACTTAAACTGCAGCTCACTTACTCCTTCCCACGTACTAGGCTTAGGCTAGGTACACCGGGGTAGGCGTATCTTAGAAGCACCAGTTGAGTACGTTTAGTCATGGTTTTATATATGTATATATTTTATCTATGTTAAACACCGTATGGCTTAGAAACCATATCATGCTTTTACAGTATTATTTCATAATACTCCTTTTACTGTACGCACTTTACTTTATAACAAGTATTGCAATTGTGGCAACTCACTTCTCTTGCATGAGAAAGAAGACTGTTCAATAAATAACCTCTTTTATTGAAAACGCCCATCTCTCTATTTCTCTGCGCTTCTGGTAAAACTAAGTATGCACCATTGACTGAGTGAAATAGTTATCTATTGTTTCCGCAACTCTGGAGATATACTCCTTATTCTGGAGGGAGCAAAGTTGTCATGTTTATGTGGTTGTCAGAAACTAATCCCTTCTTGTCTATTCAGGAAAGTTAACACCTTCCTGTTTACTCAAGAACGTTTCTAGTGACCTCTGAGCTAGCTGGCATTCATAATTTAAGTCTAACATATTCAATAGAGACCTAGTCGACCTAAGTCCTACGTCTAAACTATCGTTTATGTTATTCCAATGCGCAGAGCCGTTTGGGAATATAGGAACTACACTACAGTGTGAAGCTTTCTTCACAGAACTGGGGTAGTGATGTGACAGATTGCCTCAACCGGTACAACTGGATTGCACAAGAGCTCATATATAGCCTTTATTTTACAGAGATGCACTGGCACTTGATTAGCAGTACTTCACTTACCCCAGAGATCTTGCTAGGGACGCAGATGGCTGGGTCAGCACCAGGATTCATAAGAAGGTATTTGGGGGATACCCAGCCCAGGGCGGGCAGGGAACTCAGCAGCACAAGCATTGGCATAGCCAATAGGTCTCGCATTTGGGACCTTTTAAGTGTTTAGCCATGCAACAGTTGGTGTTGTTGCCCAAGGATATTCTGCTGCATAACTAAATACTTATAGGGTCGAAAAAGCGAGACCTATTGGCTATGCCAATGCTTGTTTAGTAATTCTTTTCACTGAAATGCATGAGGGGCTATTTCACATCTGAAATGTACAGCTATCACGGTGACAGATTCCACTTGTCTGTCTAGTGGGAACACTGTCTCCTGTACCACTATCTGCAATTTACACACTAAACCAAGTCAATCCCTAATAGAAGGTGAAACATTTCGAATCTACAACTAAAACTCATGCTTTGCTAGGGAATTAATAATTGGGACAACGGGTAAAGAACAAATATCAAGATTAACTGCAGTATCTACTTGTCAACCCAGTTGTTGGTAGGTTAGCTTGAGAAGAGTCGCCAATAACCTTCAAAGGACAATGCCTCTCTCTGAATTTCATTTCAAATGTAGTTCCCACCGCCAGGGGAGGGCTTGGAGTTGCAGTTACAGTGGGGGTGTAGTAGCGTCCAGCGAAAAGGTATTCTAAACATTGGAGCCATTCTCATGATAGGGGCATGAAGAAAACAAGAACATGAAGAAGGGGTCAGGGACAGATAGTGGTGGAAATGGGACATTTACCACAAGATCACACAAGTTAAGCTGGGAGTGGGGAGTAAGTAAGGAGGAAGACATGAGTAGAGTCCGCCTATTAGCTGACCCACTACATGTTTATTTTAACAAGCACTCAACCTTAAAAAACTGACGGGAAAAGCAAAAACAATGCTGTTCTGGCTTAATTTCACAACTAACACCAAATGTTACTTCCGCCCATGGCGCTAGTCTTAACTCAATCTTTTTTTCTAATAAGGGGAATAAAAGAATTGCCACCAAACTTTGCGATACATAACACCTTTCATTAAGAGCCATAAAATATTAAATTAAAACTGTGTGCTATATAATTGGTCATAGGTAGTGTATTTGCACGCAGACCTACATTGCTTACATACAGAGAACTGACATACCCTTCTTACATACATGCAAGTACAAATGAAAGACATTTATAAACAGCAATACATAAGCCCACAGAATTCTTAGCCTTTTAAGAACCAACAAGACGTACCACCGAAGAAACATCTAAATTAAAATTACATAAAAGTTTAAAGCAGTTTTCTAGTCGAAGGCAGATTACAGAAATCTTTAAAATCTACAAAAATTGTTTAAAATCCCTAAAGTCACCAGAGCCAGAATGGGCGGCTGCTCGTTTGGATATCTGGCTTCTAAGTGCTGGAACGAGCTCCCACTTGAGATCCGCATGGAGCCCTCCGAAACCAGGTTTCGGGGAAAACTGAAAACTATCTTATTCCCTCGCACTTAACCGTTTCCCCCTCAGTTGGCTCTCCCGTTCTCCCTTCTCTAGCGCCTGTGCAGTTTTCAGCGCGGGGACACTCTGTTCTTGAGTAACCAGGCGCTTTACAAATGGCTTTAAATTAAATTAAATTAAAATTCTCCTTTTGTCGCTAGATCACCAAAACGGTGTTGCGCTCTTAATACGTGGAAAGCTGTGCCACCTGTTCTCAACTGTGCAAATCAGTGAAGCATCAGTAGGAAAAGCTTTTCAGCTCTGAAAGATCAATTTGTCTTCTGCCTAGGAAATAGTTCCTGAATAGAGTAGTTAGTTCATTAAAAAAAGAGCTTTGAATCTAAGACTTTGCTCAACCAAAAGCCAGTGAAGGGATCTTTTTCACTCTAATCTCTTCATATTTACACAGACTTAAGACCACTAACTGGCATGTCCTGTTCTTTGGACCCAACAAAATTGCAAATTCAAGCAATACCAGTAACAGACATTCGCATAATCCAGCCGTGAGCATATTACTACATTAGCCAATAACTCTTATTTTACCTGTAATAAAAGGGGGAAAAATAACCGCCTTCACTGCAAAAACCAGGCAGAGTTAGTCCTATTAATGTGAGGAATAGGACGATGGTCTTTATCTTGAATGCAAGATTTAGATTCTCCAACATCACAGATGGCGAATTAAGAGACTCTAGCCGAGAAGAATAAATGTAGGTATTATTTGCCTATGTTTGGAACTATTCAGTCTGAGAAAAGATTCATCCAATCCCAGATGGACAGCAAGCAATTGCTCAAATCTTCCTTTATTTTATGCAGATGCTTGTTGTCCCACAGAATAATCTAGGTATAGCCAGCAAAGGAAATCATTTCTAAACCAAAATCTCTGACATTTTCAGCCAGAGGATATGTGTAAATGGCAAAAAATGGGACCATGCTGAGGCACTCAGCATAGTAGAGTGAAATCGGTCGCTAGTAGTTACATGCTACTGAGGGATCTAAATTAAACTCTTAAGACAGGTTTTACCAATGACAACTTCCAACTATTAAGGACCATGCCTGAAAGAAGAGTAATTTAGAATGAAGGCAAGTGCAGAAATCGTAACATGGGTAAGATCTTTTACAAATATTAATGTGGCAAATCTTCTGACAAAGCAAATTTTAACTCCATTAGTATTCTTTCCACCTCATCTTCTGTGGCTAAAAGCAGAGGTGGGTAAGCCACTGAATGCTCAAGCCTGTCTTTGGCTCATCTCGAGGTCTCATTGGAAACTTGAGCCCATAACGAGCCGAGTTTAGATGTGGCTACTGCCTGCCGCACTCACTCTACCCTTTATTCACAAAGAGGAAAAAACAAAGCATTAAAATGTTAAACAGGATTGACAAATGGAGTCTTGTTTTGTGGCTGATTTCCACAAAGGGAAACCGGAAAACCTTGACTAATTGAGGCTTTCACACTTAATCAACTTGCAACTTGTGAGATTTTAGGTTAATATTTGTTATTACCGATCCTTCTTTTTCTGCACCATCGCATATGAAAGCGCCTTCAAATACGCGAGTTCAGAATACCAGCTGTAGTTCACATGCAGGGTTTACATGACTATTTTTTGCCTCTGAGTTCACTAATGGCACTGTCGTGAGGGAGGGAGCGGGCCTGGAATGGTTCCAAGTTCATGTTTAAAAACTATCACTTAAGTACTTCAGTGCAGTGGTGTATTGTGAGGTATTATTGTCAAAGGTTCCACATGTTCAGACCAATACAATTTTTAGAAATTTCACGAGACTATCATATTTTATGTGAAGTTTGTTGTATGATTCAGTTCAAGCCTCGGCTCTTGGAGAGACTATGAAGCAAGCCAGACCTTTGACTCTGCCTGTTAATTTGTTGGCTAACCCACCTCTAGCTAAGAGTAGCATAATATCTATCACCAGAGGTTCCACTTTTCTCAGTTATTAGGGAAGTATCATCTAGGTCATATTAATAATATTCAGCCTTGTAAAAGTTTATCTGTGCAGAGTCTGAGAAATGGAAACCCCTTAATATCTGTTTATGACTAGGCCAACTTGAGAAATGACACTCTGGGTACTTACTGAGTGTGCCGTAAGGTGTCCAGCAGTTCTGCGTTTGATTTTCAACACATGGCGCCAGGTACGACAACTCAGCCTAATAAAACTAACCAGTGCCTTTAAAGTGAGCACTACAAGGCTATAACAGCAGGATTTGGAGTGGAGCCGTCAATTCGCCTAGGTGCTCTGGACAGTGCCGCCCCACATAACACACAAAGCGTGCAGGTGCTGTAGTGGCACATGCTGATAGGTCTCGATAAAGCCAGCACCATGAACAGGGAAAAGTCAAGCGATTAATCTGCCACGACAGGAACCCTCCACCATCACTAAGACTGGCGCATCGCCACTGCCTGGACTGAAGCCCTGGACACTGTTAGCCAAATACACAGAACAACTACCTCAGGTTACAACGCAGCCAGACTTTGCCAATGGAGTTCCTCCAAATCTCTGCTGCTGCGCACCGCTGACGTTTGCGACCGATCGTCCCTGAAGCATTCCCTGCCCTGTGCAGCTTTGTGCCAATGCATCGCCTACAGCCTAGCAGTTCGACCTTGAAACCTCGGAACTGATGCACAGCGCTCCTGACATCATTGTACCAATCTGTGCACAAAGGAAGGTATTGGGTCCTGTCACTGGCTAGCCTGGACCTCAACAATTGATAAACAGAACAAAAAATTGGCTAGTCAGGTTTCTTTTCTGTTGAATTAGTACCCACCCAGCCGATTTGTGCTGCGTGAGACAAACACTTTATGTTACAAAAATGTTTATTTTCATTTATGATAACGTTTCATTAGTTCATCCACATGACTACAAAGGAAACACTGTCAAACAGTCGAATCAATGACATACAATTGTGTGCACAATATATACAAGTGTACAAAAAATCCAAAAATGATGCTCAAAAAAGATACTCAAACAATCATGACACCAACATTACTTTTTACAAATAAACTCAAAATGAATTGAAACATAAACAGTTCAACAAAGAATATTGGAACACATAAAAGACCAGTCCTATTCACTTAGATACCAGTGGACAGGCGGAAGTGATGATGGAATTGGACTGCCTGCCTATCACACAACACCTGTGATGAGTTGTTACTATACAGGATTAACAGCGGGTTCCACCAAGGTGGTATTGATTATTCCTAGCTGCACCCTTCTGTCTTGTCACAGGCTGGGGTCAACACGTTTCGAACCGTAGTGGTTACAGGTTCTCCTCAGGACGGGGACTGGGAATATTCCTCACTACAAAGGAATCAATTAAAAGTGGGTGTCAAAACTAATCGTGCAACAACGTATGAGAAAACACTCTCTGACTCAACATTCACGGAGGAGAAGGGATTGTAGTTTACCTGCCCGACACGCACGGTGGCTGCGTGAGTGGGGATCAACTGCACATCAAGTGAGTTCGTTTTTAAAAAAAAGCAATGAGACGTCTGTAAGAACAAAAATGAGGTGACAATCAGGGATAGAGTTCGTGGAAAACAAAAGTTTGAATAAAGGAAGTGGAGACAAGGCCTGTCTCATACCTGTATTCAGTTGAAGAGACAGGATGACAGGTGCTCATGTGTTTCTGTGCCCATGAGGTGGTGCGCGATCAGTGATTAAAGCGGCTCACCTTCTTTGGAGTGCTACATAAAAAGAAGAAGGCAGACAACTCTGTAGTGTCCTGAAGGTGTTGTTACATTCCCTCCATCCCTGATTGTCACCTCATTTTTGTTCTTACAGACGTCTCATTGCTTTTTTTTTAAAAACGAACTCATTTTGAGTTTATTTGTAAAAAGTTATGTTGGTGTCATGATTGTTTGAGTATCTTTTTTGAGCATCATTTTTTGATTTTTTGTACACTTGTATATATTGTGCACACAATTGTATGTCATTGATTCGACTGTTTGACAGTGTTTCCTTTGTAGTCATGTGGATGAACTAATGAAACTTTATCATAAATGAAAATAAACATTTTTGTAACATAAAGTGTTTGTCTCACGCAGCACAAATCGGCTGGGTGGGTACTAATTCAACAGAAAAGAAACCTGACTAGCCAATTTTTGGTTCTGTTTATCAATCATTGTACTAATGACATTCGGAAATGATCCATCACCTTTGACAGCGATGCATCCACAACATTTTTCTTAAGTATTGTCCCCAAGCTTCAACGTATCCACGGTACTGCTAGCGGGTCTGCATGACTCCTGTATCTGGCCCGCGCTCCTTTGCGGTCGGACTGAACTTTCACATTTGTCCCTGTCACGCTTAACCAGATTGCCCCAGTTGGAGCTATTGACTTCTAAGCACTGCATTTTGGTTTAATCTTGCAAAATTCATATCTTGACTTGTGTAGGTTTTATGTTTATCATTTCAGTCTTGTTTTACTATAGTAAATATTGACAACTTTGGTAGAGTTTTCACTGTGTTACTGCGTGTGTGTGTGTGTGTGCATAAATACTTTACAGACCACCTCTTTAGTTCAATCTGACTGCTCTGTGCCAAGCAACCAGAGGGTGGGCACAAGTAAACTTGTAGTGTGTACTGGGCTTACCCCGACTAGGATTGTGGTTCCTGCTTGGGCAGAGTGCATACCTCTGCCAACCAGAAACACAATTTTTAACACAGATAGTTATAGAACTGGTTGCTTACCAAACTTTCTACTTATTTTGCAACAAATGGCAGGTGAAAAATTGGTCTATAGTGGATGGATCTACATTTTTTTTAGGTATGGCCTTCGAGTCAGCTTTAGCTCTCTCCTTACATTTTTATTTTAATTATACAGAATGTGCATGCATAGATGGGCTTTTAGTCAGTGGTCTTGATCCATTGGTCTGTTAAGTTGTCATTCACTTTTTGCTTCCCCCATCACAGCATACAACGTATGGCAGTGGGATACCCACATTACCCACTTGCTCCTTTCACTTTGAGTGACTGTATAAGGCCTGTGAATATTGTTCACATTCACCTAAACTAGTTTATCTTCAGTGACAAATCTTGTTTTCTATTAATTGTAAATGCTAGCTATTTACTGTGCCTGCATTGCAGGTGCTCAATTAGATGGTAATTTATTTTATCTGTCTACTTTTTAACGTTGCTTTTAAAAGTGTTTAAGCAGCATTATAACATTGTAACTACCTGTGATTTTAGGGATTTTTGGGTGGGGATTTATTTTTGCTTCCTTTATAAATAATAATAATAACATGCATGGTACAACTGAAAGGCTTGTTATTTAAACAATCATTTCCATTAATACAGCCAAATGAGTTGAACTTGTTTAATTTTAAAATGGTGATTGCTAGGATATGATGGCTATGCGTAGGCGGCTTCATGTCTTCTTTCTACTTGCATTTTTTGAGGCCTAACCTTTTAATCGTTTTTCTTGTTTAATTAACTATATCACCAGCTTCCAAGGTCTGAGCCATTGGAGTACAGGATATGCTTGGACGGTGCCCCGTTAATTCATTGCCCACTTTCTCCAACTCTCCAGGCAACATTTTACAGGTTTTAAATGCAAAAAAATCAAGTTACTGATAATTTGTTTACATGTAAGTCCTACAACATCATGCAATCTCTAGAAAGGTCTCAATTGCTCCCATGGATATTGTGCATTTGTCAGGCTGTACTGCTGTCACAATACATAGCTAAAAAGCTGCACCAACCTCAGGAAATGCAGCCTGTCAACTAATGTAGCTTTTGGTGGGACTCCCATGCCTTATTAGAAGCTGGGATAGTCAAAGAGCGTTTGCCTTCAGCTATATCCTGGCTTCTCATTGGACAGAAGTTCGAGGATCTGAATGGATCAAGTGAGAGATTCCAGTTGTCTTTCTGGTAGGACGGTGGAGATGGTTATTTCTAAAACAGGAGGTTTGAACTCTTGAAACCTAGAGCAGTCCTAGTAAGAGCTGCAACTATTGTATGCCAGTAATGTCAATGTCATTAACATAACGGTTCTTATAGTGTCAGGTGGTTCATGTTTCAATTATAGACCTCTCTAACACCTAAGAGACATACCTCATGACTAGATAGGCAAACACCATAGTGAAAACCAAGAGAGTATCGTAGAGAGTAAAGGTGTCCAGACAGTTGGAGCTGTGAAGTGTGGTGCCCTAGTTTTGTGCTGTCTTGCTGTCTAAAGAACCCTTATTCCACAAGCAGTTCCTATTGTCTCCTTCACAAACAATGAAGCACAATTATTCCTTCCTTCCCCATCCATTATCTTGACCACTTGTTCACTAAGGATACTGCAATTTGTCAAAGGAGGAATTGGAAAGGAGGAACAGGGATCAACATCATTCTTATAAGGCCTTTTGATAGATCACGAAGATTATATTTCTAGTTTTAGCCTTCAGACGCTCACTTTGAGCAACAACTCTCAGTGCCTACTCTCTACTCGCAGAAAGCCCTTTAGGCAGTCTAGACTATCGCTTAAGCATCTTCTGCTGCCTTTAAAGCCCACTTGATTCCCTGAGAGCTTTCCCTCAGCTCTCTTGCCTGAGTTCTAAGGCACCAATATAAAGCATACCTTATGAATTCATGTCACCAGGACACAATAATCCAGTACTAAACCTTTCTGAGACAAATCATCTTTTAGAGGTTTGTTATTTACATTTAATTTGAACTTAACCAAGACTACAGATCTCAGAATGAATAGGTAAGTGAAATAAAACCTATAAATGTAGCACTGTTTCCTTGAGGACATGAAGTTATTTGTTAACAATGGCAAGCTAATACTTCCTAATTCACAGCTTCTTAGAACCACCTTTACTTCAAGAAAAATGTGATCTTGAAGACTTCACATGGGAGAGTGGCATGTCTTTTTGCAGCAAACCTTTTCACACATGGTACTTAAACATATATGAGCATTAAACGTGTGTCACTTGTGCTAGTTATTTTGTTCATGGAAATTGTTTCCACCATCTTGTACTTTAATAGCCATGAGCATCTCTTGTATCCACAAAACCTCCCTTATTTCAATTTCTGTCATATTTGAGGGTGGTTGTGTTCCCTTACATAAATTAAAACGTCATCTTTTGTAGTTTCCTTCCCATAGCATGCATTAGAATAATATTTGGTACATTTATAATTCACATTTTTCATCACTGTACTTTATTGGTTGTAGGTGAAGCCCATGTGACTTAGTAATTGAATTCCTTTCTGAGATGTTATGTATCTTGATCTTTCTTTCATTGTGTCTGAAAGTAGTGTAAAAGTATAAATAATGACGGTTTTAAAATGTTTATACATTTGTTATTTACAAAGAAAACTATGCAAATAATGTTATTATATATATACTTATATGAATGTTCTTCTTAGATGATTCACAGTTTTCCATTGGGGGTATTGTTTGTTGGTCGTTTGTAGAGGTTGAGGTTGTTAGGTTTTATTTTAATCGGATTGGGGTGAGATTAATTGTATAATCATTTACATATATTTTCTTTTTTATGTTTTTTTCTGGTTTGTAATTGGTGTTTTTTTTGGCATGTCACCACTTTTTAAAGTTGTACTATTTTCTTTTAGTAGGTATATGTAACGAAATAGAAGTTGGAATTTTGTTTAAAATATACATTTTACTTACTTTGCAAGGTAATTATTCAGATTTATATATTTTTTCGGGGTCTGGTCAGAATATCTGTCAGTTTTCTCAGCTTTCACATTTTGCAGTATATATAGTGATAACATTGGTGTGCCTTTGTTCATTGTTGATTGAATTGTTTGTGTAATTTTATTGGTTACGTTTGTTTATAGTGTGATTTTATTGCCTAGTTTAGTTTTAGTATGGATTTGTTTATCAGTTATGTTCTTCCACAATAAATGCTAATTTAGGTTTTATTGATAATGTTTAGTATGTAGTTTGATAGTTTTTGATATTTTATATATATCTATATAGCTATATATATATTTATATACATACATATATAGAGAGACATAGTATATAAAGAGATATATAGATAAATATTCACTGAAAAAGGCAACATGTACAGGGACATTATAGTTAGGTTCAGATTTCACACGCACAAAACCATAGAAATTCAGCAGTTATAGTTACCTGAGCTAACTAAAACTTACACTGGGGCGTGACCTGGGACCATGACCATCAAGATATGATCCTGTGTGCTCCCCGCCAGCACGATCTTTTTCACTTACTAATCCTGCCTTATCCTGCCACATGCGATCTGTTGATCACTGCGGGCTCTAGGGTGACACCTGTTGTCCCAAGGTCCCTGCAACCCGCTCTTTCAGTCCTGAATGGAGCAAGAGAAGAGGTTTGTAAGTGTGGTCTACTGTAGCAGTGCTGTTGATCCACTGCAGTGATGTGCTCTTCAGAGTGGCTGACTGCCGGAAGCAGAGTTCCTGCATTTCGGGCCCCCCTGTTCCACTGCGGTGCCAGAAACACTACTAATCCCTGATGCCCCAGTGATGGTCTTTGGGTTGATGCCAGCTGAGTACTACTGCACAATGGGCTGGAGAGTCAGTTGGGGCGGGATGTTATGTTATGTTATGTTATTGGAGCTTGAAGCGCACACGGATACTCCAGGGAGTACCCCGGCACGAACCTTGAGGTGTGAAGAGTGGCAGGTTAAATGAAGAGGAATGTTTTCAGTCTTTTTTTTAAAAGAGTGGGATCCTGGAAGTGCGAAGAGCAAATGGAAACAAATTCCAGGCCGAAGCAGCAATGAAAGCAAGGGAGCTGCCACCCATCCTTTGCAGATGAAAGCAAGGTGTATGGGCTAGGAGCTGAGAGGCTGAGTGAAGCTGTCATGCTGGAGTGTAGAACATTGTAAAAGGTTCGGTCAGGGGAATCCTTATCCGAAGAATGTGCGCACTATTTACTTGGAACTGGTCCTGTTCCTTATTGTTTTTGTGACACTTTCACTCAAAATGAATCCAGCTTCACGGGTTAATTTTTAAATTTTTATTTCAAATATCGTAATCTTCTTTAATCTCTGGGATTTTTTGAAATCATTAAATTTTTTGAATTGTCAATAAACATTTCATCAATGCCGAAATCCAATGCATTTCGGGTCAATCAAATGGACCCTTCTTCAGGGGTCTGAAAAAATAAACAACCAACAAAAACTTATCAGTCCTGTGCTATATAGAATAATACATATACATTGTTCAAGAAACCATTACAATTGTGCGTTGTCAATAAAGTGTGTTCAAAACATTGCATTGTGAAGTTCTAATTCATACTACATAATTTCTTCTGGCATATAAATTACTACATAATTTCTTTTGACATATAAATTACAAAGAACATTAACTGTTCTTAATGAAATGAGAAGTAGAACGCTGCTACATAATGCATACTCTAGTCTGACTCATTAAATAGTACGAATCTCACCAGAAAAGTCACTAACGTTGATAGCGTGCGTGGTTAACCTCCAGAAAGCTGAATATTTATAAACGCGTTCTGATACAACATGTATAGTAGCTTGCGTTGTGCTTTGCTGTTACTCTTTAAAATAACGAGTTGATGTGAAAGGGGAAAATTGGGCGTTAGTTTTGTATAATGGTGACGTTTACGGTTTTTGAAAACTAAGTTACATGTGATATTAAAGGTCCCAATCTTTTGCCTGAGGTACGGAGGTGACCAATAGTGGTCTTTATGTAAAATGGTGTCGGCGGCATCAAGCTCGCACTAAAATCCACATAACAGGTTCAAACGAAATTGCGCGGCCGTAGAGAATGGTGTTAGATCGAAATCGCTCTTAATTATTTAACTTAGACTTCTGCAAGTCTGTGATCTAAAATTAACAAATGCCTTTCATTTTTCAATGCTTACCGCATTCAGCCTTTGATGTGTTACTCTGCAATCTCAGTATGCATGTGATCGGGTACAAAACTGCGAGTGTGTTTTTGAATGCTGTATTGCACGAAGAACGCTGTGTTTTACGTACTGCGTGATTCGGGTAGCGATCACATGTTCAGGGATGTTTAGTCTTTTAAAGGGGTATTAACTATGATCCGAATGGTGTACTTTGGTGATGTGTGACCATGTCAATTTTTTACTGATGAAATAAAAGGTTATGCGTATCTAATTATAGAAGTCTTAACTATGCGGATAGAATACTACGCAGCCCTACATCACAACAGACCAGGCAATACCAGAGGGGGTGGAGTTGCTCTCCTCTACAAACACTCCCTGAAGGCTGAGACGCTCTTCGCAGAGAGCATCGGAGGGGCGGAGGTACTAGGGGTGTAGTTTTGCTCCCCTTCAGCCTGTGTCATCATCCTCATCGTGTACCGCCCCCGAGAATGCCGCCTAAGTTAATTGAATGTCTGACGGAACTGACCCTTGATATGCGCTCACGATATCAATGCTTAGTAATAATGGGAGACTTCAACTTCCACTGGGAGCAATCCTCCAAAGAGAGCAAAGCCAATCTAATGGACGAAGCACTGACTACACTAGAACTACACCAACCCATGATAGGCCCTACCCATGAAAAAGGGCATACACTCGACCTAGTCTAGACCTCCCCGCCACATACAGACACCCCAGTCACGAGACCCTGCCCATGGTCAGACTACTATATCATCAGTGGCTTCCTCCAACTCCTAAAGGAAAAAGCCTTTCCACCCCCAGAATGGAAAACCCTTAGGAGCTGGAATAAAATCAGGGCCGAGAACCTGGTCTCGGCACTAAGAAAATCCAGCCCCCCCTGTCCCACTCATGGAGATCCCGATGCACAAAGTAGCGCCCTCACTCTAAGGCTAAATAGTGCCATTAACACATTAGCACCTGCACGCAGGGAAAAGATAAGGGACAAAGGGAAGGGGGCACCGTGGTTCAGTGATTACCTACGTGGCATGAAACAACTGCTTCGCCAAAGCGAGAGAGCCTTACGCCCTTCTAAAATACCATGCAAAATTTGCCACATACAAAAAAGCAATCCAAACTAAAAAATCAGAATTATATGAAGCCAAAATTGCGTCCGCACATAACACACAGAAAGAGACCTTCAAAACCTTAAAAGAATTAAGACACGTGAAGGAACATAAGCCTTCTTTCGATAGGGAGGACAGTGACAAATTTCAAACTTTCTTCACCTCCAAAGTGGAGGATCTCCTGACCACAACTCAGCACACCCCCAAGCTTCCGTGCCCTCTTGAACCAACACCCCTGTGCCCCTTCTGCGATCAACCTCTTACCTCTTTCCCCTCGCACATGCCCGAAGCTTTGGCCCTACTAATAGGGCGCGTGAAATCAGGCTCACCGGCGGACCCCTGGCCCCAGGGATCTTCAAGGTGGCACTCCCAGGGATAGAAGCCGAGATCATGTCACTCCTTAACTCCTCCCTCGAAACAGGACAAGTCCCCAGTCACTTCAAGGAGGCACGTGTCATCCCACTCCTGAAAAAACCTGGGGCCGACATAAAAAACCTGAAGAATTTCCGGCCAATCTCCCAGCTCCCATTTCTTTCAAAAGTTCTAGATCAGCATGTGCTATCCTCACTCTTGCATTATCTGGAAGCCAACCACCTCCTACAAACCAACCAGGCAGGATTTCGAGCACACCGTAGCATGGAACTAGTTATGATATCAGTACTAGATGGTTTGCGATTGAGGGCAGACTCCAAGAAACCCTGCGCCCTGATCCTGCTAGATCTATCCGCAGCATTTGACACGGTAAATCATAACCTACTCCTGTCACGTATATCTGACCTAGTGATCCAGGGCAAGGCACTCACATGGCTCACATGCTTTTTGAAGGGCCGCTCCCAGAGAGAGCAGCTAGCCGACGCTGTGTCCAGGCCGGGCACACTTACATGCGGGGTCCCCCAGGGGTCAGCACTGTCCCCCCTCCTGTTCAATGCCTATCTCCAACCCTTGATAGCCGCATTGAATAAGCTGGAGTGCCAGATCTACAACTATGCCGACGATACCCAAATTATCATTCAGATTGATAACTCTCCAACGGCCCATGCTAGAGTCCAGAACATCCTAAAATTTACTATCAACTGGATGACGGCCAACTCCCTCAAAATCAACCCAGATAAGACAGAGGTGTTGGCCGTCACCACGGACGCCAAGCCATGGAGCAATCTCTTTTGGCCACAAGAGCTAGGCAAATACCCCGATCCAGCCTTGGCGGTAAAAAGCCTTGGTATCAAGATTGACGACAAACTGTCCATGACCCAACAGGTGTCAGCAATAGTGGGACCTGCTCAGGTTTACTGAGACAGTTGGTGGACCTGGCCCCCTTCTCATCTTTGAAATCCTTAGATGAGTGGTATCAGCACTAATAATATCAAGATTAGATTATGGAAACTCTCTCTACCTGGGGCTCCCAGGAAAACTACTGGCAAGACTTCATATAATAATGAATGATGCGGCCAGACTGGTGTTTAGAGTGCCCAGACACACGCACGCCACACCTCTCCTTAGCCAGTTACATTGACTTCCTATCAGGCAGAGGACGATGTTCAAAAGCCTCTGAATCACACACAAATCCATCTTTGGCCAGGCCCCCAGCCACATCAGAAACAGCCTAGCTAACTACATCCCAAGCGGAACGCTCCGCTCTTCAGAGGCCAGCCGGCTGGTCTGCCCCCGCTCTCGTCTGTCCTCCTTCGGAGGAAGAGCTTTCTCCACCATCATCCCGCAAATTTGGAACAAGGTGGCCAACAACATACGAAAGGAACACTCTTCACTTCCGTTCAGAAAAATCTCAAGACCGTACTCTTCCAGGTGGTATGGGGCACACGGTAACCTACCCCTCTCCCACCAGGGCCAAAGCAGAATCCTCTCACAGCGCTTAGAGACCGTTGGTGATGATGTGATTAGCTGATTCCCTCTATTGATTTAATCCTTTTTTTTTTTTTAAATGTTTGTTAATTCTTTGAGAAATGAAATTACTTTTTATGTGTCGATGTATATATATTGTGTTGCTGCTGCTTTTATGATTTTCATTTGAAATCGAATAAAGCTAATCAAATTGAAATTACAATACAATCATGTAGTGGATTATGTTAATGCTGTGCTTAACAGACATGATTTACTATTAAGTCGCATTTATGAACAAAGTTAAACAATTGTAAGGTAATAGTTTCGATCATAAAAAACAGGCTAATTCAATATGGTTATTTAACCCTGTGGGTTGTGTAGAATTAAGTCTCTTTATCCCCAAAAATTCAGATTTTACTAACGGTTTGTGTGGATCGATCTCAGGGCAGATTTTAAATTGTTCCAGTATAGTGAATCTTAGTTGTGAGATGTTATGTCCGGCTTCTTGCCAGTGGATTGCTACTGACGATTTTTCATTTTTCAGTCTTATACTGCTCTTATGCTTTGTTATTCTGACATTAATTCTCCTCTCTGTAATGCCAACATATGTTTTTCGCCATGGACATTTTATGGCGTACACCACGTTTTTAGTGTCGCCACGTTTTTAGTGTCGCACGTGCTTGTGTGTTTTAACTTGATGTTGTGTCCCTTTGTAAGATGTGTAAAATCATTGCCTTTTATGACATTTTTGCAGTCTACACAGTTACCCCATCTTTGCATTCCTTTGAATTTACTGGATGGTGGTGTGAGAGCTCTTTTTTGATAACAGTTCCTTCAGATTGTTAGATCGTTGAAATGCAAATATGATTCTATTCTTAGAAATGCAATTAAGATCACTTTCATTTTGTATTATATGCCAATGCTTTTTCACGATATTCTTAATTTTGTTGGCTTCTTTTGAATACTTCCGAATACAGATATCGAATTGCTCTTCTGTTTTAGGCATCTCTTTTAGGAGCGTGTTTCTTTCCATCTGTTGCACTTACTCTGTGCATTCATTATTCACAATTGATGGATGCCCTCTTTTGTTAAACCTTTCTGCATATTTTGAGATGGTTTCAGTGGCTTCTTCTTCAGTATTAGCCCCATCGGTGCTCATGACGAGCTCAGCTCGTCATGGCATATACCTCTCAGGTGCTCATGACAAGCTGAGCTCGTCATGACCACACCCGTTTTTATTACGGCCCAGCACTGCAGGGAAATCGCTCCATCAGCCATGAGGTTAATGATCCTTTTAAGCCTGATAAATTGTGAGCTCGGTAGATGTTGTTTCAATGATGGCTGGTGGAAGCTTTGGTAATGTAAACAATAGTTCCGATCTGTTGGTTTAACATAAACGCTAGTTTTGATTTTGTTGTCTTCAATTCGAATCAGTACATCCAAAAAGGAAATTGTTCTTCTGTCAATTTGATGAGTGAATTTGATGCGTTGATAGCATTCATTTAGTTCTTGGATTTTCATTTCTAAGATTCTTTCTTGCCCTCTCCAAATTATAAAAATGTCATCAATGTACCTTTTATATGTTACCAGGTTCTCACTCCATATGTTGTCCTGTAAAATAAAATCATGTTCAAATTTGGACATAAACAGATTGGCATATGTTGGGGCTCCTGCAAAGCCCATAGATGTACCATTACATTGGGAAAAAAGGTGCTATTCCATTTAAAGTAGCTATGATATAATGCGAATTGCATTAATTCCAGGATGAGAATTTTATTGGCTCCAGTGCAATCATTATTTAATAGAAACCATTCAATAGCTTCAAGGCCTTCTTTATGTGGAATTGATGTATATAGTGAAGTAACATCCACTGTACACAAACACCATTCTGTTTTTTCTTCATCTGTTAAGGTTTCCAGTAGGTTCAAAAATTACGTGGTATCTTTGATATATGATGACCAGGATTGAACCATAGGTTGCAAGAAGTAATCCAGAAATTGACCAATTGGTTCTGAGATCAATCCGCATGCAGATACTATTGGTCTAAAAGGTGGTTGTTGTAGGTTTTTGTGAACTTTCCGCAACATATAGAGTTTGGGGTGCCATGGATATTCACTGTCCAGAAATTGATATGTTTTATTGTTGATCCATCCCATATCTCGTGCTCTCCCTAAAATTAGTCTAAGGATTTTCTGAAATTCTGTTGTGGGATCTTTATCTAATCTCATGTACGTTGCGTGGTCCTCAACGTCACTAGATACACTCTTCTTGTAGTACTCGGTATTCATGACAACTAGAGCACATCCTTCGTCCGCTCTTTGAAAAGTAAGATCTTCATTATTAGCTAAATCTCGCAAGATGTTCCATTCTTTTTTTGTAAAGTTTGATCTAGATATTTTGCCAAAGTGAATTTTATTACAGTCAGTTTTCACCAGACGTTCAAATATGTCAATAGATTTATGTGATATGGGTGCACAGAACGTGCTCTTTTTCTTGAATTCTCTATATTCTTGTGTTGTGGTTTGTTCTGTGGACATTGGTGTAATGTTAAAATAATGTTTAAGTCTCAAAGTACGTAGAAATTTAAATTTAAAGTGTAGTATAGTGTAGAACATAAAATATTTCCTTAGATAGATTGGGCCAGAAGCATGCAGGGCACGATGCGCCAAGACCAGGCCTTAAACTTTACTTGTTCGACTACAGGCAACCAGTGGAGTATGTGCAGATGCTGTCTTATGCTGTTCTTATTGAGATGTTGAAGAGAAGCCTGGCCACTGGATTCTGGACTACCTGTAATCTGTTAAGCAAGTATCCCGGTAGGCCAACGTACAAGGTGTTTGCATAGTCGATACACAAATGTATCAAGGCGCAGGTAACCATTTCCTTGGCTGCCCTAGGAAGGAGTGGTAAAAAAATTCTGAGGGATTTGAGAAATCCGAAACAGTTCCCAGCAATCTTCTTAATATGAGTGGAGAAGGACAGGGTCTCTTCGAACCAGACCCCAAGATTCTTAGCAGGTTGCCTGGTTGAGGCCGGCTAGGGATATTCAGCCGGCCAAAGTGCTACCCTAAACTGGGATGGTGCCTAGAGGGTGCTGAAAGGTGGTACGCTACCTTGAAGCCTGCAATAATATCCCCAGAGAGTGCTCCTGGCCCTGCTGGGTTGCCATCTGACAGCGGGGGTTCCAGCGCCTGCTCCCACACAGTGAGGTGCAGTGGATTGGCCCTCTGTCCTTCCTGCATGAACCCTGCAGCCTTACTGGATCCTAGTGCAGTCCTCCACCATCCCTGTTGCTGTCCACACCTGCACCCATGGATTAAGAGTGCCCCCAATCTAACCACCCTTGCACCTCAGAGTGCCTGAATAGTGACATGGGGTAGGAGGCTTTCTGTCCCTGCTTAGGGACCCACCACACAGCTAGGAGAGATGAGCCTGGGATGAGTAGGTAGTATGCCCCACTGAGACTGTGTCTGTGACCCCACCTGACTGCCATGTTCTGGGAATGCGTCTCTGCAATGCCTATTGAAGCCACGTGCTTAGATGCACTGGGTCCTACCTGCCCATGCTAAAGGCCCTCTGCTGCCGCAGATGCTGTCGCCTGGTCCATGGGTGCAGGTGACTCAGGAGCACGTATATAGAGCAGGCTACACTGGACTGTACAAGCCTTGACACTTACTGCCCAGTATTGCAGAACGGGGGATGGAGACCCTCTGGTTCTCCCTCATCGTGGGCCTGGTGAGATCCCCTTGAGTAGCACAGTCTGGGGATAGTGCAGGTTGTGTGGGCTGCGACAGGTAGTTCAACTCCAGACATGCGCTGCTACTTTTGTTAGCGCCATGAGCAAAGATGAAGCACTTCGTCCTCATGCCTCAAACACCATTATCCAGTATACTACACCGCACCAACGCACCCAGAGGATAACATTGACAAAAGGGTGCCCTGGATGCTAGAGATCACCCAGATCGGGACCCTGAGCCATCTAGGACAGAACTGTTGGCAATCACACAGGTGTCTCAATCGTCTCTAGAACACCATATTGAAACAGTATCTATTGGTGTGAATCTCTCTACATCCAAGTCTGAAGAAGGTGGCAGACAAAGGTGCGACTGCAGAGCCCAACATCACAGAATTGCAGGGGGAGGTCACAGTCCTTTGGCAGAAGATGGCCCAGATGACAGTGGCGACTGCGAGCTTGCAAAATGGTCAGTGGATGCGGAGGGTTGATCCTGACAGAGCAACATCAGAGTTTTGGGATTTCCTGAGATAGCAGAAGGGGTATCAGCGATGAAATTCCTGTGGACAGAGCTGAAACCCTGGGGCCTTTCGAAACTGTTTGTCATGGAGAGGACACATATGGTTCTGGTGCCTCCCTCCTGGACTGGGGCCCCTCCTTGAGCCATCATTGCCAAAATTCTTAATCATCACTACTGTGACTGTATCATCTGAGCTGCACGTGAGCAGACGGTTCCCTTCTTTGGCAATACCATCACTACCATACACCGGGATTGCACAAAGCAAGTTCAGAAGCAACACAAATCGTTTCTTGGAGTCAAGCAGAAATCACTCTCTCTGCAGTTGCGGGATATGCTTCTGTATCCTACAAAGCTCAAAGCTATTGTTTTTTAGGACAAAGCTTACTTTTTTGATAGCCTGGGAGAAGTGTGTGAATGGGTGAAACTTAAGGGCAATGACCAGGTGCCATGCTCCAGAAGCAAGCAATGGCAATCCTGGGGGACTCTCCCCCATGGAAATCCCTACTGATGTTGAACTGGTGGAGAGAACCCAAAGTTATCACCCCCTGGGTTCCAAGAGAGTGATGATTGGAGATGATGGCAGCATGTTTCTGAACACTATGTACCTCCCTGAGATGGTAGGAGGTGCTGCCTCGCAGTTGCCTCTGGTTGGAGCTGGCCACTTTGGCCACCCTAGAGGTGGAATATGGTAATGATTGAATGCCGAAGATTGTGATTTATATCTATTAGAGCTTCCTGTGCGGGTCAGTAGAATGTTTCCTGGGAGGGCACTGGGATGTTTTAAGTCAACCATGGGTGGGGGTTTGACTGTTATTGCTGTGGCTGTGTGTTTTGTATGGGTGGGTTGAGGGTGGGATCTGGGTCATTAGGGCCCTCTTGAAGTTGCCATTCATCCTTAGCAGGCATAGCACTTGTGTTATGTTATGTTAATAATTTCTTGTAGAGCACACGTTCACCGGGGGGGTTTCTTTGCGCTAGCTTTAGCATGTATCAGGACCTAGGAAGGCTTACACATGGGCCTGTGCAAACAGCCATGTTTTGAGCATTTTCCTGAAGCTCAGGAGGTTGTTGCAGGATTTCTAATGAAAGAAAGTTCCAAAGTCTGGGGGCCAGAGTTGCAAACCTGCAACCGCCCTGCCGTTGTAGCTTGAAAGACAGGGCGACCAAGAGTTGGAGACTGCTGGAACGAAGAGTGCAGAACGGGGTGTACCTAGGTGAAAGGCGTTTGATGAATTTTGGGCTGCGATCATGAAGAGACTAGAAAATGATGCAGGCCGTCTTGATTGCTGTGCATTGGGGGATGGAGACAGTGAAGTTTTTTTAGCAGGGGTCTGGGGATTGCCATCTTGGTTGCTGATGGATTAATCTAGCCTCCTGGTTCTGGACTAGCTGATGTGTTTGCTGAGGAAGAGTGGTAGGCCCAGGTAGATAGAGTTGGTGTAATCCAGATGAGATAGTACTAATGCTATCACAACCTGGATCAGGGCCGAGCTGGAATCCTGCACAGCTGGAAGAAGCAGGTGAATACTATTGTGCCTACTTGGGTTTTCAGGGATAGATCATCCTTGATGGTCACCCCTAGGCTTTTTACCGAGGAAGATGGAGTGGAGGGGAACCACGTTCTGTGGGCCAATAGAGGGTTTGGTTGTTCCCATTCAGAATTATCTCAGTCTTACCTGGGTTCAGCTTCAGATGGTTTTGGTCCATCCACTGACGGATATGAAGCATGGTACCCTGGAATTGATGGATAGACTCAGGGGAGTTGTCTATCGTGAAGATCAGCTGGAGATCATCAGCGTAATTGAACGTGGTAGTTTTATGTGCCTTCAGGGTTTGAATTAGGGGTAGTAGATACAGATTGAAAACAAGGGGGAGAGTCAGGATCCCTGAGGGACCCCACAAGTCGTGGATAGTTTAGAGGCTGTGAAGGGGGCTAGGCGTACCGCTTGGGTGTGGCCGCTAAAGAAGGACTCAATCCAACTGTGGGCTGAGCCACAGATGCCAGCCTGTTTGACACGGTCCATTAAGATGGCATGATCGACCATGGTGAACACGGCAGAGACGTCCAGAAAGACCAGTGCCTGAGGAATTCCTTTATCAGCATTTCCTCGCATGGTATCCAGTACTGCTAAGATTACAGCCCCAGTGGAGTGGGCAGGGCGGAACCCTGCTTGATGGGGGTCCAAGTGGTCAGATTGCTCGATGAAGTTAGACAGACAAGCAGTTATATGAGCTTCGAGGACCTTGGCCAGGTACGGGAGCAGGGAGATGGGTCTGTAATTGGAGAGATTTTGGGGGTCCCGTCCAGTTTTTTTTAAAAGGGGACCACAACTGCATCCTTGAAAGCCTTAGGGACCCTACCCTGAGTCAGAGATTTGTTGAGAAAGGTCAGGATGGGGGCAGGAAGAACAGAGAAGACGTCCTTTAGGATATGCGAACCAGATTTTACCCTGGCTAGGAAAACCTGCAAGGACTGGGCATCTATAAATGGGAAGTGGTCTAGGGTGTGAGAGTTAGATATCAAGGCTGGGGGGTCCTGGGGGGTCCTCCTTAGAAGAGGGGCTAGGGAAATTGGCTTTCATACTTACAATTTTATCCAGGAAATAATTATTCAGGGAATTACATAGGTCTTGGGTCGCAACGGGCTTAGGTAGAGTTCTTTCTGCGTTGGATAGCTCATTCACTATGGTGAAGATATCCTTTGACCTATTATTGGAATTAGTGATTCTGGCCGAGAAATAAGTGGATTTGGCTAAAAAGATGGCTTTTTTGTAGTCTTTGCAGACAGATAGGTAGCTTAGTTTCCCTTCCGGGGTGTACACAAGTCTCCGATTCCTCTCTTTTTGACATAGATCTAATTTTCAAGCTCTGAGGTCAGGGGAGAACCATTTCTGAGCTTCAGATCGGCGTGCGAGTTTACATTTTTTGAGGGGAGCATGTTTGTTGCTGGCTGCTAATAGCTAGTCTGAGATGTTGGCTTCAGCAAGATCCAAGTCTGGGTTGGATGCAGGGGTGGAGCTCATAAGGCTGTCCAAGAAATCGTGTTTATTGAGGGTGCTCCATTTCCTGATCAAGCCCCCCTTGGTTGCTGGGGTCTTACTGCCCATGGGAATTGAGACTGTGAAGTTTATTAAATGGTGGTCGGACCAGATACATGGTGATATTGTGGGTGTAGAGACCGCAAGATTAGATATCCATACCTGGTCCAAAATGTGACCTTTGATATGTGTAGCTGAGGAAATATGGTGGGTGAAATTAAGGTTAGAGAGTAATTCCGTCAGCTCAGTGGAATGGGGTCCTGCCGAGTTCATCATTGTGCCAGTAGTTGAGATCAACTATTAAGAGTATTTCTGCATATTCTGTCGCCAGGTTGGCCAACTGCTCACTCAGTGAGAGAGGGAATGATGGCATGTGTTGTGGGGGTCTGTATATCAGGACGCCGATCAATGGCCCTGTGTGGGAGTAAAGATTGACAATCATGTTGTCTGCAGCAGGGAGATTTAAAGGTGACATAGAGGTAAATATGTGGTCCTTGTGGATGATGGTGGCTACTCCACCTCCCATTTTCCTTGCTTGACCTTGCGTGAGGTGCCTGTTAAAATTGGGAGACATCACATGAGAAACTAGTGGCTGCGGTTGGAAGACTAGCTGGCTGTGAAGCTTAACCCGTCCCTGTTGGATAGGTGGGGTAGCTGTGGTCGTTCTGGCACATGCTTCAGGTGGGCATTGGTAGTTCAATGGTTACTCTATTTTTGCTTGTGGGTATGAGGGGGGTATGGTTTGATTTGTTTTCTTGTCATTAATGTTCAACAGCAGCTAGAGAAGGCACAGGCTCAGCAGGAGAGGGGCACACAGATTAGCATTTTTGGACAAGGATGAAGGTGTCTTTTGAGTCCTAATCTGGAACATCAGGGGATTAAGCACGTATGTTAAAAGGTATATAGAGAGCGCACCTTCCTAGACGTAGCCTGCCAGCAGGAAACACATCTGGATGATGCAGGGGGCTTGGAAATGGCCAAGAAATTGTGGGGGTCAATTTGTTCATTCTTCCTGCACGACCTACACTAGGAGCACATTGAAATAGGTGGCTCCAGGGGTCCCATTCTCCCTCAACTACTCAGAGGCTGATGTGGGGTACAGGGATGTCCTGTCACAGGGCACACTAGATGGCCTGGGTCTGACCACACTGCATACATATGCCTCTAATACTAATGACCCAGTGTTCTTTCATTCCACACAGGACCTGCTGATTCAGGTCCTCAACCCGCCCTTAATGCAGCTAGGTGACTTTAATTGTGTGTTGGACCCCAATCTGGACATAACTCCCCCGAGAGTGGGTACGACACCTTGCATAACAAATGCCATTAAAGAGGTAACACAAAAAATTGGGTGCAACATTTGTTGCACTTTAAACACCCCATGCAGACTGTTTACATGTGTCACTCATTAACACACAATACACACAGTAGGCTGGACAGAGTTCTGATTGCCAGGTCCCCATGGCTGGTGATGTTGAGATCAAACACCTAGCATAATATTTATCTGATCTCTGTCTTCTGTCATACGGTTATCTGGGCGGGGGTGCCGCGCTAGGGCAAGTCAGGGAGGATGCCGTGGATATCCTTGAAGACCCGGTGAGACACGGCACAGTAGCATACTCACTCACAAGTTACATGGCATCAAATTGGAGATCCACAGCCCTTAGGTGTATTGATTGGGAATTACTTACAGCGGTATTGAGGGGTACCTGCCTGGGTCTCACGTGCGCGGTGTGCTGACAGCTATAGGCAGAGCTCCTTAGGAAAGGAATTGAACTGGCATTAGCACAGGCAGATGCTCAGACCTTCCCTGAAATATGTAGGAGGGAACACAAGGTACACCCGCGAATAAAAGACATATGGGACTGTCTAGATAAATATACTCTAAGACAATACTGACAGAGACTGCACCGGGAGGGTGGCAAATTGGGTAGGCTCTTTGCCTGGATCCTGCACACGGAGAATGCCCCTCCACTCGTGACCCACTTAACGACACCTGGGGCACCAGGGTCACATTGAGGGCAGGCATAATGCACACATTCAAACAACATCTACAGCGTGTATACACTACCGATCCTGATATCAAGGCATGGCAATACACTCCTTTATTGGAGGGATTGGACATTCCTTCAATCAGTCCATTCATGGCAGAGGCCCTAACCACTCCCCTGGAGGAGCTTAGGATGGCTCTACAAGCTCTTCCACTGCAGAAGGCACAGGGGAAAGACGGATTCCCACCTAACATTTATCAGGCATTGGCTTCCTGTTCAGGCTAGGATATCTTTTAAACTTCTCTGCCTTGCCCATGGGGCCTTGATGGCTATGGTTCTGACGGTGTCAGTTTCCTCCTTCAGCCCTATGGCCCTAGCAGAGTGCTTCGCTCCTCCTCTAAAAACCTCCTTACTGTTCCGAGATTCGCAAAGGCTAGATGGGGAGGCAGAGCCTTTTCCACTCTGGCGCCCCGACTCTGGAATACTCTCCCTCCTGAGCTGGCCTCCCAACCTTTGCCTGGGCTTTTCCGTAAACAACTGAAAACCTGGCTCTTCCGGGAGGCCTATACGTAGATCCTGAACCCGGTGCTGAAAGACTACTGTATCTGTCTGTTTTGTCCACTCTGTTATGTATGGCGCTTTGATGCCCTTGGGCTAAGTTGCGCCCTAGAAGACCTTCATTCATTCATTCATTCATTCATTCATTAATTCATTCATTCTCATGATCACTAGCTCAAAGTCTTCTGAAGGTATACCTGGAGACTGACGACAAAGGTATCTTGCTTTCAACTATGAGGGAGGGGGAGATACACATGCTCCTCAAACCAGTTGGTGACAAGGCTGACCCGGCTGCGTACAGGCTCCTCACAATGATTAATTTGGACATGAAGGTGCTCTGCAAATTGCCAGCTACTCTACTGACAACTCATGTGACTCATCTGGTGCATGAAGACCAGTGTGGCTTCATACTGGGATGTAACATCTGTGTAAGAATCCCTAGGTGATGCACCAAAGAACCAAGTCTTAGATGGAGGAGGCATTTCCTAGCTTAATCAGCTGTTTAAGTTTTGTTAGGAAGGCGATGAACCTCCATAGAACCCTGGTCCGAAAACGAATGCACGTTTTATAGATATGAATGAGCTATTTATGAAGAATGGTATTGAAGGCTGCTGAGAGCACTAGAAGGACGAGGGATGGCTGACAATGTATGTCATCTATAATGTTTAAGTTGTGGAATGCAGTGATGCTGCATTTATAAAAAGCAGATTGAAATGCTGCTAGGAGATTACGATTTTCAATGGATGTGTTAAATATGAGGACAGCTCCCCCCCCCACTGTGGAGTCTCCCTGGTGTAAAGTATTGGGAACATTTTAAAACTAGAATGAATTAAAAAAAATATATATTTGTATATTATATATTAATGTAAATCTATTTTATTTTATTATTTTAAATATAGAAGAAAATAAAAGAAAATTCTACAGCACTATTGGCTTAATTTTCAAATACATCTTTAATTATTACAAATATATTCAGTTCAGTTCATTCAATTTTTATTCCGCTATCAAACATTTCTAAAAGAACATAGAACACACAATAAAAAACATATTATCATATGCTGTACAGAAAGAAAACATTGCAATTAGTTTAAGATCTTATATTAAAACTGTATAACATGCACACTCCTGATTCATACCCTTTCCTAAAGATAAAAGCCCTCTAAAAATGTTAAAACAGCAAATAGCAGGAGTATCTAATTTTGTAGGCATGTAAGTGCTAGCTTGTATGATCTCGTGTTAGCTTCGTGAAAAATGGGAATCCAAAATGAGTGGCGGGAGTTGAGAATAATGGACAAAAAACCATTAAGAGTTATGTGCTTTGGCAAAATGCACCATCACAGGGACATGGGGCAAAGTTCTAAATAAAGTCCCCTGGAGAGGTAAACCTATAATAAAGTGCATTGTGGTAAGTCTAAAACGAGTTATGAGGAAGTGCTGACTGGTATTTATTGTAAATGATAAATAAGGTTCTGGTCCTACAGTCTGTTCAAATGGCAGAATATTCAGTGGGGCATAATATCTCCTAGTTAACGGCACTTTATCTCAGCCAAAGTGGCGATAAATTCATCTCCCCAATCACAAGCTGGAGATAACAGCCCATATCACCAGTTTACCCGTGATAGCAGCCGCAAAAAACATTGCCACAGATGACCCCGCCAACTATCGCTAATGAGATGCAGAGTAGGTGTTCCCGTGCCAAAAGCTGCAACAACACCACTCCGCAACATTCTCAACGACCAGCCAGATTGGCGATAAGAACACAAAACATGCGATAAGGCGCGTTAGCAGCAGGAAAGTAACACCTGCTCTGACCTGGTGTAAAGTCGAACTACAACCTGCACTAGAAAAGGGAGCCCGGCTTAAAACAACTCTTTAAGAACAACAGATGCCATGGAGCCACTGATCATGCAGCTGGAAGCTTCAAAAGGGCCCCAACACCCACCACCCCCAGGACCCCCCCCTCTCCGGACCTCCTGTCCCCCTCGGGCACAGACATGCCACATCAACCACACGGAATCATGTACCAAATAATCCGCCTGATGTCCCACAGTCACATTTGGTGACAAGCATGTGTCTTCAAATAAATGAGCATCACATATTCACCTTTCAATTAACAAATGAAAATGTATTCAAATAAACACTGAACACAAATTAAGACACATGGCGGCTCTCCTCGGGACAATCTGTAGGGCACAGCCTGCAAGACAAAAATTCAGATGAGAAAGTGTGTCTTGCGCTCATCAAAGGACAGAGAGAGAGCGAAGGAGAGAGAGAGAGAGAAAGAGAGGGAGAGAGAGAGAAAGACGGAAAGAGAGAAAGACGGAAAGAGGGGGAGAGAAAGACGAAAATAGAGAATAGAGAAAGACAGAAAGAGAGGGGGAGAGGGGGAGAGAGAAATACAGAAATAGAGGGAGAGAGAGAAAGACGGAAAAAGAGGGGGATAGAGAAAGACGGAAAGAGAGGGGGAGAGAGAAAGACTAAAAGAGAGGGGGAGAGAGAGAAAGACGGAAAGAGAGGGGGAGAGAGAAAGACAGAAAGAGAGGGGGAGAGAGAGAAAGACGGAAAGAGGAGGAGAGAGACACAGATAAAAGAAGAGAGGGACAGGGAGAGAGAGTGCTGGCACTGCCCACCCAGGCTCACGGTTTACCTGCTGACACCGGTGTGTCTCCAACCACGTGCCGGTATGTAGTGCAGTTTACCAGGTCCCACATATGAAACAGATCCCTCATCTGAAACAAAGTCCAGATACATAAATGGCAAAGTACATACAATTGCACACAACATCATCTCCTGTATGCCCCTGCGCACCCAGGCCTCACTGCTCACCTTCCGCAACCTGCTTGTCGCAATGAGGGCCCAACACGTGCCGGGGCAAGCCCCGAGCCTAGAGCCCGCAAATATGGCACCCTCCACATCATACAGCCCCGCTCCTCCGGTCACCATGTCTCACATTTGATTCGGGGTCTTTATTTCGCTATGGCAGAGGACATACCAGGGCACAGGGCATCATCAGAGGCTCCACACCCGCTCAACCCTTGAGGTGCCACTAACTATGTGACCCGCAAGGCCATGCCACGTGGTGGTGGGTATGCACTACCAGCTGGGTCAGGCCTACACTGTGGTCTAGCAGGGTTCACATCTATCAACACCAGTCCGGGCCTCCAGGACAGGGCATCATCGCAGGCTGCACACCCACTCAGCACTTAAGGTGTCCCTACCTCAGTGCACCGAAAGTCACCGTCCTGTGGCGGTGTGCCTGTGCCGGCCACAGTGTATCTGGAGCCACTAAGTCTGTGCCCCCAAAATCATGGACCCTGTATGATTGGGTATCGTGGTGCAGATGACAGCATGTTACCTCTGGCCCAGTGAATGTGACGTTGCAGGGCCCTAGGCCCTCATGCCTACATGTACACCACACAGATGCACCCAGATAGAGAGAGGAAATGGTGTAGAGCATGTACACCCAGCCCTTTTTATTGGCAGGGCAACATGTCCTGTGACACGTGTGCTGGATGGGTGGGATGTTGGTGTAATCCAGCCGTGAGGGAGTGGCTATGGCATGTTGACAACTAGACCTGTGCTTAGCAGATCACTACCGGGAAGACCTGGTACATGTAGCGTTATCCCCATATAGTGTGCGCCGGGGGATGCTTCCAACATTCTGTTGGAAACACAGCTTTTGATGTTTTGATCGACGTCCATGACAAGAGACACCACCCAGGCAGTCACCTCATACCTTTAACATTCTACATCAACAATATAAACATTTGGATAGACTTTAGCTGTGCAACTCTCCACCACTTTTGTTCTGGCCTGGCATATGCCAGTCCAGTGTAAGGGTTCGAACAATGACCACGGGGCTCCTGGCATGGTTCCGTACTGGGCTGGACAAGGAAGTAACTACTGCGTGTGTCCTTGTTGTTGTGTCGGCACCAGCTGGACCGCATTCGGCAATGTGTCACCCTGTGACCCAAGTCCCACAACATGATCAACATGGAAAAAAAGGGGAATCACTGAGCCTATATTCATCCATACTTTCACACTTGAAAGATCCTAGACATGACACATCTGTGTGAATATGAGTGTTTAATGCACATTCAGTGGAGTGTTGCAGCTGGAGCAGTACAGGGCCATGCAAATCCCACTTTACAATGTTGGCCCGTGGAGGGCCAGACAGAGTCTTTCGGGGAATGACAAGTCCAAAGGAAGAGGAAGAGTTCAGTCCACAGTCTGATTGCTGTGTCATTGGCGACCATACAAAATTTGGCAGTCCATGTCGAGGTCCAAGGTGAGTGTCACAGAGTGTATCGGGGGACAGTGGAAGGTGATAATGCAGAGGGCAGAACCAAGCAGAAAAAGGACCTATGGCGGAGATGCATGCTACTGCGTCCTTCTTACCACAATGGCAGATTCATCCGCATCTTCGTCCCCTGCTGTTTCATGTGCCTCATGTGTGGGTGGTGGTGTTCTATCTCCAGCACTGTGTGACAGTGGCATATCAGTGGCCAGAGGTGGAATGTCTGTTGCACTGTGTGGCACTGACACTTCAGTGGGTGGAGATGTGGATATAGTGGTAGCAGCAGCATGCATCAACGCCAGGCCTTGTGGCAGCAATGCCTTGAGGATAGTCCTGAGGTCATTGAGGAACCCAGCTACCTCTCGCAGGTGTGCAGCCGTGGCAGCCGCTCTTTCAGCCTTCGTCCACTCCATAGTCTCCATTGACCTCTGCATTTGTTCCAACACCTGTGTGACATCGCTGGTGCCACTCTGACTGGAATAGTCGTTCTATTCTCTGAGTCAGGGCTCCAGTGATGTAAGCTATGGTCAATTGGAGAGCATGGAGTGGACTGTGGGTGTCCGTTAGGGACCATGAGTGGTCCCTGATGGGACTTAGACACCCACGTATGGCATCTAGTTTGGCTGCCATGCGATCGAAGCCCACCCACACCTGTTCTGCCAGATTCTCCTGGCACCCCAACACACGGCGTTGGAAGGCCATGTGTTCTTCGTGGGGGTCCTGGGAGGCAGCTGTGGTGGTGGGTGCTGCCTGCTGCATGGTCTGTGCAGGGGGTGGGTTCTCCTCGTAGCAGCTGGGCTGCCCTGCTCCTGGAGGTGGGGTACAGAGGCTCACCATGAGCTGTTGGAGGGCGTCGGAGTCGAAACTGTGGTTGTCCTCTTCGTCATCAGAGAAGAGAGGTTTGGGATGGTCTGCAGGAGGAGTTGATTGTTCCTCTGCAATGTGAAGAGGAGATGCAGTTTAACAATGTGTTCACATGCATGTTGTTGCATTGTACATTTTTTCATTCGGACTGCATGACTGAGTACATTGTGGCTGTTTGGGGGGAGCTGCCTATGTGATGGGGACAGTGGACATTTCAACAACATCACGGATGTGTGCTTGTACTTGTACATTATCAACTCACATTTCCCTGCAATGCCAAATGTGATTGGCCAGTTTCTACACACAGACGGCACATGTTGTGTCCAGGCGAAAGATGACAACCTCGATTTCTTCGACTCCCTCTTTCACACTCTTAAGACGGCCATGGCTCTCTACCCATTACATACACGCCCCACCACCCCCTGTGACCCTCGCCAAACTTCTATCCCGCAGAGCATGCCCCATCCACCCCAACAATCCCCTCCCCTCGCTCTTAATCACGTCAACAACCACCCGTCCCTCCGAGCCCCTCCCCCCTCTATCCCACAGCCCCAAACGCCCGCCCTCCTCTCCCAAACATCCAGAACCCCCCCACCCCCCTCTCACCTACATCCCCAAACGTCCTCCCCCTTCTCCCAAACTTCCAGGACTCCCCCACCCCCCCTACCCCTACGACCTCCCTCCCCCCTCACCACGTCTCCCTCACCCCCTCAGGTTCTCAGTCCCCTCCCCTTAGAACTCCCAGTCCCCCCGCCGTCTATGAATCACATCGCCCTGCGCGATCCCTCACTCCCACTGCTCACGCCATCCCCCGTAGTGAAGTCATCCACCTCCCCCAAAGTGACCGCAACCCCCCTCCTTCCCTACCCCCCGCCCATCCGAACTCGAAACACCAATCAGATCCCCCCATCTCGACTACTCCCCCTAATAGTAACTCGCCCAGCAGCCCCTCCCACCACCATGCCCTTGACCAAAAATTCATGAAAGCTAACTCCGTGCCTCCCTCTCCCGTCTCACTTCCTAACAGTATCTAGCCCCAAACCCGCTCTCCCTCACTAGTCCTCCCACAATCGAACTCCAACCTGGACCCGGTCCACCCGTCACAGACCCCCCCATTCGACGTCCTGCTCCACGACCTCTCCCACGCCAACCCCAACTCCACCCACTCGCCCCCCTACTCCCCAGCACCTAAACTGACACAACGCCTGGACTTTCTAGAAGCCCAGATCGCGACTCTGATCTTCGGCCTGAAAGAAACCCTATCCTCCCTAGAGAAACTCCAGCCTCCCTCCCAGAACGTCCCTCCTCCTCACCTCCAGCCGCCTCCCGCCAAGACTGACTCTCATACCCACACTGGGTCCAAGCCCCCCACTGGCTCCCAGCCTCTTCTCTCTAATTCCAGGACTGAGGCTCGAATCAACAGTCCTAGAAGAACGGCTCCCTCCCTCTCGCCACAGGAAGTGACCTCCCTCATCGCCTCCTATGAAACCCCGCCTATTCAGCCAGCTCAAATAATGCCCCCTGACCACCCTCCCTTCTCCTCAATTCAAGTCATCACTGGAGTGGGAAGGGACCCGTCCCGTCGTAAAGCTGCCAGACCACCACCCTATCTCTCCTCCTTACCCAGAGCTACCTCTGTCAATCATATCTCACAGGATGACTCCCAAATAAACTGTATGGTCATCAATTGCAGATCCGCCGTCAAACATGCAACAGAAATAGCCGAAACCATCCTCTCCCATGACCTGGACATAGCCTTCATCACTGAAACCTGGCTTAACACTCTATCCAGCCCCATCCTGGACACGCTGGTGCCGCCCGGTTTCTCAATTATACACAAAGACAGGCCCATTCACAAAGGTGGCGGAATAGCTATTATCCATAAAAGCGACCTCTCCATCACTGAATCTCCTTCCGTCATTTACAACTCCTTTGAATCCCTCTCGGTCAACATCAATTCTCCTCACCACCCTTCACTCCAATGCCTTTTCCTCTACCATCCCCCGGGCAACACCTCCGAATTTGGCGCTCAGCTGACGGATCTGATCACGCAAACCGCTCTCAACAGTGATTTCAGTTTAATTCTGGGTGACCTCAACCTAAGATGGAATGTATCAAAAAACCCGCTCATTCAATCCCTCAACACCCTTATTCATGACCATGACATGACCCAGCACTGCACAGAGGAAACCCACCACAGAGGAGCAACCCTGGATGCTATCATCGCAGATAGAAAGACAATTTCAATCGACCACATCATCCCAGTAGACTGGTCAGACCATTACGCCATCCTCTTTCATATCAATCACCCAGCGCTTTCCGTCCCTCCCACTCAAACCTCCCCCAAGTGGATCAGAAACTTATCGAGAGTACCTCTTGACAAGTTAGAAAAGGGCCTCAGCTCACTCCTCCCGATCACGACAGAACCCCTTTCAACCACAGAACTCACCTTGCTCTACCATTCCAACTTGGAGCTCGTCTTAGACCAGCTGGCACCAAGGAAACTAAAAAAACAAAGAAACATCCCCTCCAGATCCTGGTTCTCCACTGACATTAACGATGAAAGAAGACACCTAAGATACATGGAAAGATCCTGGAGGTCCAACCCCTCCTCACGCAACCGGGACCAGCTCAAGGCAGCCCGCAAAAGCTACTACAACCATATCAAGAACAAAAAGTCGTCCTTCTTCTGTGCGGCCCTTGATAATGCCAAAAACCGCCCCAAAGAACTTTTCAACATCATCAAGAACCAAACATCCATTCCGGTAACAAGAGACATGGTGGCGTCCAAATCCCAATGTGACGACTTTGCCAGCTTCTTCAACGAAAAAATCGCGAAAATTGACCGATCTCTCGGCACGCTGCCCTCAGACCACCCCGCTACAACTTCCCATTTAAGACCAACAATCACATCCACTCGCTGGTCCTCCTTCCAACCTATCCAGGTTGAATTGATAAGTAATCTCATAGCCAACGCCAAACCCTCAACCCACTCCCTTGATCAGCTTCCCCCGAAAGTGACCAAAGACTTGAAGCTCACTCTAGCCCCTATCTGGGCCAAGATCATCAACAGCTCTCTGAGCGAGGGCTCCATACCGGACTGCCTTAAAATAGGTCAAGTCACGCCTCTACTAAAAAAAACGGGCCTTGACCTACAGGATATGAATAACTTCAGACCAGTCTCGAACCTTCCACTATTATCCAAAATCTTGGAAAGATGTGTGCTGTTGCAACTTTCCCAGCACTTAGAGAACACGAAGCTTCTCGACCCACATCAATCAGGGTTCAGAAAAGGCTGCAGTACTGAAACCGCAATACTTAACGTCCTGGACGATCTTCACATGTCGCTCGACTCCAACCAATGCAGCCTTCTCATCCTCTTAGACCTATCGGCTGCATTTGACACAGTCGATCATGCCCTACTAATCAATGTCCTAAAGGAGAGAGCAGGCCTCGAAAAGACTGTCCTAAAATGGTTCTCCTCCTTTCTCAACAACCGCACACAAAGAATCAAAATTAAAAGCTGCGAATCAGACATTCTTTCCATCAGCAGAGGAGTTCCTCAAGGGTCTGTACTCTCTCCTCAACTCTTCAACATCTACATGGAGCCTCTCACCTCAATTCTAAGGAAAGCTAACATCCCCTTCCACCTTTATGCGGATGACACGCAACTCTATCTGGAAACCACATCGATCTTGGACATCCACAGACTGAACCACACACTTACCGAAGTTCAGCTCTGGCTCTCTTCCAACCACCTCAAACTCAATGAGGAAAAAACTGAAGTGCTCCTCATCTCTAACAAAGAAGAAAACCCCCAAATTCTTGAATGGCTCAAAGCCTTAAACGCCCTGAATGTGCCGCTTGTTCGATCGAACTCCATAAAATCCCTAGGGATCACCCTTGACCCCAAACTGGATATGAAAGAACACATCTCAAAAACTGCCAAAAGTGCCTTCCTGAACCTAAAATTGCTCTACAAACTAAAACCATTTCTCCCCACAAAAGACTTGAAACAGGCCACGCAGGCTCTGGTTCTCTCCAGAATTGACTACGGCATTGCCACTCTGACTGGAACAGCCAAATCTCACCTGCGTCCTTTGACCTCTACCCTAAATGCCGCTGCAAGAATGATCACGGGAACAAAGAAATATGAACACATCACCCCAGCTCTGAAGGATCTGAAGTGGCTCCCTATTGACCAACGAGCTAGCTTCCGCACAGCTTGCCTCACACATAAAGCCCTGCATACGGGCAAACCGGAATACCTGGCCAACAAGCTCAAAAGGGCCGGGCAGTCTAGAAACCTCAGAAGCTCCAACACGCTCCTACTCATTCCCCTGAAATCCCAGAAACTCTCAACATCTAACAAATCCTTTGCGGGCAATGCTCCCAAGATATGGAACTCCCTCCCCCCACACATCAGAATGACCGCATCCTTCCCGAAATTCAAGAAGCTACTCAAAGTCCTCTTCCTTGAGCGCTCCGGAACCAACTAGAACTCATCCTAGACTTTATAGTTCCATGTTCTCGTTCACCCCAGAGCTGATTGACTTGCCTACGACTCTCCGCCCTGTTTCACGCCTGGCTGCTATTGTATAGACTGTACTCACTCCTGTGCTCATTGCCTTGCTTTTTGTCCGCATTATCCGTCTAAACGCCTTTATTCTTGCTGTGAAGCGCTCTGATACCCTCGGGTCCAGCCAGCGCTATACAAAACTTTAATAAATAAATAAATAAATAAAATAAATTGTGGACGTGTTACGGTTTGTACCACATGGTCGTCAATGTTGATGTGCCCTGCATGTTATATGTGTGTGTCCTGCATTTTGGGGGAGCCACCCCTGCAGCTTTGATTTTGCAGCCCCTTCTCCCTTACATACGGTGTGCCTTTGAATTATGTGCATATACAGTTCTGGGATGTTGCATATTTGGGTACATTGATCTCTTAGTGGGAGTTCGGGGCTGGGGCATGGTTTGTCCGCAGATGTGCTCTACTTAATTGTACATGTGTGCCATTGTGCCCATCTCCCCCATCCCCCAGTCCCTGGTCATTACTCACCCTGGTGCTGTTGTGTCCATTCATGTTGAGTAGTGTCCGGTCCCCCAACTCCTGCCACCGCCTCCCCACTGATGGCTGTGGACACCATTTCCTTCATGTCATCCAGCTCCTCCTGTGGCGCAGGACTCCCACCTCCAGTCTGCATTGGTGCCTTCTGGTTGTTAGCTAGTTCCAGCTTTGTTTTGCGCTTGACATCATTACAGCGCCTCTTGACCTTTTCCATTGTTCTCTTCAGCACGCCGACTGCATTCACCTTGTCCACGTTGGACTGCCATAGTCCATTCTTTGTTGCCAATGACATGGTGGAGGTGACGAACAGTTGTTGATGGTGTTCTACCACCTCCGTTATCAGGATCCTGTTTTCCAGTGGACTGAAGCGCTTCTTCCTACTTTTTTTCTTCTTGCCCTTCCCTGACCCCGAGGTCCCAGGCTGGTCCTCCGGGGGGCTTGTGGGGTTCTGGTTCTCCTCCGTACTTGCTCCGGCAACATCCATCGTGCTTCGCTGTTGTTTGTCATTTGTTTGTCATTTTTTTTTCTTTTATGGTGATTTTTCCCGCCTGACGTGTGTGAGTTGCAGTCCTGTTTTCACTGATTTTTGTACCACGATTGGCATGATCGCAACTTTTTTCACGTTTGTGTTTCGCATTTTTGCGGCATCACGTTGACTTTATTGCAGACATTTGACGCTTTGTCGTGGGCCTATCGCATGGTACCTCCATGTTGTAAATACTGAGTTGACACGGCAGTGTTTTCCCGGGAAGAGTGCGATATGAACAGTTGCGTTAAACTAATTTTGAGGTAATTATCACACGTTCTTGAGAATATCCCCCAGTGATACTTGACAAAGTTGGCAGTCGTGTCCTCCTTAGCTCCATATGATGTTCTAAGAAGCAGTGTTTGATTTTGTTTCTTTGCAACTCATAAAAATCGCCCCTGGTTTACAATACAATTCTGGTATATCCAATTGATAAAACATTCTTTTAACTTAAACGAGCCACTGGATACATGCACATTGGCTAATAATAAACAATCATCTAGAAATACTTTAACATGACCCACTTCTTGCCTAGCCCAACAGTTTATCCACAAAATCAAATCAATAACATTTTTATCTATTTCCTCTTGCCCAATGACAGATGCAGTGCTTCTTGCTACAATATATATTACATTACAATTATTGTTCTGAAGTTTAAATAAACATATTGTTTTACATGCATGAATAATTATTCAAAGTGAGTTATATTTGAGTATACATATTGTTACATTAATTTTTGCATTTAAATATGGTATTACCATATTTTGTAATGAAATAATACATATGTACCATTTTAATACATTTTTTTGTATAAAATTATATTTCTTCACATTTGTAACTATTTTCAATAATTTAATTTAATGTACTATTATTTCTTGTGGAGTTTTATTTTAGTTCCCTACCACCATTATTTTCTATGGGAGGGAGCTGTAGTACCAGTGGTTGTCCAGGTGTGGTGCTGGATGGACTTACTACTGTTTTATAGGACCATACAAAATCGGATTTTGTGCATAGTCAAAAGAAAAAACAAACTCACGAGTGTAATTTATTTAAAGCGTAAGTTTACTTTGTGAATCAGTCCAAAAGTGTTGGAACTCTTGCAGTTTGACTTTGGTTTGGTATGTAGTTAGCAGAGTGAGTATATGCTCAGACCACATGCTCTGGAACCCAATTTTGAAGTACTTGAAAGCAGTTGTTTGAATGGCAATGTCCCTTACATGGTATATGGGCATGTTTCCCTGCCCTGAGTTCCCAACAGCATGCATATCTGGTGTCCTGACATTCATTTTAGCACTGCTGTCACACTAATCCAAGTGTGTGTGCAGAGGTTTAGGCATGGTACTGACCTCAAATTTCCTGTGACCTGGAGGCACTCACTGAGCATTCCATCATTGTGGCAGAGGATTACTGCCCTTGCCTTGGGTACTAAGCATTAAACACTGGTGCCAGCATATCGAGTTTTGGAAGGATTAATAGTGTGCCCTGGCTTTGTTACCATTGTCTCAAGGAGTGAGGCCCACCGACCATGCTCATGTAAAGTTCAGGTGTTGTGTGTATGCCCAGAAGATTGTTTTGGCAGCCTGTGTAAACGTTTAGTAAATGCAGCGGTGTAGTGTGTGAGCACAAGCCTAGTATTAGGCAGGCAGGTCGCTCCCCACACCACGCCACGCCACCACACAGCTGCCAGCTGCCTCGTACCTGCTCCCTGCCGCAGGGCCTGTTTTCCCACAGTGTACCGCTCCTTCCCGCCTCTGCGTCCCTGCGGCCCTTCCCCCTGCTCCCCATTGGCCACCCCGCTCCCGCCTCCCAGCTGCTCCTCCCTCCCTATCCCCCTCTTATGGAGGCCGTGCAGCGGGCGCAAACAGCGGGCGTGCCAAAGGCAAGCCCATCTGCGCCCGTCCGCGCCTGAACATCGCGCCCATCCTAGTGGAGGATCTGTCCCTGCTTATCAGGGAAAAACAATGGACACAGCTGATGCAGCTTGGCCACTCCAATGGCACAACAAACGTGAAGCGGTTTCTGCATGGCACTAGTGGTGAGAGACCTAGCTTGCTTTCAGGTTGTCAGCTCTCTCTAGTCATTTTTAAGTCCCCAGAGACATGCAGGGCCTTTCTTCTCCTGGATGCTCTCTGCTGCTTGAGGACCAGGCACACTCCTTCCTACTCTTAAAAGGCAAGTTGGCACTTCAGACAAATACTCTGCCCCTCCAGTAGACAGTTTGGTCATCAGGTGGTGCCACCACAACTCTGGTAGACAGGCAGTCTGGTTGCTCAGTAGTCCTACGAGTACTCTGCAAAGCATTCGTTTCTCTGGTCATGAAGTACTGGTAATTGCAGCAAAATGGGGCCGTTTGGGTCAACTTTCATACACTGGTTCCAAACTGAAGATATGGATCCACTCTCTCAAACTGTAGAAATGGTTTCAAGTGGTTCTCCTTTCAGGAGTCTCCTTTGGCTGTTCTCCAGACACACCCTCAGTCATACCGTCACTTAAATGTTAGTGCTTAGGAAGACTGATCAGCAGCCCTTGGATAACAAAAGACCTCATGGAATGCCTCTATCCTCACACCAGTGCCTATATCTCCTCCCTCTAATCACAGAAACTTTAGTAATACGCTTCCCTTGCCAGAGGGAACATGTGCTAAGACAGGCCAGTGTTATCCAAATAGGATTCCTCTGGTCTCAGTACTAAGGTTCACTCACACATACTCAGTCATATCAATCAATCAGAGTACTTGTAAGGCGTGCTACTTACCCGTGAGGGGAGGGGGTGCCGCTACTGCTCGAAGAGCCAGGTCTTGAGGAGTCTTCTGAAGGCGAGTAGGTCTTGGGTCTGCCGTAGGTGGGTAGGGAGGTCTTCCAGGTCTTGGCGGTGAGGTAGGAGAAGGATCTGCCGCCGGAGGTTGTTCATTGAATGCGGGGAACAGCGGCGAGGGCGAGGCTGGCAGAGCGGTGCGGAGCTGGCGGGTGGGGGTGTAGAAGCTGAGTCTGCTATTCAGATAGGCTGGTCCGGCGTTGTGGAGTGCTTTGTGTGCATGGGTGAGGAGCTTGAAGGTGATCCTCTTGTCGACGGGGAGCCGGTGTGGGTCTCTCAGGTGGGGGGTGATGTGGCTGCAGCGGGAGACGTTGACGATCAGTCGGCCGGAGGCGTTTTGGATGTGTTGCAGTCGTCGTAGGTGTTTGGCTGGGATATCTGCGTAGAGTGTGTTGTCTTAGTCCAGCCTGCTGCTGACGAGGGCCTGTGTCACCGTTCTTCTTGTTTTGGTAGGGATCCACTTGTAGATCCTGCGGAGCATGCGGAGGGTGTTGTAGCAGGAGGAGGAGACGGCTTTGACCTGTTTAGACATGGAGAGGGAGGAGTCGAGGATGAATCCTAGGTTGTGTGTATGGTCGGTGGGTGTTGGTGCTGTTTCCAGTGTGGTCGGCCACCAGGAGTCGTCCCAGGCTGAGGGGGTGGCTCCGAGGATGAGTACCTCCGTCTTGTCCGAGTTCAGCTTCAGACGGCTGTTCCTCATCCAGTCGGCGACGGCCTTCATTCCCTCATGGAAGTTGGTTTTGGCGGTGTGCGGGTCCTTGGTGAGGGAGAGGATGAGCTGGGTGTCGTCAGCGTAGGAGATGATATTGAGGTCGTGTTGGCGGACCACTTGTGCGAGGGGGGCCATGTAGACGTTGAACAGCGTTGGGCTGAGGGATGAGCTCTGGGGGACGCCGCAGATGATGTTGGTGGCCTTGGATCGTAAGGGCGGGAGGCGGACGCTCTGGGTTCTACCGGAGAGGAAGGACGAGGTCCAGTCAAGGGCCTTCTCTTGGATTCCGGCTACTAGGAGGCATGTCTTTAGAGTGCGATGGCAGACCATGTCGAAGGCGGATGACAGGTCCAGGAGGATGAGGGCTGATGTTTCGCTGTTGTCTAGTTGGCGCCTGATGTTGTCTGTGGCGGCGATGAGGGCTGTCTCGGTGCTGTGGTTTTGTCTGAACCCGGACTGGGACGGGTCCAAGATGTTGTTGTCTTCCAGGTGGCGGGCCAGTTGTGTATGAATGATTTTCTCGATCACCTTCGCCGGGGACGGGAGCAGGGAGATGGGCTGGCAGTTCTTGAGGTCCTTGGGGTCCGCCTTGGGATTCTTGAGAAGGGCGTTGATTTCGGCGTGTTTTCAGCTTTCCGGGAATGTTGCTGTTTCGAAGGAGATGTTGATGACCTTCCATAGTTGGGGTGCGATGGCAGCGTCTGCTTTGTTGAATACGTGGTGTGGGCACGGGTCTGACGGAGATCCTGAGTGGATGGAGTTCATGACCTTGCGTGGTTCGTCGTAGTTGACGTTGGACCAGGTTGTCAGGCGGTTCTCGCTGACCCAGAGTCCCTCATCCTCCTGGACCTCTCGGCCGCCTTCGACACCGTCTGTGACCACACCCTTCGCACACGCCTCTACAACGCAGGGATCCACGACAAAGCCCTGGACTGGATCCCCTCCTTCCTCACCAACAGAACCCAGAGAGTCCGCCTCCCTCCAATCTGATCCGAAGCCACCAAGATCACCTGTGGCGTACCCCAAAGATCATCCCTCAGCCCGACCCTCTTCAATGTTTACATGAAACCGCACACCAACATCGTCCGATCACACGGTCTCACCATCGTCTCATATGCCGACGACACCCAGCTAACCTCTCCCTCACCAAAGACCCCGCCACCGCCAAATCCAACTTCCACGAAGGGATGAAGGCCGTTGCCGAATGCATGAAGAGCAGTCGCCTGAAAGTGAACTCGGACAAGACGGATGTCCTTGTCCTCAGCTCCACCCCCTCTGCCTGGGACGACTCCTGGTGGCTGGCCTCATTGGGAACTGCGCAACACCCACCAACCACGCACACAACCTGGGGTTCATCCTGGACTCTTCTCTGTCAATGACCCAACAAGTCAACGCGGTCTCTTCCTTCTGCTTTAACACGCTCTGTATGCTTCGCAAGATCTACAGACGGATCCCTATCGGAACCAAAGAACTGTCACCCAGGCCCTCGTCACCAGCAGGCTGGACTACGGCAACGCCCTCTACGTGGGAACCACGGCCAAACTCCAGAAGAGACTCCAAGGCATATGGAATGCCTCCGCACGCCTCATCCTCGACATCCCCCACCACAGCCACATCACTGCCCACCTGAGGGACCTGCACTGGCTCCCCTCAACAAGAGCATCACCTTCAAGCTCCTCACCCATGCTCACAAAGCACTCCACGACGCCAGACCTGCATACCTCAACAAGCGACTCACCTTCTATGCCCCAACCGCCAGCTCCGCTCCGCTGACCTAGCCCTCACCACCGTTCCACACATCCACTGAACAACCACTGGTGGCAGATCCTTGTCCCACCGTGCTGCAAAGACATGGAACACTCTCCCCATCCACCTACGACAGACCCAGGACCTGCTGACCTTCTGGAGACTCCTCAAAACCTGGCTGTTCAATCAGTAGCTGTACCCCCCCCCCCCACCCCCCCCCAGCTCCTTGAAACCCTCACGGGAGAGTAGCGCGCTTTACAAATGCTTGATTGATTGATCAGTGATGTCACTGACCATGTCATGAGTGATGTAATATGTGTGGGCATAAGCAGTGCATTACAGGGGCATGAGTTATAGTTAGCTCACTAACCATAATGGCTGAATTGTATTTCTTTTCTATGAGTGAAACCTGAGCCTAACTATAACATCCCTGGTTTTTTTCAGTGAATTTCTAAGGTTTTTTTTTTCATGCCCTAAATATAACATCCTTGTAACCTTTGGTTTTATCAGTGAATTTCTAAGTTTATTTAAATGCTAATTCCTTATATAATGTCCCTGTGACCTTTGGATTTTCAGTGAATTCTATCGTTTTTTAAGTTAGTAGCAGCATGTTCAGAGTGGTGGAGAAAGGGGGGGGGGGCTCTGACCAGCTCTCAGAATCCAGCTGTATAGCACTTACAGGAGGTACCAGGAGAGCGTCTAGGCCCCCAAGGTCCCTCTTCATTCGCCAACAAGTAGTGCACCAGGAGCTGTGTTGGCAGAGTGGTGCAGAAAGGGGGAGTGGGCTCCGAAGACCTCTTAGCAATCTCACTGTGCGGGACTTACTAGAGATAATACTGGAGATAATAGGAGGGCTAGTTGGCTCCCAAATTCATCCTTGGGGCCAACTACCCCTCCTGGCCAATGTCGGGCTTTGATAGATTTTTGCTAACAAGGTTCCGTCTGGACTTTTTTCACTTACTGCTTGCTGTTCCCAAGGGATGTCACCGAGGACAAGTGCTACCGTCCTGCGGCTGCGACAATGTGTCTCCGCAGGACTTGGTGCACTTCTTATTTATTTGTCCTTACTATGACATTCCTCGGAGGCTCTACTTGAAGCCCCTGCTCAAAAATATGAACTTTACACAGGTTAGACCTGCACTTTGTTACTTACAGCTGCTAACTCACGATTGCACTTTATTCGTAACTGGTTGTTTAAAACTAGCACTAAAATTTAGAAATAGCATGGAGGGTTAAATGTTTTAAATTGTTTTTAACACTGTATTGTATATGATGAATTGTGGTTTTTTAACTTTGGAAGTGAGTCTTAGATCGTTTTAACCCTTTTTTTTTGTTTTTAAACTGTCTATTGAATTGTGCTTTTATCGTTGTTTGTTTGAATAACCGAATAAATATCTTTGACTTGACTTGACTTGACCCCTCCTGTTGCCTCCAATAAGTCCCACACAGTAGAATGGCAGAGAAGTTTTCAGAGGCCACGCCCCCTTCTCTGACACTTTGCAAACGCGCCTTGTGGTGCACCACTAGTTGGGGAATGAAGTCCCCTTGGCTCTTGTTACCTCAGCAAGTCCCACACAGTGGGATTGCTGTGTTTAAGGTGACCATGCTCCCTTTCTCCACCACTCTGCAAACACGCCTCCTGGCGCACTACTAGTTGGGAGATGAAGTCCAATCGGCTCTTGAGAATCCTTGGGGGCCAACTACCCCTACTGTTACCTCCAGTAAGTCCCACACAACAGGATTGCTAAGAGGTTGTCAGCAGCCAGGCCCCCTTTCTCCACGACTTTGCAAACACTGCTCCTGATACACTATTAGTTGGTGGATGAAGTCACCTTGGCTCTTGAGGGCCCATGGGGGCCAACTACCCGGCATGTTACCTTCAGTAAGTCTCGCACAGTGGGATTGCTGAGAAGTTTTAGGTGGTCACGCCCCCTTTCTCCATTACACTACCATTTGTGGCATACTACTAGTTGGGGGATGAAATCCCATTGGCTCCTAAGGATCATTGGGGGCTCATTACCCTTCCTGTTACTTCCAGTAAGTCGCGCACAGCTGGATTACTAAGGGGTTGTCAGAGGCCAAGCCCCCTTTCTCCACCACTCTGCAATTGCATATCCTGGGGCACTACTGGTTCGGGGAAGAAGTCCACTTTACTCCTGAGGCGGTCAGGAGTAAAGTGGAATTCATTCCCCAACCAGTAGTGCACCAGAAGACGCATTTACTGAGTGATGGAGAAAGGGGTGGGGTCTTCGGCTTTGTGCCAGTAGCTTTTAAAATTATAAAGGAAGATGGGCCATGTGGCCTTCCTCCCCTGGGCCGATTTGGCCCCGTGGACCCCATTCCCAGAGGCCAGGTATTTTTAGAATGGGGTGGGGGCAGAGCGCCCCCTTCCCGGTCCGATTATGGCCCCTCGGACCCCATCCCCGGAGGCCCGCCATTTTCTTTAAAAATAAAAATATATTAAAAAAAGGGGCCCAGGGGACCCATCCCCCGGGGTCTGCCCTTTTTAGGAAAAAATTATTCACATGGGAGGGGGTTGTGCAACTCCCCCTCCAGGCCAATATTAAACCCCTGGGACTCCATTCCCCAGGGCCTGGCCTCTATACAGGGTGCCCTGGTCCCAACATGCAGCTCCTACTGTCCAAAAGCAATTCTGCTCTGCTTCTAGTAAGCAAAGGCATTTTTTCTGCTCTCCCTTACTAGAAGTCGAGCAGAGTTTGCTATGGCTTGGCAGGAGCAGTAATGCTGCCACCAAGCCATAGCAGATTGCAGTGTCCCAGGGATGGGCACCCCGAGACATTGCCGGCGCAGGCCTGTGGGTGGTGGTGCCCCAGGCCATGTATGGCTCTAGGAAAGGGGCTTCACTTCCCCCTCCATTAGACTACACAGCCACAGGGAGGTGGTAGTCTACTGGGGTCCGCAATGGACCCCCCTGCATTATATTATTTAAGTACCGGGGAGGTGCAGTACTTGGGGCTGAAGGGGGGCAGGTGGACCCCCACATTCAGATTGTTCATTGCCATGGGCAGGTGGCGGCCCCTGGTACTGCGTTGGACTGGGTGGATCCCCGGCATTTATATTGTTGAGTGCCCCAAGAGGTGGTGATCCCTGGGGCTTCTCAAAAGCCTAGGAGGGGGCCCCATGAGCCCCCACCCCTTGACTATAAGCCTGCATGCCCCTGGGATTTGTCCCACTCAGGAACTTCATTAAAAAGACAAGCCAATCGGGGGCGTGGTATTTGAAGCCGGAGAAGATGGCCGTCTGAGCCTTTCTCTCCTTCCGTGGCGCAGAGCTCAAACACATTCTCGGTGCCTTCCTGCGATTACCGGCTACACCCGATGGTGCGGTGAGGTGGCGGGAAGCATCAGGAGCCTGACGGTGACATCCTAGCAAATGGGACGTGCTGCTGAAGGCTGAACTGACGACCGACTGCGGCGGCTGCATGGAACCCAGCACGGGGCTCTGCCCACATCGCTGAATCACCAGGTCATTACCTCAACCTTCCCTGAGTGGCCGTTGGACACCTGAGGCCCCTATCACCGACCCGCACATTCGGATACACATAATGCGCAGCTGAATGTGGTCACAAAGCTTCTGGGGAATCTGGCTTCTATCTACAGGTACCGCGCATAGTAGCTAGTAAAATGGCGGCCGCCAGGCTCTGCATCGGCCGCTCCCGCGAAGCGATCGTCCCCAATGCCTGTGAAGGCTAACTAAGATGGAACATCAACTGATCGACAATAAGCAATAATAAGCAGAAAAGCGTCTGTATCACCACACATGCATGCTAGCGGCCGCTGCTTTCACGGAGCACTTAACCCCTTGTGCCTCACTAATGGAAGTTTTGCCATGAACTCAATGCCTCTTTCGTGTTCCTAATTGACTGCTCACGCATCTCGCCCACGTTTACCTTCAGTCTGCTCCACTACAAAGCTGCCTTATTTGCTTGATGCTCATGCAGTGATCTGTGTACCTGGCCTTTTTAGTGAAGAAGGGAAGGTTCCACTTTCTGCCTTGCCTGACCCCAAGATGGCCGACGTTTGGGACATTCTCAATTGCCAGTGATTGCTGATGGCTTCGAGGCTGTTTTCACTCGAACTTTTAACTGGAGGGGCAGTCTGTTTAATCGGCCCAATACACTCACCTACAGAAGGAGCTAAATAGAAGCACTTCCTTGTTGTTGTGTTGTGTTCCTTGATGTTGCGATAATTGCGATGTTGCGATAATTAGGTGACGGTCACAAATCAAGCGGTCACTGATGCCTTAGCATTGCTCCTGTTTCAATCTCCAGGCAGTTAATACACGGATTACTCTCAGCCTACGCTTGCTGATATTATAACTGTGCCCAACAATCATACGGCACATTAATTCCTACTTCTGCGCAACCACTGTTTTGCGCCATTTCTGGGTGCCTAGAGCTATTGCAGACCTCAATTCCTAACCATGGGAGAGAAGGAAGCCAAAAATCTTAAAAGGCTGAAGGCCGAACCGCGGAACCCACTTTCACCAACCAAAGGTGCGGGTGACATGAACGCGACGCTGGACATGATACTACTCAAACTTGCTGAAGTCCACAAAATCACGAAGTCCACCAGAGAAGAAATTGCGGCGGTGAGGCAAGACATTAAAGACACTAATGTAAGGCTCTCAGAGACTGAATGCAGGATCAGCCAGCTTGAAGACTCGGAGTTGAAGGTGAACAAATCCCTTAAAGAACTCTCACTATCTACATCATCCATGTCACGGCGCCTCTCTGAATTGGAGGAAAGGAACCGAAGGGGGAACTTGAGTATTTTTGGTATCCCGGAGGGGGCAGAAGATAAAGATGGACCATGCATACCTTTCCTGGAGCGCTGGTTTCAGCAGGCCACCAACCTCTCCTTCTGAGGTAACGGGTTTTTAGGAACCCGGTGGTGCCAGGGGATAACACCCGAAGACCTCTGAGTTCTCCCTGTTCCGGACCACAGAAACACGGAGTCTTCTAGCTGAAGTCAGAGATCGAGTTTTATTGGCAGCTACCAAGTAACACGTGTCCTAGAAACACGACAACCCGGGTCGCGTATTCCCAGGAGACTGTTCGTTTTTACAGAACCAGCTTTCTCCTTATATACAGAAATATTAGCTGCAGGCAAGAATTCTTGAGTTTACGATATGGTTATACACATATTTCTACAATAATACAAAGAAACAACAACTACTCTGTCTATCACACTCCAGCCACCCCCCACCCAACACTCTCCAACAGATCAAACAAGACATTCACATCATCAAACATTTACTCAGCACACACCCCAGACACCACTCACGCGTCTCCACCATCACCTCCCCTCCCAACTGGTCCTCCACCCGGGCGGCGAACTCACGCACTCGACTTCCACCACACTGGACCTCAATCCCTGTTCACAATCGTGAAAACCGCCCCCGTCGCTCCTGCAACCCAATTTCGGACCTAGACACAATCACCCTCCTCCGCTCCTATGACCCAGCTCCCCTCAGCAACACACCCGACACACTCACTGCCATACCTACGATTCACTCCAATCCCCTTAGACCCCCCACACTGAACAACAGAGTCGCTATCCATAGTAACCTGAGTAAAGTCCCCCTCGCCCTAGAGCACCCTTCCACCCTCGACACACCCCGTCTCAAATGCACTCTCCTAAACTGCAGATCAGCCGCTAGACACTCCGCCGCTATCGCCGATCTCATCCTAAAATTGGATCTGGACTTAATCATCATGACTGAAACATGGCTAACAGAGTCTTCTACACCTATAATGGACATTCTGGTTCCCCCCAACTACCTCATCACTAGACTCGACAGGTCTGGCAATAAAAAAGGTGGCGGAATCGCATGTATATACAGGAGCAACCTCTCTGTATTGAAAGTATCTTCACCTTCCCCGCCCTCCCCATCGTCCTGTGAATACATCAACCTAGATATTATCAGTCAGGGCAAACCGATCTGCACTCTTCACGGCGTTTACCACCCACCCGGTGACAACCTCACCTTCTCCCAACAAATCATGGACATGATCTCAACCAACGCCGGGCGGCAACTCACACAAATATACCTTGGGGATTTCAACCTCCACTGGAATGATCATAATGATGCGGTGGTAAAAGGTCTGAAGAATTTCCTCAACGCCCTTGACCTTGCACAAATTAGCAACAGTCCAACACACAAGAAAGGCTCTATCCTCGACCTTATCATCTCCAAAGAGGCCGCTATCCAACTCGAATCTATCCAACCCTGTGACTGGTCGGACCATCATATCATCACGTTCTTCATCAATGAAAAAGTTAAATTTAACCCTATCCAATCCGCCAGGCCCAAAGTCTGGAAAAGAGACATGAAAAAACTAAACTCAAACTCTCTGCCCTCCAACAGCTACAACTTACTACTTCCTCCGGCTGGCGTGAAGGACGTCCAATCCTTGACTGATCACTATCTTAACAATATGACCGCAATAATTAATGAAGTCGCGCCCTTGCAGCTAAAAAAAGCCACCACAAAAATCTCCAATCCCTGGTATGACGGGAGTCTCAATGACGATAGACGTGCCATGAGATTGGCAGAGCGCTCCTGGAGATCAGCCCCCTCTGCACTGAACCTAAAAAACCTGAAGAAAAAGAGAAATGCCTACTTCAGGAAAATAAAACGATCAAAATCAGACTTCTTCAGCCGTCAGCTAGACCAAGCCAAAAACCGTCCGAGAAAGCTGTTTGAGCTTATCCGTTCACAAACCAAAGAACAACCCCAACCTCTCAACACTATGTGCAATGCCCCTTCCTGCGAAGACTTCGCCTCTTTCTTTAACCAAAAAACGGATAACATAAAGAATGATCTCCTCATGGACGCAAGCCTCTATCCCAAACCCCACTACACAACACCCACTAAACCAAAAAACAATGCAACCTGGTCAACCTTTGTCACCTACACGGAAGAAGAAATTGGCAAACTGCTCAGCACTCTGAAACCATCCAATCACCTCACGGACCCCCTTCCTGCTAATGCTGTAAAAGTCCTTACCCCGTCGCTCCTTCCACTCTGGACCAAAATCATTAACAGCTCACTTCAACAAGGGATCATTCCCGACTCCCTCAAAGTTGGACAAGTAACACCTTTGCTAAAGAAACCTACAGCCGACCCTTCTGACCTAAACAACTACCGTCCCATTACCAACATTCCGACTCTTGCCAAACTGCTGGAAAAATGCGCACAAATACAATTGACTAAACATATTAATCAATTTGATCTCCTCAACTCTCACCAATCAGGCTTCCGAGCCAATCACAGTACGGAAACTGCCATGATTCACATAATCGATGACGCCCTCCAAATACTAGATCATAACGATACCTGCCTCCTCATCCTCCTTGATCTCTCCTCCGCATTTGACACCGTCAAACATGAGAACCTACTCGAACTATTACACACAAGAATGGGCCTATCTGGAACTGTGCTCAAATGGTTCACTTCTTTTCTGCATAACAGGTCGCAGAAATTCAAGAGCAACAACTTGATGTCCGCACCAAGACCTGTATCGCTAGGCGTACCACAAGGATCCTCCTTATCCCCAACTTTGTTCAACCTAGTTATGGAACCTCTCACCACCTTGCTGCAAGAATCCAATGTACATTTCCACATGTATGCTGATGACACCCAACTCTATCTCAAACTACAATCACCCAAAGACATCACGCTTTTGAACTCAACAATCAGAAGCACCCAATCTTGGCTGGCCGCTAATCATCTCAAACTCAATGCCCTTAAAACAGAGTTCCTCCTGATCGCACCTCCCGCGAAGATCACTACCGTGCAAATGTGGCTTAAAGACCTAACGGCACTCAATGTCCAACCCACCATCGTGGACTCAGCGAAATCCTTGGGCATAACACTTGACACCAATCTCAGCATGCAGGAACACATCAACAAAGCAACTAAGGGAGCAAACTACCAAATCAACACCCTCAGGAAACTTAAACCTTTCCTTCCAGCCAAAGACTTCCAAACTGCGGTACAATCACTAGTCATACCTCGAATAGAATATGGCAGCACCGCCCTCTGCGGTCTCCCCCTAGCTACTACGGCACCCATAAGAGCCTCTCTAAACGCCGCAGCGAGACTCATCACTGGATCAAAAAAACACTCGCACATTTCCCCCGACTTCAAATCCCTGAACTGGCTGCCGTTTGAAGCCAGAATACACCTGAAAATCGCTTGTTTGACCCACAAGGCTGTACACCTGAGCTCACCTAGATACCTCGCTCAGAAGCTGACGATTTCTGGAGGCTCCAGGAACACTAGAGGCACAAACAATCTTTTGCTAAAGCCTAAAAGATTCCGCAAGGAAAAAACCTATAAACGCTCCTTCTCAGGAATGGCCCCCAGGATTTGGAACTCGCTCCCCCCTGAAACTAGGCTCATCACCTCTACCATACTGTTCAAGAGAGAAGTAAAAGCAATCCTCATGGCTAAATACACTTGAACGACTATTGGGGAAAACTACAAAGACTCGATACTCATCTGTACTACTTGTTCGAACCCTTGTATTTTATGTTGACTCTGAAATTGATTTACTTGATTGTTTTATGATATCACCTCGATGTACTCCTAACATGATTGATGTATCTGCGTATACATGCTCCCCTCCTCTGTAAAGCGCTCTGATATCTGCGAAGATCTTGTTCGCGCTATATAAAACTTTCAAAATAAATAAAATAAAATAAAAATAAATAAACCCACATTTTAGACGTCCAGTTCGTGACGGATTACCCGGCCAGGCCCGGAACTCCCATCAGATATCGATGAAACCCCAATAAAGCAGGGTACCTCCTAGTCATAAAACTGGCCATAAACAAGGAACATAGACAGGTGTGTGTGTGTAGAAAACATGGTCTGTACGTAGTGAATGGTTTGTGGCATGTTATGCATTGATGCTATCTTATTCGGCCACTGGGTGAGGAGCTGCCCAAACAGGTTCGGCTGGAGGCAATGGAGTCAGTTGGGACAGGTCAGGGGGGAGTCAGGGAAGGTGGACGTGTCCTTTTAGATCAAGCTCGACCTTACTCAATTGACTTATCATGAGGGCAAGACACAAAATGGATGTCGTTTACAAAATGGAGTCTAAGGGGTCGGGACGGAAACTACAATTTAGGGGTGTTGGCATCCCTCAATCATGACGCAAATGTATAGGGATGATGTCCTAATCATTACCGGTCCGTCGACACAAAATTCGTCATGGTACATTGATATTTTGTGCACGGGTATTGCATCTCGATACCGGGATAACAGCAGGGTCCAGAATTTCAGAACCACAGACCCTCTTTTTTCCCTCATATAAGGCAATAACTCATGTTAATCTGAGTCCAAATCTGTATAAATGAATTCGTGGAGATGCTGCTGTAGCATCATTCTGTTGCTCAGTTCGTCCCTTGACACAGGCTTCCTTACACATGGAGTAGCACAGAGGCCACATAGTGCAGGAGCGCACTGTACACACAGGCAGAACATAAACAGAAGCGCTAAGATCATCCCAATGAAGATCAGTGTTTTCCATCCCCAGGCAGTGATCAGTTCCCAGAACCACCCTAGCAGAGACCAATCCCCTTTTTCTACGTGAAGGGAACCAGATATTTCGTGTAGCTTAGAGATGGCCTGGTACACTGTCGGTGCATTATCAGGGATGAAAATGCAGCAACTGGATTGGATCACTCTACATACACCACCACGGTCTGCAAGTATGATATCTAGGGCAACCCTGTTCTGAAGGGTCATAAGTCGATCCGACTGAAGCTCAGTTGTTAAGTTGCCAAGGGCTCCGGCCGTTTCAGTCACGGCGGATTCAACTATCCTCGATAACTGGCGAATGTTCCTGCTGTTCACCATAGGCCCCCAGAATGGAAGAAAACCCTTTGCGAAGTCTGCAAATTCCTGACCCGCAGTGTCGTCTTTACTCACGACACCCCTAGCTGTTCTTGTCCGATGGTAATCTGCCCTGGCCGTGTAGGTGGGTGGCAGCAGAAATGAGATAAAACACGTGCCCGAGAAGTCAGGGGGCAACCATGTATAGGCTTGGTCATGGCAGACGAAATATGTGCCTTTAGCTGCCAAGAATAGAGGGGAAGTTCGGGAAGCAAATACATATGTTTCCGTGCATATGCTCTTTCCTAATTGTGCTTTAGGATCCCTGCCGATACCTTGCAGACATAAGTGACCTCGGTGGGGCACTATCCAAACTGGGCGGGATTTCTTCGCTGCCTGGCCCTTACTCAAGGAAACCCCATACTTAGTTACGTTCCAACGACTGTATGGAGTGAGTTCATCTTTGGGAATCGCTTGATATATGTCAATATCCCTACTCATATGTCTTATCCCTGCCACTAGTGCCTTGTTGCTGGAATCGCTCTCAGTGGAACGGGGCGGGTATGGTTCTAGGGCGAACAGGAACAGAGTCTGGAAAGCCCACAGAGAACCATAATAACTGAATGGCAGGATGAAGTATGGGATACCCTTATCAGTTGTGTGTGGCATGAGTCCGCATGTCCAACAGTTCGAAGTGTTCATTATGGACTGGTGTTGGTGTAGGAGTTGGATGAATGAGTTATTTATAAATTCGAGTCTTCTGGCAGACTCGTGTTCAGGTAGAGGGTGAAAGGAGTGTGGAGAGATAGTAGGAGGAGGTGTTGGCTGAGTGTCATTTGCAAAGGTAACTTGAAATATGAATAGAGTATAGCCAATCAAGAACATCGTTATGCTGCACAACATTAAAATACATATTATCAGAAACCTTTTTCTGGCCAGTACTGTGCATAATTGCCTTTCAAAGTTCGTGAATCTGGTAGGTCTCTCTACCCTTGGAAACTCCATCCTCTAGTTGCTGCCCGCAGTGGGAGATTGATTCTGCCAGGGAGTGCGCTCTGTTCAGTCCGGGGTAACTCCCTTGGACCAACCAGAACCGTTGACCTAAACGTCCCCAGCTGCACTCCCCAGACTTCAACCGCGACCCTAGCAGCAGAACCGGATGGCGGTTCGAAAATCAAAAAATGAGCAAGTTCCCTGGGCGAGAGAGCTGAAAAATCAAAAATAGTTCTTGGGGGAAAGGAAAATCGCATTAATTTACCTTTTTTATTAGTCTCTTTGTCTCGACCTTAGATTATATCGTTGTTTCCCAGGTACGGTGTGGTCTTCAAACAATGTCTCAGGTTCTGTAGTGTCCAACTGCATTGACGGTGGCACAAGTCCTTGTAAAATATAATCACTCTCCTTTTCGGTACCAGTTCCTTTCAAACGTGCATCGCTGAAAGGGATGAAGCGAGGTATGGACTCTGTCTCGGAGTCGGCAATTCCTTCCTTGACCCACCGGTCGTATGGAAGGGGCAGAGGGACCCGTTTACAATGGGTCCCGTGGATCCAGTTCTTCTTTCCTTCCACCCGAACGACTGATCTCGTGGACAGAAGAACAAGGTATGGTCCGGTCCACCTGGGCTGTTCGTTGTTCGTGCGCTGAAAATTCCGCACCAGCACCCAGGTGCCGGGTTCGATGGAGTGACCTGGATCATCAGAGGCTGGCGGAGAGGAACTGTGAACCTGTTGGTGTAAAACACGCAATTTAGTTGTTAATTCGCACAAATAGTCAAGCAGTACGGGGTGCTCTATTTCGCTGAGTCTCTTTGGCCTTGGCACACCCCAGACGTTGGCTGGGCGGCCAAACACTATTTCATGGGGGCTAAGTCCTAATCTGGAATGGACAGTCGTTCTGGTCGACAGGAGTGCTAGAGGCAGGGCGTCAGGCCATTTAAGACCTGTACTGGCTTGGATCTTGGCTAGTTTGAGTTTTAACGTGCCATTGTAGCACTCCACTAATCCAGCAGATTGGGGGTGATTTGCAGCGTGGAATTTCTGGTGTATGCCTAGACACTCCCACACTCTCTTCATCACACGTCCCACGAATTCACTTCCATTATCACTCCAAACGATTCTAGGCATACCGAATCTAGGGAAGAACTCCTTGACAAGGGCTTTGGCAGTTGACAAGGCGGTGTTGTCCTTAAGGGGATACGCTTCCACCCACCTGGAGAAAGCGCAAACAACAACGAGCACATACTTCAGATTGTTGCACCTCTCCATGTGGATGAAATCGAGCTGCAAAACCTCGAACGGATACGTTGGAGGCGCAAAATGACCAACTGGAGTTGGGGTTCCCCTACCGGGATTGTGCTTCAAACACACCATACAGTCTCTGACCACATTCTCTGCACATTTTGGGATATTACTATTCTGCCATACTGGGGCCAATAGTTTACAGATTCCTTTCGTACTGATGTGCGCAATTCCATGGCCATTGTTACCACTGCAAGTACATATGCGTTAGGTAATAGCCATCGCTGGTGTTCTGACAATTCGACCCAACAACCATTCGCATCTAATCTACCCTGGCTTTCTCTCCATTCATTCACCTCTTTCTCGGTGGCCTCAGCTTGGATAGTTTTCACGCTTTCGATGGTGTCCTCACACATCCCCACATCAGTAATCCATCTAGCGGGACCTACAACATACATCCGACTCATTGTGTTCCTTGCAGTCTCTTTCGCAACCTCGTCTGCAAATGCATTCCCACGGCCAACATCGTCTTGAATTTTTCTGTGTGCACTGCATTTTATAATTGCAACTTGTAGTGGCAAGGTCAGTGACTCGAGGAGCTCATTAACTAGCTGACCATGTTGTATCTTTGCACCATGCGACGTCAGGAACCCACGTTCACGCCATAATCTCCCAAAACTGTGAGCCACTCCAAAGGCGTATTGGCTGTCAGTGTACATATTCACTTGCTTTCCTTTCGCCAACACACATGCTCTTGTAAGTGCGATTAGCTCTGCGGCTTGTGCGGAATTGTGGGAAATGGGCGCGGTCTCTATAATGGTGTGTAATGTCGTTACGGCATATGCTGCAGTCGTATCCCCATTCGGCAACTTGAAACATGAACCATCAACCCATAAAGTATCATTGCATTCAGGAAGGGGAGTGTCCTGTAAGTCTACTCTCCCTTTGGTCTCTTCTTCTGTCCTAAAGCAGCAGTCATGTTTTTCAACCTCGTCTGTCTCTGCCGGGATGGGTAGTAGCGTAGCGGGGTTAAGTGTATCACACCTCTTTATGTGAATGTGACTTGCTAACAGTGTTAGTTCGTAACTGGATAGTCGAGCGCTAGTAAGATGTTGTGTCTTCGTCCTGTTTAGCAAAATGTCTACTGCATGCGGGACCATAACGATCAGAGTATTATTCATGACTAACCCAGCGGACTGTCGAATGCAGACAGCCGCTGCGGCGGTGGCCCTCAGACAACTTGGTAGTGCCTTAGCCACAGGATCTAGAGTTGCCGAAAAATATGCACATGGGCGCTGTTTGTCCCCAAAGTATTGTGTTAGGACTGATAATGCACAACCTTCCTTCTCATGGACATATAATGTAAAAGGCTTACTGTAGTTGGGGTTTCCCAACACAGGAGCCGAACATAATGCATCACGCAACTTGTGGAAACTTGTTTGACAATCTTCAGACCAGGGCATAGGATTGGGCGTGTCTTTACAGAGTAGTGCCAGCAAGGGTTTAGCTAGTAGTGAGAAATTCGGTATCCATTGTCTACAGTAAGATGTAATGCCCAAGAAGGCCCGAACCTCTCTCTGTGTCCTTGGGGCACTCAGTTCTGCAATTGCCTGTATTCTTTCTGGTGTCAGTCTCCTTCCCTCCTTCGATAAGATGTGACCTAGGTAGGTTACTTCTTGTCGACAAAATTGCAGTTTTGAAAGATAGACTTTGTGCTTCATGTCACATAAGTGACGCAATAAGGACAATGTAGCTCGCTTGCAAATTTCTTCAGTGTCTGCAGCGATCAGCAGATCGTCGACATACTGAATCAGAGTTGACCCATTAGGTAGAACATTTGTGTCTAGTTGTGCTTTCAGGGCCTGACTGAATATTGATGGGCTTTCGCAGTAGCCTTGAGGAGCGCACTTGAAGCGGAAGCTTCGTCCTCCTAAATTGAAGCCAAAAATATCTCTACTCTCCTCAGCAATCGGGATGCTGAAGAAAGCGTTCTTCAGGTCAATCACCGAAAAACCAAGTTGCTGAAGCTGGAACCATTGTCAACAAGGAAGTAATGTCGGGGACAACTGGAAACTGTGGAATAACCACCTTATTCACTTCTCTGAGGTCGATCACAAACCTGTACACAGGGGGCTGTGAAGGATCGGTACGCTTTAAAATGGGCAAAACTGGACTGTTACAAACGTTGCCTGTTGTTTCTTCGATGACATCTTTCTCGATCAGATCATAAATAATCGTCAACAACGCCTTTTTGCATTCGCTAGATATTTTGTATTGGGGAATACGTGGCAACCTAACGTTGGCTTTCAATGTTATGACATACGGTGCTATCTCTAAACGGCCTACATCATTGGAACCATTAGCCCAGAGTATATCCGGAAGAGATGACAATTCAGTTGGAATATTTTCCTTTGACAAATACATTGGAGAAATGACTTTCTTACCTAAGGTAAGTTGTACTCCCAAGGGAGAACAGTACAAAGTCGCATATAACCTTTTTAGCAAATCCAAACCTAACAAATTTTCACCGCAACCTGTTGTAAGAATGAGTGGTGCTTCTAATTCGCATGGGCCAACAGAAAGGGACATGGGACTAGAGATCCGGTTTCTAACAGGGGCGCCAGAGAAACCTACTGAAACATTCATTTGGCCAGACAAAGGTGCGCCAGGAAGTTTCGAGTGCATGATAGAACTTTTTGTAGCACCAGTATCCAGGAGAAATGGCTCTGATACTCCTGAGGTAATCACCTCGACATAAGGTCCATTCTGATCAACTGGAACTGAAACGACTCCCTATCTTTGTCCATGGCTGTCCTAGCAATTATTTCTCTCATTCTCGTTTTCGGTGTAATAGTCGTCAGCATTGTACTGAGCTGACCTAGACGATGCATTATTCTGTTGGTCAAAGCTGTTCATGGAATTCTGAGGCGGAAAAGAAGTTGTATTCTGGGGGAAATTTCCACGGCCCCTACCCCTAGGAGCATGTTGAACACCTCTACCCCTTATACCTGAAATACCGTTTAAACGTCGCGCAAGAGCCGGACAATTACCTTTAAAGTGACCCTCTTCCTTGCAATATGCACATTGATTCGGGCCATACGGAAGACGCTGATGGGAAAACTCGTTTCCTTGCGCGTTTCTCGAATACTGCTGTGGTTGGTGATAATTAGGCTGACTAGCCGTACGAGGCGGATAGGCCTGCTGGAGAAGAACTTTAGTTTTTAAATCTTTCGTCTTTTTGTCTACCTTATCTAGCTCGTCTTTGCGCCTATTTTCATAGTACTGGGCTGTAGCTAAAATCTGTGCTGACGTAGAGACAGCCCAAGCACTCTCTGAATCTTTCAGTTTATTACACAGTTCAGGAAGCAGATTATGTACAAATTTGTCTACAAACAATCTTTGACCACCCTCGGTAGCCATTTCCTGACCACTATGATCCGTGAAAGTCTCCTCAAATCTCGTGAAAAAGTCAGACACATTCTCATCTTTCTTCTGCTTGCACGCAGACAGCTTGTCCCAATTTACGCGTAATTCAGGCATTAATGTTTTCATGTACGCGATAATCCTACCGGGAAGTTCGGCTATTAACGGCTCAGGTTTAGAACCACCTATTTGTCTAGCATCTATAGCGGTAATATTAGCCCATGAGTCACCTAGTTCTTGATCATGATCCGTATGACGGATTTTACTCCATAAAGGATGTGGAACAACATTCCCAAACAACATATCTACATCCGCTAAATTCATTATACATGAGCTGGCAGTCTGCGATAACTCCTTATAATACCCAGTCGGATTTTTACGGGGATCAGGTAATGTCTGCTTGAGTGCTAAAACTTCGGATCTTTTCCAGGGGACATGTACCCATACACGCTGGAAATGTGGCAGAATTGGTGGGTTTACATTCGCATCACCTTCCCTCCAAACCGGAGGAACCTCTCTCATGGGGTAATGTCTCGCTTTCTTTCTACCTGATACGTCGTCTTCGTACAATGATCTAGAGGCGTTTCCCTTACTCCTATAAGAGAACAATAAATCTATCGCTTCCTCAACTTCAGCACCTATAATCATACCTTCATGGAACTTAAAACGCGTACGCCATAGTTCGTTCATTTTGCGTTTGGGATCATTTGTCTCCTAATCTTCACACAGATATACACACATCTCTTCTAATACGTATCTCTGAGTGGGTGCATCCCATTGACGGAAAACTTCCATAACAGACTGAACATCATATCTAACAGTGTCCGTAATCCATTGGCGTGCTAGCTCATTCAGCACTTCTCTTTCCTCGTAATCAGGCAGCTGACTACGTAACTGTCTACGTTCTGTTTTAGGGTTCGTTTTAGGTGGCCCAAAGAAAGGTGAAAGCAGACCAGTGACAGTACCTGCCACTCTCTGTCTAATAGAAGGAGAAGCTTGCGGAGGGGCAGATGCGTCAGAAAAAACAGGCTGATGCGAAGAAGAAATCGAGGCAATAGCAGAGGAAGTTGAAGCAGTGGCAGACGTAGTATCATAGGGAACAGTTGGAGCGGTAGGCAAAGTAGTAGAAGTAGATGGAGTATGTAGCAGAGGCGGCGGCCCTTGAGAAGGCTGTGCCGGAGAAGTAGGAACCAGCTGAAGAGTAGCTGGCGTGTGTGCAAGAGCTGTGTTTCGTGCGCCGGGGCGCGGTATAATAAAATGCTTTGGGGGTGCGGTAGCGTCTAACGCATACGGCGGTGGTGAGCTTAATAAGTGGGACATCAATGGATCTTTCTCGGATCTTTCCTCTTGACCTTGTCCCTTATGAGGTTACATTGGGTAGCATTTATCTACTGCTAGTTTCTTGCTCCTAAGCACTTGTTCGCTTTCTTGCTCTTCCTCGTTATCCTTGTATGCAACGGCAGCTTGCACCATCGACATACCTCTTTTATTCCTTTTTGCTAATTTTATTTCTTTCTGTTTGGCTTCTTTGCGCCATAAGCGAAAAGAGTCAAACATCGCCGGCCGGGCTTTTTTTCTTGAACAATTTGACCTCGAGGTTATCTAAAATTTCTGAGTCAAAACTACCATATTGGGGCCATTTTAAAACACCATCCTTGCGGGTGTATTTTATCCACACTTCATTATATGTGATAGGACCTACGCCATGTTTTACGTATAACTCATATGTTGGAGTTCCAATCGGAGGAACTGGACAAGAATCCTCTAATCGGGAGTCCTTACTACAACCAAGACAAAACAAGTTTCCAAGTCTGCTAAAACCAGGCATCTTTGCTCACTAGTCTAGCTTCAAACTTCAAAGGATTTATCGATTACAATATTTCTCGTGAATACACGAGTCCTTCGGCTTTGGGGCTTGCAAGTACCAAATCAAAACGTATCTCAAGGATACCAAAAACTAAGGATCAAACTAAGGACTGGGAGACGCTCCACTTATACTTAACTGAAGTATTTGAAGATCGATGACGTCACTAGAAGACTCGTCTATCGTTTCGCTCTACCAAGGATCACTGGGTCCAAAACAGGGCGATAGTCAGGGCAGCAGTCCTTCGTAGCCGTCGGGACGCGGGGAACCTCGCAGCAAAGACCTTCGGAACCACGCCGACATACAGGTGTCGCTGAAGTGGCTGGCCGTCCTCTGGAATTTTCACACGAAGCTCCTCATGAACATCTGGCTTGGACCGCCAGATCCGCCCCGAGTTGGGCGCCAACTGAGGTAACGGGTTTTTAAGAACCCGGTGGTGCCAGGGGATAACACCCGAAGACCTCTGAGTTCTCCCTGTTCCGGACCACAGAAACACGGAGTCTTCTAGCTGAAGTCAGAGATCGAGTTTTATTGGCAGCTACCAAGTAACACGTGTCCTAGAAACACGACAACCCGGGTCGCGTATTCCCAGGAGGCTGTTCGTTTTTACAGAACCAGCTTTCTCCTTATATACAGAAATAATAGCTGCAGGCAAGAATTCTTGAGTTTACGATATGGTTATACACATATTTCTACAATAATACAAAGAGCGAAGTCATGTAGGCCAACCCACATTTTAGACGTCCAGTTCGTGACGGATTACCCGGCCAGGCCCGGAACTCCCATCAGATATCGATGAAACCCCAATAAAGCAGGGTACCTCCTAGTCATAAAACTGGCCATAAACAAGGAACATGGACAGGTGTGTGTGTGTAGAAAACATGGTCTGTACGTAGTGAATGGTTTGTGGCATGTTATGCATTGATGCTATCTTATTCGGCCACTGGGCGAGGAGCTGCCCAAACAGGTTCGGCTGGAGGCAATGGAGTCAGTTGGGACAGGTCAGGGGGGAGTCAGGGAAGGTGGACGTGTCCTTTTAGATCAAGCTCGACCTTACTCAATTGACTTATCATGAGGGCAAGACACAAAATGGATGTCGTTTACAAAATGGAGTCTAAGGGGTCGGGACGGAAACTACGATTTAGGGGTGTTGGCATCCCTCAATCATGACGCAAATGTATAGGGATGATGTCCTAATCATTATCGGTCCGTCGACACCAAATTCGTCATGGTACGTTGATATTTTGTGGCACGGGTATTGCATCTCGATACCGGGATAACAGCAGGGTCCAGAATTTCAGAACCACACTTCAGCACTCCGCTGGAGTTTGATCAAGCTCACAGGGTTCCTGCCCGAATTATGCCTCAACAAAGGGGTCCTAGACCGATTGTCTGTAAACCCCTCAGGTACCAACACGTGGAGCAAATTTTTGCGTTCATGCGCAAGCATAATCACATAATATAGAAGACCAACAAAGTATACATTTCCCAGGATTATTGCAGACTGTCAACTTGAGAAAAAACTTCCTAGCCCTTCGCCCACGGCTTCGTACGCTGGACTACCAATATGGCATTGTAGGCCTTGCACGTTTTCGAGTTCTGATTCAAGGAGTGCCGCAAATATTCACGGATCCATCACACCTGAAGAAATTTCTTGATGGTCCTGAGGACTCAACAATGGACACTTCTGCTGCGTCGACTGCTCATGGAGATGGCACCTAGCTCATGTGGTCCGCGTTGTGCCTATATGTTCCCACTACAATCAGCCCTTTTTGTTTGATAGACCACCACAAGATGATAGTTGATCTTTGTCTGGTTCCACTACAGTTTTGGTGATCGCTGCCTGGCTCATGGCTCAAGGAGCATGTTCATCTCTATTGACTTCATTGTCTTATGTTACAGACATGGTTGGCGGTGTGGAAGGACGCACTTTTCTTTCCTTTATTGTGTGACTACGTATCTATGAAGCTATCCTATACTGTATGCTAGCACGAGACTTTGTTGCAAGACATGTTCTTTAACTTTCATGTGCTTATTTCACAAGACGGGTGCTTAAAGTATATAGGGGTTTTTAGCGTAGCTATGCACTATTCGTCAAGGTACCCCGCAATGCCGAATGCCATGCATTTAACATCTCCCGATTGCTGTAGGTGTACTTAGCTTTCTTGGTGATATGTTGCAAGTCTAGTATCAGCACTGCCCGTTTATCACACAAGTCAAGCTCAATGTTTCACCTGTGACCTCAAGTTTAGTTTAGACAGGCACCATACTATATCTCATATTACACTTGTGCTGATATGGGTCTGGAGTTGTTGAATCAAATGCCTTTGTGTATGTTCTGATGTAAATATGATTTATTTGCTAGTTACGCTCGCTATTTTGAGGCATTGTGCCTATGACATGTTCCTGATGTTCCTATTGTCTGTTTACGTTCAAGTTGTAATGTCTGCAAATGTAAGCAGGTTATTTTGTAATCGCCACGGGGAAGGAAACTGATGTGGTTGCTTCTCCCTGGTCGCCATGCTCTTAGTGTACTTTTTGGGTGGGGAGGGTGGGTCTGGGTTGTGGGTGGGTTGGGGGGGTTCTTGGTTATATTGCTATTTATTATTTTTTCTTTGTTCTTGTTCCTGCTTCTGCTTCCCCTTTTGCCTCGGTTTTCCTGCAGCAACGCTCTATACTTCAGTAGCGAAGACAGTGCTCAATTTGTGTGCATTTACATCTATTTACACACTTTGTGGTCCCTTGGCCTCACTTCTGATAGGTTTATAATGCCCGGCACATCCTGCGCTATGAATAGCATGGCGTATCACATATCATACTTCCTCCCTACTCATGGCATCAAATAGACAGGCTATCAAAATAGTGTCACTCAACGTCAAGGGTATCAATCACCCAATCAAAAAGAGGAATATTCTAGACTACCTACACAAACAGAAGGGTGACATTATACTATTACAGGAAACTAAAATTGATTCCTCACAATTTAATTCTATGAAAAATAAATGGTACAGTGAGGCAATTGGGTCTGATGCCTTGGGAAAAAAGAACGGAGTTCTCACACTTATTGTGAAAAGAGCCAATATTGATGTTCTTCACAGCATTGCCGACACTAAGGGTAGATGGGTCTCTACTAAACTGTCAAAGGACAGTAGAGAATTTTATGTAACCAACGTCTATGCACCCAATAAAGATGACCCAGGTTTTTGGAAGGAACTCTGTGCCCACATTGACACGATACCAGACACTGTAACGCATGTCCTAGGTGGTGACCTAAATCTCCCTATTGGATCTTATCTTAGACAGGGATTCCCGTTGTCCCTTCTGACCGAACAACTCTCACAAAGCACTCCTCAATCTCTGCTCCCGCTTCAATCTGGTTGACTCATGGAGATTGATGAATCCAACAGGTAGAGACTATGGGCCAGATGTAGGTAGGGTTTTACCGGTCGGTAACGGCCGAATTCGGCCGTTACCGACCGGTAAAAGGAATTTGAGATGTAGGGGGCAGAATCGGTAATTTTACCGTTCTGTAAATTTACCGATCTGTAATTTTACAGAATCTGTAAATATACCGGTCGGTAAATTTACAGAACGGTAAATTTACAGATTCTGTAAAATCGATATGTAGGTGGGACTCTGATGAGTCCCACAAGGCCTAAGAAATCGGTATTTTACCATCAAATTCAATTTGATGGTGAAATACCGATTCAGGTGAGCATGCAAATGTGTGCATGCACACCTGTGCCATATGGCAGGCAGACCTGCCCTTAGGGCAGGTCTGCCTGCCATATGGCCCCCGAACCTTTTTTGGGGGTGCTAGAGGGTGTCAAAGTGACACCCCCTGCACCCTTGCCAAAAATCTGTATTTACCGATCGGTAAATACCGACCTGTAATGCCCCATTCATTCCTATGGGCTTCAAAGCCCATAGGAATGAATGGAGCATTACAGGTCGGTATTTACCGAATCGGTAAATACCGACTTTTAAAGAATCGGTAAATCCACATCTGGATTTACCTACATCTCGGTACATCTATTTTACCAACTCTTAAATACCGAATCGGTAAAATTCGGTATTTAAGTGTCGGTAAAATAGATTTACCTACATCTGGCCCTATACCTTTTACTCTCCACCCCACGGCTCATACTCATGCATAGATTACCTACTCACATCTGGTCACTCCACTGCAGACATTGAAGCCACCTCCATCGAGCCGCTGTAATTTCGGATCATTCATGCATCACGATGACTCTGTGGTTAAAAAATCGACTTTATGGAGATTCAATAATGCGGTCCTGAAAATAGAAGCAAACAGGGTGGCTATAGACACAGCCATTACTGATTATCTTACTCACAACAAAAAAGGGGATACTACGGATCTTATAAGATGGGAGGCCCTTAAAACAACAGTCAGAGGGGTGTTAATTAAAATACCTGCAGCCATGAATAAGGACGCTAACCCTAACACGTTTAGAAGAGGAGATATCAGCACTAGAAAAACGACACATAGCTTCTAAAGATCCCTTGGTGCTAAATGTTTTGATGCACAAAAAATACGAATATAACAAAATATTCAGCGAAAGAGCAGCAATTTGGCTTCAACATCTTAAAAACTTCAGGCTGTGTCATACCAATAAGGCGGGTAAGAGCCTTGCTTCGTATCTGAAATTCAAGTTACAACAAACAGCTATCAAGAGCATTGTTGATAAACTAGGGAAGCCACACTCGGACCCCAACAAAATTGCTGACATCTTTAAAGATTTCTACAATGACCTATACAGTAGAAACCTAGAAATCGATGGCTCCAAATTAGGGAAGTATCTAGATAACTTTAATCTCCCTTCTCTCTCGTCACACGACCAAACCAAACTCAACCGTCCCATATCCTTAGAAGACATCGACCAGGCCATTAAATCCCTCAAAACTGGGAAAGCCCCGGGTCCTGATGGGTTTAGTTCTACGTTCTATAAGAGCTTCTCGTCTACCCTGACGGAGCCACTCAAGGACTTATACGAACATATTACCACAAGTGGTCAAGTCCACGGTACCTCTGCAAAGGCCATTATTGCGGTTCTTCCGAAAGAAGGGAAGGACCCGACATCCCCGAAGAATTACAGACCGATATCCTTGATCAACCTCGATTGGAAAATCTATGCCATGATTTTGGCCAACAGGATTCAAAAGGTTTTGCCCCAGCTGGTCCACCCGTTACAGGTAGGGTTTCTCAAAAACAGCGATAACACACGAACCCTTGCGCACATCTTAGAAAGAGCAAAATTGACTACCTCCTCCACGGTGCCGTGACCTTAGATGCCGAGAAGGCCTTTGACAAGGTCGACTGGGCTTACTTGGAAGCCCCTCTACATAAATTTAATCTGGGACCCGATTTCATCCGTATGGTGATGGCCTTATACTCTAACCCTTCAGTGAGAGTAAGAGCGGGTGGATGCCTGTCAAAGTCATTCGATCTAAAACAAGGCACAAGACAAGGCTGTCCCCTTTCTCCTTCACTTTTTCTTCTAGCAATCGAGCCCTTTCTTCATTCTCTATGGAACAACAACCTAATTAAAGGAATCGTACAGACCAAGTAGTGGCTGGGTAAGTTTTGCGCAACAACAACTGCTGTAATATTCTCAAAATAAAGCGGCTCAAGGGAACAGGGGGAAACGGCCACCAGCGCCCCCAAAAGGAGAACTCCTCTGAAACCAGGGAGTTCACTTAACAAAGATAAATTGTCCCCGAGCACATAGATACAGATTCTTAAATTGTCCCAAGAGAAAAGATAACCACAATCAAAAAATTGCTCTTTCAAAAGTTCCTCAAATTAATTTCCTTTAATTTTCATTTCTTTTCTCTTCATATATCAACGGAATTCTTCATAGTTTCCTTCAAATTGACATAGAAATGTAGCCAATGCATCAAGGACCAATGCCAACACGTGTTTCGTCAGAGGGTAAAAATAACCCAAATGACTTCTTCAGGGCTACAATAAAATAAAAAATACATAATATATACAATTCTCAATACATATAAGGCCAAACCATCACCAGTGAATATACAGTTCACCTAAAGCAAAAAGTAAAGTGTGACATAATATACTGTTTGCAGGATTTGAGACTGTCACAAAAGAATTAACAGAAAGGGCAACTAAATTCATCACTAAAAGGAGAGCAAACCTATGCAAAATAAGTTACAGAAGAACAAAAAAGTCCAAATAATATAGGAAAAACACCTAAATGTGGTAGATCACCCACACACAACCAAAGTAAAACCTTATAACCCAAAGTGCAAGCTAAAACACACGGGAAGCTATAGAGGGCTGTAAAGGCGAAAAGTAAGGCTGCTAGTAATATTTAATATATATATATATAAAGGAGAAAAGACTCAAATCTCAAAGGCCATATCCATTTATAATGAGTTGCCTAACCCTAGGATCATAATTCCACCAGAGCAGGGAAGTTTACTCACCAAAAGATACAGTCCAAATTCGAGATCAGGTAAACAACTTCCAGAAGATATTAGTTCCTCAAATATTACTGAGAACTAAATCAAAAGGGAAGAAACCAGTTTAAATACATATTTTCTGGGTGCTATATCATAGCATCCTATACCTATCTAAGCAAAACAAAACTCAGTAGAGCTTAATCGGATTTAAAAAGGACCCATCTCAGAATGGGTAGTAGGGAGAGTTACCTCAATCCATTTTCTATCTCAGAGTTCTTCTTTGTAGAGTAAAATATAATAAGGATCTGTGTGTTTTAGCTTGCACTTTGGGTTATAAGGTTTTACTTTGGTTGTGTGTGGGTGATCTACCACATTTAGGTGTTTTTCCTATATTATTTGGACTTTTTTGTTCTTCTGTAACTTATTTTGCATAGGTTTGCTCTCCTTTTAGTGATGAATTTAGTTGCCCTTTCTGTTAATTCTTTTGTGACAGTCTCAAATCCTGCAAACAGTATATTATGTCACACTTTACTTTTTGCTTTAGGTGAACTGTATATTCACTGGTGATGGTTTGGCCTTATATGTATTGAGAATTGTATATATTATGTATTTTTTATTTTATTGTAGCCCTGAAGAAGTCATTTGGGTTATTTTTACCCTCTGACGAAACACGTGTTGGCATTGGTCCTTGATGCATTGGCTACATTTCTATGTCAATTTGAAGGAAACTATGAAGAATTTCGTTGATATATGAAGAGAAAAGAAATGAAAATTAAAGGAAATTAATTTGAGGAACTTTTGAAAGAGCAATTTTTTGATTGTGGTTATCTTTTCTCTTGGGACAATTTAAGAATCTGCATCTATGTGCTCGGGGACAATTTATCTTTGTTAATTAAAGGAATCGGTTTTGAAGGCTTCACAGTCAAAATTTAGGCTTACGCTGACGATGTTTTGGTGGTTTCCGAGAACGCAGAATTGGCAATCCCGGCTCTGATGTCCTCTATTGCAGAGTTTGCAGAAGTGTCAGGATATAAACTTAATAAGGATAAGACGGAGGTAAAACTGCTTAATAATATAGGTGATAAGAGCATTTTGGGTGGTTCCGGTCTATGCTGGCAACCGAAGAGCTTTAAATACCTAGGCATTGAATTTGAGAAAGACTTAATCAATACTCTCAAAATTAATGAGCTTTCCCTCCATGAAAATATATCCTCACTGTTGGATGGCTGGTCCCCAAAATTTTTGTCCTGGTGGCGCAGAGTGGAAACTCTGAAAATGATGATCACACCCCTTGTCAATTATTTAATAAGCATGTTGCCCATGTTACTCTCTGACGATTTCCTCACCAAGATATATAAGCTTTTTAAATGTTTTTTTGTGGCAGGGAAAGAAACCAAGAATCTCCTTGCGAAAACTCCAACTACTTAAAGACTAAGGGGGAATAGGTTTACCAAACTTTAGATGCTACCAGATGGCCTATTTATGCAAGCAAGGAGCGAATTGGTTCCATTCTCATCAGGATTATAATCCTGTATGGGTCCAAGTTGAAAAGTCTATCATCAACAACTTACCGCTCTCCGCCATAATGACAATGGATGTCACAGCCTTTCCTCACTCCAAGTATATATTTCTTAACACTAAAAGGGCTCTTCTCAAATTAGAGAGACACTGTAAAGTTAAAATAAAATCCTCCAAATCCAACTTAACCTCGTTTTGGTTCAATCCGGCCATAAAAGATGAAGGCAAATACCTCTTTTGGGAAAACTGGTCTAAGAAGGGACTGAACTCACTGACAGATATCTATGAAGGGTCAACACCTCTAGCTTTTGCCATCTTACAAACATGATTTGATCTCCAACCACTTGATTTTTATAGGTTCCTCCGCCTCAAAGCCCTTGTCTCTGCCAGAGCCATCCCTCCACACGAACATACACTTTGCAATAAATTACTCCAACTCATGTCAATGGGCCATATGGTATCGAAAGTTTATAAAAATCCTCTCTACTATGCCTCAGAAAGCGCACAGAAAGTGCCAGCGGGACTGCGAAAATGAAACTAACTCCTCTAATTTGATATTCGACTGGGATAAGATCCATCTCTGTCCTTTCTACAATAAAATATCTCCGGTACTTTATCAGACCAAATTTATGTTGATAAACAGATCGTACTGGACACCAGAAAAACTCTTTAAGCTCAAACTCATTGATAACCCCCTCTGCTGGAGCTGCAAATCCCAGGTGGGTAACCTGGCCCATATGCTCTTTCACTGCCCATTACTCCAAACGTTGTGGGACAAGATCTATAACTATATTCAACAAATCTTCCATTATCGGCCGCCCAGAGACTTCACATATGTCTTACTGGGGGCGATTGACCCGAGAATAGCAAGTGACCACGAACAGACATCTACTGGACCTCATGCTCACACTTGCATGTAAGGTCGTCCTGAGTAAATGGAAGAGTGCTTCCGATGTTTCCTTCAAACTTTGGCAGAAATGGCTGGCTTCCCTGAGGGGAGCAGATAATGACGTCCTCCATTCATCACCTTAGCGAAAACCTCATTATTATTATTATTATTATTATTATTATTATTAAAAGGCTCTTCTATAGCGCATGGCTACTCGGAAGCATCCCAGCGCTTAGGACTGACCAGAGGGAAATGGATTACAAAGAATACAGAGTGCCTATGTTATCTAGATTTTGGGGAACAGGACAGTTTTTAGTTTTTTTCGAAAAACGAGTAGGTTAGGTTCTTGTCGGAGAGATGGAGGAAGAGCATTCCATAGCCTAGCCGCATTATGCGAAAAAAGACGACCCCCTGTACGGGCCCTGTGGATCCTGGGAGTTACCAGAAGGTTTTGTTGATTCGAGCGAAGGTTCCTAGATGGTTTATATGGCCTGATCATGTCGTCTAAAATGGGGGGCCTTTCCCAAAAAGTGTTTTATGGACCGTGCAAAGGGTTTTGAAGTGAACCCGCTCCTTTATGGGAAGCCAATGCAAGGCGCGTAGCGCGGGTCTGGCTGATGTGCGATGGCTGATACCCATAAGTAGCCTTGCTGCAGAGTTCTGGGCAACCTGGAGTTGTCGAGTAACCGAGACAGGGGCTCCAAGATAGAGCGCATTTTCATAGTCCAGCCTAGATAGAATAAGGGACTGGACTATGGTTTTCTTGGCTGTTTCGGGTAGCTGAGGGAGGATTTTTCGAATTGTCCTCAGCAGTCCGAAACAGATGGCCACTGTCTTTCTTGCCTGGGTCTTAAATGACAACTCTGCATCCAACCAAAAACCGAGACTTTTAATCTCGGTCTTTGGAGTGGGCCCAGAGCCCATGCAGGAGGGCCAGTGTGTCAAATTATTGAATATGGCCTTTTTCCCTAGTAGCATCAGCTCAGTTTTTCCTCCATTCAATTTTAGGTGGGACAAGTCCATCCATTTCGCAACCGCCTCCAGGCAGCTGCAAAGATTGGAAGGGAGGGACTCCACCTGATTTAGAGAGACAACTAGCTGGGTGTCATCAGCGTAGCTTACTAGTTGGATTCCAAAAGGAGCTACTACTTCCGCCAGGGGCACCATATACACATTAAACAGTGTGGGGCTAAGGGAGGAGCCCTATGGCACCCCACACTGTAATGGTATTGGCAGGGAGCAGCCATTTTCCGAAAAGACCTTGAAGACTCTGTCGCCAAGAAAAGACTCCAGCCACATAAGGGCCTTGCCCGTGACCCCAATCCTTCCAAGGCGAGATAGAAGGACACTGTGATTCACTGTGTCAAAGGCGGCACTAAGGTCCAGGAGGATAATGGCCGCGCTGCCACCTGCGTCCAGAATCCTCCTGGAATCCTCGACCACCCTCAACAATGCCGTCTCCGTTCCCTGTCCTCTCCGGAACCCAGTTTGAGTCAGATGAAGCAAATCATGGGCCTCCAGAAAAGATGCTAGCTGTTTGTTCACCCATTTTTCAGTACGCTTACTGATACCAGGGAGAAGGGAGATGGGACGGTAGTTGGAGAAGTCTTCAGGATCGAGGTGTGGCTTTTTTAACAGAGCCTGACCATGGCCAGCTTCCAGTCTTGAGGTACCATACCGGACTCAAGCGAGGTGTTAACTAGATTAGTGATGTGCGTGCTAATGTGAGGCAGAGCCAGGTTTAGGATGTTCATAGGGGCAGGGTCTAACGGAGAGCCGCTCTTTATGGAATTGAAAAGCGGGGGTAGAAGCTCTACACTAAGGGGGGAAAAGAAGGGCAGACAGGGCGGAACGGGGTCAGTATCGTCTATCAGAGAAGGAGTTAGTTCTTCCATGGATAGGGGAGGAAGGGAAAGGAGGATCTTTTGGATTTTAGCGACAAAAAAATTTGCCAAATTATCACAGTGAGCGCCAGCTTCCTCAGCGGATGCTGGTGAAGATGGCAGGTCCGGGGCTTTTAACAGAGATTTAGCTATCTTGAACATCTCTCTTGGGGCATTGGCAGAAGCCTAAATTTTTTTTGCATAGAAGGTGGATTTGGCCATGTTAAGGGCAGATTTATATTTCTTTATAGTGAGTCTGTATTTCTTTTTCTTCTCTTCGTCAAAGTGTTTTCGCCACTGCCACTCCCCCCGTTTACATTCTTGTTTGAGGGACCTTAGGTCTGAAGTAAACCAGGGTTGTTTAGTGGGGCCTTTCTTATTGGTGATATGTTTTTTTGGAAGTACACTATCCAGTGATTGTTCAATCCATTGATTAAAGCTTTTATTTGCCCTATCAATGTTCTGATTGGCCCGGGGCTCACTTATTTTCAGAGCCTCTAGCCAGTCATTCACTTCCAATTTCGTCCAGCGCCTACCCAGGACTTTGTTAAAGTGTTTTGTTAAGCTGGATGTGGGCATCTTCCATGTGAAGGGAATGACCATATGGTCTGTCCAAGGGATTGAATATGGTTCGGCTGAGGTTAAATCCGCAATGTTTGCGAATATAGGGTCTAGAAGGTTCCCTTTGGAATGGGTGGGGTGTGAAACTATCAGACTCAGTTCACATGCGGCTAAATCCTTAGTTAATTCTGTTGCAATATTATCTGAGGGATTATTGAAATGAAGATTCAGGTCTCCCAGTACTATAAAATTCGAGACCGTGCTAGCTAACTCTATGGTAGTTTCGATTATTCCTTCCCGAAATTGTCCTATTGAGCCAGGTGGACGGTAAATTAAAAGTCCTGAGAATGACAATTCTGGGGATAGTGTAATAGAAAATTGGGCACTTTCACAATCTGAGATGGAACCATCTGTCATACGACAAGTTAGGTGCTCCCTATAGAGAATAGCTATCCCTCCTCCAACCTTAGGTCCTCTATCTATGTGTTGAATCAGATATCCAGGGGGAAGAGCCTGAACAATATCTGGGCCAGACGTGGATCCAAGCCACGTTTCGGTTAAAAAAAAAATATCAAGATCCAGATCTTGGATTAGTAAGGATATTTCAATAGCATGTTTTGGCAATGAGCGGCAATTGACCAATGCCATTTTCAGAGCTCCTTCTACTTTCGTTGTAGTGTTACCCACTTCCGTTGTTCTAAAAGGGCAGTGTTGACAAGAGGGCCGACACATCGCTGGATCCACAGAGTGGGTACAAGAAGATGGAAGGACACCCTTTAGAGCGAGAAGTGTCGAGCGAGAATATGTTTGTAGACAGGTAGATGATAGATCAGAGGTCCTGGTCCCTGGGCCCAACCGTGCGCGAACGGGCGCAAACGGGCTTACCTCTGGCGCGCCATCGGTGCGCCCGCTGCGCGCCGTCGCTGCGCGCCGGCATGAGTGGTGGAATATATAGGAGGTGGAAAGCCCGGCCCAAACACTAGAGCGCCTCCCAGCCTATGGTGGCCACTGGTGTAAGGCCTGCCTCCCCACCCAAGATGGAGCTGTTGTGTGGGGGGAGTGAGTGTTCCTGCTCAAGTGGCAGGTGCCCAATTCAATTTTTAACGTGCAAGTAAGTGGGGAAGTGTGAGCCTAATAAAGAATCTGCTAAAAAACGGCGACTTCCAGCTACACGGCGATTTAATTTTAAAAGTGGACGCAGTCACTAAGGAGTGCTGCCTGCGTCTATGCGGTGATTTTCAGCAGCGCAAGCAGAGGCTCCCACTCAGCGCGATTACACAGAGGTCGTAGTCACCTCTGAAGTCCTTGTTAGCGCGCGAGCAGGACTCACCTTTGAATGCTTGCTGCAAAGCCCGGCCCAAACACTAGAGCGCCTCCCAGCCTATGGTGGCCACTGGTGTAAGGCCTGCCTCCCCACCCAAGATGGAGCTGTTGTGTGGGGGGAGTGAGTGTTCCTGCTCAAGCGGCAGGTGCCCAATTCAATTTTTAACGTGCAAGTAAGTGGGGAAGTGTGAGCCTAATAAAGAATCTGCTAAAAAAACGGCGACTTCCAGCTACACGGCGATTTAATTTTAAAAGTGGACGCAGTCACTAAGGAGTGCTGCCTGCGTCTATGCGGTGATTTTCAGCAGCGCAAGCAGAGGCTCCCACTCAGCGCGATTACACAGAGGTCGTAGTCACCTCTGAAGTCCTCATACCAAACTCTGGAGCTTACTTGACTCACTAGAACTTTGCTACGACCCGCCTTAAGCTGGCTGGGTTGATATACGTCTTGTTTCATGCCCCGTCCATGACATCCTATGACATCTTAATGGGCATTTATTCCAGAGCTGTGAGCCTGCTATCTTGACCTATGTTTACTGACTCATGTCATGTTGCTGCTGCCTAGCTTTCTTTCCCTTCTGCTCCCTTCCCTCAGCTCTTCCCTTCTCTTTGCCTATCCCCCGCTTCTCTTCCTTTCTCTTCTTTCTCCCCCTTTCTTTCATTACCTTTGTTCCACAGGACCAATGTCTTATGCATGGATATTATGATCAATGCTTATCAACTGAAAATCATTCGTTAATGATTTCCTGCGTCTATTTCTTATGTGTTATGTATCCTGGCTATTTTATTTTCATGACAGTACCTTATGTATTCACCCATGCATTATTCTCTGTCTGTTACTTCTTGTATTGGGTTTTTGGGTAAAGGGGTATTTTTAGGGTTCAGGGTCAGTTTTGGGTTTTTGGGTAAAGGGGTATTTTTAGGGTTCAGGGTCACTTTTGGGTTTTTGGGTAAAGGGGTATTTTTAGGGTTCAGGGTCAGTTTTGGGTTTTTGGGTAAAGGGGTATTTTTAGGGTTCAGGGTCAGTTTTGGGTTTTTGGGTAAAGGGGTATTTTTAGGGTTCAGGGTCAGTTTTGGGTTTTTGGGTAAAGGGGTATTTTTAGGGTTCAGGGTCAGTTTTAGGTTTTTGGGTAAAGGGGTATTTTAAGGGTTCAGGGTCAGTTTTGGGTTTTTGGGTAAAGGGGTATTTTTAGGGTTCAGGGTCAGTTTTGGGTTTTTGGGTAAAGGGGTATTTTTAGGGTTCAGGGTCAGTTTTAGGTTTTTGGGTAAAGGGGTATTTTTAGGGTTCAGGGTCAGTTTTGGGTTTTTGGGGTACAGGGGTACAGGGTAAAAATAAAGTAAAATTAAATTTAAAATAAATTAATTAAATGAAATGAAATTAAATTAAATTACATTCCATTAAATTATATTAATTTCAATTAATTTACAATTAAAAAATTAATATATACTTACCAATACTTACGTTGTAATGGTATGCGTTGTAAAGGTACCTGCGTTGTAAAAACATGCGTTGTAAATACATGCGTTGTAATAGTTTTTGCGTTGTAAAAATTTCGTTGTAAAGGTATGCGTTGTAAAAGTATGCGTTGTAACATCATACATCCATTCTTACTGTTGTTTGTATTTAATTCACTCTCACACACTGATTTCATTTTAACACGTATACATGCAGTGACAGCCAGCTTCATCCTTTATTATTAGAGAAGTAGATCTCTGCACCAATATACCACCTCTACACTTAGCCCATCTTCCCTCACTCCCTTATTATGCTATTCAATCGACCATGGACCCTTTAGTAACCTTTGAACTGACAGTTCACCCCTGCCTCCTGCTATGGCCACCTAAGTTGACTCACACTCTAAACCACCAAGCTTTTTGCACTGCAGCTATTAAGCATACTGCTTGAGTGCACACAAACGACCCTTCTTTGCTCCCAAACCCCGGTACCGACATTAAAGTCGGACCCAGTATCCCTTACCTGAGCATATCTCTTCCCGAGCGGACACTTGACATCATTAGACTTGGCCATATCTTTCCCAGTCAGTCCAATATTTGACGTGATTGTATATTGGATATCCTACAGCGAGCACGTTTCATCAAGCTCTGCATAGCTTTGACACGTCCTTCATACATTCGTACCATAGGGGGTATTGACATGTAAACTCTGGTCTGTTACATACACCTCTAATGCATGCACAAACTAAGGGCGCCTTTAAGTTTTACATTATAATATGTCCATATTTACGTAATTTTATTACTATGTATATTGTTTAATTGGGCTTTTATTTGTTTATTTGAGGTTGGGATAATATCATAGTTGGCAGTCTTTCCATTATAACAAACACACAAAAGCGCAGAACAGGTCTGGAAATGGTGTGTGGCCATAACAATGACTAAGGGACAGTAGGCTACAAAATGTTTACCATGTAGTGGACTAGACAATGTGCAGTGCTAAAAATAAAGTGATAAATAAAATTGACTACACAGACTCTGAGCGAGCCTTTAAACAGAGGTCGGTGTGTCAAGAGATAAAAGCTGCGCCTGGTGGAACGACTACCATATGGCGCTGTATGCAGTACGGTCAACATGTTTCTGCCATAAAGGGAATTTTGCCCCGGCATTCTTCAGGACCTAATAAAAATCAGCTACTGCAAACATAACTGTAATTGTTGTGTACAGAGATAGGATTACTAGTAGAAGGATACATGTCTACCAGGACCTTTCGCGTTTAGATGTCCACTTGAGGGAAAAAGGGATATCTTCTTCCCAGCATTGTGTGGGTGATGGCCTCACCTCACCCGGCAACCGCTCGGGAGTATGAGGCCCTGCTCTGTCCGTCGGTGCCACTGGTTAGAGACCAAGCGGAAGTGGAGGCCACACAATGCTGGGAAGAAGATATCCCTTTTTCCCTCAAGTGGACATCTTTAAAGGCTCGCTCAGAGTCTGTGTAGTCAATTTTATTTATCACTTTATTTTTAGCACTGCACATTGTCTAGTCCACTACATGGTAAACATTTTGCTAGTTTTCCGACATCCATCTCTATACCGGCACTATATGGCCGCTTTTTGACATGGATTGATCTGCAATTCCCACGTGACGTAAACTCCACCACATGGGTGGTCTGATGGGTTTTGTACCAGCCTAATGTTTCCCATAACCTCCAGTAACATAGGTTCACATATGTAGCCTACTGTCCCTTAGTCATTGTTATGGCCACACACCATTTCCAGACCTGTTCTGCTCTTTTGTGTGTTTGTTCTAACCATTGGGGAGTGAGCAGACAGGTCGTTAAATATTCCCCCCGACCCTCCACACCCTTTTGTTTGATTAGTCTTTCCATTATGTCTGTTTCTGCTCTGCTTTGCAGTTGACCATGGTGTCATCCTTCGAGAATGACTTGTTAATTTTGCAGCACTCATGGTAGCCACGTCACTTCTGCTTAACCTATGATGAAAATGAAAAAGTTACTTACTGGTTCTCCGTATGCATATATAAATCCTGTTATTTACCGCAGCGGGTTATGTGAACAAAACCGCAGGCTTGCGGTCAAAACGCGTGTTCTTGACATGCTTTTGAAATAAAGAAACATCTTTATCATTAAAATTGGATTCTGTGCCCGTTGTTTGACCCGGCGAGGTCTCACTGTAGGATTTTGATTCTCATATATGTATATATATATATATATATATATATCCAACTCCACACCTCCACCGAAGCAAAAGTGAAGAGATCACAGCTGGGGAACATTTGGAAACGGCTTTATTCACACACATGGGTAAGTCTCGGTCCTCCATCATCCCCAGTCGGCGAATGCATTTCGGCGTATTGTCTGCCTTCCTCAGTGCCTGGGATGTAAATGATTCAGGAAGGTTCGTATGGCGCAGGTATATATTCCAACTCTTCCTGATAGATCGCTCAGTGTCCCGCTCCTTAAAGGTGTATACCTAAGCGCTAGCAGCCCTGGTCGTTCGTTACTTGTATTTACTCCTACCAGTCCCAGGATGCAATGTTCATCTTTGTGTCTGGAGGCTGTTGCGTGGGGCGGGTCCACAGAATAGCTGAGGGGAACCTTCCTTGTTCCCATGTGAATGGAACACGCCGCCTCCTTATGTCCCCAAACCGCTTCACCCTGCTGACATCGGGAACTTTTTCGACGGGGGCAAGGCTGAAATCAAACCTCACCCGACGTGGGGCTGAATAACCCCTACACCGCCATAACATGTCCCGAACTGGCAGGGGGGCTCTGGTAATTCCGGTAACCCGGATTAAATCCGTTGTCTCCAGCTGTCCAGAACCAACTTTTCAAAGCGGGGGCCTCTTAGCGCGTTGCTGGAACCCGCGCTGAAATATCCAACTCCACACCTCCACCGAAGCAAAAGTGAAGAGACCACAGCTGGGGAACAGTTTGGAAACGGCTTTATTCACACACATGGGTAAGTCTCGGTCCTCCATCATCCCCACTCGGCGAATGCATTTCGGCGTATTGTCTGCCTTCCTCAGCGCCTGGGATGTAAATGATTCAGGAAGGTTCGTATGGCGCAGGTATATATTCCAACTCTTCCTGATAGGTCGCTCAGTGTGCGGCTCCTTAAAGGTGTATACCTAAGCGCTAGCAGCCCTGGTCGTTCGTTACTTGTATTTACTCCTACCAGTCCCAGGATGCAATGTTCATCTTTGTGTCTGGAGGCTGTTGCGTGGGGCGGGTCCACAGAATAGCTGAGGGGAACCTTCCTTGTTCCCATGTGAATGGAACACGCCGCCTCCTTATGTCCCCAAACCGCTTCAACCTGCTGACATCGGGAACTTTTTCGACGGGGGCAAGGCTGAAATCAAACCTCACCCGACGTGGGGCTGAATAACCCCTACACCGCCATAACATGTCCCGAACTGGCAGGGGAGCTCTGGTAATTCCGGTAACCCGGATTAAATCCGTTGTCTCCAGCTGTCCAGAACCAACTTTTCAAAGCGGGGGCCTCTTAGCGCGTTGCTGGAACCCGCGCTGAAATATCCAACTCCACACCTCCACCGAAGCAAAAGTGAAGAGACCACAGCTGGGGAACAGTTTGGAAACGGCTTTATTCACACACATGAGTAAGTCTCGGTCCTCCTTCATCCCCACTCGGCGAATGCATTTCGGTGTATTGTCTGCCTTCCTCAGCGCCTGGGATGTAAATGATTCAGGAAGGTTCGTATGGCGGAGGTATATATTCCAACTCTTCCTGATAGGTCGCTCAGTGTCCTGCTCCTTAAAGGTGTATACCTAAGCGCTAGCAGCCCTGGTCGTTCATTACTTGTATTTACTCCTACCAGTCCCAGGACGCAATGTTCATCTTTGTGTCTGGAGGATGTTGCGTGGGGCGGGTCCACAGAATAGCTGAGGGGAACCTTCCTTGTTCCCATGTGAATGGAACACGCCGCCTCCTTATGTCCCCAAACCGCTTCACCCTGCTGACATCGGGAACTTTTTCGACGGGGGCAAGGCTGAAATCAAACCTCCCCCGACGTGGGGCTGAATAACCCCTACACCGCCATAACATGTCCCGAACTGGCAGGGGGGCTCTGGTAATTCCGGTAACCCGGATTAAATCCTTTGTCTCCAGCTGTCCAGAACCAACTTTTCAAAGCGGGGGCCTCTTAGCGCGTTGCTGGAACCCGCGCTGAAATATCCAACTCGACACCTCCACCGAAGCAAAAGTGAAGAGACCACAGCTGGGGAACAGTTTGGAAACGGCTTTATTCACACACATGGGTAAGTCTCGGTCCTCCATCATCCCCACTCGGCGAATGCATTTCGGCGTATTGTCTGCCTTCCTCAGCGCCTGGGATGTAAATGATTCAGGAAGGTTCGTATGGGGCAGGTATATATTCCAACTCTTCCTGATAGGTCGCTCAGTGTCCCGCTCCTTAAAGGTGTATACCTAAGCGCTAGCAGCCCTGGTCGTTCGTTACTTGTATTTACTCCTACCAGTCCCAGGATGCAATGTTCATCTTTGTGTCTGGAGGCTGTTGCGTGGGGCGGGTCCACAGAATAGCTGAGGGGAACCTTCCTTGTTCCCATGTGAAATATATATATTACCTACTGGCGGTCGCCAGTAGGTATATATAGTTAGGATTGTTTTCCATAGGGAAATCGCAACATTCTACTGGGAATAACTTTGGCGCTGGTTGAGAAATCTTCCTGAATTTTTCCTTAACTTTGCCTCGCGACGCTCCGGTCCGTCCCTGAAAGTTTGGGGGGGGATAAAAGGGGGGTCCCAAAACGTGTTTTCCCCATGTTAATTTACATAGGGCGGTCGGACTCACTTTTAGCTTGAACGGCTGAATGGTTTACCACCAAACTTGGCAACATTGTAGGGACTGGTAGCCCGATGTGCCTTTGCTATGTCTCAAGATATGTGCTCCAGTGGATTTTGAGTAATTTAGGTTCAAAAAAATTTATATATCTATGGCAGCTTACCCGTGAGCTTACCCGTACGCTTACGGTACGCGCACGTACGCGTACCGTGATGTCAGCAGTGATGTCATTTGAGATGTCATCAGTGATGTCACTGACCATGTCATGAATGATCTAATATGTGACATCATCAGCAGTGGATTGCGGGTGCGCGATATATACTTAGTACAACTAACTATATAGGAGCAATTTCAATGGTTTTGTATGAGTAAAATGTCCAGCTAACTATAACACCACTAAAACTTATAGTTTTTTGAGTGAATTTCAAAGGTTTTGTAAAAGCTAATTCCTAACTATATAACTCCTGAAACCTATGTTTTTTTCAGTGAATTTCAAAGGTTTTTTTTAAATGCTAATTCCTAACTATATAAGGCCTGAAACCTATGGTTTTTTCAGTGAATATATATATATATATATATATATATATATATATATATATATATATATATATTACCTACTGGCGGTCGCCAGTAGGTATATATAGTTAGGATTTTTTCCCTATGGGAATTTTGAAAATTCTATGTCTAATAACTTTGGCGTTTGTGGACGGAATTGGCTGAAAGTTTCTGGAAAATGGAACATTGTGTTTCTGAGCAGCCCCTGGAAATTTGGGGGGGGTTCGTCAAGGGGGGGCCGAGAAAAAAGGGGGGTCCCAAAACGTGTTTTTAACATTGAGTTTTCCATAGGGCGGTTGGCCTCACTTTTAGCCCGAACGGCTGAATGGATTTCCACAAAACTTGGCAAAATTGTAGGGACTGGTAGCCCGATGTGCCTTTTCTAGGTCTCAATATATGTGCTTCAGTGGATTTTGAGAAATTAACGTTCAAAAAAAGATATATATCTGTAACAGCGGACCGGGCAGCGCTCCGGTTCGCGGACTTTACGCGTAACGGAACTTCGCGTAGCGAAGCTGATTGGCTCTCCGGTGTCTGTCAACATTCTAAACAGTCCGGAGCGGCCGCCATCTTGTCTCTCGGTAGGATTGAGAGACAAGAGGAGGCCAAAACAAAGGGGGAAATGACCATAAGGGGGCATAGTAGATCCTCCCTGACCCCCTAGGTTTAATGTGGAGGCTTTAAAAGGGCCCCGCGGGGCAAAAAAAATAAAAAATAAATTTTTTTTTTTGCGTGGGTAGCGCCCGGTTCGCGAACCGGGAAGCGTTCTGGGCAGCGTACTATAAGGAAAAAAGAATGATAGACTTTTCAAATACTGTATGTTAATTGATTGTTGGTTTTGTTGATTATTTTTTAATTTTTTTATTTTTTAAGCAATTATTTATTATTGTGATTGTGTTTGAAAATTTAATAACATTTCTAACATTTAACTATTTTATGAATTACATATAAAAATGATTAAAGACTCAAACAATTTTTTTATATTACATACAATTTTATTTTTCGGATTGTTTTTCAAAATTTAATAGAACGTCTAGCATTTGACTGTCCGATATGTCCTCTTGTTGAGTGAACATAAGTTCCCACATTTGACCGTCATCATAATGAAGTAAATGATCCACAGATTCTACACATTGAACTAATTCATGGTCCCGTGATTCATCCATGAAATCTGAGTCATCATTGTCCTCAATATCTTTTTCTGTGTTGTTCTCCAGAACAATTTCGAAGGAAACATTCTGCTCACCTTCCATTTTATTGCTGTAATTTGCCTAAAAAATAAATATATCAGTAGAGATAGGGCACTGTTGGGTTTAAGTTCAGACAGGTACTTGTGAGTTTATAACAGAGAAGTAATCTATGGGCACTGTATGGTTTCAGGCGTGAAGTAGTACTATTAAAAAGTGCCTGTGAAGAAGCCTAAGTAAATTCAAAATTATACTACAGAAACCTAAATCAATCCATATTTATAATAAAGAAGCCTTTCTCAATGTCTAACTCTTACAGAGGGATAGTATATAACTATCTGAAAATGTTTTCAAATTTATAAAATAATATCTCACCTTATAAAAACAAGTTTAAGTTGTGAGTGAAAATGATCTTGCAATGTAGTTCAGGAAGTAGTAGTCAAAATGGCTGTGTTTCTCTCTCTTCCTTTATATATATTCAGGTACATAGCCAATCAAATGTCAGGTAAAAAAAGTAGAAAATGAAAGTAACATTTTAATTGGTTGTCAATTCCAACACTTCAGATGTGTTTTGTGAAGTAATTTACCTCAGGGTATTTAGAGAGGTCTACAGGCTAAATGGTTAAATGGAATTTCAATCAAATTTGTGAAAATGGTAGGCATTGGTATGTAGTATGAGCTAATCTATATTTGGTGAAATTGTCTCCAGTCGCTTTTCTGTAAACTACTTTCCCACCTTTTTTGATGGTGCGCTTCCCAGGGAGCGACCCGGTACGCGAACTGGCGAGCGCCCCGGTACGCGAACCTTAAGCGTTACGGGAGTCCACCATTTTGTGTTTCGGTCGAATTAAGATACAAGATGGAGGGCAAATAATGTTCAGAATGGGTAGAAGGGGGCACAGTAGACTTATCTTGACCCCCTAGGTTTTCTGAGGGTGGCTGAGGAGGCCCATATGTGCGAAAAAAAAACATTTTTTTAAAAATTTAGCGAGGTTAGCTCCCGGTTCGCATAAGGGGTAGCGCCCCAGGGAGCGTACTTTGTTGAAAATTAGTGAAAATGTTAGAGTAAAATAATAATTGTGAGTGATCAGATGTAGGGTAGCTCTGAGAAGAGCTTTTGGGTTTATGGTACATTTAGGTACTTATAAGTAGGTACCAATGCACAGTCTTAAATTCAGAGTGAAAATTCTGTTGCCCTCATCTGAGAAGTGAACTCCATCTCCTCTGTAGATATCTTGCATGTAGTAACGCAAGTTATTGTTGTACAGGGAGCCCATTCCATGGTCTCTCATGTAAGCTGAAACAGATTTGTTTACATGCTTCCTCGACTTCTCAATTTGTGGACAAAATTGGTTTGACCACCTCCATTTCTGTCTTTGGCATATATTTGAATATACCAAGGCAGTCTGAGGAAAAAGTGCCATCAATTGCTCAAAGGTGTCCTTTAAAAGCATTTCCAGACCTACCCCAGTCAAAGTGCCCAAATCATTACCTCCACAGTGCACAATTAACAGGTCAGGTTTTGGCAAATGCATAAAGGTTTTCACCAATGGTATCAATTGGTGACATTTTAATCCTCTGTGGCCAAACCACTTAATTTCCACATCTTGTAAATTGAGGTTAGGTAAATTCCTGTTCTCAGCATACCTCTGAGCCCAATAGATGTAACTATGTCCAACAATCCAGACAGAAAACATGGTGAGAGAAGGTTCTCCTGCAGTCAGATGAAGTGTGGCAATGAAATGGCAGTTGAAAAAATAAGAGTTTAAAATGAAAAAAACTGTGGAGTTTCTGTGTTAATGAAGCAGTAACAGTGATTGGTGGATTTTGATTGCTGAAAACAGAAAGTTAGGGTGCATGGATGAGTTGTTTGAAAGATGTATTTTGAGTGGTCAAGAAAAAATCATTAAATGAAAGAATGCACTGGATATGAGGTGCACTGAGAGTTCAGAGTTCAATGGCAACATTGTTGTGTGAACTTGCAAACACCAGAGGTCTTCCAAGACGTGGTTGCCATGCAGAAAAGGCAGAAAGGGCAGAGGGGGGAAGGGTTTTCATTTGAAAAAAAGTGAGGGAAGAGTTTTGATTGGGTGACATGAGAGATATGTGTGAAGAATTACAGCATTTCTGTGCTTTTGATAGCTGCAGACTCTGGAGTGCATACCTTTTGCTCTGCTGAAGACAAATTGGTGTGTTTCTGAGACTGTTTTGAAACTCAAAGTATTTGCTAAGGTGAGAAAAGATTTCTTTAATTTAGATAGAGAATAGTGTGCTTTAAGGAGAAAATTATGAAGAAAGTTGTGTTCTTCAAATGTTGCTTTGTCTCAAGTGTTTTACAAATAGATTTTGTTTCTTTGAGAAAATGTAATTGGAGAAAATGTGAAGTATTAGTACTGACAGGGTGTTATTGTGCATAGGAGCTGTTGAGTCTTTTCAAATTATGACTTGAAAATCGTTTTTGAGGAAAATGAATGGTTATAATATTTATGACAAGGACATAATGGTGTATGCTTCATTATAAGGCAATTGAGTGTCTCTGATGTTATTTTTCCCATTTTAATGTAAGACCTTTCTCTGTGGAGCAAATTGCTTGTAAATATGCTCCCACCTGTGCATGGCAATTTTAGATTTTGAATGTTTGCGTTACATAGCCATGTTAAAAGTGACACAAACATGCTGCAAAGGCAATCAAAAAACGCTTTTATGTGTCTTAAGGACATTTTAAGTCATTTCTCCATGTGCAGTGTTTTGAAATTATGCTTTTAAAATCGTTTTTGGGGAAAAGGAATGGTTTTTAAATTTATGACAAGGACATAATGGTGTATGCTTCTTTATAAGGCATTTCAGTGTCTCTGATGTCATTTTTCCCATATTACATTAAAAGACCTTTCTCCGTGGGGCACATTCCTTGTAAATATGCTCCCACCTGTGCATGGCAAATTTAGATTTTGAATGTTTGTGTTACATAGCCATGTTAAAAGTGACCCAACCATGCTGGAAAGGCAATCAAAAAACGCTTTCATGTGTCTTAAGGACATTTTAAGTCATTTCCCCATGTGCAGTGTTTTCAAATTATGATTTGAAAATCGTTTTTGGGGAAAAGGAATGGTTTGTAAATTTATGACAAGGATATAATGGTGTATGCTTCTTTATAAGGCATTTCAGTGTCTCTGATGTCATTTTTCCCATATTACATTAAAAGACCTTTCCCCGTGGGGCACATTCCTTGTAAATATGGTCCCACCTGTGCATGGTAAATTTAGATTTTGACTGTTTCAGTTACATAGCCATGTTAAAAGTGACCCAAAAACTTGCAAAGGCTTTAAAAAAACACTTTCATGTGTCTTAAGGACATTTTAAGTCATTTCCCCGTGGGCAGTGTTTTCAAATTATGACTTGAAAATCGTTTTTGAGGTAAAGGAATGTTGTTAAAATTTATGTGCGCCATATGCCCCCAAATTTCTTTTTCAGGGGGTGCAGCAGGGTGTTCTTGAGACACCCATGCACCCTTGGAAAAATTCCTAATTTGCGATGAGCTAATTGCTAATCGCAAATTGCACCTTCATTCCTATGGGCCTCCTGGCCCATGGAAATGAATGAGTAATTTGCAATTAGCAATTTGTTCATTGCAAATTAGGAATGGTAAAGAATCGCTATTTATTCCTTAAAATTCGCTATTTAGGAAATGCAAAATAGTTTGATGATACATATGGCAGTTCATCTCTAGCAAGATAAGAAGCATAGGGATAGATTTATGATGACTGGCACAATGAAGTGGACATAACTTACTTCATTGGTAGGCCTTTACATGTATTATCTCCTCTGTATTGTTCATCAAGTGTAACTTTGATCTGCAATCCTGAGTAGGCCTCACCTTAAACAAACCTCTGGATAGGCCACACCTTATCGTCATCCTGAATTAATCATTTAAAATGCTAGGGACAGATTTATGATAGGTGTATGCCTCTTTTGCGCCACTGTGCGTCACTTTTCTGATGCAGCGGCGGTGCAAAAGATTTGCTATGATGCGACAAAATTACAAATTGATGCATTTAGGCAGATGTGTCATGGTGTAAAAAAACCGTGCCACATGAAACCGATGCAGCAGTGATGCAAAAGATGCACCATGTTGCAAGACAGGCCTCACTTGGGGCCATATGTATCAAGCTAATTAGCATTCGCAAAGGCCAAAATCCTGTGAATTTCAGCCTTTGCGAATGCTAATTAGACAAATGGTATGTATCAAACAAGTTTGATGCAAAATAAGGAATAGCAAAATTTGCTATTCCTTATTTTGCGATTGCACTGAAGGATTTGCAAATTTTGCGATTCCTTAAATGCAATGTATCAAACAAAAAATATGCAAAAAATGCCATTAAGGATTTGCAAATTACCACCAACTTCTAGTTGGTGGTAATTTGCGAATTCTTTTCAAAAAGCTTTTTTCCAAAAAACAAAAGGTGCCATATGACGCCCATACATGCCCTTAGGGCATGTATGTGCACCATATGCCCCCAAATTTCTTTTTCAGGGGCTGCAGCAGGGTGTTCTTGAGACACCCCTGCACCCTTGGAAAAATTCCTAATTTGCGATGAGCTAATTGCTAATCGCAAATTGCACCTTCATTCCCATGGGCCTCCTGGCCCATGGAAATGAATGGGTAATTTGCAATTAGAAATTTGCTCATTGCAAATTAGGAATGGTAAAGAATCGCTATTTATTCCTTAAAATTCGCTATTTAGGAAATGCAAAATAGTTTGATGATACATATGGCGGTTCATCTGTAACAAGATAAGAAGCTTAGGGATACATTTATGATGACTGGCGCAATAAAGTGGACATTACTTACTTCATTGGTAGGCCTTTACATGTATTATCTCCTCTGTATTCTTCATCAAGCGTAACTTTAATCTGCAATCCTGAGTAGGCCTCACCTTAAACAAACCTCTGGATAGGCCACACCTTATCGTCATCCTGAATTAATCATTTAAAATGCTAGGGACAGATTTATGATAGGTGTATGCCTCTTTTGTGCCACTGTGCGTCACTTTTCTGATGCAGCGGCGGTGCAAAAGATTTGCTATGAGGCGACAAAATTACAAATTGATGCATTTAGGCAGATGTGTCATGGTGTAAAAAAAACATGCCACATGAAACCGATGCAGCAGTGATGCAAAAGATGCACCATGTTGCAAGACAGGCCTCACTTGGGGCCATATGTATCAAGCTAATTAGCATTCACAAAGGTCAAAATTCTGCGAATTTCGGCCTTTGCGAATGCTAATTAGACAAATGGTATGTATCAAACAAGTTTGATGCAAAATAAGGAATAGCAAAAATTGCTATTCCTTATTTTGCGATTGTACTGAAGGATTTGCAAATTTTGCGATTCCTTAAATGCAATGTATCAAACAAAAAATATGCAAAAAATGCCATTAAGGATTTGCAAATTACCACCAACTTCTAGTTGGTGGTAATTTGCGAATTCTTTTCAAAAAGCTTTTTTTCCAAAAAACAAAAGGTGCCATATGACGCCCATACATGCCCTTAGGGCATGTATGTGCGCCATATGCCCCCAAATTTCTTTTTCAGGGGTGCAGCAGGGTGTTCTTGAGACACCCCTGCACCTTTGGAAAAATTCCTAATTTGCGATGAGCTAATTGCTAATCGCAAATTGCACCTTCATTCCTATGGGCCTCCTGGCCCATGGAAATGAATGGGTAATTTGCAATTAGCAATTTGCTCATCGCAAATTAGGAATGGTAAAGAATTGCTATTTATCCCTTAAAATTCGCTATTTAGGAAATGCAAAATAGTTTGATGATACATATGGCGGTTCATCTCTAACAAGATAAGAAGCTTAGGGATAGATTTATGATGACTGGCGCATCACCAGGGATGTGCCAGTCATCCTGCGCTGCTGTTCCGCCACCCATGGTGTGCTGCATTTACAATGCGGCGCAGCATGGGGCAAAAATGGCACAGATTCGTGACGCATCTGTGCCGTAAAGGTGGCGCATTGCTGGAGTTGTATCGCAAGTGTGATGCAGCTCCAGCAAGGCTCAGGGGTGCCCCATCTCCACAATGTTGCGTCAAGACCTATGCCTGCTTCAAGCAGGCGCAGGGTTTTGACGTAGCTTTCTCCTATCTGATTGTAAATGCGGCACACCATGAGTGGCAGAGCAGCGGTGCACGTTAACTGGTGCATGCCTGGGGATGTGCCATTTAACATAAATCTGCCCCTTTACATTTAAGTATGTGCAGGGGACACAGAGTCGGTGAGGCTTATCCAAGGTTAAGAAGAGATGAGTCCTGTTCACTGAAAAATTAGACATAGGCTTCACCTGCTCAGCATCGTTGGACATGGCTATATAATAGCTGCAAAATGTTACTCTTGTTAAACAATTTTACTATTATAATCTCTGAGATTTGTCTCTTACTCTGCAACATCTCATTGTTGTTATCTTTCTTTAAAGATAAAGACAACATCAACATGAGCGACAATCAGCAATCAGTTGATTTTGACCTCATCATTGAACTCGTAATTGAAACATCAGTGGATGTTGATCCCTTGGATGATTTAAATCCTGAGGATGAAGAAGAACGTGATGAGGATGCAGATTTGTCCGAATTATATGACATAGGATGGGAAGCTGACGTGCTTGAGCCTATGGAACTATAAACATTTATTTTAAAAATTTATAATAAATAAAAAGTAAAAATGTAAACCGTTTAATTTAAAAATAAAGACACCTTCAAAAACAGGTTATGTGTAGTGTCTTCAATAAAATATTAAAATATGCTCATAAAATTAGATCAGATTCACATATAAAATAGCACAGGTAACATGAATATAAATTCCATTTCTTTTCTGCTATTTCTGTATTCTAAATTTGCCAAGCACTAAAAAATCTTCTATGTAAAAATGTCAAGTAGTGTTTTAAGTTTTTGATTACTGTTATTGATTTACTGTTGGGTAATAGTGGTTAATAACATTTTTTATTATATTTTACCACAGATTCAACTGCAGATCATTTCAAGATTTCAGCATGCCAACCAAAGAAAGAGTGAGAAAGGCTGCAAAACGTCAAAGACAGCAGGTTAATGAAAAAAAGCAGCAGTCCTCTAACAAAAAGATTTGTCAAGTCACCAAGAAAGCACCGGGTAAGAGTACAAAAACATTCATAAGAAATATTTGTAGTAAAAAAAATATTACTACAGAAAATGTTTCAGTCCAGAAAAAGAGAAGCAATTCAAACGGAAAGGAAAGGCCAATGAAAAATGTTACTGCTAGAGCAAGAGATAACTCTGTGCATGATAGTAGAAGGAAACAACAGTTTAGGGACATTCGTAAACGAATGTTCCGCAACAGGATAATTGGCAATTTGTTAAAAAATATTAAGAAAGGTCAACAGAAAGTGGTTTTTTATAAGAGAAAAAAAAAGTTAAGAAAGTTATTGATCAGGCATTTGAAATTAAACGAAAGTTATTTATTTTGATAATCAATAGAATTAGGAAGCTAAACAAGGCAATTTATGATTTCAAAAGAAATAGTAGATGGAAGAGAATAGTTAATCGTAGTAATTTTTGTGAAGTTTTATCTGGAGAAAGGATGCATAGTTCAAGCTGTGAGGCATTTTTTAATGAGGAGAGTTATTTCCAGGATAATGATTTGGTGCATGCAGTTGACACCAGTGGTCGAGCTTATGAAGTGAAAGATGGTTGTCCAGTTGAAAAAGAAAAACTTGTGACAACAGAGGCAGAAGAGGTGTTAGGTAATGAGGTTTTAGGAAGACGTGCTAAGGGTCCTGTGTACACCTGGAAGTGTAGTAGTATTTGCAGTGTGCGACAGGATTCCATCAATTTGCTTTGTGATTTTGTACGGTCATTTAATAAGAAAAGTTTGAAGCAGAAAATGAGGTTGTTGCAAGAATTAGATCCTTGCAGAGTGAGAGAAGTGACAGGTTTGCATGGTCATTCACTGGCTTGTCTTTCCAGGAGAGTATGCCAGAGTGTTTTTCATCATTTCAGGATGCTAGCAGTGCATCATAATAAAGTGAGGAAATTAGTTAGAATGTTGTATTATGCTAAGAGTCCAGCAATTATGCTTAAACAATTATGCGCTGCTCTTTTGCATGGTTCTGAAATAGATGTGAAGAATATATGTGAAGAAATTGAGTTTTGTTACTTTGGAAGTAAAGAGGAGAATGTTGAAATTGACCAAGAAGAAGCGGGTAATGTGGAAGATAGTGTACAGGTTTCCAGTACAGATAATTTCCAGAGGGAAATTGCGACATTTCAGGTCAAATCAAGTGAGAGGCCAAATTTCACTTGTGTGTGTTGTCGACGCACTTATTATAAGAATCAGACTAAGTTAGTGGATTTATATGCAAAAAGTGAAAGGGAAAATAATAGTGAATGGAAGGATTTCGCAACATACTTGATGGCAGAAAATTGTTTTGATTTGGGATTGGATCAACGTGTGTGTACTTATTGTTGTTGCAAATTAAATCAAAACCAGATGCCTGCTAGAGCAGTTCATAATAATCTGGAATTGGTTGAGACTCCTTCTGAATTGAAGGATTTAAATACTTATGAATCTATTTTGATTCAAAGTATCCATCCCTTTCAGGCTATTGTAAGAATGGAGCCAAAGACAGGGAAATTGCCTCCATCAGATTTACAGAGAGGATTAAAGGGAAGAGTTGTTTATTTGCCTCTAGATTTGAAGAAAACATTAACACAATTGGAGTAGAAAAAGTGGAAGAGGAACCTCTGGTTATCTTAGTTAATGGGGTTCCGACAAAGAATAAGAAAATATGGCAAGATTTAGTGGATGTTAGGAAAGTTAAAAAGGCAACATTGTATTTGAAAAAAAATAATAAATACTATAAGAATGTATATGTTGCAGAAGAGGAAGTAAGTGAGGAAGAGGATAGCGATTTGTGTGCTGGTCAAATTGAGAAAGTAGAACCCTCTACTAGTGAAGAAATATATGAACAGTATAGTGTTCATCCTTTGCATTCCAAGGAAGTCATGGGGAATGCTATTGAGTTGTTTCAAATGAAACAAGCCAAAGGGAGTCCCATTAGTGTTTGGGAGGAAAGTTTGGAAGCTCGGTGTTTCCCACAGCTTTTTCCAACAGGTCAGGGAGGAAGATATGATGAGCGACCTCATCAAATTCCTGCTTCTGAATACCGGACTTTGCGATTGTATGCAGGAGATGCTAGGTTTCGACAATGCATTCCTTATTTGTTTCATCTCCTGTTTGAAAGCGATCTGTCTGGACTGTCATATGCAGTGAACCACATCTTGAAAAGTGGTATACACATGCAAAACATCTCGGCAAGTGACTTTATGGATAAAGTCAATGTCCAAGACAGTATTTTGGATTCTCACCTGATTAATCTCATGGCGTGTCAGCGTGGTACTAATGAGTACTGGTACCGTCGTCATGGTGATTTAAAATGTATGCTGAGGAACTTAGGAACTCCCACATGGTTCCTCACTCTGAGCTGTGCCGAGTATGGCTGGGAAGACTTACTTGAATTTCTACGAGAGGCAAATGCTAACGTAGAAAACATCGAATTCAAGACACCCAGAGAACTGTGCTCTTTGGATCCAGTCAATGTATGTAGGTACTTCAATCATAGATTTGAAGCTATGATGTCTTTCATCATGAATAAGAAGAATCCACCTCTTGGAGAGGTGTTGGATTTCTTCTGGAGAAAGGAGTACCAAGCAAGAGGTGCTCCTCATATACATATGTTGCTGTGGATCAAGGATGCACCTAAATTTGGAACGGATCCAGAAGACTCAGTGATGAGTTTTATACAACAGTATTCTACGTGTGCTGTTCCAAACGCAAAGGAGAAGAAAAGCCTAAGAGAACAAAAGTTCTGCGTTTCCAAAGCCATCGATGTGGAAAGTACTGTCGTCGTAAATTCCGAAACAAGGACAAGTTCTACACCAAATGTCGTTTCGGCTTTCCACGACCGGTGATTTCTAAAGGAAGAGTAAACAGTTTGATGTCTTCGCTGCGACATAATGTGATGAAGAAATCACCTAAAAACACATACAATTTGAAGAGGAACGAAGAGTCCAAGTACATCAACGACTACAACCCGGTGATTTTGTCCATGTGGAATGCTGACATGGATATACAGTTTGTGGCTGATAACTGTATGGCTGTGGCTCGGTATGTGACGTCTTACATCACCAAAAAAGAGAAGACAGAATTGAAGGATATGTGGGAGGACATTTCCCATGAAAAGAGCCTCAGCAAGAAGTTGTACAGTTTCAGTCTGAAGATGTTGTCGCATCGAGAAATTGGAGCGTACGAATGTTCTGACCGGTTGTCTTCAGCAAGTCTCTATGCCAAGTCCAGGAGTATCGTTTGGGCGAGTCTTGGTCTTGCTGCAACGCGTAATCGAGTTCTCAAACCTGTGCGGGAAATTGAGTATTTGGCGGAAAAGGAGCCAAACAGTACCGACATTTTGAAGACCAACATGTTGGATACATATTATCCAAATCGAAGCATTCACCTCGAGAATGTTTGTCTGTATGAGGTTCTTCAAAATTACATATTCAAGAGGAACATCAAAGAAGATACTGAGAAAGGAGTGTATGCTGTAATAGGAAGTGAGGGATGTCTGGTCAAGCAAAGAAAATGCCACTTGGTAAACCATCGAAAATTGAGTGGCGAATCTCCTGAAAAAAAGGAGTTTTTCTATTTAGCACTTTTGCAACTTTTCAAGCCTTGGCGTGCAGAAGAGGAACGGCTTGGAGATTTTCTCTGTTACGAAGACTCTTTCAATGCCGCCAAGGAGACCATAGAATGTCCTGCTTTTCCCAAATATGTAGAAATGTTGAATGCGGAAATTGAGCAGGAAGCAATGATTGCAGCCGAGATTGCCAGAGATAGTTCTCAGGACAGTCAGAGTTCTGCTTCATTGAGTCAGGATCCACTAGGAGGACCTGTTATCGAAAATGAAGATGCCACTGCTATGAATGAAGTGGAAAGAGCCATGGCACATGCTCAGGAGGATGCGGTTAACTTAGAAGAGTTGGAAAGACAACTCAACGTTGAGCAGAGGAAAATATATGACGAAGTTACCATGCAAATTGATCATGGATTAAGTCATGACAAGAAAGAGTGCTCATGTACGTCGTTGAAGCCTGTCCGACTGTACATGAGTGGAGAAGCGGGAACTGGAAAAAGTTTCCTTATTAAAGCAATTTCATGTTATTTGCAGGAAAGGACAGAGTCATCGCTGTCTTGTGTTGTCACCGCTCCAACTGGACTGGCAGCACATAACATTAAAGGGATTACTTTACATCGTTTACTGATGCTGCCAGTGGAGCATGACAACAAATTACAATATCACAAGCTATCTGGAGATGCTTGTTTTGAAGTTTCAAGAATCTTGAGGAAAATGAAACTTCTTATCATTGACGAAGTAAGCATGGTTTCCAATGTCATGCTTGCCTTTGTGCATTTGAGAATGCAAGAAGTTCTCAAAACAGAGTATGATGTGTTATTTGGTGGCAAACACATCATTGTTTTCGGAGATCTTCTGCAGCTGACACCAGTGAAAGGGCAACCTGTGTTCAAAATGCTCATGCATCAAGATACCAGGAAGTGCCTAGGCAGCATTGGCAACGTCAATATATGGTTAAACTTCAATTATGCTGAACTGCATGAAAATATGCGTCAGGCGAAGGATGAAGTTTACAAGACTATTCTACAAGATGTTAGAATTGGAAAAGTGACCGAGCATGGGAAGGAAGCTTTACATGCACGATTACTGTCAAATTTATATCCAGAACAAGATGTTGTGCCTGAGAATATTTTTCAGAAAATTACTGAGAAGAAATCTGGAATATGTTTGATGCCAACTCTTGCAGAATGTGCCAAATTCAACAACAAAATGTTGCATTTAGAAAAGCAAGAGATTGTGAAACTGGAAGCTATTGACAGAGTAGAGCATATGGGATCAACAATTATTTTGTCTGAGAATCTGAAAACAAAATTGGATTCATTAGAGAAGAGTATATCTAAAACTGCAGGTTTTGAAAAAACTCTGAATGTGTGCTTGAACTGCCGTATAATTTTAAGAAGGAATTTACATGTTGAAAGAGGTCTGGTAAATGGATCAATGGGTAATGTTGTTGATTTTGTAAAATACAGAAATAGAGATGGAATTGAATTTTTAAAAATTAAATTTGATGGCATTGAGGAAGTACAGCTAATTGGTCGTTGTTCTGCTAGATTTTTGCTTGTAAAAGACTTATATGTTCGCCATAAGCAGTTTCCTGTTTGCTTGGCATATGCGGTGACAATCCATAAATCGCAAGGTTTAAGTGTAGACAGTGCATTGATGAATATTGGCAGTTCTGTGTTCAAGGAGGGTATGGCATATGTGGCATTGTCACGAGTTAGAACTTTATCGGGATTGTACTTGATTGAGTGTGATGTCACAAGCATTTGTGCGGATCTAGATTGTGTTAAGGAATACAATAGGTTAAGAAGAGAGTATGCGCCACATTTGCCTCAATATCCTTTGTTTGAGAAACGTGTGGTAGGCCGGAAACGAAGAAATGTGACCAATACTGGGGAGGTTGTAGCAAAAAGACGAAAAGTCGATGAACCTGAAATTATAAGCAGAAACAAAAGGGATTCTGTTGAAGATGTTGTTGGTTTTCAATTTGAAAACAGTTCTGGTGTCAACTGCTATGCTAATGTAGTGGTTAATGTTTTGTTTTCTCTAGAAAATGTAAAAGAAGAGATTGTGTTCAATTCTGATCAAAGATTTTGCAGTTTGTTAAATTCTGTCTTAGAAAAATGTAGCACTGATAGAACAAACATAGAAAGTGTGTCTGAAATTCGAAATCTGTTAGACAGATGTTCAGGCCAAACACAATTCTCTCAAAATATTCAGCAAGATTGTCAGGAGTTTTTAATGTATATGCTTGATGTATTGCATGCTGAAGGTGTAGATGTAGATCAGCTGTTTGGGCTTTCTTATCAATGGCAGCATGACTGCGAGAACTGTAGGGTATCAAGTACTACTAGTGTAGACTCAGAAAGATTTATATATTTAACTTTGCCAGACAGTAAATCAGTCTCCTTTAATAAGCTAGTAAAAGCAGCTGATCACAACATGGAGTGTAGCCAATGTAAATCTGAAATGATGTCCACATTATTTATACGACCATATGGCCAGTATGTCATTTTAATGTTCCAACGATGTAGGCCTGATGGAACAAAATTGACAACTTTAATTAAAAATGTTGTGGCTTCGCAGTTGTCAATATCAGGAAGGACTTTTGTAACTGCAGCAATTATATATCATGACGGTCCTTCAACAACATCAGGACATTACACAGCTTATTTAAAGTCTAGAAATGGCTGGTCATTCTGCAATGATTCTGTTTTAATTTTCAAAAAAAAATTGCCGTATGACCTTAAAAACTCTTACCTGGTGTTTTTAAAACCAAAATTTTAGGGAAAGAATCTCGGGATGTGCTCTGAGGAATTTCAAGAAGTTCTAATGGCTCCTACACGATTTGGCCTTGAGGATAAGTGTAGTTCAGAGACATAACTTCTAACCATAAGACTGGACGTCATGGAGAAATAAGTGCACTTTGAATGAGTTCAGAAAAACTATTTCTTTTTATAAGCTAATTGAAGCAGCCAATCAAAACATAGAGTAGAGGGAATGTAAGTCTGCAATGCTGTGTACTGTTTTACATTGCTTTGTGATTAAAAGTGATGTAGAGAATTAAATAATTGTAGTAGTCATAGAGGTAGTGTAAGTCTGCTTCATAGTAAGCAGTATCAGTGTCATAGGAAATGTAGAACATGACTGAGGAAGAAGGGGAAGATATTACTAGTCCAGGATTGTGAAAATGATCTTCAACATTTTAATTCTGAAAGTTGCGGAAATGCCAAATGACGGGATTGGCTTACAAGAAATCCAAGAGTTATAAATGGCTCTGACAAGATTTGGCCTTGTGGAAACTTGTGGTAGAGAGCAAGAAGTCATTTATTGTATGTAACATGTTTTTCAAAACGATGGAGGTTTTCTTTCAGAAAGTGGCGGGCTGAAAGTAATAACAGCACAACAGAGTGTAAGCTGTTCATAGGACATCCTTTGACGTCATGGAAAGTAAGTTAACTTTAAGGAGTTCTGAATTCTGATTTGTTATGTTGTATGGGTTTTTTAAACACAATCATTTTGATTGTGTTTTTTTTTCCCCGCTGTTATATGATGAATACCTTCAAGTCACTGTTTTTAGTGAAATTTGATACATTCTGAGAACAGCAAAAATAAACCATTTAACATGTATAATTAATTCTGTACTGTTTCCATTTATGATGTACATTTAGAACTGTGTAGGAGGCATGGAGAAGGAGAGGCTTCTGTAAGTGTCAAAGTTCTTGCATACAGTGCTCATATTCTACGTAGTCTTTCATATGATAGACTACATTTCCACAATGAGATACCTAAGCAAAGGAAACACAGGTCATATGATTGTGGAATGAGCAAAAAAATTTGCATGTTTTTCAATTATATTACCTGTGTTTCCTAACATTACACACCACATTGTGTAGATGAGGTTTAGGCCTGTTCCTGGAGACAGAGGAGGTCTGACATTTGTTCAAGAGTGCAGTGGACATTACTCACTTCGTTGGTAGGCCTCCACATGTATTATCTTCTCTGTATTCTTCAACAAACCTAAATTCCATCTGCAACCCTGAGTAGGACTTACCTGAAACAAATCTGTGGATAGGTTACACCTTATTGGCATCTTGAAACAATCATTTAAAATGTTAGGGTCAGATTTATGGTGGCCGTGCGCCTCTTTTGCTCCATTGTGGGTCACTTTTGTGTAAAAGATGCACCATGTTGCAAGATAGGTTTCAGTTCATCTCCAGCAATATACCATCAGTTTAAAATGTATATAATTAGCATTGTGTAGGGGGCATGCAGAAGCAAAAGCTTTTATAAGTGTCAAAGTTGTTGCATGCAGTGCTGCACTTCTAGGTACTGTTTAATATGCTGGACTACATCTGCACTATGAGATACCTAAGCAAAGGCAACACAGGTGATGTGATTGTGAAATGAGGAAAAGAAACTCCACATTTTTCAATTACATCACCTGTGTTTCCTAAGTTTATGAATGACATTGTGCAGATGAAGTTTAGGTCTGTCCACGGACACAGAAGAGGTCTGGCCTTTGTTCAAGAGTGAAGTGGACATGACTTACTTCATTGGTAGGCCTTCACGTGTATTATGTCCTCTGTTCTCTTCAAACAACTCGAAATTTCATTTGGAACCCTGAGTAGGTCTCACCTCAAACAAACCTCTGGATAGGACACATCTTATTGGCATCCTGAAGCAATCATTTAAAATGTTAGTGTCTTGCGACACTTTTCTGAGACAACAGCAGTGCAAAAGATGCACCATGTTTTAAGATAGGCCTCACTTCATCTGCATCAAGATACTGTTAGTTTAAAATGTATATCTTTAGGACTGTGTAGGGGGCCTGGAGAAGCAGAAGCTTCTGTCAGTGTCAAAGTTGTTGAAAAACTGTTTGTCCTTCAATCTTTTCCCTTGTCTTTTGTAATTTTTAAATACATGTTTTAATATTTTTCAAATGTTTGTTCTCTCTTTCACAGATTGAAAGTATAAAAACAAAAAGTGAGTAATTTAACGACAATTATAAGGTAAATGTTTTGTATTCTTTTCGTTACATTTCTATCACATTCACCTACTATTAGTTCCACAGCTTCATTTCTTTAACCCTCAGTTTCCTGCCTTTGCTACTTTCCTCATTCCTTTCTCTATTACCTACTTACTCAACTCCTTCCACTCTTTTTCTCAGTCCCTCTCTTCTCATAGTTCCTCACTCTTGTTCACTCACTCCGTCTCTATTACTCTTAGTGTCTTTGACTGATCACTTTTTCACTACTTGTTCATAAGGCTTTCTCTGTGTAGTTGAAGCACACTAAGGGGCATATTATGAACACAGCCAATAAAATTATTGCTGTTTTTATTGGCAGAAAACTGGTGCAAAAGTGGTTTTAGCGGCAGTTTTCTGCCGCAAAAGCGGCTTTGGTGACATATTTCTGCCGATAAAAGCTGCAAAACTTTTATTGCCTATGTTGATGATATGGCTCTATGTTATTTACATTTCTTTGCTGTTTCAATTAATCTTTTTCTGTTATTTTTTGTTTTCTGTTTTCTATTTTTTCTCTCTGTTATTCCCCATGTTTTAATCTTATTTTGAACATTCACTCACATTCTCCAAGAAACTCTTCTTTGTTATTGTTCTACTCTCTTTTTTTTCTTTCACTTCCTTATCTATTTTGTTTTCCACAATTATACCCTCTTCCGTCTTTTCTTCGGTAAATAGATCTATTAAACAGTATCTCTGGTTTACTCCCTATAGCTGTCTTTCTTTTAACATCACTCTCTGTTTACTTTCCTTATACTTACTCTTCTTTTTTTTTAAAAAAAAAAATGTTTTGGTTCGCTCCCGGTTCGCGAACCGGGAAGCGAACTGGGAAGCGAACTAAAAGAAATAGAGCTTGCCAGAGTGCTAAACATTCTAGCAATTTTTTTTGAAAGGGGAGGTAGTTCTGAAAATAACTTTTTTTTAATGTTTTTGTTGTTTTATATATTTTTTTTTTTTTTGAACATTTTTTGGTTTTTTTGTATTTTTTGAACAATTTTATATTTTTTTTGGTTTTTTTGGGGGGGGAAACAACAAAAAACAGGCATTGAAAAGGGCTCAACAGGAGCAAAAAAAAAATTACTGTCTGGGGCGGTTAGGGCAATTATGATTGTTATAAACCAGGTTGATGGAATTAATACTCATGTTACCACATGATATCAATGCACCGCAGTGCAGACAAGTATATTTCATATGCCCAAAATTCTCCTGGATGTTTGGCACGGTTTCCCGTGCCTCTGCTGCTGTCAATGATATTAACGATGTTGACCTGGCCACAGGAGTTGCTGTTGGGTTTTGTTCCATGTCACGAATTTCCGCCCGGCTGTAATTGAGTGGATGCCACCTGCTCATGTGCCGATGCATGGTATAGTTCCCATAGCTATACTTTTTATCAGTCCCTCTTGATAATTTGTCTTTGCAAATGAGGCAGGTGACATACCTCGCATTCACTTTCTTCTGCCCTGGAGGGAGTGAACAAAACTGCCAAATGAAACTGGCTTTCCTATGGGAAACCCGGGGCACCTCTTCCAAGAACTGTGGTCCTTCTCTCTCCTCTTCCTCTAGTTCTTCCTCTTCCTCCTCTGTGTTGGTGATGACCTGGGGAGGTGGTCCTCTCTTCCCATGAGGAGGTGGAGGTGGTGGTGGGGGTGCACCAGCTGAAGCAAGTACTGAAGCCATTGCTCTACTTTGAATAAAGGTCTTCCTCTCACAATGATGAAAGTCAGAGTGAGGAAAGAAGGAGGGGTTTTCATCATTTAGGAAAAACAATAGTTCTAAACCAATGAAAAGTGTTATTTTTAGGTCACCTGACCTAGCCTTACATGATTATGAAACCAAAAGTTAAATGAACCAATGAAAAGTTTTATTAACAAGTCACATGACCTCTCACGCTTATGTTACGCGCTGCGGAACGCGCCCCGGATCGCTTCCGGGTCGCTGCGCTTCGCGCCTCGGTTCGCGCTCCGGAGCACTTCCGGGTGCGCTAACGCGGCGCGTCATAAGACGCATTACGCGGCAACGCGATACGTCGCGCTTTCGCGAAGCGCCGCGGATCGCTTCCGGGGAGCAGCGCTTCGCGTCTCAGTTCGCGTACCGGAGCACTTCCGGGTGCGCTAACGCAGCGCGTCATAAGACGCATTACGCGACAACGTGATACGTCGCGCTTCCGCGACGCGTCATGATGTTGATTTCTAACGCGGCAGTTGCGCTAACGGAACATTTACCGGTTCGCGGACCGGGTCGCGGCATCAAATTGAGCTAACGGAAAGCTTCCCGGTTCGCGAACCGGGAGCGAAACAAAAAAAATATTTAAAAAAAAAATTATTAATAAACATATAAAATATATTTTTGGATTTAAAGAAGAATACATTTTACAGCTATAGATATTAGCTTTTAAAAAACCAATGAAATTCACTGAAAAAACCATAGGTTATAGACCATATATAGTTAGGAATTAGCATTTACAAAACCTTGAAAATTCACTGAAAAAACCATAGGTTATAGACCATATATAGTTAGGAATTAGCATTTAAAAAACCTTATTTTACTCACACAAAACCATTGAAATTCCATATATAGTTAGTTGTACTAACTATATATCGCGCACCCGCAATCCACTGCTGATCATGTCACATATTACATCATTCATGACATGGTCAGTGACATCACTGATGACATCACTGATGACATCTCAAATGACATCACTGATGACATCACTGATGACATCTCAAATGACATCACTGATGACATCACTGATGACATCTCATTTGACATTACTGATCACATCACTGATGACATCATTCATGTGATAATACAATGAACCTTTTCAGACTCTAATATAACCTTAGATACACTCAGTGTAAACATACACTCACAGACTGTCACTCATCCATGGAGTTACTCAGACACCTAGTCAGTCATGCAAAGAATCAATCACACCTCCATTTTCTCAACTATACAGTTATACACACCTTACTTATTCAAACATATACTAAAACATATTTACTCTCTTATACAATCCTGGATACAAGTTCACAATGATGCATACAGCCACTCACACATTCACTGGCTCCTATGCACAGTTATTTATATATGTCAACTCTCACATGTACTGTATTTTACATATGTACTTACTTTGACATGTAGCACTGAGATATCCATTCACTCACCAATACACTCATGCACACAGTCAACCGCCCATACAGCTGTTTCCACATGCACTTTTGAACCCATACATCTAGTGAATCAACTGCTCACACATCTATGCACAGAGTCATACACCTCCCAGCCACCCACACACACACTCAGTCTCCCATACAAATGCTTGGGCAACCAATCAATAACCCATATAGTTACTCATTTAGCTACTGATCAACACATGCATCAGATTACAGAACAACAGACACAATAATGCACAATTTAAAACAGTTTAGTCACTAACCCATGCACTCAGTGAGACACATTTAATCACTCACTCATACAGTCAGTCATGCACCTACTAAATCCTTCATCCAGACACTTATACATCCACTCAAGACATATTTTAACTTTACAGAAAAATACAGTCACTGGATGTTGTCATCAGTGATGTCATCAGTGATGTCATTTGAGATGTCATCAGTGATGTCATCAGTGATGTCACTGACCATGTCATGAATGATGTAATATGTGACATGATCAGCAGTGGATTGCGGGTGCGCGATATATAGTTAGTACAACTAACTATATATGGAATTTCAATGGTTTTGTGTGAGTAAAATAAGGTTTTTTAAATGCTAATTCCTAACTATATATGGTCTATAACCTATGGTTTTTTCAGTGAATTTTCAAGGTTTTGTAAATGCTAATTCCTAACTATATATGGTCTATAACCTATGGTTTTTTCAGTGAATATATATATATATATATATATATATATATATATATATATATATATATATATATACACACACACACACACATATATATATGTTCCTTTCCCCCTGCTTCTCCAGGCACGGCACGCAGGACACAAGGACCACCACACAGCCTCTCCAGTACACAAGGTCAGTTTATTATCACCTTTGTTTCTCCCATATACATATACATACATATATATATGTGTGTGTATATATATATGTGTGTGTGTGTATATTTTTTTTTAGAAACGTGTCCTTGACATCAAAAAAGGAATCTGCAGCACTCTGTTGCAGGGAATTTTTTGTATTATCTGCTACGGCATAGACATATACGTCAACGTGTTTCGGTGCTCACACGCCCCATTGATCACTACGTCATGACCGTGGTGCGTGTGAGCACGCGTTGAGGTATATGTCTTTGTCGTAGCAGATAATAAACGAATTTCCCTGCACCGCAGTGCCATGGATTCCTTTTTTGATATCAAGGAGACGCTTCTAAATGAATTCAAGGCAGCATGCGGCAAATCGCTGAAACACACACCATATATATCTTCAAGGCACGTAGATGTGGAGCTAATAATAGTAAATCTATTCTTACCTATTTGCACTTACCTTCTTGATATTTTGGTCCTCGACATTTTTGACACAATATTCTGTTCACATGTTATTTGTGTCCACAGTGCTTAACATAGATATTTAATCTGCTGCAAATCTTCTTATGGAATAGCGGGGAAAACATGCAGAAAATGGCACTATGAGCACGATTTTAACTTTACTGTGCAATAACTTCTATAATTTCCTACCCCAAATTACTGAAAGTCTTGAGAACAGTAATTCTATGACAAGAAAATAACAGGGGGGGGTTTTGAAGCGACTCGTAATGAGGGCCCTAGAAGAAATGGCGTGCCTGATGTTAAAAAGCTCACTTATGGATTAATATGATTCATTATGCATATGTTTGTTAGACATTCATGAGCTTCTCACAAATGCATGCTGTCCTCTGATGTCCCCTATGTGCTGAAATGCACTTCTGCACTAACCTTGAACCCTGAAGGGCATCTGGACCACAACAATAGGCGTTTGCCCTTTCTTATGTTTTTACCAGCATCTGTAATCCCAGGGTGAGCCCCGTTTGATATATTAATGTTAATGTTGGCCTGATGGAGGGGTAAACGTACTCATTGTTGATGCCTTGCAGAAGCATCACTTCTGTTAAGAACATATTTCCCCTCTGGCTAATGAGGGACTGCAGCACACATGTTTTGAAGCATGTGTAAATCTTTCTACTTGTAGAAGGAATGCTTTGATTGAAAGGAAGTGATGGTATCTGATTTACTAGGGCTGACAGTAATGAATCATGCTTTGTTTCAGGCCTATTCACAGAAAGAAGATATCTTCCCTTTACCGTGACTGTCGCAGAACCATAAAGAATAATGTTAAGATTGGGAAATCCCATATTTATTACCAGAATAATTGTATTTTTATAGTAGATATGTATGTGCAGCGAAATACATTTTTTGTTATTTATATTAAACTAAAACATAATGCTCCACAATGTCAAGTTTAAGGCACGAGAACTGTAATAAAACATGTAAGTCTGATAAACGCGTTCACATTTTTTTTAGGTTAACTGAAAACTGAAAAACGTAATTTTGGTCTGAGCGATATGTCTCAATTTTTGAGAACGTGGAGGGTGAGACCAAGGCTGATTAATGCTTCATGCTCCTTTAGCCCGATGACACCACAGGATGTCACGTCACATAGCCTTTGACCTCAACAAGATCATAGAAAGTAACATCCTTTTGACGTATAAAAAAAGTATATTTCTGGACCAATTACGTTTTCTGATCTCTCCAGGTGTATCAGGATGTTGTGCATGCACATCACAGTGGCAGTGTCTCCATTAGGGCGGAGGAGCACTGCCCACCCTGTTTCCAGCAGCATAAATTAAAAATAAAACCGTAATAAAATGATTTTATTATTGTTTTATTTTTCTGTGGAGCCAGCCAGTCTGAGCCAAGTGTTTGGGCGGAAGCATCATTGCTGACTGGCAGCAGGGGGGAGGATTATTGCACACTTAGAGGTATATTAGGATAGGGGGCAGATTGCCACTGCCGGACCGGTGGTGGCCACCACCGGTCCGGCGGTGGCAATCCGCCTGCTATGTGACTAATGTTTACCCCCGCCATATTATTATCGCGAGGGGCACCGCGGCGGACGGAAAGACCATCCACTGCTTTTCCGCCCGTCTCCGAGGCGGAAAAAGGGTTTAATATGGTGGCGTTGTCCGCAAGACACCGCCATCCATATCTATGCATGCGGAGATGTGCCTTTCATTGGCATGCGGTGTCTGCAAGTGGGGGCCCGTTGCGGACCCCGGATTGTTGGAAGGAGTGGGGGATGCACATGGAGGTAACTGCATTTGCATGCACAACGTGGCAGGCACCGCGCGGTGACTGTCACGTTGTGCATGCAAATGCACAACATGCCTATTTTACATTGCGGCGGGTGCTGCTGAAAGCACCGCCCGCCGCAATGTAAAAAATACAAAACACGCTAGAGTGGCGGGCGCATCCTAATATGAATCACGGGACCGCCGCACATGTGGACGGTGGTCCCTTTTGCCGTTACGGTGTCCGCCCGCCATCGTAATAGACCTCTAAAAGTTTAAAGTGTGCATGTCACTTTGGCCTGCTGTCTTGCAACGGACAGCCTGACATGAGCACTTTAAACATCCCCACCCCAGCTGTCTTACACAGCTGGATGGAAAGCAGGCAGAGGCATTTAGTGCCTATATGAGCACTAAGGCAGCCCACTCCAACCAATCCTGATGCTTTTCTCATGCTGATTAACAGTATGAGAGCAGCGTGTGGGCTGGTTAGGAGAGTTGACTCAGAGAACTGCGGAGAGGAGAGAACTGGAGTAGGTAAGTATGTTTATTTTTTATTTTAATTTAGTGTACTGTTTAATTTATTTTTACACACTGCCTCAACTCCAGAGCTCTTAAAAGTGGCCTATTATAAAGATTGAGAGCTTTGGGGTTGCGCCTAAGGGCATTCCTCATTTGCCCACCTGATCGCCCCACTACTTTTAAAAAAGAATCAGCTGCCACTGATCCACAAATACAACGGACATTTTGGTCCCTTTCGGGGGACACCAACAATCTGTCTCCTCACTCTGAAAAATCAGAGGCAGAAATAGAAGGACCTGAATTCTAAACGAGCTGACGCCTGTCAACATTGTTCTGGACTTCTCTTTCATGCTGGTATATGGGGTGGGAATCCCTAGGGTGCAGATTGGATGGGGAATCAGGGAGATATATGGAATAATGTGACTGACCACCTACACTACAAAACGTAATCCCTGACAGGATTAGGCAAATACGAGAATTAACATAGGACAAACGCTGCTCATGCAGTCAGATGAAGAATAACCCTTCAGGGCAGACAGGCTGCTTTCTTTACAGTGAAGAATACAATGGGATCAATGGGTGTGGATAAGAGGCAATCTGGCTGGTGTGCAGCTCCTTTTAGACTCAGTGGGTGAAAAGCATAAGCTTGAAAATGAGAGGGTAAAAAGATGTTGAATGATGGGTTGCATCTGCTAAATGAGGGTGAGTTGATAGATTTGTTTACGCTTGAGTTTCTAGGAATTGTGGACCACTAGCTCACCTTGTCACACATGAAGTTGATATATGGTGTGCGTTGAAGATAATTCTGTATGATGCATGTTACTAGTGAAATTCCTCATCATGTTTTGTGACCTTCCTCATTCGAGTTTGGAATAAATCAACCCAGCAGTTTTATGATGCGCATTCAGTTTGCAAAGATGTCAACCTCAGTAGCATTAGACTTACAAAGATGTGTTGCAGAAGTCTGAAACTAGCGCACAGTATCACCTAAATGTAACAAGAGTCGAGGCACTTTTCCACATTTTGCCATTTATCAAGCAGGAAGCCTTACTCCTTGAAAATCCACACTTTGGGAGCACTGGCTGCAGAAGGCTATGGACCATAGAAACCAGCCCTGGAAGTCTGGAAACTATAGAAGAGGCCAGCAGTGACAATAACAGCATTACGAAATGTTCGAATTTAGGGGCTCATCAGGATGGCGGGCGGAAGCACAACCGCGGTGCTGGTGGTGTCGGAAAATGACCTTTTCCGCACTCCAGCAGCAGTCTTCGCGGCCGCCCTTTTACAATGGGCAAACATAGCCCATTTTCTGTCCACCGCAGAGCGACGTGAACCGCCAGAAATTTGCACCCGCCACAGCGGCGGAGGGAGCCAATAGAGACCCATCGCCGTGCAGAATGATGTGCCATCCGCCATATAAATCACGATGCCCTAAACAGCCCATCAGACCGCAGCGGAGAAACCACCCACCAGGAGACCGCGAAAGCATAACAGAGGAGCGCAAACCCAGACTCCTGGTCCCCTCCACCCGGTCCAGACCGCAATGGATCCAGCTCTTCAAGCCTTTCTGGTGTTGTACCTCATCCATTACCAGCAAATAATGGACCGCCGTGGACAATGACGCAGGTACGCAATCACACAACTCCACACACAACCACAACACACAACTCCTGGGCTGATATACAGTTCCTGTCCACATCAGACACTCTGGTGGGGACAGGAACATATCCTCCAGTGTACCCACATATGTCCCACTTGACAGAAAATCACCCCTCCGCATCCGGGTCACACATCAACCACCAAAATCCCTGCATTATTCTTTTCACGTCACCGCAGTGGTTAAGACGCTGGAAAACCTGTGCACAATGTAGAAGGCAGGGCCGGCGCCAGGCATGGGCAGTCCACAAAGATTCACAGGGATTCACCTCCACCCTGCACAAACTATGCTTGCCACACCCATTTGAGAACATGCTGTGTGTTCCTTATGTGTCCCCCTGCACAATTAATCTGCCGAGTATACCCAGACCCTGCACCTCACACACCAAAGGACAAGGAAGCCTGTTTTAGAAGGTGGGGGTACAGAGGAACACCCTGCACATAAGCTCAGGGGCTAGAACACCCGCCTCCTCACACCTACCTCACACTCATGTTAAGCAAACTGAGTATTATCACAAATTGGACACTCACACTACACATGAATATCCAATGAACTGATCACACTGCCTGTCAAGTCACCCACAGACACCCCACACTGACACTCTCCCACATACTCATACCATAGGTCAGCAGCAAAGGAGGATAATGAATGAGCCAGCCAAAAGTGAAGTGGACAGTGCTGAAAAAACAAGGAGCAAGCCACATAGCAGCTGTACATCGCATGCAAGAGAAGGAACATATCACACCACCCTTAGACCATCAAAGCAGACATGGGTTGCACAGTGAGTGAAATTAAACCATAGTGACCTCTTTGCAACAACTCAGGGAGACAGCAAGGAAAACCATGCGTAGGCACAGGGATGATAGGAAATGTCAGAAGTCGAACAATGACCCGCCATACATCTGTGTCAACTTACTTGACAAATGTATATCATCATCACAACACACATAGCTCAATGTCACACTCCATGACTGTCAAACACTTGTAGGACTTTCACACTCTCTGTGCCCCCCGACCCGCTTCCCGCTCCCCGCTTCCCGCCACCTGCGTGCGGCCACGCCCCCTTTACCTTCTGTGCCCTCCCCGCTCCCACCTCCCAGCTGCTCCGCCCTCCCTCCCACTTCGCCATAAAAGGCGACCGTGCATACGCGCAGCGTTGACGCGCAGCGGGCGCGCCGATTGTGCGCTGAAGGCGCGCCAAAGGTAAGCCCGTCTGCGCCCGTCCGCGCCTGGACCGCGCCCAGTGCCAGGACCCCTGGCCCCCACCGACGGAAGCCGACCCGACGGACTTACGACGCCGCCGAACTCCACGCACTCAACACCGACCGAACCCCGGGTTGCTACCGAGCCACACCGAGACGCACCCACGGACCCTTCAGCTGCCACTCCTGCAAGTTCACCTGCATCCGGACCTGCACTACACCTGCTCCGACCAAGCCGAGCACCAGCATCACCCACCTGAAGTGCATCCTGCTCAACACCCGCTCCGTCCACAGACACGCCGTCGAGCTCTGGAACCTGCTCGACACCACAGCCCCAGACGTCGCCTTTCTCACGGAAACCTGGATGAACGCCTCCTCAGCGCCCGACATCGCCATCGCCATCCTGGACGGCTACAAGATCATCCCGAGGGACCGCGTCAACCAGACCGTAGGAGGCATCGCCATCATCCACAGAAACACCATCCGCATCACGACCGACACCGACGATACCCTCGCACCCGCCGAACACCTGCACTTCCAGGTCCACGTCAACCCCAAGACCACCCTCAGAGGCACTCTCATCTACAGACCCCCGGGACCACGCACACAATTCAGCGAAGACATCGCCGACTTCATCAGCCCGCACGCCCTCCCCTCCGCCGACTACATCCTCCTCGGGGACCTCAACTTCCACCTGGAGAACAACAACGACCGCAACACCACCACCCTGCTGGACAACCTCACCAACCTCGGACTCAAGCAGCTGGTGACCACCCCCACCCACTACGCCGGACACACTCTCGACCCGATCTTCTCCTCCAGCAAGGACATCCCCTTCAGCCACGCCACGGGACTCCACTGGACGGACCACAGCTGCGTCCACTTCAGCTTCAGAAGGACCACGATCCACCATCACCAGCAACAGGGTCCCCGCAGAAGCTGGAACAAGATCACTGCAAACCAGCTCGCCACTTCCCTGAGCAAGAACCCTCCCACCAGCACAACGAACCCCAGCCAAGCGGCCACCAACCTCACGAAATGGATCAGCGACTGCGCAGACGACCTCGCCCCTCTGAAGACCCCGCCGAGCAGACCCGGCAGCAAGAAAGCACCATGGTTTAACGACGAACTCAAGAGTTCCAAGAAGAACTGCAGAGCACTCGAGAAAACCTGGCGCAGAGACCCAACACCGGACAACATGACTGCCCTCAAGCTCGCCACCCGAAAACACCACCACCTGATCCACGCCACCAAGAAAACCGCATTCAAGGAACGACTGGACAACAACGCACACAACAGCAAGGAACTCTTCAACATCGTGAAAGAGCTCTCCAACCCCAACGCCGGAAACAACGACATTACCCCTTCGCAAGACCTCTGCAACTCCCTCGCCTCCTACTTCCACAACAAGATCACGGACATACACAACAGCTTCAGCACTCAACCGACGCACGCCACGACCGAACCACCGCCCCCCACCACCACCCTCCGCGCCTGGACCCCGATCAGCACCGAAGACACCGTCAACACGATGAACTCCATCCACTCCGGATCTCCAACAGACCCCTGCCCTCACCACGTCTTCAACAAGGCCGACGCTGTCATCGCACCCCACCTGCGGGACATCATCAACACCTCCTTCGACACCGCTACCTTCCCGGAGAGCTGGAAGCACGCCGAACTCAGCGCCCTACTTAAGAAACCATCAGCCGACCCCACCGAACTCAAGAACTACCGCCCCATCTCGCTGCTTCCATTTCCAGCAAAAGTCATCGAGAAGACCGTCAACAAGCAACTGGCCGCCTTCCTCGAGACGAACGGCTCCCTCGACCTCTTGCAATCTGGCTTCTGGGCCAACCACAGCACCGAGACCGCCCTGATCGCAGCCACCGACGACATCCGAGCCCTGCTCGACAACGGAGAAACAGCGGCCCTCATCCTCCTGGACCTCTCCGCGGCCTTCGACACTGTCTGCCACCGCACCCTAGTACAGCGCCTCAGCAACGTCGGAATCCAGGAGAAGGCACTGGAGTGGATCATCTCCTTCCTCGCCGGAAGGACACAGAGAGTCCGCCTCCCCCCGTTCAGATCAGAGGCCACCGAAGTCATCTGCGGCGTTCCTCAAGGCTCCTCGCTCAGCCCAACACTCTTCAACGTCTACATGAGCCCCCTCGCAGCCATCGCATGCCAGCACAACCTCAACATCATCTCCTACGCCGACGACACCCAGCTGATCCTCTCCCTCACCAACGACCCCGCCACCGCCAGAGCCAACCTACACGAAGGGATGACAGACGTTGCCAAGTGGATGATGAACAGTCGCCTGAAACTGAACTCGGACAAGACGGAAGTCCTCATCCTGGGATCTGCACCCTCCGCCTGGGACGACTCCTGGTGGCCCCCTCCCTGGGCAGCGCACCCAAACCCACAGACCACGCACGCAACCTGGGCTTCATCCTGGACTCATCCCTCTCCATGACCAGACAAGTCAACGCCGTCTCCTTGTCGTGCTTCAACATCCTGCGCATGCTACGTAAGATCTTCCGATGGATCCCCACCGAGACCAGGAAGACGGTCACCCAGGCCCTCGTCACCAGCCGTCTGGACTACGGCAACTCCCTCTATGCTGGAACCACCGCCAAACTCCAGAAGAGACTCCAGCGGATCCAGAACACCTCGGCACGACTCATCCTGGACATCCCCCGCCGCAGCCACATCTCCGGACACCTGAGAGACCTGCACTGGCTACCGGTCAACAAGAGAATCACCTTCCGTCTCCTCACCCACGCACACAAAGCCCTACACAACCAAGGACCAGGATACCTCAACAGCCGCCTCAACTTCTACGCTCCCAAATGCCAGCTCCGATCGACCAGCCACGCCTTCGCCGCCGTCCCCCGCATCTGAAGAGCCACCACAGGAGGAAGGTCCTTCTCCTACCTGGCCGCCAAGACTTGGAACTCCCTTCCGACCCACCTCCGCCTGACCCAAGACCACCTCGCCTTCAGGAAGCAGCTCAAGACCTGGCTGTTCGAGCAGTAGCAGACCCCCTACCCCCAGCGCCTTGAGACCCTCCGGGTGAGTAGTGCGCTATATAAATGCTTTGATTGATTGATTGATTGACACATACCCCTTCTTGACCCACCTCACACCTGCAACCCTCAACACCAGTGTTAAACACACAGAATGGTGCGAATGATGTCCTGTGAGTTTACTGACAACCAATCGCACTCCCTGGGGTACATCCACAAATATCACACCCATACTCATGGATGCCTGAACCAATGCTGACACAAAAACATTATTCAAACACAAAGCAAACAACCAACATACCCCACATATGGCCAGCCAAACAAAGGAAAGGCAATGGGACACCGGACAGAACAGGAGTACACAACATTGTCACTCAGGACCAATGCAAAGACACCATACCCCAACAGAAACAGGAATTGTAAAAACAAAAATCAATTATGAACACAAACTGGTATCAATGGGACACTCAGCTAACACAGACAGAGACACCACACCACCCATCAAGTCAACATGGTGTCACGGTGTACCACAAGCATGCACATGCATAATACTGACAAGTGAAAGGTCAAAAATAGGAGGACAAACCACCAATGTGCACTCAAAACAAAATTGGGCACAAGAATCCACTTTGTTGCATGTGAGATACACACAAGTACTGCATGCTACACTTTCAACACACATCAGAATGTATCACAATGCACAAACTACTCACCCACAATGTCATTGCATATAGAACATCTCACACACAGCGCATCTGTCCGTAGAAAGACCAACACAGGCCAAACACGGCATAAATCCACAACAAAAACACAACAGATGCACAGACCAATCCATTACATTGCAAACTGAGCTGGACATCCAGGGGATGCACACCAAATAAGAACAAGGCAACATACACTGATAACACTGCATGCCCACCAAGCAGTGTGTGCATTCCAACCAAATCAGTTGCACACACATCTGAGTGCCACGCCATGTACTCACACAGCACAAATCATCACAGCACACAGAGAACATCACACTCAGGAAGGGTAGCAGTACCTCAGCAAATGCATACAGCTTACCCATCACCCACAGATGCACAACTCAGGGACACCCAGGTGCAAACAACTTGACCAGAGGACTGTGCTGCACAAAACATTCGCACTGCACATGAGCAACCATGACTGCAAACCAGTACAAGAAAATAACACATAACTAATTGGGAATCTGTCCTTAGTGGCACATTGGTCCTGTGCTCTGATCAGCCCCACAAAGCATAGTGGAACAAATGAAGTGGTGGGGAGGCACACAAACTGGCAAGCCAAGGGGTAGGTGGCATGAGATTGAAGTGTTGTGTACGTCAGTATTAGACAGGTGAGGAGTGTACTGTACACAAACACATAGAGGAGTCACTCATAATGGGTAGGCATCAGAAGCACAGATAGGAGATGGTATGACTCCACATCCCACATACCACACTGGATCCAAAAAGGGTCAATTGACAGCAATGCATGAGAAAACTCACAAATAATGTCAGTGTGGCTGAGCAGGTCTGCACGGTGAGCACAAACAGTAACAAGACACATGGCTGATCAACAAAACACAACACAGACTTGGCTGTCACACACTCTGCATACTCACAACTGTCAGCAACAACAAGTAGGTGTCCCACAGGATTGCAAGGACACACCAACACACTGCACAGTGCTCAACTTACAACTCCTACATGTGCCCACAATCAGAAGCACATGACTGACAATTTCAATAAACAGGCACTCAGCTTCTGGGTCATACATGTGTGCAGTTGGCAATGCAGGGGCACACACACATCGACACTATTAAAAAAGTCACCCCCTTCACACTTCATGACCACTCAAGTGCACACATACAAATGTACCCATGTGACTAGGAAGACAGGCCATCACAAAATGACCACACATGAACACTACTGTTCACCTATCAAGAAAGATCACACAGATATGATGGACCCTGGCCAGCCCGCAAGTAATCCTGTGGATAGAATTTCCCTCTGTTCTAGTATTGCATCCTAACGTGACATGTGTACAATGTAGCAAACCTGAACATTGAATAATTAGGATAACAGTAGATCATCACAAACAACCATCATTGCACCCTCAAGCTTTAGAGCCCAGAAGAACTAAAGGGCCTGTCACCTCTGGAAAACTCTGAAAAAGTCAAACAAGCAATTGGCAATGTTAAAGTGGCATACAGAACATGTGTCACATAAAACCATACCCATACATACAACATTTTTTATTTAGCAAGTACATAGACAAAGCGGACAACAGGAGTAACTGTCTTTATTACATAATACACAGATAGACCAAAAAAGTAGACAAGAGCAAGGCCAGTCCATAGTTCAAAGGAAGTACATGTGTGCATGAGAACCTGAACAGGGAATGGGCATCCCAAGTTACAAACAGCAAGGCCAGTGGCCAATCCATAGTTCAAAGGAAGTACATGTGAGCAAGAGAACCGGAACAGGGAATGGGCATCCGAAGTTACAAACAGCAAGGCCAGTGGCCAGTCCATAATTCAAAGGAGGTACATGTGTGCATGAGAACCTGCACAGGGAATGGGCATCCGAAGTTACAAACGGCAAGGCCAGTGGCCAGTCCATAGTTCAAATGAGGTACATGTGTGTATGAGAACCTGCACAGGGAATGGGCATCCGAAGTTACAAACAACAAAGCCAGTGGTCAGTCCATAGTGCGAAGGAGGGACATGTGTGTATGAGAACCTACACAGGGAATGGGCATCCACAGTTACAAACAGCAAGGCCAGTGGCCAGTCCTTAGTGCGAAGGAGTTACCTGTGTGCATGAGAACCTGCACAGGGAATGGGCATCCAAAGTTACAAACAGCAAGGCCAGTGGCCAGTCCATATTTCAATGGAGGGACATGTGTGCATGAGAACCTGCACAGGGAATGGGCATCCAAACTTACAAACAACAAGGCCAGTGGCCGGTCCATAGTGCGAAGGAGGGACATGTGTGCATGAGAACCTGCACAGGGAATGGGCATCCACAGTTACAAACAGCAAGGCCAGTGGCCAGTCCTTAGTGGGAAGGAGTTACCTGTGTGCATGAGAACCTGCACAGGGAATGGGCATCCAAAGTTACAAACAGCAATGCCAGTGGCCAGTCCATATTTCAATGGAGGGACATGTGTGCATGAGAATCTGCACAGGGAATGGGCATCCAAAGTTACAAAAAGCAAGTCCAGTGGCCAGTCCATAGTTCAAAGGAGGGACATATGTGCATGAGAACCTGCACAGGGAATGGGCATCCAAAGTTACATACAGCATGGCCAGTGGTCAGTCCATAGTGCTAAGGAGGGACGTGTGTGCATGAGAACCTGCACAGGGAATGGACATCCAAAGTTACAAACAGCAAGGCCAGTGGCCAGTGCATAGTGCTGAGGAGGGACATGTGTGCATGATAACCTGCACAAGGAATGAGCATCCAAAATTACAAACAGCAAGGTCAGTGGCCAGTCCATAGTTCAAAGGAGGGACATGTGTGCATGAGAACCTGCACAGGGAAAGGGTGACACCGTACACTGCCATGGGAAGCAACACAGCTAGGGTGGTAACAATGGGCTGTCCAGGCACCGCGGTGGGAGAGATAGGTTTGGGAGGGGGACTTTGGTTCAGACTTGGCTGTCAATCGAACTGGGAGGTGGCTGATTGTCAGGGCCAGTTGGAGGACTGGACCTGGGAGAGGGAGGACCAGCTGAGGTAGACAAATCAGTGGCTTGGGGAGCCAGTGGACTGCTTGGTCCGGGTGGAGTGGTGGCATGTGGAGGCGGAGACATGCTGACGTCAGACACAGTGTGTGAGGTTGAATGTGGAGGGCTGCCTCTCCACTTCTTGGGGATTCGATAGCCCAGAACCTTCTTGGTAGGAGTGGGAAGTGGGGCGGGCACAACAGGCACACTCTCCACCAAAGGTGCCTCAGGTGCAGGTGGTGGCCCTCCCTCTGGGGATTTACTGGGTTTGGCAGTACACTTCACCTGGTCTTGCCTTTTCCCCTCCATCCCCTGTTGACCAGGTGAACCCCCCACAGTGCCCTCCTGTCCCAGCTTCACAGGAGTGTGGGTAGTAGTTGAGGTTGTGGGTGAATCTGCCTTAGAGGGCTTTTTCTGCAGGCTCTTAGCAGGCACGAGCTTCACAGCAGGCACGGCAACTGTTTGCCTGTCTTTGTGAGCCCCGTTTGGGACAGCAGTGTCCTTGGATGTAGCTGATTTTGAGGCATGTGAGCCTGAGGCCTGCTTCTTGGCTTGATGCCCCTGAGTGTCACCTGAAGGGCTTTTGCCTTTGCACTCCCGTGTGACTTTTGTTTGTTTGGAGGATGGGTATGCACTCTGGGCCACTTGGGGTGCTGCTGTTGTGCACTGCATGTGGAGTACCTGGAGCCTGAGGGCTGTGGTGTGTTGTCGCTCTGTCAGTTCTTGCCACTGGCAGGGGGGTTGCCAAAGGGACTGGAGCAGGTCTCTGAGCCTGTGACAGATGAATGGCTGCTGTCACTGTGGAGGACAAATACTGGAAAGTTCTGTGTAGCCCACCCACTTCTGAATAAATGCCCTCCATGAAGGCAACTACCTGTGCCAACTTCTTGTCATGATCTTGGAAGGCATTCAGGGGAGTTGTCTGACCCACACACAGCTGGCGCAAAAGGTCCACAGCCTCAACACTGAGGGCAGCAGGTGAGACAGGGGCTGGGGCAGCAGTGCCTGGGGGAAGGACACTCTTCCCTTCTTACTGTTGCGGGCACTTGCAGCACTAGTGGAAGTAGCTGGGAGGGTGGGCACTGGATGATGTGTGGTGGAAGAGGAGGGAGATTTCCCACTCCCTGTGCCCACCAACATCGAGGAGTCCCGCTGGCGTCAGATGTTGAGGTTGGTGTTTCTGGGTGTGATTCTTCTAGGGAACTCCTGTCCCCCCTCCGAGGCACTGGTCACATCAGTGTCAGTGAGGTCATGTGTAGCAGTCGTGCAAGATGCCTCACCACTGGTGTCTGTCCCCTGTCCATCTGTGCCCTTGGTAGATGCTACAAGAGACAGAGACGTAGGTACAGTTTAGTGCCACACTCACAATAATCATATGCAAACAAAGCACAAAACAAGATGATGATACCCCCATGTTGCACACCACCCTGTGCAGTCTGCATGTGTACCCTTAAGGCAAATATCAAAAGATGCATGGGAACATACTTGCCATGAATTACCCACGTGATGTTCACACATCCAAATAGCTTGCCCGTTCCTCCATGGAACCTGACATACAGATTCCTGTAAGCATACCTACGTGCCTGTAGGTGACAAAGATGTACATCTCAACATGTTGCCACAGTCACATATGGAGTCACTTTAAGGGTACAACACAGATACAGACTCCAGAATGTCCTTTTGCAATTGCCATCAGCTCCTGCTATCCACCATGTCATGCTCTGAAGCACAACTACAGTTGCACAGTGGTGTCAGATGTGGTGTTCAGACAATTGCGAGGTCAGGCACTGCACACATGGACGACAGCACACTAAGATGAGGCACACTGCTGTTCACTGCCCAGCGATGTCCATGCCTCACCTAATGCAGCAGATGCCATAAGGCCTCATCTCAGCATGGAATGTCAAGGACCATTACATTAAAGACATGAGAAAGTACATGTAGCAAAAATGCATGACAGCTGCACTCAACACAGAGGCCACTTACAAGCCATTGCATCATGCTAGAAACATCACAGTACTCCGCACTGGCTCAGGGTTGGGATACAAGCAGTCACTCACACCCAAAGTCACCCTTCACAGAATACTCACCCCCAACTTGCTGCTGATGGCCCCTCAAACATCCATCCAGCTCTGGCTGTGTCACTGCCAATATGCGGGCCATAAGTGGTGTCATGCTCCTGCGCTCCAACCTGCCAGTCTGAGGGAGCAGCCTGCATAATCTCTGCACGTTTTGGCTCAGCCGGCAGATATCATCCTACCTCTGGTGACAGTGTGTGTGCCGTTGGTTGGAGACACCCAGAGCTCGCACCTTGCATGCAATGGCTCTTCATAAGGCCTTACGCTGGTGGACTTTAAGCGGCAGGCATGGGAGACAAGAGGAGGAAATATCAGTAACACTGGGGTATGTACCAGTGTGTCTCAGACACAGGAGCATGCATCAATTTAGCACAGCTATTCACATATGTTCAGCAGAGGCCATACAGCATGACACGTAGCACATTAGCATAAGACAATCTTACCTAAATGCATGCATACCTGGCCATCTCATGCACATGCAGAATGCTAGCACAGAAAGCAATGTGTAGAAGGCCCTCTTTTGCAAGTTTGTGAGTGAGCAAGACATACATTACATTGAAAATGATGTTTCGGGGCAGACTCACTGGGTCCAACAATGCACACCCTTCAATGTCCTTGGCCTATGAATGGCTCACTGTGTCATGGAGGTCACATTTAGGGACAGGATCTTACTTTCCCACACCCTTCTCACAAAGTCTGTCTTGTGCAATCCACAGGCCTAAGATAGCTCATTGAGGAAAAGGGTGGCTATCAACACAAATGTCTCACTCTGTCCATTCAGTAATGAGTCCCTGTCAAATTGGGCAGTAACTGTGCAGGCCAGGGGGAATCCTACTGATGTTAAACGTAGGCCATAAGAACAGTCACATGAATGTACAAACTGAAAGGGCAAACAGTGCCTACACGTGCTAGTCTGTACACATAAGGAAAATAATGGAAGGGGTATGTTCCTGAAATACAACAATCTTCTGTGTCATATGGGAATTTCCACCAAGAGTGTCACCCTCAGTCATTTCACCCTTGTGCATACTGCTCACAGATCCATGGTGGCAATACAAAGTCAAACACACTTCCATCAGTACCCTCTGGACGGAAATTCTTTGTAATGTCACAAATGAGCATGAGGAAACCTCATGGACTTAAACATCCAATAGCACAGGCAATGTCTGTTCAGACTTCCACTTTCCGAACTAGCAGTGTCACTGTACGGCTGCAAAAACACTGCATGTCCCTCCCATCCTGAAATGCAGCCCGGGAAATGTGTGAAATAGGCAGGAAACCCAATATGTATGAAGTCAGCATGCTAGGCAGTGTATCACACAAACCCACACTCTCAGGCACACACTGCAGCAGATCAGCTTCATGTGTGCACTCCCTGCACTCCCCTACCTTCACTCTGAAACACTCAGACAGAACTCGCGACTCCTGAGGCGGAAGCCCAGAGCCAAGGGCTTATTTTAAAAATTGTTGGAATTGTTATTTCTTGTGACCTATTTAATTTGTTTTGCCATTCACTTGAACGCTGTGTGAGTTAGACACAGGTTTTTTAAAAACAAAAGCTTATTCCTACCGCCAACCTCCTTGTGACTCCCCCATACCTCGCGCTCCGCTGGTGGCCGATTTAGGGTCTCCTGGACCGCGTACTAGGCAGGAACAACAGCGCTCTTCACAGGCGCCATCTTGGGAAGGTCGGTCGGCGCTCTAGTGTTGTGGGCGATTTAGTCCCTCACACTACAAAATGACCCCTCCCCGCCGAACGCGCAGCGGGCACGCCATTGGCGCGCCGGAGGTGCGCCAGAGGTAAGCCCGTCTGCGCCCGTCCGCGCCAGGACGGGCCTGGGGTCGGGCACCATGGAAGCTCCCCATCAGATGAGGCTATCTTACTCCATGGAACTCTTGTGCCAATTCAATCAGCCCCTTCGGTACCTATGTACTCAATCCATTAGAGGTGAGGATCCTCGCACCCATTGTCTCCACTGTCCATTCAAACTTACCCCGCCAAGACCGATCACTCCACTCAGACGGTCATTAACATGGCCCTGATTAACTGCAGATCCCTGCCCAAACATGCCCAAGAAATTCACATGCTCCTAGAAGAGCATCAACTGGAGATTTTGTTTCTCACTGAGACATGGCTCGCCCCTGACTCTGACTCAGACATTGTACAGGCATTGCCTCATGGCTTCCTCATACAACATATGGATCGACCCAAGAGAAGAGGAGGAGGGATAGCTGTTATTTACAGAGACCATCTCTCGTGCAGATTTCACGACAGCCCCCTTTCGGACTGCGAAAATGTGCACTTTACCATCCAAATATCCCCACGTAACTCCCTCTCGGGAGCTCTTATCTATCGCCCTCCGGGGGCTTTGGGACAGTTCTGCAGTTCCCTCCTGGAATTCTCCTTGGCCATGGCCAGCACCCTGCCCAATTTCTTCATCTTAGGGGACCTTAATGTCCATTTTGATAATAGTAAGGACAATAGTCACAGAACTGCTATTAGACCTAGCAGCCCATCAACTCCACCTACAGAACGACCAACCCACGCATATTCTTGGGCACCTGCTTGACCCCATTTTCTGCAACATTCCCGATCTCAAAGTGAGAGCACCCATTCCACTGCCTTGGTCCGACCACCTGCTTACCCCCTTTAGCTGGTGGATCTCGACCACTCCTCCTCCCAACCAAGCTCCGGGAAGACTCTCTTGTCCCTGGGCCAAACTAGATATTGACAAATGGAAGCAGGTTCTGGAGCGCTCTAGGCCTAACTATGAAACCGATCCCGCTACAGCAGATGCCAAGTTTTCTTCCTGGATTGAAAACTCCCTGGATACTGTCCTCCCCAAAAAACTGTATCTGAAACCATGGAAAAAACGAACCTCCCCATGGTTCACACAAGAGGTCCGCCTCCTAAAAAAACTCTGCAAGAAATCTGAAAGAGTGTGGAGGAAAGATTTTGACCCGAACAGCGAAAAGGATTATAAACTGGCTATCCTCAACTACAACAAAGCTATAAAAACTGCGCAAACTGCTTTCTTCACGAAAAAATTAGTACTGCATCTTGCTCGTCCAGAGAAACTTTTTTAATTGTAAAAAAACTTCTGAAAACCCCGGAGCCCATACGCACGAGTGATCTCTCGGACAATCATTGCAACGAGTTAGCCACCTATTTTGATAAAAAAAATCCAAAACATCCTGCACCAACTTCCCCCTCTCATTCCTGGGGACCTTCCGCACCTCTGCCTGACGCAGACCCAGATCCTGAACACAGGACTAGATACGTTCACCCTCATTAGTGAGGATACTCTATCTCCTATCCTTCAATCCCTTAAGAGTGGCTCTCCGCATGACCCAGCCCCAGTCAAGTACTTAAAACAGGTAACACCCACCATCCTTGCTTCGATGGTGAACTTGATCAATGCCTCACTAGCAGACGGAACAGTACCCCTGAGCTGGAAGAAGGCGGTGGTCAGGGCCTTACTCAAAAAACCTAACCTGGACTCTCGAGACCTGACTAACTTCAGGCCGATCTCTCTTCTCCCTTGCATTACCAAGATGGCTGAAAAATGTATTAACGGCCAGCTGTCCAATTACCTGGAACTCAATGACCTGCTCAAACCTTCTCAAACAGGTTTTCGCCCGGGCCAGGGTACTGAAACAGCGATGGTGGTGGTTGTCGAAGAGGCTAGGAAGATCATTGATGCAGGAGGGTCAGTGGCAGTGATCCTCCTGGATCTTAGTGTGGCCTTCGACACCGTCAACCACCATATCCTGGCTCAGCGGCTCAGAGACCTTGGTATCTCAGGGTCTGCCCTGTCTTGGCTAAAATCTTTTCTTCACTGTCGCTCCTTTCAGGTGGCGGAGGGTGACTACATCTCCAAAGAGACCCCTATACGTTGCGGAGTGCCTCAGGGCTCTTCGTTGAGCCCGACGCTCTTCAACGTATACATGTCTCCTCTTGAAAAAATCGTCTCCCCCAACGGAATTAAACTCCTGACATATGCGGATGACACCCAGCTGGTTGTCTCTCTCAGTCAGCAGGAAAATCCTAACATCAATTTGCACTCCTGTCTGGGGGATATAGTCAGCTGGATGGATAGGTCCCACTTGAAACTCAACAGTGATAAAACGGAGATACTGGTGATGGGCAATCAGTCTCACTTCCGTCCGGAATCCTTGTGGCCACCGTGCATGGGCCTGCCTCCAACCCACAAATCAGACATCAAAAGCCTGGGGATCTGGCTCGATCAAAACCTCACCTTGAACACCCGAGCAAAGAGAATGGCAGGAGTCTGCTTTGGTCTCTTACACACCGCTCGTAAGATTCTCCCGCTGCTCCCCTTTCAGTCAAGAAAGCTCCTTATACAGGGCCTTATCCTGTCCAGACTGGACTATGGAAATACCCTGTATTTTGGAGCACCGAAGAAAGTGACAACAAAGCTCCAGATAGTGCAAAACGCTGCCGCCCGGATTCTTACTGACACCAAGAATCGTTCCTCGGCCAAACCGGCCATCAGAGCACTGCACTGGTTGCCCGTCTTGCAAAGAGTGCAATTCAAGGCCCTCTGCCTTACCCACAAAATCCTTCACGGAAAAGCCCCGCCCATCCTTAAGGACCTCATCGTTCCTTATACTACCTCCAGAGAAATCTACGATCCTCCAATACCCACCTAACCTTGCCACCCAGGATCAAGAAGTCGCGCTCTGGAGGCAGGCGCTTCTCTTACAACGCTTCTAAATTGTGGAACACGCTCCCTCCGGACCTCCGTGCCCAACCCAATCTCTTGCCTTTCCGGAAACTTCTAAAGACCTGGCTGTTCCCGTAACCTCCCTCTCGTGTGCTCCCCTCTTTTTCTGTCAGCGCTGGGACGCTTGCGGGCAGCCATACGCTTTAGAACTCTTTTAACATTTAACATTTAACTATGACATCAGGAGCACCATATAGCCTCCCATACTGTGTGAGCACCTCGTCCACCTGGACCACCAGCTCCTCTGTGGTGAAGGAACGGGCCTTGATGTTGTCAGTCCTCACCATCCTTGGGTCCAGGTAACAGGAACAGGAGCAGTTGGTTATGAAGAGTGTCAGTCAGCAGTGTCTGGAAGCAGTGGAAGTGTGTGGCTCTCTCCCACACATATGTAGCCCCCTGGGGTAGTTTCATTGGTACTAAGCTCCTTCATTCAGTGTTCAGGACGGGTTTTTTCTAATGCGACCAATGACTGAAACCGCTGTAGCAGAGCACGCTTACCGTGATTTTCAAAAGTGCATTTGTCTACTACGATTGCGGTTCCCATTGGCTGCAAGGGCATGGGCATTGGCTGTGACACACCGCAGGGGCCAGGCGGTCACTACCATGATCGTGCATCTTTCAATTGCATCCAATAACCTGCCCGCGGTAGCGGAGCAAGCCTACCACGATTTTCAAAAGTGCATTTGTCTACCGCGAGTGCGGTTCCCATTGGCTGCAAGGGCATGGGCATTGGCGGTGACACACCGCAGGGGCCAGGCGATCGCTACTGTGATTTGACAGCATGACATTGGTGCCCATGGCTGTGATTGGGGTGGCAGATCACGCCAACTGCCATTTTGCAATGTGGATATCACTACCGCGATTGCGGTTCCCATTGGCTGCAAGGGCATGGGCATTGGGGGTGACACCCTGCAGGGGCCAGGCGGTCGCTACAGCGATCATGCATCTTTCAATTGCATCCAATGACCGGCCCGCGGTAGCGGAGCACGCCTACCACAATTTTCAAAAGTGCATTTGTCTACCGCAATTGCGGTTCCCATTGGCTGCAAGGACATGGGCATCGGTGGTGACACACCGCAGGGGCTAGGCGATTGCTACTGTGATTTGACAGCATGAAATTGGTGCCTATCGCTGTGATTGTGGTGGCGGAGCACCCCAACCGCCATTTTGCAATGTGTATATCACTAACGCAATTGCGGTTCCCATTTGTTGAATGCGGTACAAAAGGGGGTGGTGATGGACGGAGCATCTGAACCAATCAAACACTCACACCCAGTCAAAAGACCCGGGTTTAATCCATCACCGTTCTTTAGGCCACTCTGCCACCCCAGTTCAGATATGGCCATATGCAAATCAGTCTGACCCTGTGCTTCATGGGAACAGTCCAGCCCGAATTGCCAAGCGATGTCTTCCCTGGACCGGAAACAAGCTTCCTAGGACCGGTTTCTGGCATTTCAGCCGTCTTCAGCCATGCTTGCTTGAATCCAGTGGCAAAGTGAGCAAGGGACTCACGTCTGAGGATACCCTGCCAACTTATGGCGAACAAAGCGGTGCAAAAGGGTTTGGGCGTAAAATCCGTTCCGCTCGCGGAATTTGCGGATTTTCGGCAAATTCGCAATCCGCGAACTCTCGCGAATTTGCCGGAAATTCGTAAATTCGCACACAGCGGATTTTTTTTGCTTGGTGATACAATTTTGCGGCGCGCGGCGTTCACTTACCGTCATTCAGCGTTTGCAGAGTTGTTTTTCTCCATATTTTGCGTGTGCTGCGCCATTTTGGATCTTGCTGCGGGATCCCGCGGGAGTTTGGCGACCGCGATTACGTCATCGCGGCTTGCCACCTTGCACAGCACGCATCGCGAGAGTTCGCAATTGCGAACACGTAGATGCGGCGGGCAGCAACAATCTCGCGCTCGCGAAATTGCAAAATTTGCAATTCTGCACAAGAAATCCACCAGCAAGCAGCATAAACCTTCTGGAAATGATGATTTTTATCAGAATAACTCCTCAGGTTGACATTTGCCTGCACTTTTTTTTTGCAAGGAGTCCATTTTGGGGGGGGGGAGGAAGGAAGTGCCCCACAGTCTCCAACTTCCTGTTCCTGTCCAGCAGGCTCCTCCCAGTGCTTTCTTCATGTGCTGGTCACTTTCATTTGGATCTTGACCTGGAAGGATTACTTTTTGTGGATGCTGCTGGATATTTGGATTTGAGGCCTTTTTGACTTTCTTTGGATCACTTTTGGATTAGAAATCAACTTTCACAAGTAAGTTTGTTTGGGGCATTACAGTTGCTGCAACTACAATTTTGGAACTTTTTCAGAACATTAAATAAAATATATTGTGGGTAGCCACAGTATCCAGTAGGACCAGGGTTAGTTATGGGTGCATGATACAACTGTTTTGTTGAATTTAAACATCATTGAGGGCATGGATGGCTTGGGATTGTGCTGAATTTTGTGGGTTTTTTTCGATTTTTTTGGGCTGCTGTTGGGGCCTTTTGCCCAGGGGTAGTGAGTGGTGCATGGACTGAGTCTGCCTGTGGGGTCTCTTTAATGTAAACATCCTGGATGGCATTGGATTGTGGTGATTATTGTGTGTTTTTCGTTTTTTTGGGGTGTACTGTTGATGGGGACTAAGGGGCCATTTTGAAGACAGGCAGTGTCTGAGGCCTGCACCCATTTTGCGTAGCTTTCATCCATTATGCCCAGGGGTAGTGAGTGGTGTATGGGCCTAGTCTTTCTGTGGGGTGTCTTCTTGAATTTAAACCTCATTGAGGGCATGGATGGCCTGGGATTGTGCTGATTTTTGTGTGTTTTTCGATTTTTGGGGCTGCTGTTGATGCCTTTTGCCCAGGGGTAGTGAGTGGTGCATTGACTGAGTCTGTCTGTGGGTTCTCTTTAATGTAAACATCATGGAGGCCATGGATGGCATTGGATTGTGGTGATTTTTGTGTGTTTTTCGTTTTTTTGGGGTGTACTGTTGATGTGGACTGGCCATGTGGGTGGTGGTGGCCATCTTGAGTGCTGGTACAGGCAGGCCCTGCACATGTGCTTGGGGTGCAAGGGGCCATTTTGAAGACAGGCAGTGTCTGAGGCCTGCACCCATTTTGCCTAGGTTTCATCCATTATGCCCAGGGGTAGTGAGTGGTGCATGGGCCTAGTCTTTCTGTGGGGTGTCTTCTTGAATTTAAACATCATTGAGGGCATGGATGGCCTGGGATTGTGCTGAATTTTGTGTGTTTTTGGGGCTGCTGTTGAGGCCTTTTGCCCAGGGGTAGTGAGTGGTGCATTGACTGAGTCTGTCTGTGGGTTCTCTTTAATGTAAACATCATGGAGGGCATGGATGGCATTGGATTGTGGTGATTTCTGTGTGTTTTTCGTTTTTTTGGGGTGTACTGTTGATGTGGACTGGCCATGTGGGTGGTGGTGGCCATCTTGAGTGCTGGTACAGGCAGGCCCTGCACATGTGCTTGGGGTGCAAGGGGCCATTTTGAAGACAGGCAGTGTCTGAGGCCTGCACCCATTTTGCCTAGCTTTCATCCATTATGCCCAGGGGTAGTGAGTGGTGCATGGGCCTAGTCTTTCTGTGGGGTGTCTTCTTGAATTTAAACATCATTGAGGGTATGGATGGCCTGGGATTGTGCTGAATTTTGAGTGTGTTTCGACTTTTTGGGGTGTATAACTGATGTTCCTCTGTCTTCCATTGTTTTTAGGTGCACAAGAGAACCACCAGTGCCAGGAAGAAGTCCTGCTGCGGTGTGTGCAGCACAAGGTCACGTGTGGCCACAGAGTGACAACTCTGCAACTTGTGCAACTGTGGCCTGCTGTTCTGAGTGACATCTGAAGAAGATGGCCCCAAAAAAAGTTGCCCGTAGCTCCTCTAGCAAGAAAGTTGCCAGTAAGGAGCAGAAGAAGCAAGTGGCGCCACTTACCAAGGAGACTGGTGTGACGACCGCCATATTTTTTGGGATAAAAAAAAGTACGCCTGCAGCAGCAGCGGGGTCTGCTAGGGACCAAGCTGGGAGCAGCACCTCCGCTCCATTGGGCTCAGTGCCACCACCACCACACCAACTTAGGTCCAAGCCCTTGAGTGCTGCAGAGGCAGCCAGTATAGTTGTTCAATCACCATCGACCAGTGATGTTGGCTCATCGCAAGAAAGTAGCAGCATCCCTTAATCAACACAGGTTGTTGTAACTCATCTGACGAGTGTTGAACAACCACAGCCGCAACAACAACCACATGTGCAAGTACAAGCCCAAGTACATGTGGAAGGAGAGGCGGTACAAGGAGAGGAGCAAGCAGAGGTGCATGGAGCGGCACAAGTTCCCACAATAGTTGTTCCTCCTGAAGTAGGGGCACATCAGGAAATCGACATTCAAGCCGAGGTATCACATGAGGAAGCCACTCCTCCTGATGATTCATTGTCTTCCAGATCGCCAGCAAGGAAAAGATCAAGGATGGTGTCGACTTCTTCTTCAAGCCCCCTTCCTTCTGATGATATGGATCAAACTTGGGAACCACCACGGCCGTCTGAGAGTGAGGCACACCATGATCTGACAAAGGTAGCTAAGCGTAAAAGGAAGGTCCCCGAAAGTCTCAGTCATGGAGTGTGATGATGACGCTGAACAAGAAGGGGCGTGTACTGATCCTGCTGATGAAGACTCTCACGACGACGAGGCAGTCATCATAGGCATCACTCCAGCCTCAGCGGACATGCAGCACACAGTCATTTTCACCCTAGCCCAAAATGCTGCTGAGCGTGATGATGATAATGGCGACGTGGGAATGGGACCACCAGGAATGCAGTTAACTAGTACACCAACACCACCACCTACAGCTTCCATATTTTCTCGCCGGAAGGGACCTCCATCCACCTCGACCTCCATGTCCCTAATTAGTGGTGCTGTAAGTGCACAACGTACTAAATTTCGGCAACACACATCCTCCAGTTCATCTGGCAATAGCAGCATTCCCAGTATCGCCTCCTCCGCTCCCCACAGACATTTGAAGTCCGCAGTTTGGGACTTCTTTAGTGTTAGCCCAACAAGGGAAAACATAGCCATTTGTACCATTTGTAAGGTTCGAGTTAGTCGTGGTAAGCTTGGTACCAACTATGGTACCGGAGGCCAGAGAGGTCATCTTGAGAGACAGCACACTGTCAAATGGCTGGCGCACCTAAGGGAGATCAAGGATGCCCGAATTGCAAGTCAACAAATAGTATCCGTTGATGTTTCATCTGCTGATGACGAGGAGGAAGAAGAAGTGTCAGACATTTCTTCACTTACACCTAGTACCCCTGTCAGCAGCAGATCTATGAGCCACACTAGGAGTGTGGGAGAGAGTGAGACACCAACGCGAAAAAGTTCATCACGGAGCGTAACTGGGTCGCAGAAGTCATCATCATCCCGTAAATTGGTCCAGCCCACCATTAGAAGCATGTTGGTTTCAGAAGCGCCATATGAACGCAACCACCCAATGGCGCGTCTGTATAACAGTAAGCTGGCTAAAATGCTAGCGCTGGACCTTCTCCCTTTTTCTTTTGTGGAAGGGGTGGGTTTTCTTGAAATGGTGGCAATGCTCTGCCCTAAATGGAAGGTTCCTAGCCGGTTCTATTTTGCCAGAGTTGCGATTCCAGCACTACATGAAGATGTGCTCGAGGTGATTGGTGCAGCTTTGCAGAAGAGTGCTGTTCACACTATACATCTGACAACAGACATGTGGAGCAGTTGTGCAGCCACTGATTACATGTGCATCACTGCACACTGGGTCTCTTTTTCAGGGGTTAAAGGCAAGATAAACGCAGGTGTTGATGAGGACAAAGTTTATAAAGCTGCTCAGAAACATGCAACAATAGCCATGTTTGCCATGGAGAAAAGTCATACAGCAGAAAACATTTTGCATGAGTTTAACACAAAGGTCTTTGAATGGCTGTCCCCAAGAAAACGCATGATTGGTTATGTTTCCACGGATAATGGCGCCAATGTAGTTAAGGCCATGGATATGGGTAACTATTTCAGAGTGCCGTGTCTGGCGCACTGTAAAAACCTGGTTGTTAAAAAATTCTTGAGTGAAGAAAGTCCAGTCTCCGAGTTACTGACCACCTGCCGAAGAATGTGCACACATTTCAACCATTCTTTTAAGGCCCGGAAGCAGCTGAGGTGCCTGCAATATGAACGTAAATTGCCAGTGAAAGCACTCACCCAGGAGGTGGCAACACGTTGGAACTCAACCTTCTACATGCTTGAGCGTCTGTATGAGCAGTATGCGGTAGTCGATCAGTATTTCTTTAAACTGGGTACACCTATGAAGGACATGAGGATACAGGTGGAGCAATGGCACCTAGTTAAAAGCCTGACAGACATGCTTCGTCTTTTGAGGTCTTCACGCGTGCAGTCAGCAGGGAGGACTGTAATTTGGGAAAAGCTATCCCATTGTTGAGCATGCTAGAGCACCGACTGAAGGCGGTGTGTTCTAAGTTTGAAAAAGATGGAAAGGAAGAAGCATTAGAGTTGGCGGAGAAGTTATTACACCGCCTACTTGGCGATGATCGTCTTGAAATGATCAAGACAGAACAGCATTACATTTGTGCTACTATTCTGGATCCACGGTACAAAAAGGCAGTGGCAGGCAGAGTATTCTTTCCTTTTGATGACGCAGATGTTACAAAGTACAAAAATTGGCTAGCTGTGTCAGCCACTCGGTTTGAAAGAGAACGGCAGGAAATTGAAGGAAAAGGCAGTGCATCAGCACGCCGTCCGCAGTCAAAAAAATCCCCTTCTGCATTTGTGGCTGTGGCAGAAGTGAGTGATTTGCCCTCTCAGCCGCTAACGACACCAGCAACCGTATCATCTGCACCAGACACAACAGTAATATCGGGTGATGAAGAGGATTGGCTAACTGAGCTTTGGTTTGCTTCTGAAATGGTCCCAGAAAAAAGTAAGCAAAGTGGAGGAACCCGGCAGAACCTTGAGTTGATGGTGCAGGCCTATCTGAATGACTCAACAGAGGTCCATCTTTCTCATGACCCATTGGCGTATTGGCATGGGAAAACAGTTGCTTGGCCAGAGATCACCAACCTGGCTATAAATTACTTGTCTTGCCCACTTGCAAGTGTATCTTCTGAACGTGTTTTCAGTGCTGCTGGTGGCATTGTAACTTCCAAAAGGACCCGCCTCTCGCACAAAAATGTGGAGAGGTTAACAATGATCAAGATGAATCAGCACCTCATACCACCAGATTACAAAATACGAGAATGCACGCCGGAAGAAGACGAGGAGGACACCAACTTAGATGAGGGAAGTTCTTCTCTGTTAAGTCACCTACTCCCGTCTGAATTCGCAGAGTTTGAGGACGAACTCTGCTTCCCTGACACCGAGCCCTGAAAATGAGCCAATGAATCAATAACTTTCTTTTTCCTCCTTATTCACTTTTATTCCTGTGTGTATGTCTTTCTTTGTTTTGCAAAGTCAATATAAATAAAAAATGTAATCACCTAAGCAATCACAAAAAGAAGCCCATCAGCAGAACTGTCTTCACTTATTTGCTTATTGATTTTAAGGTGCCGCAGTCTGCGTTCCTCAGGTTCACAAGTTCACAAGAACATGCTCCTCTATCCTCCTCCTCCAGACTCCTATTTCCCTCAAAGCAGATGGCTGGATTACGCCCAATGAAGAAAGACTCTGCACTTGTGGGGGTGTTCTACTTCTTTGCGGGTGAGTAGACGGCTCTGGGGCCATTGCTGGGAAGTTCTAATACCGGATACAAGTGTTTTGGAGAAAATCGGAGCAAAAAAAGTTTTTGCCTTTTTGCTCACTATCATGTTTTCGGTGGCCTGTTTGGGGGGGTTCATGGTGTTTGTGGGTGGGTTTTGGGGTCTGGGAGCAACGCTGGCACAGTCTAATTTTGATTGCATTTGTTTTCCAGGACATCCATGGTGGAAAAGTAGAGTTATGACCTGGCTGCACAGCGCGTTTGGACAGAATTAAAAGAAGGCCGAAAAATATTCTAAGTATGAGATTTTCCATTTTTGCTTTTTGCCTGTTTGGGGGTGTTGTGCTTTCTTGCGGGTGGGTTGGCGGGTCTTGGGGCATTGCTGGGAAGGTGTAATACCGGATAAAAGTGTTTTAGAGAAAATCCATGAGGAAAAGCGTTTTTGCATTTTCTGACTTTCGCTCACTACAGCGTTTTTGGGGGCCTGTCTGGGGGGCTTCCTGGTGTTTGTGGGTGGGTTTCGGGGTCTGGGAGCACTGCTGGGTATGGATAGTTTTGATAGCAAGAGGTTTGAAGAAAATCCATGGAGGCAGAGGGGAGTTAGGGCCTAGCTGCAGAGCGCGCGCGGAGTGATTTTGGAAATTTTCCCAAAAGTGACTAAGTCCCCATTTTTGTAGTTTTGCTTTTTGGCTGTTTGGGGGTCTTCTACTTGTTCTCGCCTGGGTTGACGGCTCTGGGGCCATTGCTGGGAAGGTCTAGTACCAGATAAAAGTGTTTTGGAGAAAATCGGAGCAAAAAAAGTTTTTGCCTTTTTGCTCACTATCATGTTTTCGGTGGCCTGTTTGGGGGGGTTCATGGTGTTTGTGGGTAGGTTTTGGGGTCTGGGAGCAACGCTGGCACAGTCTAATTTTGATTGCATTTGTTTTCCGGGACATCCATGGTGGAAAAGTAGAGTTATGACCTGGCTGCACAGCGCGTTTGGACAGAATTGAAAGAAGGCTGAAAAATATTCTAAGTATGAGATTTTCCATTTTTGCTTTTTGCCTGTTTGGGGGTGTTGTGCTTTTTTGCGGGTGGGTTGGCGGGTCTTGGGGCATTGCTGGGAAGGAGTAATACCGGATAAAAGTGTTTTGTAGAAAATCCATGAGGAAAAGCGTTTTTGCATTTTCTGACATTTCGCTCACTACAGCGATTTTGGGGGCCTGTTTGGGGGGCTTCCTGGTGTTTGTGGGTGAGTTTTGGGTTCTGGGAGCACTGCTGGGTATGGATAGTTTTGATAGCAAGAGGTTTGAAGAAAATCCATCGAGGCAGAGGGGAGTTAGGGCCTAGCTGCAGAGCGCGCGCGGAGTGATTTTGGAAATTTTCCCAAAAGTGACTGCGTCCCCATTTTTGTAGTTTTGCTTTTTGGCTGTTTGGGGGTCTTCTACTTGTTTTCGCCTGGGTTGGTGGCTCTGGGGCCACTGCTGGGAAGCTCTAATACCGGATAAAACTGGTTTGGACAAAATCCATGAGGAAAAAGTTTTAGCTTTTTCTGACATTTCGCTCAATGTAGCGTTTTCGGGGGCCTGTTTGGGGGGCTTCCTGGTGTTTGTGGGTGGGTTTTGGGGTCTGGGAGCACTGCTGGCACAGTCTAGTTTTGATTGCATTTGCTTTTCAGGAAATCCATGGTGGAAAACGGGAGTTATGATGACCTAGCTGCACAGCGCGTTTGGACAGAAGGCCGAAAAATATTGTAAGTAATATGAGATTTGCCATTTTGGCTTTTTGGCTGTTTGGGGGTGTTGTGCTTTTTTGCGGGTGGGTTGGCGGGTCTTGGGGCATTGCTGGGAAGGTCTAATACCGGAAAAACTGGTTTGGAGAAAATCCATGCGGAAAAGCCTTTTGGCACTTTTTGTAACTTAGGGTTCGTTAGGGTTAGCCCTAGCAGCAGGATTGCATGTGTTTCGGGGTGTTCTAGATTTTTGCAACTGAGTTCTGGGGTCTTAGAGCACTCGTGGGAATGTGTAATTTTCATTGCAAGTGATTTGAAGAAAATCCATGGTGGGAAAGGGGAGATTTGGCAAAGTTAAAGAAAGCGTTTGCCACTATTCTTAACTTAGGGCTCGTTAGGGTTAGCAGTATTTGTATTGCATGTGTTTGGGTGGGGGGCTGTTTGTGGGGGGGTTTGCGAGTCTTGGAGCGATGCTGGGTATGAATACTTTTGCTTGCTTGCAAGTGCTTTGAATACAACCCACGGTGGGTAAGGGGGGATTTGGGCCTACTTTTACTTTCAAAGTATGTTTTGTCACCAGTTTTCTACTAGGCCTCGTTTTTTGAGATCTGATTGGGGGTCTTCTATATATGTTTGCGACTGGCTGTAGTAAGGGTCTGGGTAGGAACACTGCTGGGAAGGTCTAATTTTGTTCTAAAACACAGTTTACAGTACACCTAGCTTGAGGGGAAAGAGCCGCTAAATTAATTTGCCCATACTTATTTATCCTTCAAAAGGAGACTCAGACAGAGTACGCACTTTCAAAAATATTGTACTGTCTATAAGGAAACTCAAAGTGTGACTTTTTGCACGACACAGCTTACATACCTTATATTTATTTGTCAGTGGTGTTCTAATATCACTTCCTGTTTTTCCATCAATAATTACAGGCCGGGTTTCAGTCTGTGCAATGGGAAAAAAAGGATGAAGTCAGGCTTCACATTAGCGAGCCGCAATTCAGCATCCGCCAGGCAGGCAGTGGACAGGGTGTCTTCTGGTCACCAACATTGATGGACGGAGCGTCAGCTGGAATGGAGGAGTCCCGCTAATAAGAGGAATGGTTTGATGCATGCAACTTACCAACTTCAACAGGACAACTACAACAACATACAGATACAGTATCCGTTCTTTTCTAATTATGTTTAAAGTAATGTTATTGCTGTGAACTTCTATGAGTGTGACTCTGCATTTCTTGGATCTCCATTCTCTGCTTCTAAATTAATCCCTACAGCCATTCTATAGGTTTTACTTCTGCTATTTTTTAAACCTAATTTAATGTAAGAAATGTTTCTGTGAGTGCAGAGATAGGCAAGTGAAAACGCTGCAGCCCTGTACTGTCGCATTCTGTCATTCACGGTTGTCGAAAATAGTACTTCCTTTTCAGTAACCATGCATGCACTTCCTTTATGTCACTTAAAAGATTTATGGTTAGCTTTGTACCCAAAGATTTCTTTATCTTCAATTATTGTTTGTCCATGCTGTGCATTTTTTTTCTTCTCTCAACAAAACTTACCCAAAAACAAAACCCCATTCACATCCATTTTCCCAACCCTAACCCTCTTCCCCAGGGCTGTGTGGTTTTGATTGATGTGTGACTAAATGACAGCAATAATTCCACACACTTGCTGGGGAGGATAAGGTCATAGCAACAGGCTGGTGAAGGAATCCGAGGATATATATTCTATTCTTACTCAGCTTGACACTCAGTCACTATTGGCAAATGAAAGCAGATTTTCATGTGCGCCATCAACTTGATAGGTCATCAAGATTAGAACATCCTCCTCCTAGACGTGGCAAATTATTACGCTGCTGTGTCCTTCACCTTCGGTACTATTTCTTGTAGTAGTAGCCAATGTCAAATAAATTCAACGCAAATACTAGTTATACTTTCAATACTTTACCATTTGTTAGGCTACATTGTGGCACTGTTCTAGTGTACTGTCACCTGCTATATTCTCTATCGTACCGTTCTAATGCTACGGTAAGGACAAACAAGGTTTCATTTTCTTTTTTTTTCAGATACTGCAACTGCCACTGTGTAACACCACTAATACCAACGTAATGATGACATTTCATCCACCCAGGATTGCCAACCTTAATCGCCATTTGCCGTGCAGCCAGCCCTGTGCCTAGCCCTATTTCAAAACACAAATTACAGGTAAGATAAGCGTTTGGGGGGAGGAAGTATAATGGAGTATTGGAGAGACAAGAGACTGACGTTAGTACTAGTAAAGTCATAGGACTATTGAATTCACTTACTCTGTGAGAGGCACTAAGTTTTGAAAACATTTGGGCAATTAATTACACAACTTGAATCAAGATGCCACTTCAGTTTCACGAAAACAAAGTTACTGTTAAACCCCCACCCACCAGCCTCAAAAGCAGTAAAAAAAAACACGTATGCAAAGATAAAGTGTAAAGTATATTTATATCCCTGACAAAAATAATCTCCCACAAGACCCAACCCACCCCCACTCCCTAACCCCAACGAATGTCCTTGAAAAGTCCCAAAAAGTGAAAAAACCCAACTCTCAATTCCCACCCCCCAGAAGTCTTTAAAAAAGGGTCAAGGGACAGTCTCTCCTCCTACTGCTGGCTACTGCTGTTGACTTTCCGGGCCAGGTCGGAATGCTCCTTGCGGAGGGTCTCGAGCAGGGTTTTCGTGTGGAGCAGCTCCTGCTCGAGGTAGGAAACCCTCAGGGAAAGGCGGTGCATCCGTTTTTTGCAACTGCTGTGAGGGGCAGCTGATTTCTTTGCTGCTCGGCGGTGGCGGGTGGCTGCGGCAGCGGTACCCCGGCTCCGTACCGCTGGAGACCTTCTTCGCTGACTGGGTGACCCGGGGAGCGCGGAGGTGGATGCAGCTGTGTCGGTAGATGTTGTTGTAGACTGCGTGTCCCCCTCCTCCTGGACCACCAGCCGCCGATATTCAGCGACAGTGGCCTCCAGCCTCCGTTGCCGGGCCCGTGAAGCCAGCTCCTTCCGGGTTGGTTTGGAATGAGCATCTATATGAAGAAAGAAAGACATAGTCTGTAACCAATGCTCTTTAAGATTAACACAAAATGATTCAGCAGAAAGTTGTGTCACAGTAGAACTAGCAACTTGCAAGTGCAGTACATAACAATTGTGGCCAGTATCTATCTAACCTCCCACTTCTTCACCCTTGCTCTAACATTACTGGGAGTTTAAGGAATCAATTCTACGAGCACTATGGACTCACTCCATTAGAGTCGACTGGATCACTGAAAGAATATCGACGGACAGAATATCGACCATCAAAAATATCGTTGAGAAAATATCGACAGTCAAAATATCGAGTTTCTATCTACAAACAGGTAAGTACAAAAATATCGAGTTAAAAATATCGTTTACAAAAATATAGTTGTAAAAAATATCGTATTTACTAAAAACAGTGTTAAAGTAAATTAATATTAATAATTAATTACTAAAATATACTTAAATTACTTAAATTAACTTATAATAATTAAATAATTAATGAAAGTTAAATAAATATTTTTTTATTTCATATTTATTAAACATATATATATAGTAATAAAATATAATAAAATAATACCCAAAAACTGAAAACTGACCCTGAACCCTAAAAATACCCCTTTACCCAAAAACTGAAAACTGACCCTGAACCCTAAAAATACCCCTTTACCCAAAAACTGAAAACTGACCCTGAACCCTAAAAATACTCCTTTACCCAAAAACTGAAAACTGACCCTCAACCCTAAAAATACCCCTTTGCCCAAAAACTGAAAACTGACCCTGAATCCTAAAAATACCCCTTTGCCCAAACACTGAAAACTGACCCTGAACCCTAAAAATACCCCTTTACCCAAAAACCCAAAACTGACCCTGAACCCTAAAAATATCCCTTTACCCAAAAACCCAAAACTGACCCTGAACCCTAAAAATAAAAACGATATTACTTCACTTACCTTAAAAACGATATTACTTCACTTACCTTAAAAACGATATTTTGGCTGTCTATATTCTGTCCTGTCGATATTTTCTCCAAACGATATTTTGGAGTCGATATTATGTCCAAACGATATTTTGGAGTCGATATTATGTCTGTGCACCGAGTCGACTATGACAGTACACCAGTCTTATTCTTCTTTTTCTCTCTTGTTTAGCAAAATTGGTACATTAACTTCTGCAAGCCGGCATAATGCCAGCGCAGTCAACTTCCACCCGAGAAAAACAGACGCCCGCCATGATGAGTGAGACAGACTTGCATTACTGTACCAGTCCAGTACATGCAGTTGGTGATGCTCTTACTTTTCTATTATGGGTGGCACTGAGAATACTCTGTTACAAGGGCTACTGCTTAATTAATTTAACTTTCACCCTACAGTGCCAATGAATACTAGAAAAGGAAAATGAAGAAGATAAATAATCTGATTATCTATCACTGCACATGGTATGTATTCGCTTACAAGTGGGATGACTTTAGGTGCTTTGCTTTTTATTGAGTGAACCGTGATACACCCACACATGAATGACCGAGTTCTACTAAACTTATTAACAGAGGTAGTGACTAGTGAGTGGCCATCGTAATAGCCGGATATATGCTGTGCTTGCAATACAAACTACTGCTACTATTCATGAAAGTATTTGGACAAAATTACAACTTCTTTTCCTTGCCTTTCCTACACTGGGACGGACGTGCGGGTGCGGTGTTACATGCTCTTCAAAGTAACACTTAGTTCATCCAGTGACCGTCTACTCTCTCTAGATACACATATGCTATCTAAGAGTCAGATAGTACCATGATCCAGGCATCCATCCATTCAAACTATGGGGCAGATTAGGATTGCGGATTTCCCGCATCCTCCGGGCCGGCGGAATCCACCGCAGGCCCGGAGGATGTGGGAAATCCGCAGCGGACTGAAAAAGACCCCCCGCCAGATTAGGATGGCTGGGGGATCGTTTTTCAGTCTGCAGCTTTTCCGCTGCTGTCGCCTCCCGTCCGCGGCGGAAAAGCACTAACATGGCTGGCGGCGTCTATCAGACACCGCCAGCCATATTAGGATGTCTGGAGGAACATGCCTTTACACGGCGGCATTTCCGCCGTGCAAAGGCATACGGATTTTTGTTTGGGGGCCTGTTGCGGGCCCCCAGGGGTGAAGGGGGGGCATATGGGGGGTACCTATGGTACCCCCCTGCAGTTGCCTGCACAAAGCGGCAGGCACCGCGCGGTGCCTGCCGCTTTGTGCATGCAAAATTGCAAATGCACAACTTACATTTTTATCATTGCGGCGGGTGCTGCTTCAAGCAAGCAGCACCCGCCGCAATGATAAAAATACAGGATGTGTCCGCCAGGGTGGCGGTCACATCCTAATTACCACGGAGGGACCACCACTGCCACTGCCCCTGCGGACGGTCCCTCCTACTCTATGGTGGCGGACGGACTCAGGTCCGTCCACCATCATAATAGGCCCCTAAATGTCAATCATTCTTCTTCATGTCTCTCATCTGGACAAACCTTACGTTTTCTCACGGGGAGCAGCACACTATGCAGTCTGCAATCTCAATAAGTAAGGAATATAAGAGCTTACAACTGCCCGCCACTACCGTGGCAACCCGCACAGCAGTTTGGTCCGGCTGCGGCACTTGCACCGCCTCCTCCCCAGAGCTTTCCTCCTCCACCTCCGCGCTGGGCCCAGCACCAGATGTTCCACCTACAAAGTACATTTAAGAATGTGAGATGTCATAGACCTACACCACTCACTAGTATTTTGTCTAGGAATGAAGAAATGTGAATACAGAAACCAATATAATAATTTGTGACTGTCTACTCTAAAGTAAAAATGTCCCTTTTTCCAGGGAAGGGTGTTGTCTTGCTGCATTTTTTGGCACAACTGATGAATGCTTGCTTTTTAACACGCACCATTTTCCTCATAACAGACAGAAGCTTCACTTCTAAGAACAAATCATTAGGACGAAGGGACCAATGATTCAGCACCAAAAAGAAAAATGAAAATTCAAACCAGGTGAGGGCTCGGCTCGCCCACAATAAATGTGTGAAATAAAAAATGACTAAGCACTTTTCCATTTTTAATGAACCGTTTATGTTTTATGACAAGCTTGATTTTAATAAATATTTTTACTTTTAATAAAGCTTTAAAACTTAAATAGACTCTGTGGTTTTTGGTCATGAGTGAATGAGCAAAAGGTTTTGCAATTTGCAAGCATGAGTCCGTGCCTCGGACACTTCTGGACTCTGACTCCGTACTCTTGTCCTGCATTGGATAATCATCATTGGGGATCAATCATCGATGAATTCGGGAGCTAAATGACTCTGCCACACTATCTAGTCAGTAAGGAGATTGGGGGTTCTTCAAAGTCTGATATCACTGAGGTATGTGGAAAGAAAGTCTACCTGCGCCTATTATAATTGATAAACAATGCACTATTTAGTGTTCATAGTTCGGTTTGTGCAGATTTGTCCCTGCAACAGTAGTAGAACGGATTGTCCTCCTATCCAAACCAAAAGTAAAGTAGTATCTTATTCTTTCTTGGTGGTCATTCACCTTTTTATTGTTAGTAATTGTCAAAGCATAAACATTTAGAAGACTTGAAAAGACATTATGGACAATCCCAGAGGACTGCACTCAGTGCATAGAGCTATTGCTGACTAGAATGGGAGTTTCGTTTTACACCTTTTGCCAAATGTGCAATCTTAGTTAGCTACACAGACAGACTAATAAGAATAATCTAGTAATACCACAGGGAGTCATAGTCGAGGCAGGATAAGAATTTAGATACAGTCTACAAGACGATCAAAGACGATTTAGAAAAAATCGAATGAGGAACGCTAGGAAAAAATAGGTACTCTATATTAAAATTAAAACTTACCGGGGCCAGCAAAGGAGCCCTCGCCTGAACGATCCTGGCCTTGTTCAGCAGCAGCAGCAGCCTCCTCCAATGCCCTCTTGCCCCTGGGGGGAGCTGATGTACAACATGAAAGAAAGAAAGACCAGAAAACATGGATGTTATTTGTCAACCAAATCAAACATTTGAAAAGAACAATAACAAAATATTTTGGCAAAATAGCAAATGGTCAAGTATTCCACGGGAAATATTGACCTATCTCATGTGGTCTACTACGATATTAGTATTGCTTGATTTGCGGAACGTCGACTTGGAAAGTTATGTGACTCACTAAACAAACTACTAGAAAGGTTCGCCTAGGACTGGCAGGCAGCAGTCCGCAGCACGCGAAGTGACAGACAAAGTCCATCGTGATTGCAGATCAGCGACAACACTAAAAAGTTTCCTACTACATTAACCAGTCATTAAAATACTCAAACTATCAATCCACCACCACTATTTCTTCTTATTGCCAGGTGTACAAAGGAAGGACTGGACTTGAGTCTGTAAGGGCTGATTTAGAAGCCCCTTGCGGCTCTTTTGCTCCATTGTTGCGTGACTTTTGTGACGCAGCGGCAGAACAAAAGAGGCGCCATGGTGCGGCGTATATTAACAACGTGACGCACATGGGAGATGCATCACGTTGTAAAGCCCTGCGCCATCAGGGGGCGTTCCGGCGCAAGGGAGGGCGTTCCTGCGCAGGAACGCACCCTAAAAGTGGCTGAGGGAAATCTACAAGATTTTAATCAGTCACTTTGAGGACAATGATGCGTGACTCAAACCCTGCGCCTGCTTGAAGCAGACGTACGGCTTGACAAAGCATTGGGGAGATAGGGCACCCCAGAGCATTGCTGGAGCTGCGCCATCGTTGCGACGCAACTCCAACAATGCGCTGCCTTTACGTCACAGATGCGTAAGGCTTCTGTGACGTTTTGGGCCCATGGTGCGCCGCATTGTAAATACGGCGCACCATGGGTGGTGGTGCCGTGGCGCACAATTACTGGCGCATCCCTGCTACTTTGCAGGGATGCGCCGGTAATGAGAATTTGCCTAGCCTTAGTGCTGGTAAGTTCTAATTCTATTAAGGACTCGGAGGCGAGGATTATGCCTTCTTTCTTCACATTTATTTTCACAGCAGCAAGAAAGACCAAAAAACTACTTTTCCCATGAACACTTGGGAAACAGGAAAAACAAACATAAGTCCTTTGTCTGTCTTCACAACACTGACAGCTCCCATCATGCTCCACTGCTGCTTCCTCTTCCTCTTTCTTCGCGCGAAGCCCAAGTTCCGGCAAACTCACGCATCTTGTTTGGGACCCTCATTCCCTGCAAAAGACCACACTGTCAAAACTGCACTTCCCTGTCGCATAGCAAGCACCTTAAAACATAACAGTGCAATGCAACAGTATCCATGAATGCAAACTTCATAAACGCATTACTTACAGTACATACGGGGAGGGTCCGCTTCTTGGAAGCCATTGGGAGGGATAATCCTCGCCTCCGAGTCCTTAATAGAATTGGAACTTACCAGCACTAAGGCTAGGCAAATTCTCATTCTATGGCAGGACCGGAGGCTTCGGATTATGCCAGTTCAAAGCTTGTCGACCACCAGCCGAGCCACTTCTAACACTGGCTTAAAGTAAAACCTCTTAAACGTGGAATCTGAGGACCAATCAGCCGCTCTCATCAGATCTTCTAGCCGAGCACCAAGTGCAAAAGCTTTGGAGGCCATAGCACCCCTCGCTGAATGCGCACCAAACTGTTTGGTGTCAATCCCTGCCTCCTGCATCACCCAACGCACCCATCTGGCGATTGTTGGGGAAGAAACAGCCTTGTACGGTTTCCGTAGGGCAATAAGAAGCTGACGTTCCCCCGGTGGGCAAGTATCTTCGGTCAAATCGTCGTAAGCACGGAGGCACTGCACCACACACAGTTTAGGGGAGTCTGGGAAAGCTGGGTATGAAATAACCCGTGTTAAGGTCTTAGTGCGCCTGCTCACTGTAAAAGTGACCCCGTCAGGGGAAAAAACTCTGGCCGTGATGTCAAGAGCTCGAACATCCGAGACTCGCCTGCAGGACACCAGGCACAGCAACATCGCCAACTTAGCCGTGAACTCTTTACGTGAAAGAAACCTGTTCGCTTGCCAGGACAGAAATAAGTTCAACACTCTATTAACGTCCCACAGGACAGAGTAACGCGGTTCCGGTGGCAGCGAAAGGCGGATCCCTCTCAAAAGCCTGCACAGCAGCGGATGTTCCCCGATCGGGGAACCCTGCACCGGATCATGGCCCGCCGAGATTGCAGAGCGGAAAGTATTTATGGAACGGTAGGCGAGACCCTCTTCCGCCAATGCGGCAAGGAAGTTAAGGACATGCACTACATCCGTCCCCACGGGATCAAAACCCCGTCGCACACACCAACGACGCCATCTATGCCAGGCTGATCGATATCTCTAAGTCGTGCTGACCGCCCAGGCCTTAGAAAGCAGGTCCTCTGCCTTTCCCGAAAGGCCTGGGAGAGACCAGCGACGCCGGAGATCCTCCAAGCCATCAGCCTCAGAGAGCCGTCCTGAACTAGCCGGTGGGGAATCCCGTCCGGATTGAGAAGGATATGAGGAGAGTGGGGGAGTAGGATTGGAGAATCCCAGGAAAGTTCCAGAAGAACCGGAAACCACACTTGAGATCTCCACCATGGCGTAATCATCACCACCTGCGCCGACTGGCGACGCAACAACGCTGACACACGCGTTATCATCGAAAACGGGGGAAACGCATACCCCTGTTCGCCCGGCCAGTCCTGAAGAAAGGCATCCGTCGCCTCCGCAGACGGGTCCGGGCGCCAACTGAAATACCTGGACAGCTGATGGTCCAGACGTGACGCAAACAGGTCCACTGAGAAGGGACCCCACCTGGCCATCAGCTGAGAGAACACTCGAGGATCCAGCTTCCACATGCTGGCATCCAATAGGTGTCGAGAATGCCAATCGGCCACCTCGTTCTGCCAACCTGGTAGATACTCCGCCGTGACGGACACTTGATGTTCCAGGCAAAAATGCCAAAAGTCCTTCGCCAGGTCCGCTAACACCTTGGATCTGGTGCCACCTAGGTGATTGATATATCGGACCGCCGATACATTGTCCATTAGGAGTAGAACACAGGACTGCACTCTGTCCTTGGTCCAACACTGGACCGCGAAGGATCCCGCCAGTAACTCTAAGCAGTTGATATGCATCGATTGCTCGAGGGTGGACCAAGCGCCCCCAGTGGAGAAATCTCCACATCTGGCCCCCCAACCCGAACGACTGGCGTCGGACTCTATCACGATATCTGGGGCGGAGCCGAAAATCGCACGACCATTCCAGGCCTCCATGTGCGACAGCCACCACTGCATCTCGTCCCTCACCTCCTCCGACAATGGAATCAGCTGAGAGTACGTGAGGCCTTTCCTGAGATGGAAAGCCTTCAGACGCTGCATGGCCCGATAATGAAGAGGGCCTGGGAAGATGGCCTGTATCGAAGACGATAGCAGGCCCACCAACCGCGCAAGCTGACGCAAGGAGATCATCAGTTTCGCCAGGGTCTGGCGCAACTCGTGCCTGATCTCAAGGTGGAGGACCCCGAGTCGATGTTGAACCCGAGAAAAGTCACGCACTGGGAAGGAACCAAAAGGGACTTCTTCTCGTTGATGACGAAGCCCAAACCTTGTAACAGGTCGATCGCAAATCGCAGCTGGGACACCAGCCGTACCCGACACTGATCCATGAACAACATGTCGTCCAAATACACGATCATTCTGATACCCCGCGCTCTCAAGGCCTCCACCGCCGGGCGTAACACCTTTGTGAAGCACCACGGGGCCGAGGAGAGCCCGAAAGGCAGCGTGGTGAATTCGTAAACTTGACCGTCCCACCGGAACTGGAGGAAGCGCCGGTGAGGAGGAAATACCAGGACCGCCAAATAGGTGTCCTTCAAGTCTAGCCTAACCATCGAGTCCGACGGACGTAGCACATCCCGCAGGAGGTGGATACCCTCCATCTTGAAATGGCGATACACCAGCCATTCGTTGAACTCCTTCAGATTGATGACCGGTCGACGACCCCTTGTCGACCAAAAAAAGGTTGCTGAGGAAACCGCCTGGATGTTCGCAAGCGCAACAAATAGCCCCTTTGTGGAGGAGGGCGGCAACCTCTTCGCGCACCAAGTCTGCATCGCGCTGCGAGAAAGTAATGGGGCGTGGACGTTGAAGCTGACACGGACGGCCATGGAACTCCAGCTGGAAGCCCTGAACCGTCTGCAGCACCCAAGCATCGCTTGTAAGGGAAAACCATGCTGGGAGAAACTGCGCTAAGCGCCCCCCTACCCGCAAACTCGCAGAGGGTAACACACTCACCTCTTCCAGCACCTTGTTGCTGGCCTCTCTGGCCTCCGCTGCCACGGAACCTCTGTCCTCTTGTGGGATAAAAGTTGTTGAAGGAGGCGTTGTCTTGAAATTGCCCGCGTCCGGAGCCTTGTCCTCTGTCTGCGCCGTTGCCCCGGCCGAACAAGCGCCCCCTGCCACGTCCGGCCTTGTCAAAAACACGAGGAGCAAAAACCTTTTTAATATTGGACTGAGCCCGGTCCAGGGAAGTAAACCACCACCGAACAGACCACCCTGCGCCACTGCGGCAGCCTCAGAGGATGCGAGGTCACCCAACTTCGGGTCAATTTTAATCAACAGCGACCTCCTTCTCTCTGTAGAGAGAGCACAGTTAGCGTTGCCAAGGAAAATAATGGCGCGCTGGGCCCAATTGGACAGAACTCCTGGGGAGACACCTTGGATTCCTCGGCCATGTCGAGGATCTTGGTCATAGGGCCAACCGCGTCCAACAGCTTGTCCTGGTAAGTACGCCAGGACCTATCTATACCCTTTCGGGGGTCCTTGACAAATTTAGCCAGAAAAGTTGCCATCTTGGGGTCAATGTCGGGAGTCAAAGCTACTTTCCCCTCTAAGGAAGGGCGGGGGCACTCCGCTCTAAGGCGGCTACAAGCATCCTTGTCAACAGGCTTACGGAGACGGTTCGCCACATACTCGGCCACCTTGTCACCAGGGACCCAGTCCGAAGACCTGGGGTGGACAATGTCATCCGGGTCCAACATGTCTGAAGGACCCGCGGATGAGGAAGGCTGGGACGGAAGCCACAACCTCGAAGAGCAGGCCTCTTCCTCCGAATCCGGAGAGTCATCATCCTGCTGTGGTTCCGGAGACATAGTACGTGGGGAAGGGGGGGGCGCCTCCGCAGGGAGGACGGGCTCAGGTTGGGACGCTTCATGCGCCATAAACGCGTTTTTAACCTTTGCAAACGCCGCCGGATCAACCCCGTCCTTACAAGGCTTCTTAGGGGGGGGTGGAGCCGGGGACGGATCGGGGTCTGGGGTTGGGGCAGGCGCGGGAATAAGGGAGGCAATCCTTGCATATGCCTCATCCAACCTCGCTGAAAGCCGCTGCTCCAGGGGGATCATGGCCTGATCCACCGCCCTATAGATGGAATCATCCACCGCTTGATAGAAGTCCTCATCCCATGAGGAATAATTCTGAGGGTCTTCCTCAGGGTACTGGCCTGACTCCCCCTGCATAGTGAGGTAAGTTGAGCTCAGCAGGATCAGAGGTACAGCCAGCCAATTCACAGCACCCTCACAGGTACTAAATAGGGCCTGGGAGCAAGCCCAGAAAAATATGGGGGCACAAGGCACACACTTAAGGGACAAGCCCTGGGGACGCTGCAGCCCTTCAGATCACAGGGCACCACCCGGACAAGCCACACACCAGAGCTATTCCGACCCCTCAGGGTGTCACTGTCACAAAAGCCATACAACCCTATGCAGGGCGTTCATGTGGGGTGATAAGCCCAATTGCGACACAAACGGGTGTCAACCGGGTGGCCAGGGGTAGCAGCTGTCACTTGCCGCCAAAAGCGCGAAAAAACGCCGATCTTTGAACGTTTTACAGCGCGATAACGAGCAAGGAGAAGCCTGCCCCCTAGCGGCGGAAGTAGCGCACCGCACTCCTAAGGGCCAAAAATCGCGTCAGGAGCGCTAAAAGCGTCCCGCGATTTCGAGGGGAATCTGTGGGGTGTAAACACACAAGCGCTGAGACAGGGCACAAAACGAAATGAGAACAGTCCCCCAAACGTCAGGAGAGATAAGGAAAACACACTTAACTTGCTGCTGAGCAGCGAAGAAAGAGGAAGAGGAAGCAGTAGTGGAGCATGATGGGAGCTGTCAGTGTTGTGAAGACAGACAAAGGACTTATGTTTGTTTTTCCTGTTTCCCAAGTGTTCATGGGAAAAGTAGTTTTTTGGTCTTTCTTGCTGCTGTGAAAAATAAATGTGAAGAAAGAAGGCATAATCCGAAGCCTCCGGTCCTGCCATAGAATTGAAAATCTGACCCTTAGTGTCTAGCATTACGCAGTTCTTCACACTACACTCATACATAATTTCTCAGGCCAATGAAATGAACACAAAATAGAAAACAAATAAGCATAGTAGCAAGGCTACTGAGAAGGAGAGCAGTGCACCTGAAATGCACAGAAGATTTTGAAATATAATTTACCTACAATGTAATCGGCAGCATTATTGCTCTTGGTAAAAAACAAAAATTTGCAATATAAAAACACACAGAGCGGGAGAAAACAGAGTAGTGATGAAATAGCTAGAAATAGCTCCTACTACTCACCAAGCCCGGGGATCTCGACGCCGAGCACGTCCAGCAAGTCGCGTTCCCGGTCCATGAGTTCCGTCCAGCGGTGGGTGGCCTGGTTGTAGGTGCGCCGGACCCCAGAGTGTTCAAACATGGCCCGGCACACCTTCTACCACCGCTTCCGGCACTCCCGGATCCCGTAGCCGGTGGCGATCTTGCCGCCTCCCATGATGGTCTTGGGGAGGCGGCGCTGGACATGAAAGACTAGTGCGGCCACCTCCTCCGCACTAAAAATCTCCCGAGCTATAACTTGCTCCCCCGTCAAACGCCCACACGGGAGCCGGGCATGGGGTGCGGGACCCTTCCCCTTCGCGGGCTGCTTCCCGGCTCCCTTTACCATGGTCTGGGCAGAAAGGAAGGTAAATAATAAAGAAGAAATAGAATAGGGAAGAAGAAAAGAAAAGAGTTAAAAAAATAGTTTAAAATCAACCCAAAAGTAGCAGAAAACACAAAAATATAGAGCTAGAAAAATAGAGGGATAGATAATAAGTAAAATAGAAAAAAAAACTTCAAACAAGCAAAGGATGGCAGAGATTGACAGAGGATACAGAAAGCATGCCCAGAACCATAGCAATGAATGAAAAACAAGATGGCCGCACCCGTTGACGACCGCGTGGGTAAGTTCGCGTGAGATTTTGTGGAGAAGCGTGGCTCAGTGGTTAGAGGCGGCAGACCCGGTAGCTGAGATCGGCCGTGGACAAGGGTTCGATTCCCCGCCTCGGCGGGTCTCGGGCTCAAAAAATTTCACGGACTCGACAATTCTCGCTCAGGTGCCTACTCGACTCACGGGGTCTCACTCTGGGACTCTGGGCAATAGCTTGCTTAATCTCCACTACGGCCCCTCACGGCGGGATGCCTGGCTTTCACCTTGTGGATACCCTGCCGGGGTATCTCACAGGGGAATACCAGGACGGGTTCCCTAAGCAAGCGCTTAGATACCGTGTCAGTGATTTGCGCTATATAAATACATGTGCATTTACATTTACATTTACATTTTCCCCGCGATCACACGCGAACATGTACTAGCGAGCCGCATACTTTGCGAGATTACACATTGCACTCGGAAACGGAATTACGTCACGCAAACAAGATGGCCGCGCCAATGTACGACCGCTAGGGTAACTTCGCAAACGTTGCGCTACAAGCGGCTTGCGAACACGCAAAAAATCACGCAAACAAACACGCCGCAAAAAAAACTAATCGTGTATTCGCGGCTTCCGAAATCGATCTCGCACGAATTCGCGGCCCGCGAATCGCGCGAAATTGCAGAAAAACGATTTTTGCAAAACTGAAAGCACTCAGCAGGTGCAAAAGTTCAATCTTAACATTAGTAACCATTCACTCTAGTGCTTCCTGAGGGGCCCCTCCAGAGTTCAGTTGCCTATTTGCAACTATTCTATGACCCTGCTCTGACCCTCACAGCAGGCTCATAGAATAGCTACAAGTAGGACACAAAGGCCCTGTGAAAAAAAATTGCACTGCAACAGAAAGCAAATTACAGATAAGCAAGCAGGTGCCAGCCAGACTGGAAGTTTAAATTCAGTGACACATTAATCAACCCCAAATTAATTCATGTCAGTTGAAGCAGGGCAGGTGTGCTTGCTTTTTTTCACCCCCATAATCTACAGTGATAAACCAACCAGAGGGTGGCAGTGATGTACCAGAGGGTGGCATGGGTGTACCAGAGGGTGGCAGTGGTGAAACAGAGGGTGCTGTGAACCTGTGATGATGAACCAGACGTAGAAACAACATAGTCGCGGCCGTTGCGAGCCGACAAGTAAGTTCGCAATTGCAAACTGGTACACAACCCCCGCGAACTGGCAGAAACCCTTGCGAACACACAAAAAAAAAATCCGCAAATTCGCGAGAGTTCGCGGATTTTGCGGATTGCGAATCCGTAAATACGCAAGTTCGCGGATTGCCAATTCGCAAAATCCGCCCATGCTCAGTGGTGATGGACGGAGCATCTGAACCAATCAAACACTCATACCCAGTCAAAAGATCTGAGTTTAATCCATCACCGTTCCTAGGAAGCTTGTTTCCGGTCCAGGGAAGGCATGGCTTGGCAGTTCGGGCTGGACTGTTCCCATGAGGCACAGGTTCAGACTGATTTGAATATGACCATGTCTGAACTGGGGTGGCAGAGTGGGCTAAAGAACGGTGATGGATTAAACCCAGATCTGTTGACTGGGTGTGAGTGTTTGATTGGTTCAGATGCTCCGTCCATCACCACCCCCTTTTTTTACCCATTTGTTGAATGGGCATGGGCATTGGCGGTGACACACCGCTGGGCCCAGGCGGTCACTACTGCAATTTGCCAGCATGAAATTGGTGCCTATGGCCCTGATTGTGGTGGCGGAGCACGCCAACCGGCATTTTGCAATGTGTGTATCACTACCGTGATTGCGGTTCCCATTGGTTGAAAGGGCATGGGCATTAGCAGTGACACATCGCGGGCCCAAGTGGTCACTACCACGATTTGACAGCACGAAATTGGTGCCTATGACCGTGATTGTAGTGGCAGAGCACGCCAACCGCCATTTTGCAATGTGTATATCACTACCGCAATTGCGGTTCCCATTTGTTGAATGGGCATGGGCTTTGGCGGTGACACACCGCGGGGCCCAGATAGTCACTACCGCGAGTTGACAGCATGAAATTGGTGCCTATGACCGTGATTGTAGTGGCAGAGAATGCCAACCACCATTTTACAATGTGCATATCACTACCGCGATTGCGGTTCCCATTGGTTGAATGGGCATAGGCATTGGCAGTGACAGACTGCGGGGCCCAAGCAGTCGCTACCATGATTTGACAGCATGAACTTGGTGCCTATGGCCGTGATTGTGGTGGCGGAGCACACCAACCGCCATGTTGCAATGTGTATATCACTACCACGATTGCGGTTCCCATTGGTTGAATGGGCATGGGCACTGGTGGTGACACACCGCGGGGCCCAGGTGGTCGCTACCGCAATTTGACAGCATGAAATTGGTGCCTATGGCCGTGATTGTGGTGGCGGAGCACGCCAACCGCCATTTTGCAATGTGTATATCACTACCACGATTGCGGTTCCCATTGGTTGAATGGGCATGGGCATTGGTGGTGACACACCGCGGGGCCCAGGTGGTCGCTACCACGAGTTGACAGCATGACATTGGTGCCTCTGACCGTGGTTGTGGTGGCGGAGCACAATTATGGCACCTATGGACACATCATACTGTAGCAATGTCAATGCCCAGTTCTCAACACTTAACTGTGGACACTTACTATGAATCATGCCACTAGATTCTTCAAGAAAATGGTATTGTTACATTTGAATCACGGATGACTACACATGCAATGTCATGTCAGTGCACAGGATTACATGCATTACCATGTACTCCCTCACATGTCATTTATGATATTGGGCATGTACACAGATCAGTGGTGTGATGGACTCTCCAATATGTACACATGTCATTGTATGATATGGCTAAGCAGCACACAGTGATGAAGGTCTGACTACATAATGTGCCTATTTCACTGTGTACATTGCTTTGCTCATGTACGTACTTTATCATAATGCACAGACTGTGCTCATTGTGTTGTTAATGTGTGCCCTGTCTGACTTACACAAGAAGGCCCAGAAGCTACATAGAAGCCAGCAGTCTTACTGTTTCACACATGTGCTATATCAACTACTCTCAGGGCTGGTTATGCAAGATGGTGAAATGTACCTTTTGGCATTTACATAATCTGAATCTATATTGGGGGTACTCACTGTGTGAATACTGGACAAGTGTATGACTAGTTTAGCTCCAGGTGTCCTTACATGTAAGTTGTGTTGTAAGCTGAAGTTTGATGCCAGTCATTGTTGGCACTGTGTCAGTCAAAACGTAAGATGTTGGACACATCTCATAGGGAAATTGAATTGACATGCGTCCCCTTTTATCTCACCTAGGAGGCAACCAAATGTGCATCGTCAATTCACATTGCTTGCGGACATGGAGGATGAGGACATCATACGTAAATTCCGTTTGGATCGACCTAACCTTCAAACCCTGTGTAGTCAGTTGGAGCCACATCTGAGGACCTATTCGACTGTTTTGACACCAACGTGTAAGGTGATGGCGGCCCTGCATTTCTTTGCAACTGGTTCATTCCAGTACACGGTTTCCAGCATACAGATTTTGTGGTTACCAGGGCATGTCTGCATTTGACGACTGGCAGCAGAACAACTTTATGTGAAGCATCTTTGTTGTTTACTCTGCATGGAAGACATTACATCTGAGCTTGAACTAGCCATTGTAGTCTCATGCATACCTTTGTCATATCATGTGCTTTGATTTCTTTTTACTACTGACCATGCTTGTTTTGTTTTCATATGGGCCTTGATGCACTTACAGAGAGCATTCAGTGCTGTGCATTATTGTGCCCTAAATTTCTTAAGTGATTTGGTGAGTCACACTTTGGTTTCAGTGACAGTTACATACGCTTAGCTGTCTGCACACTGGAAGTGGCTTTTGGATCTATGCCCAGTTTGATGGCATGTGAGGGCTGGTGTAGTCATATGGCTCCATGCTTTTTGAGAGAAAGGGTGGGGTGCATGCACTGTCTACTTACCTGTTCTGTGGCACATTTAGGGGGAATTTCTGACACATCTTTCTTGGTGGGTAGTGGAGTGCTCCATCTTGCTCAGCTTTGGGCAAGGGTGCTTGGTGGGCGTTGTAGTGCAGGCTTCATCACCACATATTCCCCTCCCAGTAAAGATGGCTACCTACCTGTGAAGTTGAGCAGAGGGAGGGATTAGGTTACACATGGCTCTTGGGTGGGGGGAATGTTCCATTCTGCTCAGGGATGAGACAAGAGAGCATAAGATAGCTACCTACCTGTGAGTTTGAAGGGAGCAATGCTATGGCTGCCACATGGTTGTGGGTGGGGGAAGTGTTCCATCTTGCTGAGCTGTGGTACAAAGGGCCTGGTGGGAGTTGTAGTGCTGGCTTTGTTGTGGGAATTCTGCTCATGCACAGGAAACCAGGACCTTAGTGAATTGTGGTGTACCAAAAACTCACCTCAGTACGCAGAACCCCTATCCGACTAGCATCAGTGTTGCATTAGCTCTCCGTCCTACAGTGAAGCTCTCAATGATTAGACAACCCAGAACATGCGACTTAGGGTACTCTCAGGAATGGTGGGAATCAAGAACATGCTTTTGTTTTTATTCTCATACCAGCCCACAACGTGAGTAAACATAGACATGGAAAAGTTTAAAATGTTTATTTTTAACTACGTGCTCTAAGATGCATTATTTTGGCTAGCATAGGCAGGCATATGATTAGAAATAAACAATCAGCATTGTTACAATTCCATAAAACACAAAGGGAGAAATCATATTACAATGATAGTGGAAACAGGTCATATAGTGCCTTGTGAACCACCCTCCCCTGTTAGGAACTAGGTTTTATAATAATAGAAGGTCTCTTATGCTTAAATGGGGAACCCCCTACCTCCAAGATCAGCAGAGGTGAATCACATCTCAGGATCAGCAAAGCTCAATGTGTCTGGAAAAGGTTTTTCTCCAAGTGTCCTAAAACATGCATGCAGTGCAATATTAAAGGCACTAGAATTTCAGTTGGTTGCAGCTGTTCGTATGTTGTGCCTAGAGCGTTGGTCGATCAACCTGAATCACAGCATACATTGTTATTATGACCTTGAAGACTTCTGCACGCAGTGTACAGACTAAGGTCGCGGTGTAAGTCTAGGGATGTGAAAAACAGACCTTTCTCATGCGAAGAAAATCAAGCAGTCTAACGTACAACAACAGTTACATGTAGTGTTGTGTGCAAACACTGCAAAGTGGCAAAATGGCGTTTAAACTTCTAATACGCTTATGATAACATAGCAATGTGTGCAAGCAGAACTCTGTCTTCACTGCACCTTCCCACCCACAAACACCCCTCTATGTTAAGATGGCTACCTACCTGTAAGTCTGAAAACAGAAATGCAATGTCTGCCACATGGTTCTGGGTGGGGGGAGTGCTCCAACCTGCTGAGCTGTGGGACAAGGGCGCCTGGTGGGAGTTGTAGTGCTGGCTTCCCACCCACAAACACCCCTCCCTGTTAAGATGGCTACCTACCTGTAAGTTTGGTTGGTGAAATACAATGGCTGTCATATGCTTCTGGGTGGGGTTGAGTACTCCATCTTGCTGAGCTGTGGGACAAGGGGGCTTGGCGAGAGTTGTAGTGCTGGATGTCTGTACACATGACCACCCGGTAATGTTGCTAGCTACCTTTGTGGTGAATAAGAGGGAGTGAATGTTGGATCTCTGAGACATGTGTTGGGGAGAGTGTGGTGCACATGAATGGAATTGGACCTAGGAGGTGTAGCTTTGTAGTTTTGTAAGCTAGTACATAGCAGTGTGATGGTAGACACTTGTTTATACTTACCAGCCTCCCCTCCACCAGGTATTCCTGTGAGACTCTCTGGATGCAGTATGGGAATCACCTTCTCCTCCCATGCAGTGAATGTTCTTGGTGGAATGGGAGGCCCACTGCCAGTCACCTGAGCCAGCTTGAGGTTCTTCTTGTTCCTCTCTGTTTCACCTTGCTCTTGAGGTCATGACACTGCTTCACAATCGCCTTCTTGGTGCGCGGGACAGTCCCTACTGCATTGACTTTGCTGACTATCTTGCCCACATTTGTGTTCTGGTACTAATGGTGTCTGTTGGACCAGGTTACCAAACAGTTGTTGTACTACTCTAATTACCTCATCTACCGTGACTGACAACTCATTTTCAGTGTATTTGGGCATTTTCTTCTGTGCCATGGTGTGTGATGTGCAAATGTGTGAAAGGTGCCGGTGTAAGAGTGGTGGTGGTGATGTAAGCAGTGTGTATGTGTGCTATTGTGCTGGTGAGATGTGTGGTGGTTTGCCTCTCCTTTGTGCTGTAGGGTTGATTCCCTCAGGTGTGAAGTAGTGCAAAAGATTCTGGTCAGGGAAGGGGCTGGTTTTATGCTCAGCTATGTGGGTGTGTTAAAATGGAGTATTGCTGTCAGGTGTGTTGTGTGGGTTGTCCTGGGATTTGTATTTTTTTAGTTACCATGGGGATGTGTCATTGGGGTGTGTTAGGTGTTTTTGGGGGCTGAGTTAGTTTGATGAGTACACTTGGTGGCCTTGTTGTGTCTTTTTTTTTGTCGACTGCAATAATTGTCAGAGGAAATGGCTTTTCCCCCACCACAGCAAGGCTATAGTCAGCCTTTTTTTTGGGCAGGGCCGTGGATGCACCAGAGGAAGAAGAAAATCCCAACACCAGGTACATTGGAGCGCCCTGACGTCCCCGCCGAACACCAGGAGCAAGACTGGACTGAAGGCAGGCCCCAGCAGGGATCCAGCCTTGTAGTGAATCTCAACCAACGGTCTCTTACACCAGACGAAACCATTGCCCTTGAACAAGACTTGGGCTTTGTCCCAACTAACCTTGGAGATCCTTTTATACTCCAACAAGAGGTGCACCAATTCTTTCACAAGATCAGGGTCCATTTCTTTTTGGCGGACATGATTTCCACAGAAATTGACATAATTGGCACGTACACCAATTTATGACCAAAATCTACTTTCAATCCATCGATTGGCACTGTACCAGTGGAAGTAGCCACCTTTGAGAAGGCCGTCCTCAAAGATCTGAAATCAATGACATCCTTTTCTCAAAAGATCTTTCAAAACCTCCCCAACCGAGAGAAACAGGCATTGAGTACCCTTTAGATGGCCAAAACTATCACCATAAAACTGGCAGACAAAGGGGGCCCTATTGTACTCATGGACACCACGGCTTACAGGACTTAGGGCCCGATATAGGTCGGTCGGTAACGGCCGAAAATCGGTATTTTCGGCCGTTACCGACCGGTATCAATCCCTCGGGATGTAGGAGTCCAAAAACCGCCCGAATCGGTAAAAATATCGAATCGGAAAAGTTACCCTTTCTGTAGATTACCGAATCGGAAATTACGCCGAATCGGCAATTATACCGATTCGGTAACAAAACCGAATCTGTAAAAAATACGGAATCGGAAATATCACCGAATCGGTGTAATACCGATTCGGGAAACACAGAATCGGGAAAAATAAACCGATTCGGTACAGATATCGAATCGGTAAAATTACCGATTCGGTATAAAACCGAATCTGTGTGAAAAACTTAAGATTGAGATGTAGGAAAGCTCTGAAATACCGAATAAGCGTCAAAATCGGTATTTAAGATTCGGTTTTTACCATAGATTGGAATCAGGTGGTAACCAGGTGCAACCTATAAATAAGGACCCAAAATGCATTTCTGCTTGCACCATGGCAGCTTTTTATGTCATAGCAAGACGGCTACGGCTACAGCAGGATGGAGAGAGGGAATGGCTGAGACAGGAGCAGGTGTATAGACAGCGGATCACCCTGTTCATGAAGACAGATGCAGAGATCCAACAGAGGTACAGGCTGGACCCAGAGACCATCTTAGAGCTCATAAGGGACCTCCAACCCATGTTGCAGCACCCCACCCCAAGGGCACATGCAATCCCAGTGCACGTGCAGGTGCTATGCAGCCTACACCTGCTGGCGTCTGGCAGCTATCAAAGTGCAGTAGCTTCGGTAGGAGGGGTGAGCCAGAGCTGCCTGTCACGGTTCTTCCACAAGTTCCTTGATGCCATGATTGACAGGATGGACCAATACATTTCCTTCCCTGCAACCCATGCAGAACTGGTACAGACAAAAGCAGACTTCTACCAGATGGCAAGATTTCCCCACATCATTGGCTGCATAGATGGCACACACATTCCGATTTGTCCCCCTGCTGCCACAGAATATGTATACCGCAATCGGAAGTCACGGCACACCATAAATGTGCAGGTGATTTGTAATGCCAAGTGTGTAATCACAGACGTGGTAGCAAAATTTCCAGGGAGTACCCATGACTCCTACATCTTTCAAAATAGCGGAATTTATGCACGGTTGACGGCAGGGGAATTCGGTGAAGGATACCTCCTAGGTAAGACCCAGTGTCAGACCCCCATAACCTAAATAGCAGTGTGAAGTACATGTATGCATGTGAGTAATGTTACCCCTTTTTCTTATAGGCGACAGTGCATATGCCCTCCGCTCATTCATTCTCACCCCCTACCTCAACCCCTCAACACCCAGCCAAAGGAGGTATAACCGTGCGCACAAAAGCACAAGGAATGTAGTAGAACGGACCTTCGGCATCTGGAAAAGCAGGTTCAGATGCCTGCACAAGAGCGGAGGTGCAAGACAATATACCCCCATCACCTGCTGCAAGATAATTGCTGTCTGTGCAATGTTGCACAACCTTGCGGTCAAGAAGGGCACAGAGGTAGAGTTATCTGACTACGAGGACCCTGACGATGACATTGCTGTGCCACAAACACAACCTGCCGGAGTGCCTACATCAACTCATGGCAGGTTCAGATGTGAGGAGATAACAGACAACTATTTCTGAGTGAGTACAGATGCACAGACATGTCAATGGATGTGGAAAAAAAATAAATTTAATAATGTTGGCACAACATTACTGCAATGATGTGCAACAAATTAAACAATAACAGAATAGGTGGGGAATGTAAATTGTCCGGGTTGCCTCACCCACCCTGGCAGTCTTACTTCTTGCTGCGCTTAGCTGACCCACTTGGATGTGGCTCACCCCCTTCTGTGTGTCCGGCTGCCTCAGCGGAGCGCCTGCTGCTCCGGCGCGGCTCAGATACAGCACTGGCCGGGCTGCTGCGGCTGCTGGTGTCCCCAGCCTCGCCCACGTCCAGGGCAGGATTCACCACCGTGTTTGATATAATTAGTGCCTCCATGGCAGTGGTGATGCGGGCCATGCCCCTGGTCACCTCAGAAGTGTTCTGGGTGAGGCAGTCCTCCATGTTAGCCCCTCGGCGGCATAGCTGGGCGGTTGATGCTGCAAGGCGGGTCATTGCCCGGTTTTGCACGCGGGCATCCCTGCGCCTACAGTGCTCGTGCTCCTCCATCTTACTGCATAGCTGGGTAATGGCAGTAGTCATGCGCCCCAGTCCAGTAGCTATTTCCTTGTTGCTCTCAACAAAACTCTTAAACCCCTTTGTCATCTCCCCCATGTGCAGGTTGTGCTGCCGCAATTGGTGCTGGCGAGCCAGGATCGACTTGGCCTGCATCCTTTGGATCCGGACCATACTCCCCTCCAGCCCGTGGAATACACTGCCCTCCCGTGCTGGTGAAGCAGGGCTGGATGTGCGTGGCCTGCGCCGATTGCTGCTGGCCTGCTCTGTGGGCTGGTGTGCCACGGGTGTTGCAGGGGTGGGTGCAGGAGCCTGAGCCGCTGCTCCCTCCATGATGTTCAATGGTGCAACGGTGATCCTCCTGGCAGGAGATGTGGCAGGTGCTGGGTGGGTCTGTGTGGGTGAAATTTCCGGTGAGAACTGCAATGTGGGCGTTAGTGACAGTAGGGGGGAGTGGGGAAATGAGAGGGTATGTCCTGTGTCATCCTCATTGCACACGGCACTGCTGTTCTCCTCCTCCTCCTCCTGTGATGGTACAATGCTGCTTGGCCCTGCCACCGCACTGTCTGATGGTGCTGGAGCTGGAGCTTGTGTAGCCGCTGCTCCACTGCCTGATGGTGCCCCTAGGTATAAAGAAGCATTTGTGAACTGAGTGCAAATGTCTTACAGTCACTACAATAAAAGCATTGCACATCTCATTGTCAATACTCTGATTCATTTTCTAGGTGCATATCATTTGAATGTGCACTGGCATTTGTTACTACTTAAGCTGACTACATTTATCATGATGCATTGCTCATGTATGTTGCTAGCAGTACAGGGCTGGGGTTTGGCTGTGCATTGGGGCTAAAGGGGAGGTGTCTGGTAGGGTGTGTCATGCTGCGCATGCTTCTTACCTTTTGCTTTGGCTCTGGATGAGCTGTCCAGGTCCCCAACTCCCAGCACACTCTCGCTCTCAATTGTCGTGGACACAAGCTCCTCAAGGTCAGTAAGGGGTGGCGCCGGGTTCCTGCCTCCACCTGTTAGTCCTGCCTGCTTGTGCAGCTCGGCCAGTTTCCTCTTGGTGAGGCTGCGAATGTCATAGAACCTCTTCTTGAGGTCGTCCAGGCTCCTGGGGGTGACACCAACTGCGTTCACCCTCACACCGATTGCAATCCACAGGTTCCTCTTGGTGCTCTCTGGGACTGTGAGGGACAGCCTCCCAAACAGCTGCCTGTGGACCCTCACCACCTCCTCCACCAACACTTGCAGCTCCTTGGTGCTGAACTTGGCCTTGCGCTTGCGCTCATTCTTCTGGCTCTCAGAGCTGCTTGCCATTTCCACACAGTTCAGGATAGTGCTACCACTGCTGCTCACTGTGAATGCTCAGCTCAGGCTGCCTCTCCAGAAAGTTCTAATGAGTTGCACCTGCCTGGGTAGCCACTCCCTGCTAGGGTGGGGGAGGGTGCTTCCACCTCATTGGCTGTTGTCATTAGTTTCACTTTTACTTGCTCGCCGATTCCGTATTTACCGATTCGGTATTTACCGATTCGGTATTCGCCGATTCGGCGAATACCGAATCGGTAAATACCGAATCGGTAAATACAATGCACTCCCATTGGCCATTTGGCCCACGGGGGAGTATTGGAATTACCGATTTGGTATTTGCCGATTCGGTAATCGCCGATTCGGTATTTACCGATTCGGCGAATACTGATTCGGTAGGTATCGAACCACGATACCGATTGCTACCGATTCGGTAATTTTCCGAAATTTTTTCCCTACATATCATTTTCCGATTTCAATATACCGATTCGGTAGGAATCGGTATTTTAAAATCGGTAAATGGGTTTTACCTACATCGGCCCCTAAGTGCTTACGGTAGCTGAGTAATGTCACAGCACGTCGCCCACTACATCAGGATCCCACTAAACAAATCACAGAAACAATAACACTCATGACCAAAGAGGCCTTGGACAATGAATGGATCATGCAGAAAGAAGCTGAATTTCTGTGCACCAAAGAACCCGTGACTCCGTACTTTTACGTTTTACCTAAAATCCACAACCCACAAAGACCACCACCTGGGAGGCCTATAATATCAGGAAATGGATATGCCATAGAGCCATTATCACAGTTTGAGGACTATTTTATACGTCCGTTGGTTCGACTAATGCCAACATATCTACAGGACACTAAAGACATTCTGAGGCTACTATGAGGGCTAGAATTTAACCCTAACACTCACTATCTAGTGTCCTTCAACGTAGAGTCACTGTACTCCTGCATTCTCTAAGAACAGACTTTGGCCACAATCGTACATCTCCTGAATCTCCATCCACCAGACACCATTCCAGAGATTCCATTTATTATGAGATGTGCCACTATGGCAATGAAGGAGCACTATTTCCTCTTTGAAACACAACTCTATCTAAAGGTGTCTGGTGCAACCATGGGGTGTACCTTTGCACCGAGTCTGGCAAAACTGTTTATGCACGTGTTTGAACATGATGTTGTTCTATCATTCAATAATTCCTTCCCGATCTCTGGAGGTGATGAGACAACCCTTAATACCTTCCACCATCGGCTCAGTACCAGTTACAACCATCTAAGGTTATGTGTGAACATAGCAAAGAGAAACTAGCTTTACTGGATCTTTCCATCTATCCATCAGATGGCCAACTGGAAACTGAATTGTACACCAAACACATGGCCCAGAATGCTTTACTTCATTATGACAGCTACCACCCAAAATCACTGTGTGAAAATCTTCCTTTCGGCCAAATTCTTAGGCTGCGGCCCAATTGCTCAGACACAGACAAATACAAAGAACAAGCCAAGACCTTAAGGAACAATCTCCTTGACAGACTGTATCTCAAAGCCTTAATCAAGAAATCAGCGAAAGGCGCACTAAACAATAACAGAGATGCTTTACTGGATAATATGCGTCTAGAATACCCACGCAAACAAGGTTGGTGTGCGTCATCACCTTCGGTTCCCTTACAAACACAGTGAAAAAATTAATATTGCAGGACTGGAATATTCTTAATACAGGTCAATACACAATACAGAAACCCTTATTTGCATTCAAACGAAGCACTAACTTGAGGGATACCTCAGTGCACACAAGACCGTCCTTAGGGAACATGCAGAAACCTAACACCCTATTGGCACTTACCTTCGGTACAAGATCATTTTCTGTGTGGGTCTTGCTCAGTTTTTGCCCAGATTGTTGCCACTAATAACATAGATATAGGCATGACTAGACCATTGGAGCTAAAGCACCAAACAAATTACAACAGCGGGCAGGTCATTCACCTCATTAACTGCCCCTGTGGGCTCAGGTATGTGGGAATGACCAAACGCAAAATCCGCATTTGAATACAGGAACACAAGAGCACCTTTAGATGCTCCAAACAAAACACTCAACTGACTAGATATTTTTCGGAGATGCACCACACAGCAGACTCATTTACATGGACAGTGCTGGACAAACCCAACCTGAGCACCACAACACCTAATCTTGCACTTAGACTGTTAAGGGCGGAACAAAGTTGGGTTTTTAGACTGGACACTTCTGGAGTCTGACTCAATGACGATATCCCATGGCTTGCATTGACCTAGCACACCACCTGTCCTTATATTGACCCTGGAACACTGATTAACGCCCCTCAGCAGATCCATACCTTGGTCTGCTTTTTGCCTTTTCTTTACATCTCCCAGCTTGCCTGGGGATATTTCTTGTTTATACTCCTTTTGCTCTGACCTCGAGCCACTTTTTTGAGCGAGCAGAGTGTCTGATTGTGACCCTTTGTCATATTACCCTAGGTTAGACTTCACATTTAATGATGTTACTTTCAGTTTCAGTTTTATACCTGCATGCACATTAGGTTCACTGATCTAAAGGTGCCTAAGTGTCTCCACGTGTCTTGATCACTTGGTTGACCACCACTATTTTTACCTTTGATTTGTCGGTACGCGGCTCCCATATTTTTGAGCGAGGGTTTCCGCTCCCTGACTGAGCCACTGTCATGGAACTTCATTCCTCTAGACAAAGACATTCTCCACTTCACTCCATATGCCCCGCCTCGCTGTAATGTCAGGTAACATAGCAACAGGAATACATCTCCCGAGACGGCACCGCTTTTGACTACAATTCCCAAGCTCCCTTGCCATTTTCATGTGATTTCGAGTGCCGTCATATACGGCATGTCCATCCTCCTTCTGTTTCCTTCAGGCTGGAAGGACGCTCTTGATACCCCATGCTATATGAGCAGTAAGTTCTCTAACGTTCTTTGACTAGCTTGGAATTGCTTGTAGCCCCTCATACTTCGGAGCTGTGATTCTCAGCTCTGTAAATTTGTTAACATTCTTCGACTAGCTCGGAATTTCTTGTAGCCCGTCACACTTTCAAGCTGTGATCCCCAGCTCCGTTCAGCACGCAGATGCATCGGTGGCTACTTGCACGTCTGTACACCCTTTTTTGTAGCATGTACTCCTACCATGAGGTTAAGTCAATCATACGGGACTATTCCTCCTGTGACTACCCTCATATCTTGCTGATCGACCCACCGTTATACACGGCATGCCCGACCTCCCGTTGTTTTCTTCCAGGTGGACAGACGCTTAAGACACCTCGCCTTATTAGAGTGGTGAGTTTTCCAGCTACCGAGACCAGGAGTTGCCTGCCATGTTTCCGAGCTCTGTTCGGTGACCGTTAGATGTAGCTCCCCGGTACAGCTTGTACTACCATCGTGAGTGCAGCCGATACCATGGTGGGTTGTCTGTCACTGCCATACCATCATATGCCCTCCAGAGTGGTACCACGAGTTCACCATCGTGGGCTCCAGCCAATGCAGGTCGTTAGTCACTGCAACACGTGCATTAAGCAGATTCTGAGCCTGCGCCTTTCGTGCTTACTTTTGGGACATTAGTCAATATGCTGCCACCTTGGGCTGGGTAGCTCTTCGGTTCCCTCCTTGAGTTTCTGGATCATTCCTGACTAAGCAATGCAGGGTATCCTCTCCTGTCCGGTCACCAGGGGTACTCCAGTTTGATTCCTGGTCACATGATGTGGGCTTTGTGGTGTTTCACTACTGGATAGACAATGGGTAGTATAGACCATCTACACATAACATCTGTTGTCACTTACCACACAAATCTACAACCCAGATACAGTCATAGCAATGCTGACATTGTACTGATCATTGCACACTTCTAGTCCTTTTGCTGACCCATGAACTTCCATATACAGTTTGCATCATGCTAGTTTCTACTATCTATCTTTTGCTGACAATCAATAAATCAATCAATCATGGGCATTTGTATAGCGCGCTACTCGCCCGGAAGAGTCTCAAGGCGCTGGGGGGGAGGGGTCCGCTACAGCTCAAAGAGCCAGGTCTTGAGGAGCTTCCTGAAGGGGAGATGATCCTGGGTCAGCCGGAGGTGGATCGGGAGGGAGTTCCATGTCTTGGCTGCCAGGTAGGAGAAGGATCTTCCCCCGGCGGTGGCTTTGCGGATGCGTGGCACGGCGGCGAGGGCGAGGCTGGTCGATCGTAGCTGGTGGGTGGGTGCGTAGAAGGTCAGGCGGTTGTTGAGGTGCTTGGGGCCCAGGTCGTGGAGTGCCTTGTGTGCGGAGCCTGAACGTGATCCTCTTGCTGACTGGGAGCCAGTGCAGGTCTCTCAGATGGCCGGAGATGTGGCTGTGTCGGGGGATGTTCAGGACGAGTCGTGCGGAGGCATTCTGGATGCGCTGGAGTCTTTTCTGAAGTTTGGCTGTGGTTCCGGCGTACAGGGTGTTTCCGTAGTCCAGTCTGCTGGTGACGAGTGCCTGGGTGACCGTCTTCCTGGTTTCGGTGGGGATCCATCAGAAGATCTTACGGAGCATGCGCAGGGTGTTGAAGCATGATGACGAGACAGCGTTGACTTGTCTGGTCATCGAGAGGGAGGAGTCCAGGATGAATCCCAGGTTGCGTGCATGGTCCGTTGGTTTGGGGGTGGTGCCCAGGGCAGGGGGCCATCAGGAGTCATCCCAGGCGGAGGGTGATGATCCCAGGATGAGGACTTCCGTCTTGTCTGAGTTCAGTTTCAGGCGGCTGTTCTTCATCCATTCGGCGACGACTCTCATCCCTTCGTGTAGGCTGGTTCTGGCGGTTGCGGGGTCGTTGGTAAGGATCAGCTGGGTGTCGTCGGCGTAGGAGATGATGTTGAGGTTGTGTTTGCGTGCAATGGCTGCGAGAGGGCTCATGTAGACATTGAAGAGAGTTGGGCTGAGTGATGACCCTTGTGGTACACCGCAGGTGACTTCGGTGGCCTCGGATCTGAACGGGGGAGGCGGACTCTCTGGGTTCTTCCGGCGAGGAACGAGATGATCACTCCAGTGCCTTGTCTCGGAGTCCGATGTTGCTGAGGCGCTGTACTAGGGTGCGGTGGCAGACAGTGTGGAACGCTGCAGAGAGGTCCAGGAGGATGAGGGCCGCTGTTTCCCCGTTGTCGAGCAGGGATCTGATGTCATCAGTTGCTGCGATGAGGGCAGTCTCGGTGCTGTGGTTCGCTCGGAAGCCGGACTGCAAGGGGTCGAGGGATCCGTTCGTCTCGAGGAAGGCGGCAAGCTGTCTGTTGATGGTCTTTTCGATGACTTTGGCAGGAAAAGGGAGGAGCGAGATGGGGCAGTAGTTCTTGAGGTCGGTGGGGTCCGCTGTTGGTTTCTTCAGGAGGGCGCTGAGCTTGGCGTGCTTCCAGGTCTCCGGGAAGGTGGCGGTGTTGAAGGAGGTGTTGATGATGTCCCGGAGTTGGGGTGCAATGATGGAGTCGGCCTTGTTGAAGACGTTTTGAGGGCAGGTGTCGGTTGGTGATCCGGAGTGGATGGTGTTCATCGTGCGGGTGGTGTCTTCGGTGCTGATCGGGGTCCAGGCGCAGAGGGTGGTGGTGGGGGGCATTGGTTCGGTGGTTGGGTGCGTGGTTGGTGCGCCGAAGCTGTTGTGTATATCAGCGATCTTGCGGTGGAAGAACGAGGCGAGTGAGTCGCAGAGGTCTTGCGAGGGAGTGATGTTGTTGTTTCCGGCGCTGGGGTTGGAGAACTCTTTGACGATGCTGAAGAGTTCCTTGCTGTTGTGGGCGCTGTTGTCCAGTCGTTCTTTGAATGCTGTCTTCTTGGTGGTGCGGATCAGCTGGTGGTGTTTGCGGGTGGCGTGCTTAAGGGCCTTCATGTTGTCCGTGGTCTGGTCGTGGCGCCAGGCTTTCTCGAGGGTGCGGCAGGTCTTCTTGGAGGTCTTGAGTTCGTCGGTGAACCAGGGGGCTTTCTTGCTGCCGGGTCTGCTGGGCGGGCCCCTCAGTGGTGCGAGGTTATCTGCGCAGTTGGTGAGCCACTGTATGAGGTTGCTGACTGCTTCGTTGGGGTCCGTTGTGCTGGCGGGAGGGTTCTGGTGGATGGAGGTGGTGAGCTGCTCGGCGGTGATCTTGTTCCAGCTCCTGCGAGGACCCTGTTGCGGGTGGTGGTGGGTCATGGGTTTTCTGAAGCTGAAGTGGATGCAGCTGTGGTCAGTCCAATGGAGTCCGGTGGAGTGGCTGAAGGAGATGTGCTTGCTAGAGGAGAAGACGGGGTCAAGCGTGTGACACCGCCTATTCTCCTTCCCAGGTGGGTTAGTGTTCGTACCATTGGCAAAGTAGCCCCGGACAGATGGGGTGACTATATCAACCTAAATAGGTAAGTGCCGCTCTGTTGCCAATTTTGAAAAAAAGTCAAATTTGAGCCTGTACTTAACGCCAAGTGTGTTTAAGTCAATTTTACTCCGAATGTGGCACAAATTAGCATCTACACCAGTTGTATATGTTTTTTTATTTGTTTCACTACAGGTTGCAGCGGTAGATCCACTGAACACATGAAACTCTGGTTCAGTATACACCACCGTTTTTCACCTTTTTTTTCTTTATTATCACCTGATGCAAGAGCTGTTTTTCCTTGATCCTGATAAAGGTAGTGACACTTTTAGAGGTCAAAGTCAAGTCAAATCAAGCTTTATTCGGTTTTTAAGTTTAAAACCATAAAAGCAGCAGAGAAAAAAAAAGTACATGCATATATAAAGGCACAATAATTAATTGCAAGTTTAAAAAAGGGAAAATAAATTTAACTATTTAAAACAAACTAAAATCAATCTTGTGCAGAATAAAAGCGCATGGTACACAGGAACCCCCTTTCAACGGAATTTATAGTTCAATACTCTGGGGCCAGGATAAAAGTCAAACAAATCACAGATACAAATAGGGCCATCTCCAGTTTTGGGCTGAGAGGATCTTAGATAGGGGACAATGTTCCTGTGTTTGAATTTAATTAAAATCAGATCTCCCGGACAGTTTTTGGGCAACGTACCCAACCATCCCGCCCTCCTGACGCTCACAATTCTGCCATCTAGGTCAGGTGGCAGCGGTCTATTGTTATTGAGCCAGAAGATGGCTTTGATCAGCAGGTCCTGATTTGTTTCAAATTTGCCCTGTCTAAGCTCTGGCACCCCAGAGAGAACAGTCACATAGGGGGCAGCTTCAGGGGGTAGGTTAATTCGATGCCTTCTTTCATGAGGAATCCTAGGTGCTATTAAAGAGACATAAAAGAGAAGAAGTTATGTTACAACTTTTTGGGATGGGTTTGCTAGTAGAGGAATTAATTGGTTGTGCTTTTCTGTGTTCTGTAGACTTAGGTTTCTCATGGTTGGTGGAGGGCGTATAACATAAAGGAGAAGCAGTGTTTACAATTGATGGATTAATCCTTTGAACTATTTTTTCCACGCTGGACAACCTTTCTCCCAGATCCTGAATTTTTGTGACCAGGGTTGATAGGGCCGCGTTCAGCAATCGTTCAATGTGGGCCAGTAGGGTCGATTGAAAGGGGGAGACAGTTGAAATAGCGGGGGGTGATGAGGGACTACAGGACATTTGATCAACATTAGCTGAGATCTCCTCAATGTTCCTTTTGTTGATTAGGGCCTGGGGCAGCGTGTTGGCTTGAGTGGCAATCATTTCAGGCACTAAAGGTGGTTCCTGGGGAGTACGGTTTGTAAGGTCAGTATTTCTGCCAGATGTGGGCGGAGTTGATATGTTAGGGGCATAGTTTGTGCCACACAGGGCGTTCAGGTCCTCCCAGATAGACATATTGTTAGGACTGCAAGAGCTCCAGAATAGACACTGAACGGGTCAGGGACAAATGACAATTGGAAGCAAATGGGTTAGTTGTTTTCTGTACCTGCTTCTGTGATGGGGCCAAGTGGGGGGGCCCGTCCCGTCCTCCTCAGGTCCTCTGAGGGCCACAGAGGGCCCGCCCTTTGCCCGGGCTTCGCCCGGCGCCGATCCGCGCGCGGTCCCGCGACGGGGGTGCTGGTGTCCCTTTTCAAGCGCCTCCTGGCGCGGGCTTCCCGTACGGCGGCGTGTCCCGCCGCTAGGGCGTCTGGGTAGTGTAGTTCTTGCAGGCTTTGCAGGAAGAAATGCCCCCCTCGCACTGCGGCCGCTGGTCTGTGTATGCGGCGGCGGAGGGGAGCGCTGGAGCTGCGCGGGACCTGGGTGTTGGGCAAGGTAAGCCCCCAAGTGCGTCTGGACCCCCCGCTCCCCGCTCCTGGTGTCCCTTTTCAAGCGCCTCCTGGCGCGGGCTTCCCGTACGGCGGCGTGTCCCGCCGCTAGGGCGTCTGGGTAGTGTAGTTCTTGCAGGCTTTGCAGGAAGAAATGCCCCCCTCGCACTGCGGCCGCTGGTCTGTGTATGCGGCGGCGGAGGGGAGCGCTGGAGCTGCGCGGGACCTGGGTATTGGGCAAGGTAAGCCCCCAAGTGCGTTTTAGAGGTCATAAAAGGCTGAAACATGTTGATCTCCTTGGTGTAGCTGTCTTGAATCCTGACAGTCTCATCATTCAACTTATTGTTGTTTTTAATCCTGTCATAGGGAAGCCAAATAAAGTATTGATAGCTAGTACTGTAGGACGTTTTAACTCACATTCACGTTAGCACTGCACATTACATTCATTCACAAGCCACGCTCACATAGAGTTTTTAGGACAACCTATGTGCTCAAATTGAAAAACATCTCTGAGCTCCTCCCTCGTAGAGAGGGGGTTGCAGCCCGCGTTAGGACTAGGTTCCTAACGCGAGGAGGCACCCCTATGATGAAGCATGACACCTAAGGTGTGTGCGGGGAACCGTCCCTAAAAAGGGATATTTTCCCCAGATTTTTGGGGTTTCTTCTCTGGTATGTGTTACCTGTGTTTCAAATTTTCAATAGCTTTCATACCTTGAACCCATAGGCTCTTTTGTGGGTTGATTATATGAGTGGGGAATGTTCCCACGCCAGTCCTTAAACCTCCTCTCGGCCCTCCTTGTGTGTATGATTGTAATGTTTAGCGCCTGAGTGATGGGTGATCGTTTTTTCCCCTGGAGTTGATTGGCCCTTACACTCTTAGCCAGATATGCTTGCAGTGTCCTCTCCTTTTTTATGGTTTTTCAGAGACCAGAACAATCGTACAAAAACCTATGCAAAATACTGCAATTTGTTTCTACTTGTTCTTCAATACTACAGCAGTGCACTACACATCTATCTTACTTGGTTCACGATGACTAGTCTGGGATGGCGTTACTCGGAGTCTGGAAGAGGATGGAAGAGCTCAGGGTGGGAGCTGTGGGACTACCCCATCAACAGCTAGAAGCAAGAAGTCATTGAATTCAGTTCAAAGGTTAATCAAGAGTTTGTGTCCTAGTACTCAGCTGTGTGGAATGGAGAAAGATGTGTTTTGTTTGTGAAATGCTGCTGTGTGTGTGTGTGTGGGTGTTGGACTTGTGGCCAAAGTGAAAATCTGAGTCCCCCTCTTGTTTTTTTTGCTCTGCCTCTGAGTCTTCTTGATACACTCCTTATGAAGCTTACCTTCCTTCTGTCCTTCTCCTTGACTCTAAAATACAGTCTCTGTTTTAAAATCTGCAGGCCTTCTAGTATCCTGCACAAACAAAAGGCAAAAGATGAGCTCAGCCAACACTCCTGCTTACCTACCGGACCAGTCCACACAGGCACCCAAGAGCAGCGCCTCAGCAACGTCGGAATCCAGGAGAAGGCACTGGATTGGATCATCTCCTTCCTCCCCGGAAGGACACAGAGAGTCCGCCTCCCGCCGTTCAGATCAGAAGCCACCGAAGTCATCTGCGGCGTTCCTCAAGGCTCCTCGCTCAGCCCAACCCTCTTCAATGTCTACATGAGCCCCCTCGCAGCCATCGCACGCCAACACAACCTCAACATCATCTCCTACGCCGACGACACCCAGCTGATCCTCTCCCTCACCAACGACCCCGCCACCGCCAGAGCCAACCTACACGAAGGGATGACTGACGTAGCCAAGTGGATGATGAACAGCCGCCTGAAACTGAACTCGGACAAGACGGAAGTCCTCATCCTGGGATCTTCACCCTCCGCCTGGGATGACTCCTGGTGGCCCCCCGCCCTGGGCAGCGCACCCAAACCAACAGACCACGCACGCAACCTGGGCTTCATCCTGGACTCCTCCCTCTCCATGTCCAGACAAGTCAACGCCGTCTCCTCGTCGTGCTTCAACATCCTGCGCATGCTACGTAAGATCTTCCGGTGGATCCCCACCGAGACCAGGAAGACGGTCACCCAGGCCCTCGTCACCAGCCGTCTGGACTACGGCAACTCCCTCTACGCCGGAACCACCGCCAAACTCCAGAAGAGACTCCAGCGGATCCAGAACGCCTCAGCACGACTCATCCTGGACATCCCTTCGTCACAGCCACATCTCCGGACACCTGAGGGATCTGCACTGGCTCCCGGTCAACAAGAAAATCACCTTCCGTCTCCTCACCCACGCACACAAAGCCCTACACAACCAAGGCCCAGGATACCTCAACAGCCGCCTCAACTTCTACGCTCCCACACGCCAGCTTCGATCGACCGGCCACGCCCTCGCCGCCGTCCCCCGCATTCGAAGAGCCACCACAGGAGGAAGGTCCTTCTCCTACCTGGCCGCAAAGACTTGGAACTCCCTCCCGACCCACCTCAGCCTGAACCAGGACCACCTTGCCTTCAGGAAGCAGCTCAAGACCTGGCTGTTCGAGCAGTAGCGGACCCCCCCCCCCTAGCGCCTTGAGACCCTCCAGGTGAGTAGTGCGCCATATAAATGCTTTGATTGATTGATTGATTGATTGAAGAGTAATGGACATTCCCGAGGAGATCAGATGCACCACCCAATTGTGCAATACAGTATAATTTTTCTTTTAACAATCATATTTGGAGAACTGGGTGGGTGTGTTCACTCTAAACCTAGAAGACAGACCATTTAGATATCTGAAAATGTGGGTCTTAGGGGCAGAAGGACTGTTTGAATGCATTTACCTGTACTCTGACATATTCATTCCTTCATTTCCTTCCACAACAGATTGGTGATGAATTATGTGCTGCTCATTTCCCAGATTACTGTTGTTCTTGTATAGTCTTTGTCAAACCTTTTCCCAAATCCCCTTTCCCATCCATTAATCAAACCCCTAACCCTCTTACCCCAGGTTGTGCTTTTTTATTCGGTGTGTCTTAATTTACTCAATCAATGGATCACACACTTCGTATTGCAGATGTGGTGACAGCAACACCAACTTACTGCAAGTACTTCTAAGCAATAGACCAATCTGTCTACATTTATGCACCCATGCAGGAAAAGTGATCCATATTTTAAATATAGAGTGAAGAACATCAGTTGTCAGCATCATCATTCAGGTCTTGTGGTGCATAACCTTAAAAGCCTAATCTAAGCTTGTCACTCCAGACTTTGAGTATATTTTTTATGACTTAAAGATTTCTTAAGTTATTACTAGCTCCCCATTATCCAAATTACTACTATTGATATTGTTTGTTATTTATCACTATCAGGAATTCTTGTTGTGTTATCATGCAGTACTCTGGAGTCAATTCGTTGTAAAGCTTTGATATAACCCAGTAACTCAGTCTTTTTATTTCCATGTAGTTGTCTACTATGGATACTCATTCTGATTAATCCTGCAGTAGGAGCTCACCTTGGTGTAAATGGATGAGGGTCCTTGCTTGTGAAGGTCTGATGCCTTCCCTGCTTTTGCTTCATCTTTATTCATGTAAAACAACTAAGGAATGAAGTGAACTAGTTAACTTAGTAAGTAAGCAACTAACTGCTACTATCATTTATCTAGGTTGTTGTAGATAACATATGTCATGGCAGCATCCCCTTAAAGGTCAAGATAGTTAGAGAGGTATAACTCTATAACTAAGTGGTACACTCTTTCTTATAAGCACATAAACAGGATACATAGAAACTGAAGGCATTAATGAAAAGTAAAAGTAAAATAAAGTACTTCAGGCATACATTTTGATAAAATATAGTTTTTCTCTTTATTTTTACAAAAACAACACCCTCTCCACCCACACAACATGCCCACCCCTCACCCAAAACAAATTGACTCAAGCCCCAAAGCCCCAAAATTTGAAATGTCCAAAGAAAGTGAAACCTGATCCAATTTCCCTTCCCACCCTCTCTACCCAGTCACAACAAGTCCCTCCCACCAATAGAAAACATTTCAAAAGGGCTAGAAGAGCGCGTTCTGGATGATGGTCTGGAGCAGTTTCAAGCTCTGCTCCATCGTCGTGAGAAGGAACTCCATGATGTTCAGCAGCTGCAGGATGCAGTGCAGCAATGGCTTGTTGTCAGTGTGGGAGAGGGTGGCAGCAGGTGGCTGGTGGTTGTGCTGGTGATGGGATGGCTGGGAGGCTGGGAGGATGGAGGCTGAGGGGGACCAGCTGCACTGAGGCACGACTGAAAGGCATTTGTTTCCTCCTGCTCCTTTTCCAGGATCACCAGCTGCCAGTATTTTTGCTGGATATGTTCCAGCCTCTGCCACCGGAGATGGGCCAATATCTCCTGCCTGACAAATTGTAAATAATGTTGCGTGCAAACAATTAATTTAAATCAGTGGGTGGCACAGTAGCAGTATATTGCTGTTTCCCTAGGGCCATTGGGATTGATGTGATTATGATTTTGAGAGTCACAAGGCCAATTTTGTTTTACCCACACATGCCTTGCATAAAAAGAACTGATTGTGTTGCAGAAAAGTATTAAGGCAGAAAAACACCAGAATAAAAAAAGTGATATGATTTTTTTTCTAATGGCTTCAAGTAACTATAGACATTTTGTGTGAAAAAAATAATTTGTATTAATGAGTACGGCATTATGCACTATGGAGCAAAAGTTGTGTATTGTGCTAAATCAATGGAGCCATGCTCATTGCTAGCCAGTGTGTGAGGTATTTTGCTACTGTCTGCAGCTGGGGCAGCTGTAGTTGACAATTATGTATTTTTAATTCCTATGGTCCTGTCTTCTCCAAATGCATTTCTCTTTCTACCCTTACTCCAATGAGGCAGACGAATAATAAATAAGATACTATGTCACACACCTCACATATGAAATGCGGATATTATCCTGTCAGCCGTAAGTAGACATTGGGGAAAATGATGGACTGCACTACAGGGAAAGGAATAGGCTATATAGAGATTGTATTTGGTGCATTTGTCACAGTGTATCCAATACACCAAGCATTACATCAAATCATGCACTTACTCCCACTTTAATCTCTGGCCTCACCCACCACGACATATTATTTCCAACAAATTAATTTGCTGGGCAGAATGTAAAGAAGTAAACTTGACTTACTCTACTGCAGGACAGGGGAGAATGATTAGGTGGGTAGGATAGAGCTGTTGATAAAGAATAAAAAGTTCACTAGATTGATCACTGATTCATCATCTTTGGCTTATTCAGTCACTGCACTAGTGGATGGAACTCACAAGTGGAAAATCTAAACAGATGTAAAACAAATTAGTTATAAGACACCTTGAAATATATTCTGGGATCACTTCGCTTCATATGGTTATAAAATCAATGTATCACATGCCAAGAATGGAATTTCCATTTTTTTGGTAGGGATGGAAGAACTTAGGAAAAAATAAAGGAGTGAAGTACTAGGAGGTGACTGAGCGGGCGAGGGGAAATACACCTTGTTCATTCGGTTTGCAATTAATTGAAAACTTTGTAAATGCTGCATTAACTAAAGCAGACACACATTGCACAGTCAACACTTCAGTCACAAATTGAACCATTCTTCATTTTGGTCATAGCTGGTAAAATCCCACGTGCAGGGAGGGGGGTGATTATTGATGGATGGGATACATCTGGCTCACATATCAAATACAGTGAGTCAAGGCAGTAGAACAAAAAGTTTACATACCCACCACTTTGAACGATAGCTTTGATAAGCCTTCATAAACAAGGTAAGGGAAGTAGGTGAGCAGCATGCCCCTCTCCATGAGAAGAGCTACCTTGCTTATTCATCAAAACAATACACATTTTCATTCATCCTTTCATTCTAACTCACCCAGAGCCACCATGATTAAGCTATACTTTCTGTCATCCAGTCTTTCACCAGCATTTCCAATCCATTGTCCATCCATTCAATATCCACCCTTTCTTCCAACCATCCTTTCGCCCATCCATCCCTTTACCCAACCACACACCCTTTTATCCACCCAAACTCTTACTTGTATACCATTTTCCTTTTTTTAACCTTCTGTTATATCACGTTTCCCTCAAGCCATCAATGATCATCATGTGCGCTTTTGGTGAGTTGCAGATAGAAGAGGCCATTATAACTCAACCACATCTGCAGCTAATAAAGCTGGGGGGGGTCCACGGTCAGGAGTTGATGATGACCTGGTACTAGGTAGTGAGCATAATTTTCTATAAGCAAGCAATTATGTGACTTACTAGTGCCCATCCTGGCTGCTGCTTCTCCCCCTCCAATTGACTCGCCTCCAGCAATGGCACTGGAGCTGGCGACACTGATGGTCTTTGTGACTAGAATAAAACATAATACATATTTTAGATGCCTGCTACGCCACCCTTTATTTTTTCAATAAAAAAATACAACCTCAATACATCACTACAGTTCGGTTTGCAATGCAGTATGTCCTAACAAAAATATCACTCTAGGCATTTTTGTTGGTTCACACAATGTTATACAAGCCAGGCTTGGAATAATGGTCAATGAAATACATATGCTGGTGGTTGCAAATGCAATGGGAGTGGGACATCATACTTGTTTCCAGCCATGCTGCACAGTCATGGAATATTTCTGGCATACTGTACAAATCAAAATGAATGAGACAGCACACAACTTTGGGGAGAGTTAATGACCATGGCCACTATCTCATGAACTCAACTGTTTGAGCATGAGCAGGAAAAATAAAGCCTTCTCAACAAACTTACATGGTGCATACTATTTATAATACTTGCATACTTGGGCCTGCAATCTTCACGGTAGACAGTAGAGTAACAAAAATAAGGTGTTATTCTTATTTTTATTCTTACATTACCACAAGATATATAGGAGTGACAGAACAATTACCAACAAAGCAGAAGATAAGTGAACTAGAAACTGGAAAAAGTCAGCTAGCAAAAAAGAAAACCCATATAATACAAGGGAAAAAAAACATAATGTAGGGATGACAGGAATGAAACTAAAATGTAATCCATTGTGCTTAGTACAAGTGAGTTTGTATCATGTCCTGGTCCCCACATCGAAGGATTTGGCAGGAGGTAAGGGTGTCAGAGAAACTTTATTTCTCACCAGCAACACCAGCCTCCAGGCAACAATTCCCATCCTGGAATACAGTACCAACATTCCAATACCCCAAGGGTCTACCCTAAGCCCACAAGAATCATGATAAAACCTAACACTGGAGTCAGCAGAGCCCTTGGCTGCGGACCTGGTGGTGGACGCCTCTTCATCAGCTACTCCCGGACCTCAACAATGTCCCTCTTCTTACCCTGGGCTACTGATGTGAGAAATTAGGATGATTAAAATAAAAGATATGTGATTCAGTTTACCTCCACAAAATTATTATGTCAGGCAAACACAGTCACATAATTGTACTTCTCTAAAACATGTCACCTATAGCACTGGTTTCGAGTCTATAAACCATCACTGAGTTGCCCATAATAATCATAAAATCCCAATTCCAAATTTATTTAACAAAACTACATTTGTAACTAATTCATTGTAGTGAATGATCTTTGATTCTTTTCTCATTTCTCAATCCCATCCCCCTTGATGGACCAACTCAGTTTCCCTTCTTTGCAATGCATAGATGCATACTACACATCTCTGTTAGCTTGTGACTGTATGAGCAACATAAACAAAGTCAAAGAGAGTGCCCTATCTCACTGCTATCACTGTTTCACTATGGTGACAGGAGGACAGTCTGCAAAGGCTTTCTAATTATTCAGCCAAACCGAGCATCAATGATTAGTATGATGAGGTAGTGCTGCTGAACAGCACCAACCTAGCAGAAATTAGAAACTGGATCACATATTAATATTCCAAAGTAAACTAAAAGTAACTTAGCTCCGAGTGTGAGCAGCATGCTATTCGGAAACAAAATGTTAGCATTGTAGAACACAAACACAACAAATAATTAATACTCACCAAGCCCCAGAGTTTAGGTGACTAGCAGGCCATGTTTGTGGTCCAAGATATCCACCCAACAGTGCGTCAGCTGGTGGACGGGGCGCAAAACTGTCTGGTGTGCTGCATGCACCCGCACAACTACCCCAGACAGCAGATGCTTCCGCAGGGAGATACGCTGCCTTCCTGCTGCTGCTACCAGCAATGAGGGGAGGTGGTGATGCACAAAAAAACGAGTGCTGCTACCTCCTCCTCCCTAAGTATCGTGTGGGGCTGCACACCTGGGCGCGGCTCTTCCTGCAAGCATGGCTTCCCTCTGCCATGGCACAGAGTGGGTTACAAAAGAAGGAAAAGGAAGGGAAAGGAAAGAATAAATAAGGAAGTATGGGGAAAAATAAACAAAATACAAAAAGTCACAAAAAAAAACCAAAATGTAGAATACACAAGCACAAAACACACACTAATATACGGAATAAAAATGAAGGGTAGATAAGTTTAAATGGTGGAGGATTAAAGAAATTAAAGAGGGATTAAGATTTAGGCCCAGCACCATAACAGAGAGCAGAAAAACAAGATGGCCGCACCCATGCAGACCGTGTGGTGCTGTTTGCGCGTTATTTGGAAAGTGAGGACACACATGAGAGCTGTGTGGTGCTGTTAGCGTTCAGTTTGGAATGCCTGAACGTACTCTGTGTACGCATCGCAAACTGAACAGGTGCGCCCTCAAACTGTGCCCACAAGAATAACTCCACGTAGTGTAGCAGAGTTTTTTTTTCAACTTCGCAGAGTCGCTAGGAGCGCAACTACGTGCACTTTGCCCAGACCTAGCCTAAACCAGGGAAAGGAAGACAAGTAAAACAACAAACAATAACCCAAATGAGCGACCCTGTCCTCCTCCCTCCCACTCCAACCCACCAACTAGGTTGAGATAAACTACACCACCCCCCAGCCCAACAAACCCCTACCAACAGGATGGCTAGTATGGGAATCATTTCTGGGGACAGGAAAAAACCAGGTGTACAAACCTGCCAAGAGCAGCTGGGTGGTCAAACAGAGGGCCTCAAGGGTGACCCTAGCAAGCGAATTGGCATGGCTGCTAATACAAAATAATGAAACAAATATCAGGTGAGATACATTTAAGGCATCCTACATAGCACTGTCAAATGAAGGCGGCATCTGGACCTCCTAGAACCCACTAGTGGGCGTGAGGTGCTAAGTGCAGCCTGCTGCGGCAGCTGTTTAGTCATTTTCACTAAGCTGGGCCTCTGCAGAGGCACTGGGTGAGCTCTCTAGGGACCGCTGTCACTTGGTGACATGTTTAGCAAACTTAAACGAAGATTTGGCATCTGTAAAAAAGTGCATTTTGCCCTCAAAAGAGACTCGCATCTTAGCTTAGCTTTTGAATAAGTTTCTTAGCGGTCAAGAGGTTGCGGCAGGCAGCCTGCACTGACAACATGAAGTCTGGATTAAATTAAATGTTATTACTTTGATATTGGATCGAGCCATGCTCCTGCACCAATAGTAGGACAACATCGTTGTACCGGTTGTTTAATAAACAGGCACCAACTGGATGAGTAAACACAAAGAGTGAGAAAGGCATTATTGTAAAAAACATCACTTTTAGGGTTCAATCCCAGAAGCACAGAAAAGAAACAATGACAGAAATAAATGCTTGTTCTCTAGGTGCTGTGATGAATTCTTTTATTCATTTGTTTTATACATAAAAGCCATTACAGCCAACGCGTTTCACCCTTGCGGGCATCTTCAGGGCTGCAAATGACAATACAAACATAGTCACATATAAAACTATTTACACAAATGTACACCAATATACATTGTGACCACTATTTACAAAAATAAATAAAAATAATTGTAATTTAGTGCAGGACATGTAAGCAAGACAAAAAACATCATATACCTATTTACAAGAAAGAGGTCTCAAATAAAAAATCAACCAGACAAACATTAGAACATAACTACATATAATCACACAAAGAACTAACATGAACATACACATAGATTTTTTTGTGCGATTTCACACATCAATAAATGGTAAACTGGAAAAACTCAATACCAATCACTAATGTGAAACAAGCATTGGCATAGCCAATGGATCGCGCCTTTGGGATCTTCTAAGTGTTTAGTTAGCCAGTACAATATCCTTGGTGCAAAAACATCAAGTGTTGCATGGCTAAACACTTATAAGGTCCCAAAGGCGAGATGTATTGACTATGCCAATGCTTGTTTTGAGTGAGTGGCTCGTGCAGTATGCCACAGTGAGGTAGAGATGCTGTGAGTGCTTTTACAGGAGCCCCTGTGACATTGCGCCTCTTCACAAAGGATCTTGGGTCTAGTGTAATACTTCTAGCCCCTATTCCCGTCTTCTCGCACCCAATGCATCCTTAAATGTCCCATGTACAGCCAGGGTTGACACTCCTATTACCCCTGCCCTCCAGTGACACTTTACCCGTCATGGGTGGTGGTGGTGGATGTGGTGATGGTGGTAGACGTGGTGGTGGTGGATGTTGTGGTGGTAGACGTGGTGGTGGTGGATGTGGTGGTGGTGGACATGGTGGTGGTGGTGGATAAGGTGGTGGACGTGGTGGATGTGGTGGTGGTGGACGTGGTGGTAGACATGGTGGTAGACATGGTGGTCGTGGTGGTGGACATGGTGGTGATAGATGTGGTGGATGTTGTGGTGGTTGTTGCGGTGGTGTACGTGGTGATGGACATGGTGGTAGACATGGTGGTGGTGGTGGACGTGGTGGTGGTGGACATGGTGATGGTGGTGGATGTGGTGGTGGAGGTGGTGGTGGGGTCGAACGTGGTGGTGGTGGACATGGTGGTGGTTGTGGTGGACGTGGTGGTGTTGGTGGACGAGGTGGTGGATGTGGTGGTGGTGGATGTGGTGGTGGTGGTGGTGGACGTGGTGGTGGATGTGGTGGTGGATGTGGTGGACGTGGTGGTGGTGAACATGGTGATGGTGGATGTGTTGGATGTGGTGGTGGATGTGGTGGTGGATGTGGTGGACATGGTGGACGTGGTGGTGGTGGACATGGTAGTGGACATGGTGGACGTGGTGGTGGTGGACGTGGTGGTGGTGGATGTAGTGGTGGACATGGTGGTGGATGTGGTGTAAATCCGTATTTGTAAAATGTAAATGTAAATCCGTATTTGTAAAGCACAAAATATTCTTCCTTACGGGTCTCAAGGCACTGGGGGCTGTCGTGGAAATTAAGTGAGCTATTGCCCAGAGTCACATGGTGCTGAGCTGAGCTGCCGCAAGAGCTGGGCATCAAACCGTGAGCCCTGTACTCCGAAGTCAGCTGCCCTGGCTGCTGCACCACACCTCTCACTGGTGGTGGACGTGCTGGTGGTGGTGGTGGATGTGGTGGAGGTGGATGTGGTGGTGGTGGACATGGTGGTGGATGTGGTGGTGGTGGTGGATATGATGGTTGTGGATGTGGTGGTGGTGGATATGGTGGTGGTGGATGTGGTGGACGTGGTGGTGGTGGACTTGGTGGTGGTGGTGGATGTGGTGGTGGTCATGGTGGTGGTGGAGGACATGGTAGTGGTGGACGTGGTGGTGGTGGATGTGGTGGTGGATGTGGTGAATGTGGTGGATGTGGTGGTGGTGGATGTAGTGGTTGATGTGGTGGTGGACATGGTGTTGGTGGACATGGTGGTAAACATGGTGCTTGGTGGATGGTGTGGTAGTGGACATGGTGGTGGATGTGGTGGTGGTGGTGGATGTGGTGGTAGACGTGGTGGACGTGGTGTTGGTGGTGGACATGGTGGTGGTGGATTTGGTGGTGGTGGATGTGGTGGTGGTGGTGGACATGGTGGTGGTGGTGGGCATGGTGGACGTGGTGGTGGTGGATGTGGTGGTGTTGGTGGATATGGTGGTGGTGGTGGACGTGGTGGTGGTGGTGGTGGATGTGGTGGTGGTGGAGGACGAGGTGATGATGTGGTGGTGGTGGACGTGGTGGTAGTGGACATGGTGGTGGTGGTGGACATGGTGATGGTGGACATGGTGGTGGTGGACATGGTGGTGGTGGACATGGTGGTGGTGGTGGACATGGTGGTGGATGTTGTGGTGGTGGACATAGTCTTGGTGTACGTGGTGGTGGACGTGGTGGTAGATGTGGTGGACGTGGTGTTGGACATGGTGGTGGTGGTGGACTTGGTGGTGGTGGAGGATGAGGTGGTGGATGTGGTGGCGGAGGTGGATGTGGTGGTGGTGGACATGGTGGTGGATGTGGTGGTGGACGTGGTTATGGTGGTGGTGGACGTGGTGGTGGTGGATGTGGTAGTGGTGGATGTGGTGGTGGTGGTGGACAACTATTGGGTAGGAGGGTGCTGGCAGAATGAGGAAGGAGAGGAGGATCTCGAAGGGGGCACATGGGAGAGCAGAAAGAGGCCGAATATTAGAATCAACAAGCAGTCTCTGCATGGTCACAGGGACCAGACATGCACAGCGTTTACTTTTGCTTAAACGCGTGCATGTTTTGCATTGGGTTGTTTTGCCACTCGTGCACATTTGCCATTGCCCTTGCTGGAGAGAGTAGTAGCGCCATCTGTTTTGAAGGCGCGATCAAGATAATTAAAAACAGATAGCACCGCTGCTCGCTTCCGCAAGGAAAACGCCAAACGTGCACGTGTTGCAATACAAACGAATGGAAAACATGCACGCGTTTAGGCAAAAGTCCTGAGCGAACGCTAAAGGTCCCCCTATCCAGCCCTTGTGCACTGCGTAGCGAGACCTAAAATTGAAAAGAAAAGAAGAAAAAGTAAAAAAGTAAGAAAACCTGAATAGAAAAAAGACGAGGGAAATGGAGGAAAAAGCCCTGCAAGGAAAGATGGAAAGGACACAAAATAGTTAAAGTTGCATATTAGTACATAAAGAGAAAAGAACCAAAACATATAGTGTAGAAGCACGTCACATTTCTTTTTGACAAATCCCAAGTTATATAGCAAGCGGCACCTCACCTTGCATTGTGAACAAGTACAATACAAGTTGAAATTCTTCCAAAATTACTAAAGCATCTAAAACACGACATCTGGCAAGCACACCCGGGTTGGCCGAGGGGCCTCACCAAAGAGATCTCTCAACAAGGTCTCCACAAAAGCCTCCATTTTGGAAATTGTGATTGATTCTGGGATCCCAGTGATCTGGGGGTTGTTGAGTTTGGACCTCTCCTCCAAACCCTCTATTTTACCTTTTATGAGGTCAAGAACTTTGTCCATACATAGCAAGTACTCCTTGGAGAACTCATGAAGGTCGTCCACATCAGAAACCCGGTTTTCCAGATGATCCAGTCTGGTTTCATGTTTGTCGATGCGTTGCTCTATGTGGTCTAATTGGTTGGTAAGTATATCTAGCTTAGAATCTATAGTTTCCAGACTTGTCTTCACACCCGCAAGCAGCTCTCTAAGGTGAGTATCATGTGGCTCGTCATCCTCTTGGCAGACCGCACTAGGCTCAGAGCAATGGTCTTGCTCTGCGTGGTGAGTGAGGTGCCGGAGAGGTTAGACTGTTTGGCGTTGTGCTTGCCCATATCTATGTCAGCCAGCACAGCCGGTGTGGGCGACCAGTGAGCAAATTCTCAGTGACAAGAGGAAGCACAATGTGGTAGATGCCGCTGGTCAGACCACTGGGTACTTCTGGTCATCAGCCCTCAGTAGTGGGCGACTTAGAGTGTCTGATGGAAGCCCTGAACGGATGGACCATAGAGCCCCACAATTATCTGGGCCGCTCTCCATGCCAGTGGGCACCCGCTGGCTCGGCAATTGGGCTAGCATAGAATTCCCATGGCAATCAGGGGCTGAAGCAAGCTGGCGGTGTGAAGTGATGAAGGCGGGTTGACAAACCTTGGGATCTCCAGGAGGTGGGGGCTCCCCAGTGCAGAGAACCAGATTGTCCACCTCCCCTCAGGCCCGCAAAGTAGAGAAAGGACAGTGGTCAGGCAATGCCACAAAATCGAGATTACTAAGTTGGTGCCCTGTGATGTAGTATGGAGCCTGGTGAAGTTGTCAGCTGCAAGGGTGATGGCAGCGTCATATTATGGCCTAGCAGACGCATTGGGGTCCAAGAAGGACACCACACCCAATTTGGCATGCACTGTTCGCGATAGCGAGCAAGCACAGACATTGGAAGCTACCCCTCAGCTCAGACCTTGCGCCATGTGGCAGGGCCCGCAGCAGCTGGGCCGACACAGTTCCTGTCCCCCACAAGAAGGTGATCACACCTCTCCGGGGTCCGGAAGACATGCAGCCAAGGGGCTTAGCACAATGGAAAGTAACACTCCCAGACAACAATTATTATATGCAGTACAAGAAAAGAGTTCAAAGAGTTGAAAATTAAAATACAATAATCTTTTAATTAAATACACACATATTCTGATAGAAAAACATCCACTGATGAATTTAGTTGATACATATCATAAAAAACATAATTAAAAAACAGTAATAAGTGGCAGAGATAGCTTCTTCGATGTGCGTTTCGGCACTGCGAGTGCCTTCATCAGGAGTTGCCACCACACCATCTAGAATTAATTTAAAATGAACCCTGGGCAAAGCACTACGCTACGCTCGCGTAGTTTGCAAAGTTTGCGCAATTTCGCACTACGCGAACTGCACGTAGCACAGTGCGAACATGCGTAGCGGTCATTTTTTGCTTGCTTGCGGTCCTCAACGTCAAGTTGGTGACCTCGAGCAAGCAAAATGACATCCTCGCGAGACTTTTTCCATGTTCGCGATCAGCAACATCAAGTTAACGATTGCGAGCATGGAAAATCAACCTCCCAGCGAGATTCTCAACGCGGGGAGGTCAGGTTTCTCATTGCGAGTGGTCGCGCATGCTCGCAACTGCTCACGATGAGAAACTACCAGTCCGCGTTGAGAAAGCTGCAGCTCAAGTAATAATCTACTCGAGCAGCACAAAAGTATAGCTCGCACTGTGTAAGATGCCGTTTTCAATGATTGCACAGTGCCGGATGTTTGTCCGCACTGTGCAATCATTGAAAACGACATCTTGCACAGTGCAAACATGCTACTACGCGTAGCTTGCGTAGTGCGAAGTGCACTGTGCGTAGCTACGCGTAGCGCTACTTCGTGAACTACGCCCACCCCTATTTAAAACAGCATTTAGAACTCATTCTTGTACCTCATATATTGGTTTTACATTAGTTTTACCTTGTGTTACTACCTGCTCATATCTACTTGGCTAATTCATTATTCATCAAATGCAATTTTGCTTACAAATTAGTCATTATCTCATCTTAGCTTGCTTCAATACAGTTTGACTTAAAAAGCATAAACATGTAGGCATCCAAATATGAAGATGCAGATGTCATAAGCAGAAATATAGTGAGAAAAGATGTGGATGTTAAAGAGTATAGTTCAAGATGTGAAATAAGTAAAGAAAAAACAGATTCCCATTATTCTATCCGTACTTAGTTCTTGTCATGCTTATGACTAATGTCTATATTTCAGTTTTTACTCATTTGAAGAGAATCGGAACGAGAAGTAATTTCCGCGACCTCTCTAATCAATACAGAAGAATCAAATCTAAAAGTAGGTCACAGTCAATATCTCAAAAGAGTCTAGAATGCTAAGCAATTTATAATTCAACTAGCAGCCCGTCCCGACATTGCCCGGGGATGAAATAGAATGTCTGCAATGCTTTCAATTTGCAAGGCAATTTATTTTTAAAACGTACTCTGAATCGCCCCATCACCCGGCTCAGACCCCGCGTTTTTAAAAAAACTTACTCTGAATCGCCCCATCACCCGGCTCAGGCCCTGCGACTCATAATTGCCTCATCACCCGGCTCAGCCCCCGCAGAAGAATGCGTCCACTGTGAAGCCGTGTCCTCAATGCAATATGGGAACGTTTGTGTCCGCTGCAACACGAACATGTTTGTGCGCTCCACCTGACGCTCCGCTCCAGCCGACGGCAATGAGACGCCCCACATCGCGTCAACGTGCAACGCCCACAACAATGATAAATGCAACGCCCACTTGTATTGGGACGACGCCCACTCGTATTGGGACGGCTCGGCTCCATCCGACGGAAATTACACGCCCCACATCGCGTCAACGGCCAACACCCACAACAATGGTAAATGCAATGTCCCCTCATAGTCCCAGCAGGCCGCACCCATCGCTCTTTGCACACGCTCATTCACACGCCCAAATGGTAAATGCAACGCCCCCTCGTAACGGGACGGCAGTCCCAGCATGCCGCGCCCATCACCCTATGCACACGCCCATGCACACGCCCATGGCTTTCCAGCAGAACGCCCACGCCCACAACGGACTACTTTTCCCCTAACGTTCTTTCCCCCTTATAATGTATATGGTGGCCAGCTGTATAGCCTATGTCCATCTGCTGCAACTGTCCTTTCCAATGCTGTATTGGGTGTTGTGATTGGTGCTGTGGTTCCTGAGATTACCCGCCTCAAAGGTTTGGGCTCTCTCTTTATTATATTAGTATGGATAAATTACAAGCTTTAAACATTTATCCCCACAGAATATATTCTTTTTTATCATAGCATTCGGGAAGCTTGAACCATCAGGTCATACAAATTAACAGATCTTTAAACAAGTAAGCGTTAACATCTATAAAGAGTATTCACCTACTAATAGAGCACTGGTGACCATGAACAGCATTCATCATAAGCATGACAAGAACTAAGTACGGATAGAATAATGGGAATCTGGCTTTTCTTTACTTATTTCAAATCTTTAACTATACACTTTAACATCTACATCTTTTCTCACTATATCTCTGCTTATGACATCTGCATTTTCATATTTGGAAGCCTACATGTTTATGCTTTTTAAGTCAACCTGTATTGAAGCAAACTAAGATGAGATAATGACTAATTTGTAAAGCAAAATTGCATTTTATGAATAATGAGTTAGCCAAGTAGATACGAGCAGATAGTAACACAATGTAAAACATATGTAAAACCAATATAATAGATAAAAGAATGAGTTCTAAATACTGTTTTAAATTAATTCTAGATTGTGTGGTGGCAACTCCTGACGAAGCCACTCGCAGTGCCGAAACATGCGTCGAAGAAGTTATCTCTGCCAGTTATTACTGTTTCTTAATTATGTTTTTTATGATATGTATCAACTAAATTCATTAGTGGATGCTTTTTATCAGAATATGTGTGTATTTATTTAAAAGATTATCGTTTTTTAATTTTCCACTCTTTGAACTATTTTCTTGTACTGCATATGTTAATTGTTGCCTGGCAGTGTTACTTTCCATTGTGTCTTTACCCTGTCCCAGGAATTGTATCAATTCACAGGGGGTCCTTGATATTCACATGCCAAGGGGCTTAGCAACCAGCAAGGCTGTGCGCCAGCCAGAGAACAGCAAGCAGCCCTGAGGCTCCTGGGGAGTCCAAGGGGAACGCTGGCTCCCCCTGAGCCTGGCACACTTAATGGCCACAATTGTCCCTGTGTTGGTTCCGGCCGCTGATGCAGCCATCCTCAACCCTTCTCGGGCTTCGGGAACAGCCATGTGGCCGCACGTCAGCTGCAGCTCCAAAACGCCCAGGAGGGTCGCGTGCCGCACTCTGCAGCGAAGCCTCCAGTCCCAGGAGCAGCCACCAGGCCCACAGTTGCCTGGGCCCAGGGAAATGTGATCAGGGGCAGGTGGCAATCAGCATCTGCCGGTAGCCAGGGTCACCCCCTAAGCAGGGAAAGGCTAGGTCAGCCCGGAACAATCCACCGTGCTCCACAGGATTGGCCCCACTAGGCATTGCTAGACCTCACCTTGCAGCCCTCTGCAGCAGGCTCCACGAACAATCTCTGAACTCCAAACTACGGCATCATGGTCCTGGGCATAAGTTACCTCTGTACAGTCATTTATCAGCATCGGGTGGTCCTCCTTTTTACCGGATAGTTGGCAGAACAGATGTTCAGCCCGCACATCCCTCTAAAGAGAGGCCGTTTTGCAGCCCAGTGAAGCCACGTCCCCAACAATGACTATCTATGATTCTTCTGTAGTGCTCTGTATATATTTTGATTTATACATTTGTCTACTCGTTATCACAAGTTTCTTGCAAAAATAAAATGCTCTTTTGTGAACCATGCTGCCAACCATTTGGGCCTTGTGTGCTCTATATAATAAAACAGCAAATAAATAAATATGTTAGAAGTACAAAAATTTAAATAAAAGAAAACAAAATAAAATAAAAACCACCACATTGCAGACTTCTGTAATGTCATAGGACTGGCCCAAAAAGGCCCCTTGTTCTGGTAAAGAGGTTGAGTGTTTGGTCATGTGACTCAAGTAGGCTGTGTTCTAGGCTGGGGACATATTTTCTTTTTATAACTATATAATCTTCAAGTTAAATAGCACAATTTAGTGCAAAGATTATCACCGGAAGATTGATTCTCACTTTTTTGTTTATCCTAGGACAATTAACAAGACTTCTCATGGTAATGGGGTTGCTTCTGGCTCCTCAATAGGTGGCATCAAACCAATACTCTAAGGAAGCAGGATTTTTGAATGCTTCCCAACAGTTTTTCTCCCCATTGCGTCTAGTAGCTGTCGGTGTTTTTGCTCTCAGTCTGCACTGAGGCCTGCTAACCAGACATCAGTGCCAGTGTTCTGACCCGTTACAAAGGGTATGTTGAATTGGATGTCCCCAACTGGCAAGTGATTACTTAATTATAAGAGCCTCATATATAGTACCCTGGGTACTAAGGGCATGTAAGGCATACTGTCCACCCAGGGATGCAGTACTTCTTGTGCCACCCTGAGTGTGACAAAGCATACAATGGCACCCAGCCTGCCACTGCAGAATGGAAGGGCAGTGGTTCCACTGCTAGTTTGACTTTGCCATATAACCTAATGCAAAGTCACCACTCCTGTAATAATATATGTAAGTCTTCCCTATGGGAGGCCTGTGGAGCTCTGGCCGGGAGTTGTATATTGTTAAGCAGGACATATAAGATCATATATGTATTAGCAACAAAACCCTTAAAGTTGTTGTTAAACTGAGGAAATATTAGTAGCCTCATTAGATTATTCAGGGTTACTGGCTGGCATCCCAGCCTAGCTAACTTCTGAATGGATCTACCTAACTATGGTACTGTAAGGTATCAAATTAACTGTGGCATTGAATCCAACTTGATGCCAAGGTCGAAATTAATGCCACTATTAAAGTTAAGAAACCTTGGAAAAGCTGCCACTCTGTGTCCCAGCTAGTCCAGTGGCCTCACACAGGTCTCTAGCACACGGACAGCTTTCTGCCAACCTGGGGAGATGTGTGAACAAGTCGCAGGTTTAGGATCAAAGGCAGTTGCCGCAGAATGTGGTGTAACCTACTCACCCAGGAAGGCCACTCAGAGTGTTAACCGAATAGGTGAGTCTCAATCGGGAAACCACCTTTGAAGGGCTGCTGATGATAACACTCCCCAGCAGGCAGCCCATTGTTCATGTAGACAAGTTGGAGACAGGGACAGAGAGGTAAAACTCGTCCCCAAGATGGTTTTCCTGTGGTCGTGTAGCCCTTATTTAGCCACACCTCTGGCGTGGGTACCATGCACCTCACAGTTAGGAGAAGGTCCTGACATTTTGAGAGTGGAGAGAATATTGCACTCTAGGATTGCCAAGTGTTACGTATCACCAGAACTTTGTCACCAAAGAAGAGGGGACATACTAGCCCATTGGCTAGTAACTACATTGACCCCACTGGTCACTTTCCTGGAATAAAATGGGCACGGCTGGCCCCCTGGACCTTAGTACATGGTGGATTAAGAGAGGGGACTGATGAGGACTGCCCTGTCGGCTTAAAGTTGCAAGAAGAGAGGGCGCACCATTGGAAGGACGGTACCTTCTGCACTTTGAGCTAGTGAAGTTTGGACTGTGCCCTGTGGCTCCGGCAAGAGTTGATTAAAGGCTCCAGTTCGAAGCAGTGACTTGATGGCTGATCCCCTGTAACCAGTTCCAGGGACAAAAGAGCTGAAGTTGCACAAACCGGCAAGTTGGTAGCCACCGTAGATTTTTTGCCACTACCTGCTGTCGGTCACCCAAAGTGACCAATCCACAATGGCCAAAAGTTGTACCAGAGTCTGCTGGGCCTGGGATGCCATCAAAGACCAGATTTGTTAACCAAGAGTCATCCTATCCTCAACCAAGAATTTTCGCTGTGACAGCTGTGCCGCGAGATCTGTAGCCCAGCAACAACTGGCATTTTACTCTCACAAAAAGGATGTTGTGGCAAAAGTTGTCCCACTTCACCTGTGGACCGAAGACTCAACCACAACTCACCCCTGTTGACCACACAGCACCAGGAGCATTTTTTCCTCTTGCATCCCCATCATTAGGATGATCACGCCATTGTCGTCAATGGCAGTCATTTCATAAAGGCTGGAACTGGACTGGAAACATATCTGGCGGTAAGATAACAGTTTAAAGAAACCTTACTGGCCTCCTATACCTCCCCACTTTTGGATTTGGTCGCCCAACCGTTCTGGGCTGGAAACGCTGAACAAATTCTTTCAAACCTTTCAAAAGTTTACAAACTTTTGTTGACCAGTGCTTGTTTGTGGTTTGATTAACAGTAATTTAATGTATTATAAAACGTTATCCCCTGAACCATCAGGTGGATTTTGACGATCAAGGACTCTAACAATTCACAAAAATGTGCTCCATCTTTATAAATAGTTTTTGTGCCTGTTTTGAATGTGGCTTGTTTATTCCGTTGTATGGTGCTGTTAACTGCTTCGCAGTAAGTTAGTTTGCCATGCATTGCTGCTTGAAGCTACAGCTGTCCAAGGTTGAGCAAAGGTGATACAAATGTGCCTGAATGGACCCAAGAGAGTTTTGTGAGTGTATTCTATGATAAGACCCCACAGCCATATCATAAAATACACCTAAATCCTCACAAATAATGCTTGGCCACATGATAAGAAGGTTGACAAGTTTGAGCATTTCCTCATCATAGATTAAGTTTAGCAAGTGTCTGCCTGGCTGGAATGTTAGGAGCATCACAGAGTTGTTGAAAACCTAAGAGATATGATCACATGGGGAGGCCGAGAATGGTCTATGGATATAACCTGCCAGCCAAACTACATTACTCTATATTGCACTACAAAGACGCACAGGATCCTTGGATAAGTACATTTTTAGGCATCCATTACATTTTATTTGTAACCTTGCAGGTGGCACTCAGAATAATGGGATAATGGGGGAGCCAATTGGTATTTTTAATATTTAGATCCTTCTACAAAAGAAAAATCTAAGGGGGTCATTATGATGTCGGGCGTATTGCCTCTGCCAGGCTGGCGGTGGGCACCGCTGGCCTGGCGGAGGCAATCCGCTCGACATCCATGTCCTGATTCCCCCCCGCCAGATTAGGATGGCGGAGGGGACAGTGGCAGACGGAAAGACCGTCCGCCGCTTTACCGCCGCGGTCGCCGCGGTGATAGATTAATATTACAATGGCAAAATGTAGGGGCCTTTCCGCGGCGGCAATGCCGCCACGGAAAGGCAGGCGGCGATTGCTGCGGAGGCCCCCTGCGGGGCCCCCAGGTGATGGCAGAGGTGGAGGGGGACATGGGGGGTACCTATGGTACCCCCCCACATTTGCATATGTAAGGCGGCAGGCACAGCGCGGTGCCTGCCGCTTTGCATATGCAAATGCGTGCTGACATGTTTATCAATGATATGCATGTAGGATGTGCCCGCCACTGTGGCGGGCACATCCTAATTCCCCCTACGGGACCCCCGCCCTTATGGCGGGTGGTCCCGATCTCCGTTAGTGTGGCGGGCGGACAAAGTCCGCCTGCCATCCTAATGACCCCTTAAGTGTTCTCTCTCCACTGAGGTGGAGCCCATCCTGTATACCAAGGTGAGACACAATAATGAAGCATACCACCAAAGGAGTGGGTGAGAATGTTGTTTCCACAAATAAGTGTGCCTTTGACCTTGTCATCAATCAGCACTTCACTCAAAGTCTATAGAGCATAGATTTGGGATATCTTTGTGTTGTGAAGCAAGCTATATTTTCAGAACGTCTTTTGGCAAAGTTTGTCAAAAGAATATTTATCAGTCTAGGCAATTTCAGCTACAGTTATTGAGCGACAATGGGCCTGATGTACAAAAATTACATTCACAAAAAGTGGCTTCAATTTATGCATGGAATTTTTGTGAATACGATTTGATTTTTCAAACCGCACTATGTACAAATCGGTTGCTTCACAAAATGCCTAATTGCATAAGCAGTATGACCTGCCTAATTAATATTAGGCAGCTCGCCGTTTTTGAGCCTCTGTGACTGACTACAATCACAGGAATTATTCTATACAGGGACAGTATATCACCATCCCTGTGATTGGTTTGCAAAGCGTTTTATTAAGCAGTCAAACTTTCTTAAAGGAACCCAGGCTGCATTAAAAAGAAAAACAATCTTATTCCAACTACAACTGCCATACCAACTCCCTAAGGGCAAGGGGTCCAAACAGGACTGCTTTCCCTTCACGAATTAGTTGCAATCCTAACTTTGTAGTCGGTAATAGAGGAATAGTGTGTGGCTGAAATTGCAGTTGCAAACCATTGATGCATACCTTTCTAATTTGCAGTTTGGAAGGAACGCCTTTAGCGTACCCCTTCCAAATGACACTTTGGAACGGGCTTCTAAACCCATTTTGGAAATAAATAAATGGGGTTAGCACATAAGAAAAAGTTATTTAGCCGTCACAAACCCTGTAAATTGCTATAGAAATCAATCTCAATATGTGGCTTATTTAAATGATGAATTTAGAACTACAATGTTGGCATTGCTACCATATATTATCCAGGTGGGACCTAATTTCTCATTGAGTGGATAAATCTTTTCTCACCTCTCTAAAGCCTAATTCTGAATCTGCTGCCTTGGGGGTAACTTTTGTTACCAAGTTCTTTCATGTGACCTGTTAGACCTGGCATCATTGGCATGAGTCTCTCCTCCATTTTTTCTGTTTGCCTCCTCTGTTTACGATGTTTTTGCTGGTATATTGCTTTGGGCACTGTGCCACTGCTGATCAGTGCCACAGTGCAAGTGCTCCCTATGTGAAATTGATGTGTTGATTGGATTCCATGTTTGGCTTATTTGGTTTACTGTCAGTCCCTAGTAGAGTGCACCAGGAGTGCCAGGGCTTGTAAATACAAATGCTGCTAGTGGGCTTGCAGCACGTGTTGTGCCACCCACAGAAGCGGCCTAGTAAAAGTATGTCTGAAGGTCTGCCATTGCTAGACCACGTGCAGTCTGACTGTCACGAGGACTGCGCAAGTACACCTACTTACCAGTCCCTAAACCTTCCCTTAACTTCATATTAGTCACCCCTATGGTAGGCCCAAGGGCAGGGTGCATTGTAAGCATAAGGTAGGACAAGCCTGACAAGGTTGGCATGTCCTAATAGTGAATTACAGCCATATTCGTTTTTCACTATTGTAAGGTTACCTGCTCTCCATCAGTTAGAATGGGCTGCCAGGATTATTAATGCTATAATCCTAGTGGGCTCGGGGAGCATGGTGCAATGTTGAGTTTGGTATCCCTGAACTCAGGGTTTAATAACGCATCCGTTTGGGTGGATGGTTTTTGGACTCTCTGTTTGAAAATAGCACTTTTAGAAAGTAGCTATTTTCTTGTCTAACTGTCTACCGGTCTCTGCTGGTTCTGGTGTGCGTGTGACAGGAGCTGGGTGGCTCCAGAGGTCTGAATGAGTCAGTGTGGGGTGATTGGGGCATTTGCAATGAGAGTAGGGGAAGAGTAGCTCCTGATAGCCTGCCCTGCCTGATACAATGTTGGCTCCACCCCCCTGCCAGGCGACTGATGACTCTGTGCCTGCCAGGGACTTTCCTGGCCCCACCTCCTACCGGGCGACTGATGGCCCTGCCCCTGCCAGTGACAATGCTGGCTCCGCTCCTGCTGGGCGGCTGAAGACTCTGCCCTGCACAGTGAATAGGCCAGGTGCCGCGGCCTGGCAACACCCACAACAAACCCAGGATGGGGGGAAATTCCCCTGCCTGGACAAAGGGATCAAAGCCAAAAAGGGGTATAAGAGAAGGACCCCTGAACCAAGAATTTAGATCACTTCTGACAAGGAAACCTGAACCAAGGACAAGAAGCCTGCTGATCCAAGGACTTGCCTACCCGTTCTGCCAGTGTGCTGATTGTTGGGGGAATCCTGCAGTTGCTTCTTTATTTTTGCCAAGGAACCAGGAGAGAGGAAGTGAGTGTGTACTCTCAAACTTTGCCAAGGAAAATCTCCAAGGGCTGGAAGAGTGCCAGCCTCCTGTTGAAGTCACAGGGCCAAAGGACTTCATTTATTTGCTGAAAGTGCTTGTTGCTGGAACCTGAAAATCCAGCACCTCTGAAGAATCCAGCAATCTCGACGGCGACGGACGCCGCCGAATCCAGCTCGACATCGTGAGTGCAGCTCCCGTGTCCCGCACCTTCGACGCCGGCCGCCGGGCCCGATCGACGCCAGTAGCGACGCCAGTGAGTAGCGAGTTCGGCTCCAGCTCCAAGTGACCCTGTGTCGACGCCGCCGCTGATCGCATCGACGCCGAGCCCACTCGACGCCGTGAGCGCTGCTCACTCTTGCAACATCGACATCGACGACGACGCCGTATCCTGCCTTACCTCGTGAGCGCTGCTCCTGCCTGACATCTGTCGACGCCGCTGCAGATCGCCCCGACTCCGAGGCCCGATCGACGCCGAAGACGCGACGCCGGACATCTCGACGCCGCTGATCATCGAGTGCTTCACTTTTCCAAGGTACTGTGTTGTGGGGGTCTGTGCGACTCCGGGCTCGACGTAGTGCTCCTCGCGGTCGACGCCGAACCTTTGGATTAACTTTGCCTCGACGTCGTGTGACTCCCGTGTGGGTTACATTGTTGCCAAGAACTGTGTTTTAAAGAAGAAGAGTTGCTTTTGTTACTAAAGACTTTGTGCTAAGAAGAAACTACGCTTGAACTATTATTTTTCCTTCCAAGAGTATTTATTAAGATTGTGGTATATTTTTGTCGTTATTTGGTCTTGTGCTAAGCCTTATATAAACATTCTTATTTTTATAATACTACTGTGTCGTGTCCATTTGTAGTGTATTCACTTTATTACTGTAGGTGGTCATAAATGCTTAACGCACTGCCTCTGAGATAAGCCTGTCTGCTTTGCCAAGCTACCAAGGGGGTGAGCAGGGGTTATCTAAGTGTGTGATCCCCTTGCCCTGACTAGAAAAGGTGTGTCCCTATTTGTCAGAAGTGTATACCTCTGCCAACTAGAGACAGACGCTTCTAACATTGGTGGGTCAGCGGTGAGGATTTGAACTTTGCATTTATGACCCATGTGCAGTGATTAGTGTACGCTGCATAGTGAAAGCAGACCATAGCGCAGCCACAATCTGTTTTGGTTGGATATCCTATTTTTGTTCTCCGCTTTCCTGAAGCTTGATTTTTGAAACTGCCAGTTTTGACCATGAGTGATGCCGGAAGCACTACCCCTGTTGTTGTGGAGGAATTTGATAGGAGTAAGATAAACGACTATCCAGTAAAGAAGCTGAAATCCTTTTGCAAGCAGTTTAAAGTTCCTATCCCAGGCATCACAAGGAAGGAAGATTATCTCAAAGCATTGGAGGCCTGGTTAGAGGCCAGAGATCCCTGTGATCCGGTGGTGGTACCGACAGGGGAAGGGGAGGAGGAAGTGCCAGTGAATGGGCCCACATCCCCTCCCGGCAGCAGTGTTTCCTCCAAAGGTCTTTCTCCTGAAGAAAGAGAAGAAAGGGCGAAGGAGCGAGCATACAACATGGAAATGGCAAAACTTAAGATAGATGGGCAGTTGGAGATAGAGAATGCAAGAGGCAGGAGAGAAGCTGATATGGAGATCAAAAGGTTGGAGTTTGAAAGAGAAAAGTTAGCTTTTGAGCGTGAGAAAATGGTGAGGGACATGGAGCTCAAAGCTAAGAATTTAGAATTGAATCCCTCTGGTGGCAGCATCCCATCTGTGCCTGCAGAAAGTAGGTTTTATTTTCCCAAAGATGTGATCAAAGATTTTCAGAAGAATGAGGATATTGGTCAATGGTTTAAAGCATATGAGTTAGCATTGTTGGCCCACCGGGTCCCTGAGAAGGATTGGGGAGCGGGGTTGTGGGGTCGCTTTGTGAATGAGGGAAGAGATACCCTGTTAGACATGCCTGTTGAGGATAGGATGTCTTATACTCATATGAAGGATGCTTTAATGTTAAGGTATGGCCTAACCCCAGAAAAGTACAGACAGGCCTTTAGAGAATGTAAGAAATTGCCTGGTACGACGTGGGTTGAATATGTGTCATTTTTTTGCAGAGCCATGGATGGTTGGGTAAAGGGAAGCAAAGTGGAAAGTTATGATGCACTTTATGATTTGTTTGCTTGGGAGCACTTGTCTAATAACTGTTTTCCAGAGCTGCGCCAGCACCTTATTGATAGCAAGATATCTAACCCTAGAAAACTTGCTGAAGAGGCGGACCGCTGGGTCAGTACCAGGGTCCACAAGGGTCCAGTGGGAGACTCAGCCAAAGGTGGGCAGGGTCCCCAGCAGAAGAGTGGGGGGGGCAAGGGTAAACAGAGGGAGTTCCAGAAAGGGCCCCAAAGTAATCCCCAAGGGAACCAAGGAAAGGGTTCCCAGCCTCCCCCAGTGAAGAAGTCAGAGGCCCCGACAGGTAAACCTGTTCATAGGGGCCCATTAACCTGCTATGTTTGTAAGCAGGTGGGACACCGTTTTTATGATCCCCAGTGTCCCTTGAAGAACTCTAGTGCACCACCCCGTGCACCCCCCCGTCAGTTGGCGAGTGTTGCAATGGGAGGGGAGGAGATGGTTGCCCAAGGTGGGGAGGGTCCCGCAGAGATGTCCCTGGTCTCTCTAGGAGACATGGAAATGGTCCCTCCACCCCCTCTGCCTAGTAACACTAAGAAATATAGGCAGTGGGTGACCATTAATGGCCATAGAGTGGAAGCTCTCAGAGACACCGGAGCGAGTGTGACAGCTGTCAAGTGTCACTTGGTGTCCAGAGAGCAGGTGGTTCCCCACGCATTCTACCCTGTGATAGCTGCTGACAACTCCCAGAGAGAGTGTGAGGTAGCTCAGGTTTCCTTTGAATGGGGGGGAGTTTCAGGTACTCTTCAAGTTGCTGTAAGGCCCGCCATGCCTGTTGATTATCTCCTGGGCAATGATTTGGAAGACTCCCCTTGGGCTAAGGTGGAGAGGGAGACACATTTGAAAATGTTGGATGTGCCAGAGTGGGTGTGTGCAACCACTCGATCGATGACAGCAAGTAAGGGTGTTGATGGGGTTCTGGAGCCTGAAATTATGGCCCAGGACCCAGCTGTGAAGAGAAGAGGCAGGAGGCGAGGGAAACCGGCCCCCGTAGTTCCCGTGGACCAGGAGGAGGCAGACCTTGAGGGGAATGCCCTGGAACCCACAGGTGAACAAGTTGCTGAACTGGGAGACCTGCCCGAGCTGACCCACTGGCAGCAGGATGGTGGTCCCTCCAGGGAAGAATTTTGTGCAGAACAGAGAGTGTGCCCTTCTCTTGTGGGTATGAGGCAGCAGCTCTCAGCCCAGACAACCGGTGATTAGTCAGGGTCACATTTGGTCTACTGGGAGAACGATCTCCTGTATAGCGAGCCTAAGGCTGCTGAGCCTGGGTCAGCCCGTGTGCTGGTGGTACCCCAGCGAAACAGAGCCTTCCTACTGGGTTTGGCTCATGACGTTCCGTTAGCTGGACATCTGGGGCAGGACAAGACCTATGACAGGCTTGTCACCCATTTTTATTGGCCTCAGATGAGAAGGGATACAGATATCCATTGCAAGACCTGTCAAACTTGCCAGGCAAGTGGGAAAAGCGGGTGGAAGCAGAAGGCTCCCCTCCAACCTTTTCCCGTGGTCAGTACCCCCTTTGACCGGGTGGGGATTGACATTGTTGGGCCCCTGGACCCCAAGACAGCCATGGGCAACAGGTTCATCCTGGTCTTGGTGGATCATGCCACACGGTACCCGGAAGCCATCCCTCTCAGAACAGTGACGGCCCCCGTGGTGGGACGGGCACTGATGGGTGTTTTCTCCCGCATGGGGTTCCCCAGAGAGGTGGTGTCAGACCGGGGCACCAACTTCATTTCCAACTATATGAAGTCTCTGTGGAAGGAGTGTGGGGTAACCTACAAGTTCACCACTCCTTACCACCCTTAAGGTAATGGGTTGGTTGAGAGATTCAACCGTACCCTTAAAGGCATGATTATGGGTCTTGAAGAACCAATGAGGCGTAAATGGGATGTCCTCTTGCCATGCCTGCTGTTTGCTTACCGTGAGGTGCCACAGAAGTCTCTAGGGTTCAGCCCCTTTGAGCTTTTGTATGGACACCCGGTAAGAGGACCTTTGAGTCTGGTCAAAGAAGGCTGGGAGCAATCTCCCAGGAAACCTCCCCAGGATGTATACAGTTACATGCTGGCCTTTAGGAACCAGACTAGGCGCTTCAGAGATCTTGCTCAGGCAAATCTGGAGGCCAGCCAGGAAGAGATGAAGCGGTGGTACGACCGGAATGCCACTCTGGTGGAGCTTCAGCCTGGTCAGAAAGTTTGGGTCATGTCCCCTGTGGAACCTTGTGCGCTCAAGGACAGGTGGACTGGACCATTTGAGGTTGTGGAGAAAAAGAGCGATATCACCTACATGGTGGACTTGAAGTCTCCCAGGAACCCCTTGCGGGTCCTGCATGTCAACCGTTTAAAGCCCCACTTAGAAAGGTCCGAAGTGGGCATGCTCCTAGCTACAGATGCTGGAATGGAGGAGGAGAGTGAGCCTCTTCCTGACCTCCTGTATGCAAAAGAGCAAGATGGGTCAGTGGATGGTGTTGTCCTCTCTGACACACTGACCCCTGAGCAGCAGCAGGATTGTCGCCAACTGTTGGGACAATTCCCTGATCTGTTCTCCTTGATTCCTGGTGTCACTCAGTGGTGTGTCCATGATGTGGACACTGATGACAGCACTCCTGTGAAGCACAAGGCTTACCGAGTGACTGACAAGGTCAGAGCATACATCAAGGAGGAGGTCTCCAAAATGTTTGCCTTAGGGGTGGTTGAGTCCTCTAGCAGTCCTTGGGCCAGCCCAGTGGTCTTGGTCCCAAAGGCTGCGGCGCCTGGTGCTTCACCAGAACTTCGGTTCTGTGTGGATTACCGAGGACTCAATTCAGTCACCAAGACTGACGCGCACCCCATCCCCAGAGCTGATGAGCTCATAGATCGGTTGGGGGCTGCCCGGTACCTCAGTACGTTTGATCTAACGTCTGGGTATTGGCAGATCGCCTTGACTGATGGGGCAAAAGAGAGGTCAGCATTCTCCACACCAGATGGGCACTACCAGGTCCGGGTTATGCCCTTTGGGATGAAGAATGCCCCTGCCACCTTCCAGAGGTTGGTCAACCAGGTCTTGGCTGGACTGGAGGATTTCAGTGCCGCCTACCTGGACGACATCGCAGTGTTCAGCGCCAGCTGGGAGGAACACTTGCGCCACCTCCAGGAAGTGTTGTTGGCCCTGCGCAGAGCAGGCCTCACAATCAAAGCCAGTAAGTGCCAGATTGGGCAGGGTTCAGTGGTGTACTTGGGGCACCAACTAGGGAGAGGCAAGGTGGCCCACCTGCAACCCAAGATTGATACCATCCTGGCATGGGCACCGCCCAAAACCCAGACTCAGGTGAGAGCCTTCTTGGGTCTCACGGGTTACTACAGGAGGTTCGTCAAGGATTATGGTAACATTGTGCACCCCTTGACTTCGCTGACTTCCAGGAAGCAGCCACGACTTGTGATCTGGACTGACGCCTGTCAGACGGCCTTTGACACCCTGAAAACTGCAATGTGCACAGCACCCATACTCCAGGCACCCGACTTTTCTAAAGAATTTGTTGTCCAGACGGACGCTTCAGAGCATGACGTGGGGGCTGTTCTAGCTCAGGTGAATGAAGAGGGCCGAGACTTACCTGTAGCCTTCATCAGTAGGAGGTTACTTCCCAGGGAACAGAGGTGGAGTGCGATAGAGAGAGAAGCGTTTGCTGTGGTCTGGGCGCTGAAGAAGCTAAGACCCTACCTGTTTGGGACTCACTTCTGGGTTCAGACAGACCACAGGCCCCTCAGATGGTTGATGCAGATGAGGGGTGAGAATCCCAAGCTGTTGAGGTGGTCCATTTCCCTACAGGGGATGGACTTCACGGTGGAACACCGCCCTGGCACAGATCACGCCAATGCTGATGGTCTGTCCAGATTTTTCCGCCTTAGTGATGAGGACTCCCTAGGGTAAGGGTAGTTCTCCCCACATTTCAGCTGGAGGGGACACGTGTTAGACCTGGCATCATTGGCATGAGTCTCTCCTCCTTTTTTTCTGTTTGCCTCCTCTGTTTACGATGTTTTTGCTGGTATATTGCTTTGGGCACTGTGCCACTGCTGATCAGTGCCACAGTGCAAGTGCGCCCTATGTGAAATTGATATGTTGATTGGATTCCATGTTTGGCTTATTTGGTTTACTGTCAGTCCCTAGTCGAGTGCACCAGGAGTGCCAGGGCTTGTAAATACAAATGCTGCTAGTGGGCTTGCAGCACGTGTTGTGCCACCCACAGAAGCGGCCTAGTAAAAGTATGTCTGAAGGTCTGCCATTGCTAGACCACGTGCAGTCTGACTGTCACGAGGACTGCGCAAGTACACCTACTTACCAGTCCCTAAACCTTCCCTTAACTTCATATTAGTCACCCCTATGGTAGGCCCAAGGGCAGGGTGCATTGTAAGCATAAGGTAGGACAAGCCTGACAAGGTTGGCATGTCCTAATAGTGAATTACAGCCATATTCGTTTTTCACTATTGTAAGGTTACCTGCTCTCCATCAGTTAGAATGGGCTGCCAGGATTATTAATGCTATAATCCTAGCGGGCTCGGGGAGCATGGTGCAATGTCGAGTTTGGTATCCCTGAACTCAGGGTTTAATAACGCATCCGTTTGGGTGGATGGTTTTTGGACTCTCTGTTTGAAAATAGCACTTTTAGAAAGTAGCTATTTTCTGGTCTAACTGTCTACCGGTCTCTGCTGGTTCTGGTGTGCGTGTGACAGGAGCTGGGTGGCTCCAGAGGTCTGAATGAGTCAGTGTGGGGTGATTGGGGCATTTGCATTGAGAGTAGGGGAAGAGTAGCTCCTGATAGCCTGCCCTGCCTGATACAATGCTGGCTCCATCCCCCTGCCAGGCGACTGATGACTCTGTGCCTGCCAGGGACTTTCCTGGCCCCACCTCCTACCGGGCGACTGATGGCCCTGCCCCTTCCAGTGACAATGCTGGCTCCGCTCCTGCTGGGCGGCTGAAGACTCTGCCCTGCACAGTGAATAGGCCAGGTGCCGCGGCCTGGCAACACCCACAACAAACCCAGGATGGGGGTAAATTCCCCTGCCTGGACAAAGGGATCAAAGCCAAAAAGGGGTATAAGAGAAGGACCCCTGAACAAAGAATTTAGATCACTTCTGACAAGGAAACCTGAACCAAGGACAAGAAGCCTGCTGATCCAAGGACTTGCCTACCCCTTCTGCCAGTGTGCTGTTTGTTGGGGGAATCCTGCAGTTGCTTCTTTATTTTTGCCAAGGAACCAGGAGAGAGGAACTGAGTGTGTACTCTCAAACTTTGCCAAGGAAAATCTCCAAGGGCTGGAAGAGTGCCAGCCTCCTGTTGAAGTCACAGGGCCAAAGGACTTCATTTATTTGCTGAAAGTGCTTGTTGCTGGAACCTGAAAATCCAGCACCTCTGAAGAATCCAGCAATCTCGACGCCGACGGACGCCGCCGAATCCTGCTCGACATCGTGAGTGCAGCTCCCGTGTCCCGCACCTTCGACGCCGGCCGCCGGGCACGATCGACGCCAGTAGCGACGCCAGTGAGTAGCGAGTTCGGCTCCAGCTCCAAGTGACCCTGTGTTGACGCCGCCGCTGATCGCATCTACGCCGAGCCCACTCGACGCCGTGAGCGCTGCTCACTCTTGCAACATCGACATTGACGACGCCGCCGTATCCTGCTTCACCTCGTGAGCGCTGCTCCTGCCTGACATCTGTCGACGCCGCTGCAGATCGCCCCGACTCAGAGGCCCGATCGACGCCGAAGACGCGACGCCGGACATCTCGACGCCGCTGATCATCGAGTGCTTCACTTTTCCAAGGTACTGTGATGTGGGGGTCTGTGCGACTCCGGGCTCGACGTAGTGCTCCTCGCGGTCGACGCCGAACCTTTGGATTAACTTTGCCTCGACGTCGTGTGACTCCCGTGTGGGTTACATTGTTGCCAAGAACTGTGTTTTAAAGAAGAAGAGTTGCTTTTAATACTAAAGACTTTGTGCTAAGAAGAAACTACGCTTGAACTATTATTTTTCCTTCCAAGAGTATTTATTAAGATTGTGGTATATTTTTGTCGTTATTTGGTCTTGTGCTAAGCCTTATATAAACATTCTTATTTTTATAATACTACTGTGTCGTGTCCATTTGTAGTGTATTCACTTTATTACTGTAGGTGGTCATAAATGCTTAACGCACTGCCTCTGAGATAAGCCTGTCTGCTTTGCCAAGCTACCAAGGGGGTGAGCAGGGGTTATCTAAGTGTGTGATCCCCTTGCCCTGACTAGAAAAGGTGTTTCCCTATTTGTCAGAAGTGTATACCTCTGCCAACTAGAGACAGACGCTTCTAACATTGGTGGGTCAGCGGTGAGGATTTGAACTTTGCATTTATGACCCATGTGCAGTGATTAGTGTACGCTACATAGTGAAAGCAGACCATAGCGCAGCCACAATCTGTTTTGGTTGGATATCCTATTTTTGTTCTCCGCTTTCCTGAAGCTTGATTTTTGAAACTGCCAGTTTTGACCATGAGTGATGCCGGAAGCACTACCCCTGATGTTGTGGAGGAATTTGATAGGAGTAAGATAAACGACTATCCAGTAAAGAAGCTGAAATCCTTTTGCAAGCAGTTTAAAGTTCCTACCCCAGGCATCACAAGGAAGGAAGATTATCTCAAAGCATTGGAGGTCTGGTTAGAGGCCAGAGATCCCTCTGATCCGGTGGTGGTACCGACAGGGGAAGGGGAGGAGGAAGTGCCAGTGAATGGGCCCACATCCCCTCCCGGCAGCAATGTTTCCTCCTAAGGTCTTTCTCCTGAAGAAAGAGAAGAAAGGGCGAAGGAGCGAGCATACAACATGGAAATGGCAAAACTTAAGATAGATGGGCAGTTGGAGATAGAGAATGCAAGAGGCAGGAGAGAAGCTGATATGGAGATCAAAAGGTTGGAGTTTGAAAGAGAAAAGTTAGCTTTTGAGCGTGAGAAAATGGTGAGGGACATGGAGCTCAAAGCTAAGAATTTAGAATTGAATCCCTCTGGTGGCAGCATCCCATCTGTGCCTGCAGAAAGTAGGTTTTATTTTCCCAAAGATGTGATCAAAGATTTTCAGAAGAATGAGGATATTGGTCAATGGTTTAAAGCATATGAGTTAGCATTGTTGGCCCACCGGGTCCCTGAGAAGGATTGGGGAGCGGGGTTGTGGGGTCGCTTTGTGAATGAGGGAAGAGATACCCTGTTAGACATGCCTGTTGAGGATAGGATGTCTTATACTCATATGAAGGATGCTTTAATGTTAAGGTATGGCCTAACCCCAGAGAAGTACAGACAGGCCTTTAGAGAATGTAAGAAAATGCCTGGAACGACGTGGGTTGAATATGTGTCATTTTTTTCCAGAGCCATGGATGGTTGGGTAAAGGGCAGCAAAGTGGAAAGTTATGATGCTCTTGATGATTTGTTTGCTTGGGAGCACTTGTCTAATAACTGTTTTCCAGAGCTGCGCCAGCACCTTATTGATAGCAAGATATCTAACCCTAGAAAACTTGCTGAGGAGGCGGACCGCTGGGTCAGTACCAGGGTCCACAAGGGTCCAGTGGGAGACTCAGCCAAAGGTGGGCAGGGTCCCCAGCAGAAGAGTGGGGGGACAAGGGTAAACAGAGGGAGTTCCAGAAAGGGCCCCAAAGTAATCCCCAAGGGAACCAAGGGAAGGGTTCCCAGCCTCCCCCAGTGAAGAAGTCAGAGGCCCCGGCAGGTAAACCTGTTCATAGGGGCCCATTAACCTGCTATGTTTGTAAGCAGGTGGGACACCGTTTTTATGATCCCCAGTGTCCCTTGAAGAACTCTAGTGCACCACCCCGTGCACCCCCCCGTCAGTTGGCGAGTGTTGCCCTGGGAGGGGAGGAGATGGTTGCCCAAGGTGGGGAGGGTCCCGCAGAGATGTCCCTGGTCTCTCTAGGAGACATGGAAATGGTCCCTCCACCCCCTCTGCCTAGTAACACTAAGAAATATAGGCAGTGGGTGACCATTAATGGCCATAGAGTGGAAGCTCTCAGAGACACCGGAGCGAGTGTGACAGCTGTCAAGTGTCACTTGGTGTCCAGAGAGCAGGTGGTTTCCCACGCATTCTACCCTGTGATAGCTGCTGACAACTCCCAGAGAGAGTGTGAGGTAGCTCAGGTTTCCTTTGAATGGGGGGGGGGAGTTTCAGGTACTCTTCAAGTTACTGTAAGGCCCGCCATTGCCTGTTGATTGTCTCCTGGGCAATGATTTGGAAGACTCCCCTTGGGCTAAGGTGGAGAGTGAGACACATTTGAAAATGTTGGGTGTGCCAGAGTGGGTGTGTGCAACCACTCGATCGATGACAGCAAGTAAGGGTGTTGATGGGGTTCTGGAGCCTGAAAGTATGGCCCAGGACCCAGCTGTGAAGAGAAGAGGCAGGAGGTGCGGGAAACCGGCCCCCGTAGTTCCCGTGGACCACGAGGAGGCAGACCTTGAGGGGGATGCCCTGGAACCCACAGGTGAACAAGTTGCTGAACTGGGAGACCTGCCCGAGCTGACCCACAGGCAGCAGGATGGTGGTCCCTCCAGGGAAGAATTTTTTGCAGAACAGAGAGTGTGCCCTTCTCTTGTGGGTATGAGGCAGCAGGCCTCAGCCCAGACAACCGGTGATCAGTCAGGGTCACATTTGGTCTACTGGAGAACGATCTCCTGTATAGCGAGCCTAAGGCTGCTGAGCCTGGGTCAGCCCGTGTGCTGGTGGTACCCCAGCGCTTCAGAGCCTTCCTACTGGGTTTGGCTCATGACGTTCCGTTAGCTGGACATCTGGGGCAGGACAAGACCTATGACAGGCTTGTCACCCATTTTTATTGGCCTCAGATGAGAAGGGATACAGATATCCATTGCAAGACCTGTCAAACTTGCCAGGCAAGTGGGAAAAGCGGGCGGAAGCAGAAGGCTCCCCTCCAAACTTTTCCGGTGGTCAGTACCCCCTTTGACCGGGTGGGGATTGACATTGTTGGGCCCCTGGACCCCAAGACAGCCATGGGCAACAGGTTCATCCTGGTCTTGGTGGATCATGCCACACGGTACCCGGAAGCCATCTCTCTCAGAACAGTGACGGCCCCTGTGGTGGGACGGGCACTGATGGGTGTTTTCTCCTGCATGGGGTTCCCCAGAGAGGTGGTGTCAGACCGGGCACCAACTTCATTTCCAACTATATGAAGTCTCTGTGGAAGGAGTGTGGGGTAACCTACAAGTTCACCACTCCTTACCACCCTCAAGGTAATGGGTTGGTTGAGAGATTCAACCGTACCCTTAAAGGCATGAATATGGGTCTTGAAGAACCAATGAGGCGTAAATGGGACGTCCTCTTGCCATGCCTGCTGTTTGCTTACCGTGAGGTGCCACAGAAGTCTCTAGGGTTCAGCCCCTTTGAGCTTTTGTATGGACACCCGGTAAGAGGACCTTTGAGTCTGGTCAAAGAGGCTGGGAGCAATCTCCCAGGAAACCTCCCCAGGATGTATACAGTTACATGCTGGCCTTTAGGAACCAGACTAGGCGCTTCAGAGATCTTGCTCAGGCAAATCTGGAGGCCAGCCAGGAAGAGATGAAGCGGTGGTACGACCGGAATGCCACTCTGGTGGAGCTTCAGCCTGGTCAGAAAGTTTGGGTCATGTCCCCTGTGGAACCTTGTGCGCTCAAGGACAGGTGGACTGGACCATTTGAGGTTGTGGAGAAAAAGAGCGATGTCACCTACATGGTGGACTTGAAGTCTCCCAGGAACCCCTTGCGGGTCCTGCATGTCAACCGTTTAAAGCCCCACTTAGAAAGGTCCGAAGTGGGCATGCTCCTAGCTACAGATGCTGGAATGGAGGAGGAGAGTGAGCCTCTTCCTGACCTCCTGTATGCAAAAGAGCAAGATGGGTCAGTGGATGGTGTTGTCCTCTCTGACACACTGACCCCTGAGCAGCAGCAGGATTGTCGCCAACTGTTGGGACAATTCCCTGATCTGTTCTCCTTGATTCCTGGTGTCACTCAGTGGTGTGTCCATGATGTGGACACTGGGGACAGCACTCCTGTGAAGCACAAGGCTTACCGAGTGACTGACAAGGTCAGAGCATACATCAAGGAGGAGGTCTCCAAAATGTTTGCTTTAGGGGTGGTTGAGTCCTCTAGCAGTCCTTGGGCCAGCCCAGTGGTCTTGGTCCCAAAGGCTGCGGCGCCTGGTGCTTCACCAGAACTTCGGTTCTGTGTGGATTACCGAGGACTCAATTCAGTCACCAAGACTGACGCGCACCCCATCCCCAGAGCTGATGAGCTCATAGATCGGTTGGGGGCTGCCCGGTACCTCAGTACGTTTGATCTAACGTCTGGGTATTGGCAGATTGCCTTGACTGATGGGGCAAAAGAGAGGTCAGCATTCTCCACACCAGATGGGCACTACCAGTTCCGGGTTATGCCCTTTGGGATGAAGAATGCCCCTGCCACCTTCCAGAGGTTGGTCAACCAGGTCTTGGCTGGACTGGAGGATTTCAGTGCCGCCTACCTGGACGACATCGCAGTGTTCAGCGCCAGCTGGGAGGAACACTTGCGCCACCTCCAGGAAGTGTTGTTGGCCCTGCGCAGAGCATGCCTCACAATCAAAGCCAGTAAGTGCCAGATTGGGCAGGGTTCAGTGGTGTACTTGAGGCATCAAGTAGGGAGCGGCAAGGTGGCCCCCCTGCAACCCAAGATTGATACCATCCTGGCATGGGCACCGCCCAAAACCCAGACTCAGGTGAGAGCCTTCTTGGGTCTCACGGGTTACTACAGGAGGTTCGTCAAGGATTATGGTAACATTGTGCACCCCTTGACTTCGCTGACTTCCAGGAAGCAGCCACGACTTGTGATCTAGACTGACACCTGTCAGACGGCCTTTGACACCCTGAAAACTGCAATGTGCACAGCACCCATACTCCAGGCACCCGACTTTTCTAAAGAATTTGTTGTCCAGACGGACGCTTCAGAGCATGGCGTGGGGGCTGTTCTAGCTCAGGTGAATGAAGAGGGCCGAGACTTACCTGTAGCCTTCATCAGTAGGAGGTTACTTCCCAGGGAACAGAGGTCGAGTGCGATAGAGAGAGAAGCGTTTGCTGTGGTCTGGGCGCTGAAGAAGCTAAGACCCTACCTGTTTGGGACTCACTTCCGGGTTCAGACAGACCACAGGCCCCTCGGATGGTTGATGCAGATGAGGGGTGAGAATCCAAAGCTGTTGAGGTGGTCCATTTCCCTACAGGGGATGGACTTCACGGTGGAACACCGCTAAGCATGGGCGGATTTTGCGAATTGGCAATCCGCAAACTTGCGTATTTACGGATTCGCAATCCGCAAAATCCGCGAACTCTCGCGAATTTGCGGATTTTTAATTTTTTGGGTGTTCGCAAGGGTTTCTGCCAGTTCGCGAGGGTTATGTACCAGTTCGCAATTGCGAACTTACTTGTCGGCTCGCAACGGCCGCGACTATGTTGTTTCTACGTCTGGTTCATCATCACAGGTTCACAGCACCCTCTGTTTCACCACTGCCACCCTCCGGTACACCCATGCCACCCTCTGGTACATTACTGCCACCCTCTGGTTGGTTTATCACTGTAGATTATGGGGTGAAAAAAAGCAAGCACACCTGCCCTGCTTCAACTGACATGAATTAATTTGGGGTTGATTAATGTGTCACTGAATTTAAACTTCCAGTCTGGCTGGCACCTGCTTCCTTATCTGTAATTTGCTTTCTGTTGCAGTGCAATTTTTTTTCACAGGACCTTTGTGGCCTACTTGTAGCTATTCTCTGAGCCTGCTGTGAGGGTCAGAGCAGGGTCATAGAATAGTTGCAAGTAGGCAAATGAACTCTGAAGGGGCCCCTCAGGAAGCACTACAGGGAATGGTTACTAATGATAAGATTGAACTTTTGCACCTGCTGAGTGCTTTCAGTATTGCAAAAATCCAAATATCCAGCAGCATCCACAAAAAGTAATCCTTCCAGGTCAAGATCCAAATCAAAGTGACCAGCACATGAAGAAAGCACTGGGAGGAGCCTGCTGGACAGGAACAGGAAGTTGGAGCCTGTGGGGCACTTCCTTCCTCCCACCCCCCCCCCCCATCCCTCAAAATGGACTCCTTGCAAAGAAAAAGTGCAGGCAAATGTCAACCTGAGGAGTTATTCTGATGAAAATCATAATTTTCAAGGTTTATGCTGCCTGCTGGTGGATTTCTTGTGCAAAATTGCAAATTTTGCAATCTCGCAATTGCGAGATTGTCGCTGCCTGCCGCATCTACGTGTTCGCAAGTGTTTACTCCCGCGAAATTGTATAGTATTCTAGTTGGCAAGTGCGACCAAGCAAAAAATCCGCTTCGCTCTGATTTTACGAATTTTTGGCAAGTTCGCGAGAGTTCGCGGATTGCGAATTTTCCGAAAATCCGCAAAATCCGCGGGCGGAACGGATTTTACGCCCATGCTTAAACACCGCCCTGGCACAGATCACGCCAATGCTGATGGTCTGTCCAGATTTTTCCGCCTTAGTGATGAGGACTCCCTAGGGTAAGGGTAGTTCTCCCCACATTTCAGCTGGAGGGGACACGTGTTAGACCTGGCATCATTGGCATGAGTCTCTCCTCCATTTTTTCTGTTTGCCTCCTCTGTTTACAATGTTTTTGCTGGTATATTGCTTTGGGCACTGTGCCACTGCTGATCAGTGCCACAGTGCAAGTGCTCCCTATGTGAAATTAATGTGTTGATTGGATTCCATGTTTGGCTTATTTGGTTTACTGTCAGTCCCTAGTAGAGTGCACCAGGAGTGCCAGGGCTTGTAAATACAAATGCTGCTAGTGGGCTTGCAGCACGTGTTGTGCCACCCACAGAAGCGGCCTAATAAAAGTATGTCTGAAGGTCTGCCATTGCTAGACCACGTGCAGTCTGACTGTCACGAGGACTGCGCAAGTACACCTACTTACCAGTCCCTAAACCTTCCCTTAACTTCATATTAGTCACCCCTATGGTAGGCCCAAGGGCAGGGTGCATTGTAAGCATAAGGTAGGACAAGCCTGACAAGGTTGGCATGTCCTAATAGTGAATTACAGCCATATTCGTTTTTCACTATTGTAAGGTTACCTGCTCTCCATCAGTTAGAATGGGCTGCCAGGATTATTAATAGTATAATCCTAGCGGGCTCGGGGAGCATGGTGCAATGTCGAGTTTGATATCCCTGAACTCAGGGTTTAATAACGCATCCGTTTGGGTGGATGGTTTTTGGACTCTCTGTTTGAAAATAGCACTTTTAGAAAGTAGCTATTTTCTTGTCTAACTGTCTACCGGTCTCTGCTGGTTCTGGTGTGCGTGTGACAGGAGCTGGGTGGCTCCAGAGGTCTGAATGAGTCAGTGTGGGGTGATTGGGGCATTTGCATTGAGAGTAGGGGAAGAGTAGCTCCTGATAGCTTGCCCTGCCTGATACAATGCTGGCTCTACCCCCCTGCCAGGCGACTGATGACTCTGTGCCTGCCAGGGACTTTCCTGGCCCCACCTCCTACCGGGCGACTGATGGCCCTGCCCCTGCCAGTGACAATGCTGGCTCCGCTCCTGCTGGGTGGCTGAAGACTCTGCCCTGCACAGTGAATAGGCCAGGTGCCGCGGCCTGGCAACACCCACAACAAACCTAGGATGGGGGGAAATTACCCTGCCTGGACAAAGGGATCAAAGCCAAAAAGGGGTATAAGAGAAGGACCCCTGAACCAAGAATTTAGATCACTTCTGACAAGGAAACCTGAACCAAGGACAAGAAGCCTGCTGATCCAAGGACTTGCCTACCCGTTCTGCCAGTGTGCTGTTTGTTGGGGGAATCCTGCAGTTGCTTCTTTATTTTTGCCAAGGAACCAGGAGAAAGGAACTGAGTGTGTACTCTCAAACTTTGCCAAGGAAAATCTCCAAGGGCTGGAAGAGTGCCAGCCTCCTGTTGAAGTCACAGGGCCAAAGGACTTCATTTATTTGCTGAAAGTGCTTGTTGCTGGAACCTGAAAATCCAGCACCTCTGAAGAATCCAGCAATCTCGACGCCGACGGACGCCGCCGAATCCAGCTCGACATCGTGAGTGCAGCTCCCGTGTCCCGCACCTTCGACGCCGGCCGCCGGGCCTGATCGACGCCAGTAGCGACGCCAGTGAGTAGCGAGTTCGGCTCCAGCTCCAAGTGACCCTGTGTCGACGCCGCCGCTGATCGCATCGACGCCGAGCCCACTCGACGCCGTGAGCGCTGCTCATTCTTGCAACATCGACATCGATGACGACGCCGTATCCTGCTTCACCTCGTGAGCGCTGCTCCTGCCTGACATCTGTCGACGCCGCTGCAGATCGCCCCAACTCCGAGGCCCGATCGACGCCGAAGACGCGACGCCGGACATCTCGACGCCGCTGATCATCGAGTACTGTGTTGTGGGGGTCTGTGCGACTCCGGGCTCGACGTAGTGCTCCTCGCGGTCGACGCCGAACCTTTGGATTAACTTTGCCTCGACGTTGTGTGACTCCCGTGTGGGTTACATTGTTGCCAAGAACTGTGTTTTAAAGAAGAAGAATTGCTTTTGTTACTAAAGACTTTGTGCTAAGAAGAAACTACGCTTGAACTATTATTTTTCCTTCCAAGAGTATTTATTAAGATTGTGGTATATTTTTGTCGTTATTTGGTCTTGTGCTAAGCCTTATATAAACATTCTTATTTTTATAATACTACTGTGTCGTGTCCATTTGTAGTGTATTCACTTTATTACTGTAGGTGGTCATAAATGCCTAACGCACTGCCTCTGAGATAAGCCTGCCTGCTTTGCCAAGCTACCAAGGGGGTGAGCAGGGGTTATCTAAGTGTGTGATCCCCTTGCCCTGACTAGAAAAGGTGTGTCCCTATTTGTCAGAAGTGTATACCTCTGCCAACTAGAGACAGCCGTTTCTAACATGACCCCAATACTGGGCACCCCCTGTCAGTTCCATTACACATAAAAGTTCCTACTTGTTTTTCTACAAGGCCATTCATCTTCACTAACCATTCTATCTAGCTTCTAAATGTACAATTTCTGATAGGTAGCTGTTTTCCCAAGCCCACATGTTTTGCTTTTGGAAGCTCCATTTAATCATTGTCAAAAAACAGTGACTCTATCTTTTTAGGTTGAGCATAGGCAGTGCCTGTGCTATCTCTTCGAGACATGCTGTATTCACTTTGTGGGCTTACAGCCCACCCATTGCCTTTTGATATGTGACTTCCATTGTCTTTCAAAAAGGCTTGCTTGCTAGAAGGCAATCTTTCCTCTTTGCTCCATCTTGTACTCATTTGTTTCCTCCCACGTAGCAGGACTCAACTTCTAGTATTGTTCCACTTTAGTGCTTATCTCTTAATTTTGGGGGACTTTTTGTTTGTTAGTTTCCTGCTCGTGATGTGAGCCTCCTCTGTATCTCCATGAGCTGTTTTAATATTTAGTTTTTTTAGTATCCTGTCCCACTTTTCCTTCAATGGCCATAGAGTCCCATTTTTTGGGTTTGGGTATACAGTAACTCTGGAGGGGAGAGTCACACACACCCCATCGGCCAATCCCCGATGCTCTCAACTGGAACATAGATTTATGAACATTGTTTCTGTTGGTTTTAATTGAAATGTGATTAATTTATTAAAAACAAAGATCATGTGTGTCAGTGAAGCAAGTTTTTCCCATATAAAAGTGTTAGTTTTGTCCTTGCAGATGTGTTTTGTTTTACGAATTAAGCTGTATCTTCAGGTTGACCCATGACCTTTCTCCAGGTACGAGATGCAAGATACTTGTGTTTATTTTAGTCGATGTGTCTGCGCCTCGACGGTGAGGTGGCTTGTGTTATTGATTTCTCAGAAATCAGTGAAGTGTCAGGGTGCTGCTCCTCCCCCTGCTTAGATGGGGGGCACAGGCGGCAATGATTTGAGCAGGGGAGTCCTCCCTGATAAATGCCCTTCAGATAAAGGTGTTTTCTGTAGATGCCTTCGAGTAGCTGTGAATTTATTCAAAATGTCCCTTTGTAAAGCAAATTCCCACCCTCTGTTATCAGCCATGGGTGGAAAGCCAACCACCCCAATACTCCCCCACACAGACATTCTTCTTTTATCTCCTCCCTTCCAGCACTGAGGACTCGGCCCCATATTGCTCTCAGAGGTTGTGTACAGAACAACTTTTAGTAACGATGGTCGACCCTGAAGTCAGTCTTGCTGCTGAACCCCCTGCCCCTCCACTCACTTTCTTGGTACTGTGGCAGTTCAGCAGACAAGTCGGTAAAGAGAATCTGTGTTTTGCTACTCTGCTGCAGGAAAACAGCATATCACATTTTTACATTTCTGCTGCCTGCATGAATTACAACAAGGTTGCTGACATATCTTTTATTTGCCCTGTCAAGATTACAAAGTGTGATTTTTTTTGTTGCCAGTTTTTTTTCTCTTAGAGCTATAATCTTATCTCCCCTCCCCGAAATAAAGTAGAGTACCCACCTGCCCCCTTCTAACCCTCCCATTGTCATGCCAAATCACCGGAGATACTCGGATCCTGGTGTGTTCCTGGGACCAGACTACGATTAGATGAGCAGTGGGTGGAAATGGGGAGGCTTTCCCTGGACAAGAAAAGCCTTCTTTCTTCCAGCTCTATTTCTTTGATTACCACAGCCACCGCACGGTTTAAAAAGCATTCTAGAGCAGAAACACAAGGAACGACGTGTGGGGAGAGGGGCAGTGTAGCAGAAGATACTTTTCTTTTCTCCCATTCTATTCAAACCTCTTATCACCATACCCCCCACACCAGCATGGCAGGTGAGCCCTCAAAACCAGGCTCCAACAACTAAAACAAAGCCCTACAACAGCAGGCACAAACTAAAACCCTGTCCAAAGTCCAGAAGAGACATTGCTCAATTGTCCCCAAAAAACAAGCTCAAAATCACGAGAAAGAAAAAATCTCCAGGTGAGTCTTGGGCCAAGGCGAATGTTCACAGCTGTTTGATCTGTTCCAACAACAACAGACACCAACACACCAAAAAGACAAGCCAAGTGAGGTGGCCCTGACTCGCCTCTTCCTGTCGCTGATGGGTGCAAAACGGGCCTGCCTCGGCATGGGCTTTGCCCGGGCATGTCCTGTGAAGCCGGACCCCCAAACGGGCTATATTGTGCTTTAGGATTCGGGACAGGTGATGGCGATGTTAGGGGCTGCCTCATCAACCCAAAAGCCCTCTGGGGCATAAAGTCCACACAGCAATAAAATTATGACAGCTCCCCTGCACAGGAGTAATTCTCTTTCACCCCTTCCCAGGGCTTGATCCCTAGTGAAACAGTAATTCTATTCAGCTCATAAACTCTTATTTCCAGACTAAACAATTTTACAGGTTTCTCGGAGTTACCGGGCAGGGTAAAATCCCTCCATCATACAGGTTAATCCAGGAGTGAAGTTACCGGTCCACCATTACCATTAGAGTTGTAATTGGCTACTAAGTGAACAACTACAAGGTCTGTAATGATACTACACTTTTCTTATTTGGTTTGATGTTACCCAGTGCATGTCTCTATGGAGAGGATGAGCAACCTACATCCTAAAATACACTCCGCGCAGCACTTTTGAAAAAAAAAGAGTGACTTTTTGAGATAATGACACGGGTGCGGTTGAATTGCTGACAGTAAATTACATACATAAAAATGCCAGGTCATTGTAGCCTCAACGCTAAGGGGTCAATTACAATGTGCTTGGAAGTCTCTGACCAATGGTCAAGCATTCCGAGCTGCATTGGTTTACTTTACGACCACCGCCTAATTAAGATATAAGTGTCCGGAAAGTAAACTGGCCGGTCATTCTGGCTGGCTTCCGATGGGCTTGGAGACCCCATTGGCCAGTCCGAATCCTGCCAGTAATCTCAAGGGGGGGCTTTTCTGCCCTTAAGATTACAATGCCCGGTTTCCAACATGGTTTCCACCTTGAGGTGCCTGCCATTCAGTTCAGGGATGAACCACACCTCCCATTTCACATCCTAATGAGACGGTTGGGACCGCTGAAGGGTGTCAGTCGGTCCCAGGACCGAGTCAGTGTCGGACGTAAGGAATTCAGCCCGACATCGAAATCATGCCCTTAGTCTTACATAGGCATAAATTAAGAAACCCGGATAATGCCCAGTGGAGCTAATATTTCAAAATGGAGTCAAGACAAATGGGCTTGTTAAAGATGACCTGCAGGTGGCAAACATTCAGCTGCCTCAGGATAGGCTTTTAGGTCCTTTTTGTCAGTATTGTAGTTGCTCTTCAATTATGGGGACATACAGGTCAGAAAAACTTTGAACTGAATGACAAAACAAGATCTTTCTTATTATGTAAAGTGCAGTCCTTCTTCGTTTTCATATGTAAAGTAGTGAATTAACTGCTCCGGAGTAGTCCTGCATTGACTCAAACATACAAGGAAGTCCCACCTCCTGAACCAGAAGTAATATTTTGTTAACCTTAGAAAGAGGGAAATAAGCAAGTATTCATTCTGTATTTATTAGTGAGGCCCTCACACCAAGGGACTATATAACTATACAGAGCCGTGAAAAGCTCTATGACATGGCCAGCATTGACCACCTCATAGGTTTTCCTTCCTGCAAATAATAATCATTCCCGCAGCGCAGGCACCCTTGCACTATGGTGCAAAGGTGTCTGCAATGGTGCACAGCAGTCTATTGTGCACCAGCGAAAAAGATAGGAATGCGCCATTTCTGATAAATACAACGCATTCCTGCCCTTTTCTTTTACTGTAGGGCTGCACCGCAGGAAGGTTTGCGGGGCTGCCCTACGGTAGAACCTCATAAATGAGGCCTCTAGAGCGTACCAACCAGGGCCGGACTGGCTACCGGGCAGTTGTGTGTGCAGCCGAGCTGGGGGCTAATTTCTCTGTGGTGTGGGCTTATTTCGTTGATGGGGACGTGCGTGCGCTTTGAAATAAAAAAAGCAATACGAATTTCGTTTTGCACACACAGGTCCCCATCAACGAAATCATCCCCCTGCTCGGCAGGACACACAACTGCCCGGTAGCCAGTCCAGCCCTGGTACCAACTCGGCCTTGGACGCCGCAACTTGAATCAAAGGGGGAGATTTACTAAATCTTTTTTTCCCAATGTACTTTTCAGTGCTAAACTTGGAAATAATGGGACAGTAATGCAAAGTAGCGCTATGCGCTGCTCTGGATTACATAGCATCAATGGGCATACAATGGGTGGAGCTTGGGTGTTCCCATGCAACCACCCAAGGTTTCTCACACTAAACCCAATTTACTAAACAAAGTAAACAGGGTTTAGCGTGAGAAAACTGCACCCTTTCAAAGTAGGTGCAAGGAAGGAGAAAAGCTTTCATTTCTCCTTCCTTTTGCAACTTTGAATGTGTGCTGCACTGTACAGCACACATGCAAAGAGGGAATAGGTTTGAAGTGAGTCTCTGCATAGTATTTTGTACTGGAATGGTACCCTTCCAGTACAAAACCTATGCTAGATTCATGGAGACACTCTTAAACACTGTCACAAGGGTGTCTCCGTGGCGCACAGCAGCTGATTTCAGGGCAGGCGCAAGGGAGAGGAGAGTGCCTTATTTTAGGAAATTGCGCTCTCTCCTCCTCTCTCCTTTTCACGCAGCATGCACAGCATCTGTGGCTACTTCAGTGCGCTACGTTAAAAAAATGGCAAACCTCTCCCAAAATCAACAGGAAAACAAAGTAGATACATAAGACACTAAAACTAATGTCATGTGTTTTAATAGTCGACAGAAGAGACAATAATTCATTGACATCGAGTGATTATAGCTAGTAATTTTCTGAACCAATAGAACATCGTAAATGATGTGTTATAGTTTTGTAGGCTAAATACAGCTATATGAATTCTTCTACAGGAACATCCTTCAGCTTGGCGTTAGAAAACCGATGCACTTTGACCCCAAAAGTCATAAACCATAAATAATTATAATTAAAGTGGATTTACTATGGTGATAAACTGGTATAATGGTTACCCGACCTGCCCAATCACCTCATGCGCTTATGACTCTCTTTATCATATTCTGACATTCGATTTCTCACTGTTGCTGTGCCCCAGGCTTACGGAATCATATGCAGAGTTTTGTAAAACTATGACACTTCCCTTAATATTGGCAAATGTCTGCATTTCCTTTCTAAACTTTCAAAGGGGTGGATTCTGTCAACTTTCCAGTCAGTCATCACCCCATATCTGGTATTAAGACATCATCATTTGAAAAGATACAGTCTGGGGTAGTACTATTAATCTTTCTCTTACACGCTCACTAAATGTACATTTTTCTACTGATAGCGCTATCAGGAGTTCACCAGACACGTATTTCAATCAGTAACATTTTCTCAGGTTCAGACAAGGAGCAGAACATGTTGTCATCGAGTCTCATATAAATTTGCACAGAGAAAAGATTCAATAAGTGGATTGTGGACTGTGCTTGCTGTTCACTGTTTAGAAATTTAGTAAATGGGCATTCCTTGATTCAAATACAATTATTTGCTCCTTTTAACTATTATAGAAGAACAAAAATAGGTCAAAAATAAGGTGTCGCTTGTCTAACCTTTGTCGAAACTCTTATGTATTATGACTCAGTCTTTATAGTTTCAAACACTCTGCTGGTAGTGGAGAATTGATTGAAGTGTTTGGGAGGGAGTGTGCGTGGAAGGTGAGTGTGGAGGAGGACGGCGGGTTAATCCTGGGTTCGGATATGCTTGGCAGGTAACAAGAGTCTTTGAGCAGGTGGGCCCTTTGACTTTCTTACAAGTTTTAGTGCAGGGATGCGGTGATGAAAGCCAGACCCACGCAGGCAGTCAGAGGTAGCACTGCCCAAATACACATCGTTTGTCTGAAGGATTATGTACTGTCTGCCTCTGATTCCACTACCTCTAAATGATACCTGTATCAGTCGCATTGTGAAAGAGCCAGGCGATATAAACAAGCCATCTTAATGCTTTCTTAAACCAGTCATGAGGGTTAAGGGGATAGTCAAGCATTTTTTGTGGACTGAGTGGCGTGGGATTCCAACTGTGTTGTGGTCTTGGTGCCAGAATTTCCACACCTGTTCTAAAACCCGAGGTTACTTTTGAGCCGGTGGTTGCATGCTTGGCCCACCGGCATTCTCTTTTTTGGGCATCAGCACCTACTTTTCCTCATCATACTTTGACCCCGAAGAAGAGAAAGAATGACAAACAAAAATGGAGGAAAATGGGCGGGAGAGAAAGGTAAGAAAAATAATGACAATGGGAGACAGCGGGAGTGAAATAGAACTTACAAGAGTGAGATAGAGGGGCAGGGAGAGTCTGGTGGTGGACAAAGGAGGCATAATATTTAACAATTAAGACTTTCATCAACGCCAGCTGCAGGCTTCTCAGAAATCCTCCGGCACAGACACTTATAATTTTACAAGTTAAGCAAAAACCTTCCTCAGATTAAAAACATGGCGAGTGCTCAGTGGATCCTAAATTGTACATCACATTCTGTTCTCTTTAGTTTCTTTAGTTCACACGATGATAGGAATAGCTCATGGAATATTTGGTACTAGCTAGGCTTCTAATCTCAGGGAGGAAGGAGTCTGTGCTAGAACTGTGAGGGCTTGCAGTCTGCACCATTGGAATCCATCCATAACAATCAGTGGGGCACAGTGCAAGGCTGTTTGATTTCCAATACAATCTATTTATCTCATTGAATGAGTAAGACCTTCCGGACCTCAATTAGGAAATCTTCCAGTCAGTCGCTGTTAGGGTGATCTTGCCTCATTATAGAAGAACTTGTGGATACAGCTGCTCTGCAGGATCGTGCCAATAGTATATCCCAACTAGCAGCAGATGCCACCTGTAATACCCAATTAATCCGCTGGCAAATGAGACCTGGTTTGCATGAAGGTTGTCACATGTAGAACAGGCTCCGCCCCTCACAGTTCCAGCTCTCTGCACCACATTTGGATGTAAACTATCCCTCATTTAAACTGATCATAAAGTAGGTGGTGTATGAGTGGGAGACAGTAAGTCTTTCTGGAACAAGAATGATATAGCTGCCTACTTGTATTCCTCAACCACTATCAATATCAATGAGGGGGGAATAGAGAACCCTCTCCCATTGGGTGACACCTCATCAGTAGACTCCGCTATACAAATACATTTCCAACAGTGTTCATGTCAAGCAAAATGAAGAAACTCACTTGCACAAAAGGTTCAGGATGATTTTTTACAGCCCATCCGAGTAAGAACAAATTCTTTCAGTAATCAGACTCTCCCTGGGCTTTAATAGATAGCACTAGGAGCAACATTCCATACTCAGAAACTGATTGCCATTAGTGCTGATGCAATTTAGGAATTGAAAGAAACTTACTTTACACGATGTCCAAATGGAAACATAACATTATACAGCTAAAGGAGCAGTAAATGTGCTTCCCTTCCATTTAGATAAGAGTCTCTTGACCCTAAAAGTATTTGGTTGTGACAATGTCCTCACATGTGATTCAATATAGCAAAAGAACAAACCCTGCCTGGTTAATCGATGAAAGCAATGAATTTAATCATACATTTGAATGCGCAAAAAGTCACAATATAGTCTAAAAAGAGAAGGTGACAATAAATCTCATAACTCAATATTCATCAAGAAATTGATAACATCAAATGCATTCATTTTGTTAACACATTAAAGTGATGTATTCATTTATATATAGTATAAACAAATACACAGACTACAAAACACAATATTTCTAGTGGTATAGATAAGTACCTTGGAAGACCCCCAGGTTCCAACAATCTCCCGAACAATCACAATCGGGCTCACGCTCGCTCAAACAAACATAACAACTCGTTCCCACAATTCAGTCATTCAAATATATATTACACACCAATGAAATCATCAAAAAAGATTTACTTTTGATAGACTAGAAAAGAGAAAAAAATGGTTAGGCGATAACAAATCTTTGTTTTATATATACATCAATGTGCTCAAAACTTGAACTAATAATTAGCCCTAGGATCCTCCATCCAAAGGAACTTAAGAAAGGTGTCCTGGTTTTGAAAATGTCAGTGTAGACCTCACTTCAAGGTCAACTTTCTTCAGGGTGAATGAAAACATAATAAGCATGAGACCAACGGGGGAAGGACATGTAAGGGTCCCCTGAGAAGTTCCCTTGGGATATAAGGAAAGGCGATAAACATAAACGGGGCTATACAGAGCAACAACATGCATGATAAGATTAGACGATGTACTGAAACAAAATAACCTTCTTGCAGAATTTCAACAAAGCGTAGAACAGAATCATACAGAAAGGATGTCTTTTGCAACCATAGGAGAAGATAATCAGATGAATGTATAGGGACAGATACCTAAATACGGGCCAAACACAATATATACACATTCACATTATATTCCCAATGGGTTCCACTAGGCTAATCTGTGAGAAACCTTAGGGGCTGATGACAATGCAGGCCGGAAAGGCTATGACCGTCAGTGGGAGCCTTACCGGGCCGCATCTCGATTTAATTTCCGACCGCCGCATTACAATGCCGGCGGTCAGAAATGAAACCGGCTGGTTATTACGGCTGGCTTCCGACAGGCTCAAGGAGCCCATCGGGCAGTTGGAAGCCAGCCCATAATCCCAAAGGGCGGCCTTTCCGCTCATGGCATTTTGATACTCAGTCTCTGGCAGTCTTTCCATGTCCAGCTTTCGCTTTCCGACAGGGAAAGCCTGTCAGAGAGCAAGTATGAGGGCCCCTAGCAGTGCCTCATTTCTTCTGCGGCCTTCAGTTTGGGGCCTAGGGGGCACCTGTGGTGCTCCACTGTTGATCCCTGCACCAGGGATGAAAACAGACTCCCATTCCTCTATGGGAGCTTGTGTTATGGCTGGTTTACAGCCGTAACACAAGCTCCCATAGAGAAATATGTGACCAAACTGTCTTCGGTTGCATCATAATGAGGCGGTCAGGGTCACTGACTGGAGGTTGGTCGGTCCCATTTCCGAGACTGCTGACATCGTAATAGGCCCCTTAGTGTAAAAATAGATTTCACCCAACACCAAGCGAAAGCACTCAGATCGGAATATCACCAGTGTATCTATGCTCCTACTATGTATACTTACAACAGTTGAACAACTCAAGCAGATCTGGAGCTTACTGGAAATGACTGAAGAGTAGAAAGGGCCAACTAGATCTGGTGCAAGAGGAAAACAGAAAATATCTGGGTAGTGGGGATGAGAAAACAGGGGTGCAGGAGATTAACGCCACAAATAAACAAGCAAAGTGAGGTCTACGTGTAAGGATTAGAGATGAGTGTATTTAACAGTGGGTCTTACCACTGAGATAGACAATGGGCTAGCCAGTATTGGACCTCACTAAAACATGGGTCAAATAAGGAACGTGGGCTCCAAATCCAACAGAGTCACGAGGATGAGAATATATGTATTTATACAAGTTCTAATAAAGAAAAGCACACTTATATGAGAGATTTGTATACATGAATAAGGGAGCTAGAATGTAATGGGTATGGGCCTACCAGAAGAGAATAAGGAAATGTAATGTAATTTGTAAATGTAATTTGTACTTGTAAAGCGCACTAATACCCTTGGATGTCCTGGCGCTGTAACGCATACCACTGTGGAACCCTTCCGACTTTTCCCTGTGAAATGTCCACTCCTGGGCACACCCAAGGTGAAGCCAGGCATTCCAGCGCTGTTGGGGCCGTTGTAGAGATTAAGCAAGCTATTGCCCAGAGTTGCAGAGTGGGACCCATGATTAGAATAGGCACCGAGGCGAGAATTATCAGGTCCGAGGAAATTGAGCCCAAGACCCGCCGAGGCGGGAATTGAACCCTGGTCCAGGGCCAGACCTCTACATCAGGGTCTGCTGCTCTAACCATTGAGCCACACTTATCCGAAATAACCGATGGACCCACACAAATGGTGTTTATATAAGTAAAATGGGACTCCCAGCTAGAGGGGCAGATGGACCTGGGCTAAGGAAAGATACCAAGAATGGCTCCAAGCATTAATAATATAATATAGCATAGCAACTGATCTACAAGGTGCTCTCGACCCGTTTCATTAGGTGTAGAAAACCATAAACACTAAAAGGTCACACCAGCAAGTAACTAGAAGAACGGACTATATAACTTGTGGGGTACGTAGGGACTCCTGCATAATAGCTAGCTATAGTGACTTGTTCTTCCCCGGCTGTATGGACCTCTACCATCACTTCAAGATAAAATATGGCCAATGCGGTCCAAGTTGGAGGAATACTGATTCGACTACTCTCCTTACCTGTGTACAGTGTCATTGGCACGCTAGTCCATCAGCAGGCCAGTATACGTGCTGGAATCCTTGAGGGGATAACGATAGACCTGATTCCCAGTTTATCAGGTTACGAGGGTGTGCGTCATGTGGCTGACATAATACAGTGCCAAGCAACGTTGGAAGAAAGACGAAGGTAAATAGAGATAGAAACCAGACTGAATCTTAATCAATGAAAAATACATGTTATTCACTCTGTGGATCTTCTCTTCTGGCAGTTCAATCTGTGGGTGATTCTTTCAGCATAGCATGTAATCCTGTTGGAAAACAGAAAGTAAGTATTACTAGAGCTGGGCAGAGCTCGAGGAGTTCTGCTATGCAGAATTCCGTGGAGCCGCTCAAAAAGTCAGTGACATTCCATGAAATTCCATGGACAGGCAGAGCAGCTTGGCATGCCCTTTCTCGCTAATTTCTTGAAGATCAGTAAAGCAACTCACATTCTCATGCTGGAAACTGCACGCAAACTGCTCCACACTGTTCGCATGGGCGCAGCCATTTTGTTTTCTGTTCTGTCTACGGTTCTGAGGCCTGTTCATCAATCCACCCTTAAGCTTTTCAATCCTCCCCTTATCTGACTTATCCATTCCTTATTTTCCTTTCCAGTATCAGTGTGTGTTTTTGTGTTTGTGTATTCTACGTTTTTATCATTGTTTGTGTTTTTCATTACTTTTTGTACTGTTTTTGGTTTTTCCTTTTAAGTCTTTAGTGTTTCCTTTCTTCCGTCTCCAATTACTTCTTTTTTTTTGACCACTCAGTGCCATGGCAGAGCAGGGTGAGAGAGGGAGCCGTGGTGCCAGTGCGGCTCCTAGAGGCACACCTTGCTGTCATCACTGCCACCAATGGGTACAGCCCCACACCATTCTCTCGCAGGTTGAGTTGGCTACACTAGTTTTTAGGTGTCATGGGAGTGGCAGGGGAGAGCCCTGCTCTGCCTCTGCGAGAGATCTTGTAAATACAAGATTTCTAAAAGGGACTCTAAGCTCCGCCCCTCCTTTCTATTGGGTAACGTCAGCGTGTATGGTAAACGCTGGCCTCCCAATGGAAAGGAATGTTTTTGGGTGACTCCCTGTCCGTTTTTCGGACAGCCCCTTCGGACACCATGGCCTGGTTTGTGGCTGTTGTGAAGACTTTTCTTATCTGCTTGTTTATTTTAACAAGCAGATAAGAAAATTCCTCAGTACAGACGTAAAGCAGACGAGCTGTTCAGAGCACTTCCCCCTCCTCTTCTGTTTGGAAGGGTCCTTAGAGACGTGCGATGACGTCAGCAGTCAGGAGGCTGCATCAGCGCTGCTGAAATTTATTACATTTCCATCCAAACTGCTGTCAAAGAAAACAAATCTAATGAAGGCTGAGGTGGGGGAGGGGCGGGTTGCAGTGGATGTGGCGGGCGTTAGTCAGTGCCCGGCCGGGGCGAGGATGTACAAATGAACGCAGCCTCTGCCAACTCCGGGGAATTCTGCCTCAATTAACCAGGGATCCCTGTCCACGTGCTGTCCTCGGATGCGGTGCACACACTGGCTGCCCGGGGGGATGGACGGAGGACGGGACTGTGCCTGAGCCCGCCCGCAAGGCAGGCACCAATTTCATGGACAATTCTTCTCATTAAAAATAATAAGATGACATTTTATTCAACACTAGCGGGGAGCAGGCTGCGTGTAAAGCTCCTAAGGGATTGCTTGCACGACAAGAATAGAATCCAGTGTGCATTTAGCCCTTGGTCTCTCTGCTGGAAGGATGGGACCGTGCCCATTCAGTGCGTAGCCTCTCTGCTGGAAAGATGAGGCCATCCTTGGTCCGTGCACAATCAGTTACTAGCCTCTCCATACAGGGTGTAAATTCTTTAAATCCTTGGCCTTTGTTCCATATGATGCCCTATGCAGGGGAAAGGAGTTCAGTCTGCTTGCCCATTCAGTCAATGTCCTCTTGACCGGGAGTGTGTGGTAAGAAAGTGCCAGATTACACTGTGAGATCTATCTTTTTAAATCAATCCTGGATTTTCTGCAAAGGCGTGATCGTCCGCTTACCTAACTACTGTAATCTTAGATACCTTAGCAACTCTCAACCCTGCCTTGATTCTTCCATCCACCCTTGTTCCAGACGTGATTACTAATCTCTCGAGTTAGCTGTGATGCTGCGCCTTCATACCTGTATTGCCTAGAGAGCCTTTAAGGTATTAAAGCTATATACATATGCACTTAGTAAATCAGTCATTGTTCCAAAGATAACCTGATTCCATGGTTCACCCGGTGGCACTTTTGGTGGAGGGCTGTGGCCTAGTGGCGAATCTTTGCCTGTGTTCGCACAGCGCGGAAGGGGTTAAGTGATAGTTTTCAAACATGAGTTTAGAAACATTCATGATTCACCACCCCACACTAACAACAATGCCAATAGTGAACTAAGAGGCAAGTTAGTTGTCATGTGGACCCTATGGGTAGCCTAGGTTGCTATTATACGTGGACAACAGGTCCTTTTATATTCCATAATAAAGAAAAAAGAGGCAAACTGAAGAAAAAAATGCCTAGGATCACACAGTTTGGTCAGGGGAAAAGCCAGGATTGATCCCAGGTTTTCTGCATTCACCACAGACCATACTTTGTGGCCCCTGGGCAAATGTTTGCGAGTACCCCTGGCTTAGACATGTTGTACCAAATACAATTGATACAACATTTTAATATAGCACAAACTTGACCTGAAGGTATCATTTGTATTTTATTCCACAATGTGGTGATTCGTGTATTTCCTGGCTTTTCGTCTCTCCCTGAAGGAGGTTACTGGAACCAATCACACTGGAAATTTAGCCTTAGTGTATTCTTCCCCTTCACTGCTACACCTAGAATCTTGTTTACCATATTTAATTACTTGGTAATTGTAGCTTTATAACTGTCTGTAATCCTGGCTGCTCATGGGCCAGTGGTTGTTTATCTGCTATGTGTGACCTTGTACATGCCTGCCTTCCAGTGTGCAGCGTCAGTCTGGCAGCTGTACTGTCCAGCTGTGTACAGATCATTTGTAAGAGGAATCTCCTGACCAGCACTGAGCAGGGAGGCATCTCTACAGGCCAGGGTCTGCGTCTTTCAGGAGAGTTGTCATGCATGATGTGTCGATTCTGAAAGAGAACCTCCCATATAGACACATAACACGACAGCAGCCCTTCTAAAAGGTGGCAGCGTGCTTCATTTTTAGACCCCCCAAAAAAGATATGCGAAATAATATTCATTGGCTCCTTTTGAAAGACAGGGCAAAGTTAAAGATGTTCTGGTTTGTAAATTATTTTATGGAGCATCCCTCTTTGTAAAAAAAAAACCAAGCATTTTAAATGCAATAGGTCTCGCAATTGCGAGATTTTGATCTATTGCAATTGTAAATGACACTGCCTTTTATTTATGTGTTTAAGACACCTGCAATAATAAAATGCATTGTCATTTACAATACCAATAGGTCAAAGTTTCTAAAATGCGAGACCTATTGCATTGCAAATGCTTGTATAAATCTACTGCTGCAGGTAACGATGAACAAAGGCTCCGCCTCTCTGCCACACTGTACGCTGGATGTTGAAGTCCTTGAAACAAGAAGTGTGTACCACGCAACTATGTGTTAAAGCGTGTTTTATAGCACTACTGCTTCAGGCACAGTTTTGTGAGTGCCCCTCCTCCTCCCTGTCTTAGTGCAGACTGGATGTTACAGTCACGAAACAAAAAAAGCGGCTTCTAACATAGGTTCTTTATTTGGATCTACTGCACATGTTATATGGGAAAGTACATTAGTTCAGAGAATAGGCAGCAATCTTGATTATTCTTATTTTTAATAATGTTATTGAAAAGTATCGACCACACAATGAACGACTTCTAAATATCACAGTTATAAGTGCTTTTAGTTTTTCTCTTGCATTAACATTTCTTACATGACATATACATATGATATAATTATATATCTGGTACAATAACTGTAGACAGTTTTGCTGGATTCTTTGAAGGTTCAAGGATGTACTGCCTATTCTAGCAACAAACCATCTACGTTGTTTAGCAGCACGTTTTCAAAAATGTATTAAATATTCAAAGAAACTCTTTGTGTTTTACTTGTACTGCCGGTTCTAGCAGCAAACCATCTACGTTGTTTAGCAGCACGTTTTCAAAAATGTATTAAATATTCAAAGAAACTCTTTGTGTTTTACTTGTACTGCCGGTTCTAGCAGCAAACCATCTACGTTGTTTAGCAGCACGTTTTCAAAAATGTATTAAATATTCAAAGAAACTCTTCGTGTTTTACTTGTACTGCCTATTCTAGCAGCAAACCATCTACGTTGTTTAGCAGCACGTATTCAAAAATGTATTTAATATTCAAAGAAACTCTTTGTGTTTTACTTGTTCCCTATATTTAAATAACATACTCTATATTATTGGTCTGTTGATTGTATGTTTTTAATCCAGTACTGTGCTCAAAGTAGTATTTTTCTTGTCTGAGTTAAAGTTTAAACCATGTACAGAGGACCTTTTGCAACAGCCTAATCTGCATAACCATGGTATGTTTGGAAACAATTATCTTGTGCACCCATATGCTCTCTGTACCATTACTGGTTTTGGGAGAACCACCAGGTATGCATGCACTGCAAGAGCGATTCTTTGTCACAGGACAAATACAATTAATAATAAACAACGGGAAAATGCTTTGGAAGGTGGCTGCATGCATTGAAGGATTGGCAAAGCCAATAGCTCTCTAGTGCGGAACGCCAGACCTTGCTAACTTAGAAGGATGGTTAAATGCCAATTGTCACAACTTCTACAAGTGGAAAACGTGCATTTGCAATGCAATAGGTCTCGCATTTACACAAGTTTGACCTACTTGCATTATAACTGACAGTGCCTTTTATTCATATTTTTGGTTCTAAAACATAAATAAAAGGTATTTTCTTTTACAGTACTGACAGCCTAAACTCTCGCAAATCCGAGACCTATTGCATTGCAAATGCTTGTTTATGTGTGGTGCAACCTCCCCTCCATGCTGTCAGCAGGCTGCAAGCCTGGCAGTGGGTATGCCTGTGGGAGCATCGACTCATGTGGGGGTGGGTGCACCTGTGTATGTTCTGGAGCTCTGGGGTCCAGTGCACACGACAGAAGTTGACGCACCGCTGTGTCAATATTCTGGAAAGGGACAGAAAACTTTCCCTTTTCCCTTATATATCTTGTGGACTGTTACTATAAGATTAAGAAAAACAATTTTAAGACAGGTACTCTACTGTGAAGATTACATGCCAAAGTAAGCTTTTCTTACTCTACGCATGTTTGTTGAGAAGGCTTGTTGTTTTTTTGTCAGGCTCATATAGGACCCCCCCCCCCCAATATTTTGTATGTATTATAATTTGTTTATACAGTAGTAAAATACCAGCACCTTTGATGACAGTGTAGCATGGCTGGAAAGTAGTATGGGATGGTCCAATTGCATTTGCCAACCAATATCATAGGTCCTTCATTGACCAATTATTCCTCCCCTTGTACTCCAATGACTCAGAGTCATCATAGCTCTACCCCTTCATTACGAAATGTTTTTGGTTGGCTGGCCTACCTGGCTTTTCAAACAGTTTCAACCAACAAAATGTCTAACTTTATATTTTTGATAGAAGATGCTGCAACCAAACTGTTGTGATGTATTGTTACTGCCAAGCAAATATAGTTGTTGGAAATAATTATAAAGTGGAGGTTGAGGCTTGGAGTAAATAGGGAAGAAGTGCCTTGAGTTTTGCGGATGGGATAGTCTGTGACGAACATGCCAAATATAATCTATATATCCTATTCCTTAATCCTTTCCCTGTACTGCAGTGCATCGTTTTTCACACACTCTACTAACGACAGACAGGATAGCTGCATTTTATATGTGACGTGTGTGACGCTGTATCATTATTATTCATCTGTCTTGGCGTCAGCGTAAGATTGAAAGGCATTTTGAAGAAGAGCAGGCCATTGGAATAAGATGCTTGTCCATTACAGCTGCCCCGGCTGCAGACTGCTTAGAGAAGCAAAGTACTGACTAATGACGCGCTAGTTAGCATGCCTCCTTTAATTTAGCACAACAAGAATACTGGTACTCCATAGTGCATAATGCGTTAATGAGAGGTCATTTATTTTAATTTTTTCACACAAAGTGTTTGTTTATTTGTTTACGAGTAAATCCTTTAAAAAACAATTTTTATAAGCATTGATGCTGTTTTTCTGCCTTAATTCCTTTCCGCCAGTTAGTGCATTTGCCTTTTCTGTGAGGCATGTGCAGGAAAAAAATGGCTTGACTCTAATCACATCATATTTGAGTGGCTCTAGGGGACCAGCAATGTACTGCTACTATATTATTTTTAAAAAGTGCTTTGCACAGAGCATTTTTTACAATCTGCCTTTTTTCTTTCTTAATTTAGCTACTCCTGCTGGTCGACCAGCTACTAAGCAGGAGATAGCAGTCCGGCTGCAGCATCAGAGACTGGAGACCACACGGGCCAAATTTCAGCAGCTGGTGGTCCTTGAGGAGGAGGAGTATGAGGCATTTGCTGTTGCCCAGGGTCTCAGCCAGTAACTAGTACCTCACAGAAAGAACAACACTAGTGCCTACGGCAGCCGCCTGTCATAAAACCACTGCTTCCCCCCTCCTGTTCAGCCTGCATTTTCCTGCCCCACGACCTGCTGACACATCTTGAAAGCAGAACAGCATGCATTGTGGCAAACTTCAAAAAGTTTCTGACCTGCTTGTAGTGCCCTTTTCTTTAGCCAAATGTTTAATATTTGTTTTGGTGGGAGGAACTTGTTGTGGTTAGACAGGGTGAGAATGATGGTGATTGTGACTGGGACTGTTTCTTGGACTTTTTCATTGGACATTGATTACGGATGGTGAGATTTGTTTAGGGACAGGGCTGAGCCTGTTTTGCTTGGAAGGGTAGGAGTTATTATTTGAAAAGGGTGACGAATAATTATTTTACTTTATTGATGTCTCAATGCTCTTTGGGGTGTTTTACTTTACACTGCTGCCTTTTAGAGCAATTTGTTTTTTAAAACTGCTTACCAAAATGTATACTAGATAGTTATACTGTCCCAGGCCTGAACGTATCCCCAGGATCGAACCAATGCTCTATGGGGTCCACCTCTCAACAGCCCCAAGTCTGGATATTATCACATACAGACTAAAGGGTGGTTAAGTGGGGGAAGGGAAGGATGGGGACAGCAGAGAGGGAGACCTGTAACGAGACACAAAAGAGATGTAATTACTACTAGTTCTCACACTTCTCTCTATCTCTATTCTCCCTTGACACCCATACTTCCACTAACCTGCAAAGGAAAATACGCAGGCTGAAGATACAGGCGTGTTGAGCGGGCACCTCTAATTACCATACACAAAGCTCAAAGACATAAAGAGTTCTGTCAGAACAAGACCTACAGATGTATGACAATAACACCAAACCATTCCCCCATTGGTGACTACCTGTGATAATGAGGTACCAACAGTTGCTCAACCAAGACTCTCTGTCTTAGACACCCCTGTGAAGGATTATAAGAAAGGAACAGAACAACGCTGAGCTGCAGCAGTAAATAGTCAATGAATATATAGTAACTGCACATTAGGTATAGCACTCCAAAAGACAGCAGTGTCCACAAGCAGTAAGTACAGTTAGCGGCAAACATGAGAAGAGTTATGTCACTCTTCCCGCATGATCATGACACACCAAACTGAACTGATAATAGGATCCCCTATATCAGTATATATTTCTGTCTGGTAAAGACTTTTCCCCGCATGAACGCTAAATGTTGAGGAAGGTTCACCAACGTAGGGAAATCTTTACACACAGTATAATGCCAAAGAATTCAAAAGTCTCAGGCCAAATAAGTAATGGTATCTCTCCCTCGCAAGAACTTTGTGTAATGAGGAAAGTTCGACAACGTAGGGAAATCTTTACACACAGAATAATGCCAAGGAATGCAAAAGTATCAGGCCAGATAAGTAATGGTATCTCTCCCTCGCAAGAACTTTATGTAATGAGGAAAGTTCTCCAACGTAGGGAAGATAGAGTAATGGGCCCTCAGGAACTCCCAATGGAGCGAGCAAACGTACTTTAGGAATCCAGACAGGATTAAAGGAAAGCTGTGCACAAGGAACCCTTACCTGACCTCGAACAAACAGGAACTGCAGCCACAAGAAGTCTCGAGCAAGGCGGAATAATCGGCAGCGTCTTCAACCCGCTGCCTCGCTATGTCCGCATTTCCGCATCACGTGAGTAGCGCCGATAACGTGGCGTCTGACGCGATGCGCTATGTCGAGGCTGCCGGGCATTGTAGTTTTTCCCTGATTTAGCGTGTGCCTGCGCGACTGCAACCTCCATGACCCTTAACATATACGCAGGGCCACTGGAATTATTCTACAGGAGAGGACCACATTATGTGGCAGGGTTAAGTAAATTATGCAGCAAATAAGAGGCAACTTTTGTTAAATAATGCAGCACGTTTTGTGATAGTATCACTTCATTTGTATAACATTTTTTAACTTGGTAAGATTGTCTGAGCATTTGTTGCACCCCACTAATTCAACACCCATATTTTGCAATAAGCAACAGAAAGTTGACCATTCAAGCTTTGGAAAGAGACTTGCACTATGCAGCTGCACATGTTGCTGCATTCTTTGAGCCTTGAGAACTATTTGATCTAGAAACAAGATTATTTTTTGCTAAAATCTGCACATCATGCAGCAGATGATGGATTATGTGGCAAAAATATAACTATGCGAAAATCACTGCAGCCATACAATCGTATAATTCTAGTGGCCCTGGTTATATGGTACCCTTGCCCCAATACCCACCATAACTTTATGAATCTCTGGGGGATTGTCACTGCCTATATTGCCTAAAACTATGCTCCATAGTTCTCTCACCTGAACAGATTAAGCGAGGGCTGCTACCTCAGTCTTCTTACTGCAGGTTTTCCCAAGGTGCTGGCAATGGTAGCAGACTAGCTTGCTAACAAGGAAGGAATCACAAGCTAGGTCCCACTCCCACCTAGGTGAACTCCAGCTGTAGGATTAATTAAAGTATTATCCATCACAGGCAACAAGATTGAAAGAAAACACAGAGTTCGTGGGTTATATTATAATATAGCTGGGTTTGACCTGAGGTGGCGAAGTGAGCTAAAGAACGATGATGGATTCAAACCAGATCTGTGACTCAGGGTGAGTGTCTGAAAAATGTCAGCACTCTGTCTATCATCTCTTTGTGTTTGCACTAAGTTGACAGGGTATTCCCAGATGTAGATCCCTTGCTCACTTTGCCACTGTATTCAAGCTAGCTTGGTCGATGAGGGGTGTTACCCTGAAACCTTTCCCATGATGCATGTTTCCGGTTCAGGGAAGACCTGGTTTGGCAGTTCGGTCTCGACTGTTCCCATGAGGCATAGGGTCAAGAATGATTTGCATGTAGTTGGGTCTGAACTGAGGTGGCGAAGTGAGCTAAAGAACGACGATGGATTCAACGCAGATCTGCGACTGGGGGTGAGTGTATGAAAAGTTTCAGTGCTCTGTCCATCATCTCCTTGTATTTGCTTTGTTCACACTAAGGGGCCGATTACAATTGCGGTGAATCGGCATCCTCCGGGCTGGCGGAAGCCACCACCGGCCCGGAGGATGCGAATTCAACGCTGCGATGATTGAAAAGACCCCCCGCCACATTAGGATGGCTGGGGGAATCCGCGGCGGACGGCAAGACCATCCGCCGCTTTTCAGCCGGTCGCCTTTGCGACCGGCGGAAATAGTGCATACATATGGTGGCGGTGTCTGTGAGACACCACCAGCCATATTATGATGCCCGCGGTCCCATGCCTTTCCACGGCGGCATTGCCGCCGTGGAAAGGCATACGGTCTTTCCTTTGGGGGCCCGTTGCGGGCCCCCAGGGTGAAGGGGTGGTGGGGGTGCACATGGGAGGTACCTATGGTACACCCCTGCATGTGCATGCACAAAGCGGCAGGCACCGCACGGTGCCTGCTGCTTTGTGCATGCACATGCAAAGCATGCATTTTTAACATTGCGGCAGGTGCTGCTTCAAGCAGCACCCGCTGCAATGTTAAACATACAGGATGTGACCGCCAGGGTGGCGGTCACATCCTAATTTGCACGGAGGGACCACCGCAGCCCCTGCGGTCGGTCCCTCCACCTCTGGGGTGGGCGACGGACGCAGGTCCGTCCGCCATCCTAATAGGGCCCTAAGTTGGCAGGGTATGCCCAGACCTTGGTCCCTTGTTCACTTTGTCTCTGGATTCAAGCTAGCTTTAATGATGAGTGGTGTTACCCCCAAAACGGTCCCAGGATGCTTGTTTCTGGTTCAGGGAAGACCTAGTTTGGCAGTTCGGTCTGGCTTGTTCCCATGAGGCACAGGGTAAAGCCTGATTTGCATATAGCTGGGTCTGAACTGAGATGGAAAAGTGACCTAAAGAACAATGATGGATTCAACCAAGATCTGTGAATGGGGGTGAGTGTCTGAAAAGTTTCAGCACTCCGTTCATTATCTCCTTGTGTTTGCTTTGTTTGCCCTGAGTTGGCAGGGTATGCCCAGATGTGGATCCCTTGCTCACTTTGTCACTGGATTCAAGCTAGCCTGGCTGATGAGAGGTGTTGCCCCGAAACTGGTCCCAGAATGCTACTTTCCGGTTCAGGGAACACCTGGTTTGGCAGTTCGGTCTGAACTGTTCCCATGAGGCACAGAGTCAAGATTAATTTTCATATAGCTGGGTCTGAACTGAGGAGCCTCTGTGAGCTACAGAATGGTTATGGATTCAGCCCAGACCTGCAAATGGGGGTGAGTGCCTGAAACGTTTCAGTGCTCCATCAATCGTGTTTGCTTTGTTTACCCTAAGTTGGTAGGGTTTGCCCAGACGTACGTCCCTTGCTCACTTTGGGCCCGATTCAGTGAACTAACTTAAGACAAAATCCTAAACGTACTACCATTTTGGCATTCACAGAAGGCACTTACTCATTTTGGTATTCACAGAAGGCACTTATTCATTTCGGTATTCACAGAAGTTAGGAATCCTAACTTTAGGACTCCTAAATGCCTTCTGTGAATACCGAAAGTCTTAAAGTTAGGATTTTTCTCAGTTTAGGGATAGTAAAGTTAGGACTCCTAACTTTAGGACTCCTAAATGCCTTCTGTGAATAGCGAAAGTCTTAAAGTTAGGATTTTTCTCAGTTTAGGAGTAGTAAAGTTAGGACTCCTAACTTTAGGACTTCTAAACTGAGAAAAATCCTAAAGTTAGGACTCCTAACTTCTGTGAATACCGAATTGAGTAAGTGCCTTCTGTGAATACCAAAATGAGTAAGTGCCTTCTGTGAATACCAAAATGGTAGTAAGTTTAGGATTTTGTCTTAAGTTAGTTCTGTGAATCGGGCCCAATGCCACTGGATTCAAGCTAGCATGGTCGATGAGGGGTGTTACCCCAAAACCGGTTTCAGGATGCTTGTTTCCGGTTCAGGGAGGATCTGGTTTAGCAGTTCGGTCTGGACTGTTCCCATGAGGCACAGGGTCAAGAATGATTTGCATGTAGATGGGTCTGAACTGAGGTGGCGAAGTGAGCTAAAGAACGATGATGGATTCAACACAGATCTGCGACTGGGGGTGAGTGTCTGAAAAGGTTCAGTGCTCCATCCATCATGTCCTTGTATTTGCTTTGTTCACAACTAGGGCCCTATTAGGATTGCGGTGAATCCGCATCCTCTGGGCCGGTGGAAGGCACCGCCGGTCCGGAGGATGCAGATTCACCGCTGCGGTGAGAGAAAAGACCCCCGCCAGATTAGGATGGCAGGGGGGTCATCTGCGGACGGGGAGACCGTCCGCCGCTTTTCCGCCGCGGTCCTGCACATGACTATAGGCATTGATATTTTAGACTCAAGCTCTAGCTTCCGAAGTTGTCCGTTTTTCACTTAGTACATGCTTGTTGTATCTCTGAACCATGCTCGGGACGCTATTGTAGTATCCTTAGCCTGTTTCCTGGATTGGAGACATACTTTTCAGTCTTTTGCTATGCCTCACTCCGAATCATGACGCATTAGGCTGTTTTCCCTCATAGGTTCTCTAGTTACAGCCATACAGTGCATTATCGATGTACGATGTATCACCACCCGATTCCTTCCCGTTGTTTGAGTCTCGCTGCAGCGAACACTGTTTGTCCGTGTCGCCGTGCTACCCTAGAATTCAGAAAGTACGTGGGATTTAAGCCACGCCTGTTTTCCTCTTCCCTTATTCGAGTGGACTCATTATATATATAAGGAATATTTCCCTATTCTGGGTTTAGAAAGCGTTCCCCGCCCCACCCCTGTGTGGGTGGTTGCGTGCACTAGCCGCTGATACCGGTCCGAGGATTTGCCAGGACCCAGAAGAATAGAGTACCCATTGTCCTGATGAAGCCTTTATCATCTGGCTGAAACGCGACTGCGTCGACACCTTTGCTTCGAATGGAGTCCCCTGTTACAATTTAAGAAAAAATAGATTTTTGTCTGATTTGCACCAATACAAATATAGACTGGGTTGATGTTTTAACCCCCTGGTGCTTTGCTTTTGGGACTACCACTGTGTTGTGCACTCCATTGCAAATTAAGTGGAGGCACTTACCTGAATTGGTGTATATATATCTCTATATATTTCTTGTATTTAGGGTACATAGAAGCGTTTGTTGATATTGTAAATGTGGTGTATATTTGTATATGATGTATATGAGATGTTTTGTATATAGATTATTGTTTGTTGTGCCTCCCTTGATGTCCGCTCATATGTGTGTTGATGAACTTACATATATATTCTCTTAATGTTTGATTTTTGATTCACAAGATAATTAACTGTTTCTTGTTTGAAAATTAAAATTGGATTGATCCCTTCGGTACCCTTTGTTGCTACTTTCTCATCCTTGGATGTCTCCTGCTCAGGTACGGGAGGGTTAAGTGGGCAGAACCCCTAACCATTTTTTTGCTAGTCTGCACATGACTATAGGCATTGATATTTTAGACTCAAGCTCTAGCTTCCGAAGTTGTCAGTTTTTCACTTAGTACATGCTTGTTGTATCTCTGAAGCATGCTCGGGACGCTATTGTAGTGTCCTTAGCCTGTTTCCTGGATTGGAGACATACTTTTCAGTCTTTTGCTATGCCTCACTCCGAATCATGACGCATTAGACTGTTTTCCCTCATAGGATCTCTAGTTACAGCCATACAGTGCATTATCGATGTACGATGTATCACCACCCGATTCCTTGCAAACGTGCGTCAGCCGCATAACACGGTACCTTTTATAATGGACATTTAACGCACTAACGGAGCAGGATATTTATTAAACTGCCCACATTTTGGGTCTGCAAACCATGTCTCTGGTTCCATTCTCCTCCCGCGCTTATGTGTACAAAACGTTTCAACATAGCCATTAGTGCTTTAAGCTTTAGACCAAAATTTGTGTCTTTTTAAGACCCAATTCTGTGTCTTTTTCTGAGCCCCAGTGAAAAGTTTTAGTACCAATCAAATACTTTATTCACTTATGTTTTTCATGCAGGCCAAGACTATTTGGATCCATATTTTGACTTTTTGAGCAACTTCAGAAAGTAACGGCATCATTAACATATGTCGATTTGAGCAGTAATTATTAATGGATAAGGTGAGTCCCCATTGCTTATGCTAATAATAGAGAACCGCGAAAACTCTAACTAGTTCCATCTATTCGATATCTAACATATGTTACACTGTGTCCTAGATATCGAACAACATCTAAGTACACCTCATGACAAGTACTGACTGTTCCCCTGCGACGATCTTGTAAACTGATAATTGGAGAGTCCTTACACCCAAAAGAGGTAACACACTACCTTTTACCTCGGAGTAGTGGTCTCTTACTCCACAATAAGTAGTCTTAATACTGCTTATTCAATTTGCAGACTACCTTGCAGCAGTATACACCACCCACATTTCTGGACATTACCTTCTTTGTGGACTAAAAAACGCGACTCCTCTTAACATAAGTAGGTATTAGATGTTATGTACATTGTCAGGTGGAGGGTTTGTTGAGTCACTTTTATTCTTTTTCCTTATTTTTTCTTACTTTGCACATGCATGAGGAGAAACTCTTTTCCTTATACTTTTTTTTATTTCTAATTGAATCAAAGGATATCTCTCTCTATCGGGGCGCTACCTTGATCCATCAGAGCGCATCTATATAGTCACTTTAATTACTCCGCTTGTATAGAGTCTCACTATAGGCACTATCTTGCGAGCCTGGAATTTAGCTCAGCAGCACTAAACAAAAGAGAAACGTAAATTGATGCTTAGTGATAGGATGCAATCAGACAAATGTAAAATGAATGTGTAAATTTACAGCATATATATCTTCTTAAATTACAGATATAAAGGACCCCCTGATTTTAATTCTGTTTGTATTAGTCTATGTTTAATGTTGGCCCTGATGAAGGTGACATAACCTTTCTCACCGAAACGTACGTAGGCCATTTTTCACCTGAGAGCCGAGTAAAACAAGATCATTAGAAGAGAAAAATCTAGAGAAAAAGAGATCTACAAATTTGGAAACAATAAAAGATGAAGAAACAGGATATTTAAACTGTAAAGAACCTACTGGGATCTCTGATATATTGTTGTCTTTTGCATGTATTTTGTTAGCATTATGTCACTATTGAGAGTGTGTTTGATTAGGAATGCATGATGAAGAATGTGTGAGGTTCTGATAGCACTATTTTGTTGTGGGGTCTGTATTAACTTTATTTCACTTGCTAAAAATGTATTTTGCACTTAAATATCAATAAAATATGAACAAATGATGAAATGTTTACTTGATTTTAAATGTTGAATGACAATAAATAACGAACCAAAGTACTCTATGTTTATGTGAATACTTTTAGTTTGATTGCATCTCTATAGAAATGTATTAAATACATTTTCAGTTGTGAATAAGATACAGGTCAGTTCAGAGGTTCTATTATTCAGTTTTTTGTGCTCACTCCCTCCTCTAGACCTACAATTAGTATTGGGAGTACCCTTGCTCTATTTTCATGTATGGGGGATTCATGGCAAAATTAAAAGAAAAAGACAATTTTTAGAACCCCCCTGGTGGGCCAGCTCCTGGAGGGGGGTTCTTTATAATACTGTGAGGGAAGGAGGCACATCTGTCCTCCCTTCCTAACCCACTTCCAGCCAAAGGACCCCATCCCCCAGGGCTTGGCCGCTATATAAAGATGGAGGTGAATCCACATGTCCCCCTGCCCAGGGCTCTTTCAGCCCTCTGGACCTACCCAATTTCCTAGGGTCCAGCTGCAAAAGGAAAGAGGGAGGGGGTACACAGCCCCTTTCCCTAGACTGATTCTAGCTGTGTGACCCCATCCTCATGGCCTGCCCAGCTATGTAAATGGGGAGAGGGGCTGCTTGGTCCAAGCCATCCCCTTGGTCCCAGCCGTGCTGGCCCCTCCCTGAGGCATTATTATCCCTGGGGAAACCATCCCTCAGAACCGACTCAGGCTATGTCCCGGGAGCCCACCCCCAGGACATAGCAGTTTACTTACCCACACTGTCATGAGCAGGAAAACCTGGTTGGCAGGAGCAATTTCAATACTCCCACCAAGTGAGAGCAAACACTAAGTATGCTGCCAGTCTGTAGGAGCATGAATAATGGTGTTGCCTGCGGGGAGTGGCTGTTCATCTGTTTATCTGCCCACAGTGAAGTGGCAAGTGGGCAGGTAAACAGATGAAATGATTGTTCCTGCCCGCAGCCAGCAGGATATGTAGCGTCTCCCTGTGGGCAGGAGCAATGCTGGCTCTCGGGGGAGGTGGCTATCCAGCTGGGGCAGTGGGGGTATTGGGGCCCCCCTTGACCCCAACCATACTGTGTTAGGTATACTGGGTAGGCAGCTGGGCACCCATTCATTGTTGATCCCGAGTCCCCAGGAACCAAAATCAGCCCGGGAGGGGGGTTATGTGACCCCCTCCTCTTTGGAATATGACTGGCCCTGGAAGATGCGGTTCCTGGGGCCTAAAATGGCCCAGGAAGTGGGGTTCATGTCCAATCCCTCTAAAATATGTGCCAGGCCCCGGGGTTTGGGGGTCCCAGGCCCAAAAAATACCAGCGAGGGGGACATAAAATGTACCAGGCCCCAGGAATGGTGTCCCCAGTCCTAAGATCTACCCATGGAGGGGCTGCATGCCACCCTCCCCATTAAATATACTTCCAAGTCTCAGGGATGGGATCCCAGGGCCCGAAATCAGCCTGGGGAGGGGGGTCGTGTGTCCCCCTCCCCCTGTAATATGTTTTCACACCCCCAGAGATGTGCTATCAAAATATTGATGAGAAAACTGTGCATGTCGGTGCTGCGAGGCGGGGCCTGGCCTCTCCAATGTGTACCGCAAAGGGAGCCTGAAGGCCCCCATGATAAATGCAGGATCCCCGCCTCTTGTGAGAGCCAGCATTGCTTTGAGAACCTAGGAGCTGCTAAACATGCAGCTCCCTGAATCTCAAAGTAAATTGTCTGTTTCCCTGCTCACTTGACAAATGCTCCGCTTTCAGCAAGCAAGAGCATTTGTGAGCTCTTGCTTTGCTGAAAGAGTAGAATTTTCTGTGGTTTGGCAGGAAGCTCCCCCCAAGCCACAGCAAATGGTTATGTCCTGCAGTGGGCACCCCAGAACATTTCAGGAGTTGGATCTTGGGGATGGCAGTCCCCAGGGCCATGTACAGCTCCAGGCCTGGGGGCGCATGGCCCCCTTCCATTCTTCAATTTCAACCTGGGGAGGTGGTGGTCCCCAGAGCTGCAGGAAGGTCTGTAGCACCCCCAGGACAGGAAGTCAGACATTACTGCACAATCAAAATATGTCTGCACATCATCTCCATTTTTATAGAGAATTGGCCTGTTGCAAAGAGGTGAAGACATGAAAAATAGAGCGTGCCTCTAAGATGGAGCCTCTACAGAGGCTCCACCAACACCTCCCATTATTCCCTCCAGCACACAGAAAAAATATCTAAAACACTCAGAAATGTAGAAATTGAAAGCAGTGTCAACTGTTATGCTGATATCTTGCTACTGCACCCTTTTATTTTGTAGGAATTCGGTTTGTTCACAATTCCTCTAAAGAACTCTTTCAAATTGTCAGATCTCTGATGCATCTAACTTGCATGACATCACTGCCTTTTCTTTCTCAAGCAGGGTGCAATAAACTTGCCAACTTCTTTAAGAATGTAGCTAACGTCTATGTCTCGTTTGAGGGTTAAGTTGAGGATGAGAGTTCTTCTGCCATCAGCCCTCCTGTTCTGTAGTCTTCTTTCAGTTTACTCAATGATTAAGATTTCAAGCCTCTTGGCTTTCAGTAGGTCTGGGTCACCTTCTGACCTGGCACTCTGTGAATCTTAAAACTGGGCAGCAAAATTCTTTCCCCAATTTGGCTTGATTTCCAGAACTTGTCTTTTGTGCAGGCCATCGTCCCTCAGTGTGAAAACATGCTATGCACGCGCACCTGCTTAAAAAGCTGTCTATGTATGCATTGAAGTTTGAACAATATTGACCAATTTTACTTATGCGTGAGCTAGCAAAGCTGCTTGATAAGCATAATAATTCTCTATTGTCTATTCATTTCCAATCCTGTAATCTTCTTCATAGATCTCAATCGGGCATCAGCCTGCTTGCAGCATTGAATCTGCCCTTTTAGGGTCACCAAGCATCTCAGAGTGATTTTGGATGCAGAAGGGACAGCTGCGTTTATTCTTTTGTATTTGAGTGCAGTTTTTGATATGGTCTCCTATTCCATGCTTCTTGGGAGGCTTCTTAACAGCAGAATTTAGAGCTCCGCTCTCCAATTGTTTATTTCCTTTTTTGCAAGGACAAGCCTTTCAAGTCATATTGAAACGTTTTTCCTAATGCCATTTGGGGTCCAACAGAGGTCCTCCCTTTAGTCCCACATATTTTCGCATTTATGTCTGTTCTTTGGTGGACGTAGTGGAGTCCTTCGGATTTGCACTGTTTTCATATGCTGACAACACACAAATTGCCTTTTCCTTGTCTATCTTGGAGGACAACCGACTTTTTAATTTTGGACCATGCCTAGTTGCTATGGCTCAAAAGATGAGAGAAAATTGCCCTAAACTAAATGGCATTAGAACATTGGAATGTTGGGAGCTCCATTGAAAAGAACGTAGTGCTCCTGGCTTCTAATGCCCAGTAGAATCCCGGATCGTGCTCTTACGGCCATTAAAGGCCCGCTCCCTTGTTAAAGGCCCAAGCCGAATCCTATACAATGGCAATGTGCTGTACTTGGGAGCCTCCAAGTTTCAGCTGAAAAGGCTTCAGATTGTTGAGAATGCTGTGGCCTGACTCCTTAGTCATGTCCATAGCATGTTTTGATCTCCACCCATTTGTCAAACCTGTACTGGCTTACTACTGATAAATCACTTAAGTTCAAAGAGCAATGCTTCATGCATAAAGCCATGGCTCAGACCGGCCTCTAGTATCCAAAACATCCAGTCCTTCCTTATTCCGCAAGCATCTGCTTTGCTCTGGTAATTTGGCATTTAAACACACAAAAAGGTAGAGAAAAACAGCCCAAAGTAGCTTAGTACATACATTTGTGTCCATAGCAGTGGTCCTTAACGTTTTTTACTTCTGTGTATCCCGATTTAATCATTATTGAAACCAGGAACCTCACACTAAAGCATGTTTTGAATCCAGGGACCCCCCACTGAATCCTTTTTGGAATCCTGGGGCCCCCACAGAGTCATTACTGGAAGGCGGGGACCCTGGTCTAAGCAATTTTGATAATTTGAACCCAAAAGAAATGCACAAAAATATGTAAACAAGCATTCACCAAACAAATACACAAAATTAACACTCCTTTGCTGACTCTGAATCCGGCGTTGCTGTTTTCACCAGGCTCACCCACCCACGCCTCGCGGTACCCGCTCCGCGGGTCCCGCTTCGTTACCAACTTGCCTGACGCTCCTGTGGTTCCTGCATTCAGCTGCTCCTGTGGGGTTTTGTGAGGCGGCAGGGCTGCGAGCGTGACCCGGGACTCGCTTTCCCAGGAGTCCTGGGGTCTCTGGCCGAGTCACCTGGCCCCGCTCTCCCTGACCGCCCCGCCCCAGCTGCAGTAGGTAAAAGAGGAAAGGAACTCTGCTCCGTGGGACACTCCTTTGCTGACTCTGAATCCGGCGTTGCTGTTTTCACCAGGCTCACCCCCCCACGCCTCGCGGTACCCGCTCCGTGGGTCCCGCTTCGTTACCAACTTGCCTGACGCTCCTGTGGTTCCTGCATTCAGCTGCTCCTGTGGGGTTTTGTGAGGCGGCAGGGCTGCGAGCGTGACCCGGGACTCGCTTTCCCAGGAGTCCCGGGGTCTCTGGCCGAGTCACCTGGCCCCGCTCTCCCTGACCGCCCCGCCCCAGCTGCAGTAGGTAAAAGAGGAAAGGAACTCTGCTCCATGGGACACTCCTTTGCTGACTCTGAATCCGGCGTTGCAGTTTTCACCAGGCTCACCCACCCACGCCTCGCGGTACCCGCTCCGCGGGTCCCGCTTCGTTACCAACTTGCCTGACGCTCCTGTGGTTCCTGCATTCAGCTGCTCCTGTGGGGTTTTGTGAGGCGGCAGGGCTGCGAGCGTGACCCGGGACTCGCTTTCCCAGGAGTCCCGGGGTCTCTGGCCGAGTCACCTGGCCCCGCTCTCCCTGACCGCCCCGCCCCAGCTGCAGTAGGTAAAAGAGGAAAGGAACTCTGCTCCGTGGGACACTCCTTTGCTGACTCTGAATCCGGCGTTGCTGTTTTCACCAGGCTCACCCACCCACGCCTCGCGGTACCCGCTCCGCGGGTCCCGCTTCGTTACCAACTTGCCTGACGCTCCTGTGGTTCCTGCATTCAGCTGCTCCTGTGGGGTTTTGTGAGGCGGCAGGGCTGCGAGCGTGACCCGGGACTCGCTTTCCCAGGAGTCCCGGGGTCTCTGGCCGAGTCACCTGGCCCCGCTCTCCCTGACCGCCCCGCCCCAGCTGCAGTAGGTAAAAGAGGAAAGGAACTCTGCTCCGTGGGACACTCCTTTGCTGACTATGAATCCGGCGTTGCTGTTTTCACCAGGCTCACCCACCCACGCCTCGCGGTACCCGCTCCGCGGGTCCCGCTTCGTTACCAACTTGCCTGACGCTCCTGTGGTTCCTGCATTCAGCTGCTCCTGTGGGGTTTTGTGAGGCGGCAGGGCTGCGAGCGTGACCCGGGACTCGCTTTCCCAGGAGTCCCGGGGTCTCTGGCCGAGTCACCTGGCCCCGCTCTCCCTGACCGCCCCGCCCCAGCTGCAGTAGGTAAAAGAGGAAAGGAACTCTGCTCCGTGGGACACTCCTTTGCTGACTCTGAATCCGGCGTTGCTGTTTTCACCAGGCTCACCCACCCACGCCTCGCGGTACCCGCTCCGCGGGTCCCGCTTCGTTACCAACTTGCCTGACGCTCCTGTGGTTCCTGCATTCAGCTGCTCCTGTGGGGTTTTGTGTGGCGGCAGGGCTGCGAGCGTGACCCGGGACTCGCTTTCCCAGGAGTCCCGGGGTCTCTGGCCGAGTCACCTGGCCCCGCTCTCCCTGACCGCCCCGCCCCACACTGCCTCATTGGTTCCAGGACCATAAATTTGGAAGCTCCTCGCTGCGCGGGAGCGCCCGGGGCTAAGCCCGGGCAAAGGGCGGGCCCTCTGTGGCCCTCCGTGGCCTGAGGTGCCTGGCCTGGGCACACCTCTATTTCTCCCTGTACTCCAGCCTCGTATTTCCTTTGGACTATTGTCTTTCTGTTTGAAGCCAACCGGACAGCTTTTAGTGGGTATTCTATTCACTTGCCCTGTGTTTATTGTTATCTTTGGGTCATCTGTTAGTATTATCTTATTCTCTCTTGTTGTTCTTTACCCTGTCAGAGATGTCTACCCGTAAAACTAGGAGCCAGAGAGCTGGAATCGATAAAACTAAAAAAGTTATTGGCACCCTAGATAACTTCATCTCTCGGACAAACTCTCTGATAGATCAGGGTATTTCTTTAATGGAAAGGAGGGTTTCATTGGATCTTGCTCATGCGAAAAGGTCTTCATTGGGCAACATAGCAATGATACATTCCCCGCCTCAAGGTCTGATTAACCTTGTTACTTCTGCTGGGATGCCCACTAATGATTCCACTCCTGTCAGTTGTCAATCATTAATACCCATCAATGTTCCCGTTATGAGCACATTTCCCTCTATCATCCCCCATTCACCCGTGATAGTTAATCATGGCGTCATTGGCTCTTCCCAGGCGGGTGGGTTAGACACTACTATGTTAACTCCAACTGTCACGAACCCAACAAATTCTCCAATTGATAACCCCGCCATAACCTTACAAGGGTCCATGGGCTCCAACTCTGGGGGGGATAATCTAGGTGTGGCGATTGTGAATGATGGGACCTTTCAGGCCCCCATTGATCACACTGAGACTGACCCTTCAGATTCTACTCCGCATTTACTATCTCTAGGGGTTCCGGACGATATAACACACGATAGTAGCCTGGCCAGCATTTTGGATATTAGCGGAAGCAATGACTCACTAATTAATTCAGGGGACGGGCTTGACTCCCTAATGGATTCTATGTCTACCTTGTTAAAATCATTGCTCTCGCCTTTGGAGACTAGGCTCTCTAACATAGAACATCAACTTGCCACTATCCTTGCGTTACAAGATCCCAGGCTGACTACTCCTGGCCCCTGTTCTTCGGTGGTTTTACCGCCTGATACTAATACTGGGTCTGTTAACACAAATCCACCCACGGGGAGTATTCCGGTTCCCACAATCAGTTCTTCCACCACTTTTCCGCCGGCAACTAACATAGTGAATAATATCAAACCCTCCACTTCCACATGTCCGAGTGTAGCAAACAGAAATGTACCTAGTGCAGTGAGCAGAAGGACACCTAAGAACCCAGCTCCTACTATTCCCCAGTCACAGTCCAGAAAAACCACTACGCGACGTAACATCAATCTACCACCTGATGCATGTCCGTATGTGGTCGTTCTGACGGGGATTCCCGAGCTGTCAATGTCCACCTCTGAGCCCTTTTGGGCGCTTAAAAATAAAATATGCCACTGGCTTGACAAAAATTACCCTCCACCACCTAGTCTAAACAAGAATATACTTATGGTAGAACGGGCACCTTGGGTAGGTGGGAAGAAGAAAAGCATAAAGGGTGATTGTGTTGTTATCACGTTTGAGGACCCACGACTTGTAGAATTTATTTGTTCCTCTCCTCCTTGTGATAGCAAGTCTGTGGTATCAGCCAAACCCCTGTCCTTTTTTTATGCGCAAGAGAGCCATAAGGATGCTAGGTGGAGTTGGTTGAGGCCGGTTAAGAAAGGATTGGGTGGAGGCTGTAATGGGAACACTCCATCCGTATATCAGAACCCGCAACAGTGGGGAATGCCTGTAGAGGAAGGATGGAATCTAGTCCATAGGAGGAGGGGGCATCAGTGGAAGGGAGATTCACAGTTCAATGGAGAAGGATGGGGCCCACAGCTCAACTATCCTTTATTTCCTTGTTATAATCGTTTTAGCGGGTTGGAAGAGGTGGATTGACCATCACCTCAGTGTATTGAAGATGCCAAGGGTTGTGGGGCATTTACCCCTGTAGATAGTGGTTCTATCGCTGTGACCAGGGAGGAATTACCCGACCAGGAAAGCATTATTCCAGAGCTCTTTACAGGGGATGTTGATTTTCAGGCAACCCCGGATACACTTTTGCTGTCCCCTTCCCTTGTTAAAGTCCTGTCCTGGAACATAGCGGGCTTAAAGAAAAACTTGCCCGATCCGGAATGGAATAAATTCCTAGAAGATTTCCACATCTGTATGTTCCAGGAAACCTGGTGCGTAGAGCCAGAACATAAGCAGGGTTACTCTACATTTTTTGTTCCTGCATCACAGCTTGGGAGGGGGCGTCCATCGGGTGGTCTACTCATTTGGATCAGGATAGATTTGAATTGTGAGGTTATTGTTAACTATATCCCCTGTGATGATATCCTCCATATAACTATTAAAAGGCAGTCGACCAGGAATGCTCTCGAACTTTTCTGTATCTATGTCAGGGGGCTCCCAGGGGGCCAATCGTCTCCAATACTGGAGTTATTGGACAATAGGCTTTCATCCCTCCCCTCTAAATCCTCAGTACTGGTGGGAGGTGATTTTAATTGTACATTTGAGCCTCTTGATGAGGATGAATTTTTGGATTATCATAATAAACCAGGAAACCAGTTAATTCCATCCTTATCTTTGGCCCCAATTAAGAAATGGTCGGCTCGAGCTATCCAGTTAAATGCCCTGGTGTCTGCCCATGACCTATGGGCCCTAAACGGCCGTACTAAATCAGACCGCATGGGCGCCACGACCTTTAATCGAATAGGCTGCCCGTCAAGAATTGACTACATCCTTTTGGATGTATGGTCATGGGCTAAACTTGTTGATATGGAGGTTAGTCAGAGGATCGATAGTGACCACAATCCCCTCTGCATGGGTATGTTCTGGGGAGATAATATTGGTGAAGACGCTCCAAATGAGCTGGTTACCAAAGAACTAGTCCCTTCTAACTGTAATCGCAGGATTAAATGGAATGTGGTTAGGTGTAATGAAGGGACACTTGAGAATATTAGGGTTCTAGTTTTGGCTGCCTCATCTGCCCTGGCATCTGTGAATCAAATTTCACTCCAGTCTCAGGGGTCGGTGCTGGAAACTAAGTATAAAGACCTAATAGGGGAGATTAGTATGTTTTTCTCCCAAAAAAACAAGGGATGCCAATTGACTAAATGCACGCAAAAAAAGGGCAACCCTTGGTATACTGTCTCCTGTAGAGAAAAAAGAAAAGCAATCTCAATAGCTATTAAAAATAAGGATGCTTCAGCAGCTAGATCAGCTAGAAATGACTATCGCTCTAGTATTGCGAAAGCCAAAAAAGATTGGGAAGAGGAACATTGGCAGGCTTTAAAGGAAGCGGCTCATGGGAAAAATGCCACTGTATTTTGGAAACTGATTAACGTCCTTGATAGACGAGGCGCTGAGCCTATTCCAAATCATATAACTGAGTCCCAATTGCACTCCCACTTCTCGAAATTATATGGCGTAGGCACTACGGAAGTTGTGCTAGCACCCCCTACATTAGGTACCGGTTGTTTGGTCCATTTAAACAGTGACTTCACAGATGTATTGTTTACGCCCCGTGAGGTACAGGAGGCCATCCTCAAAATAAAACCGGGTAAGGCACCTGGCCCGGACGGAATACCAGGTGATTTACTGTTGCTTAATCCCTTGGTTTGGGCTGATTTTATTGTAAATGTTTTGAACCTCATTCAGCTGGGCCAGCAAGTACCCGACTCATGGAAGGGTGCTGAAGTTGTCACCATTTTTAACAAGCATTTGCAATGCAATAGGTCTCGCATTAGGAAAGTTTGAGCCATTGGTATTGTGAATTACATTTTTTTTATTTACTTTTTTTTTTTAACTTTTTTTTTTATTTACACCGCAAATATTCACTTTACTGCATGATCGTTCTAGGAGATTGCGTACTTTTGAAATATATTTTGACTTATTGACTGACTTTTAAAATGTGGATGTTTCATGCTTTTTTTAAAAAGAGAATTCGGCTGTTCACTTCTATTACTATTTTTCTTAAATAGAACTGAATATTACTTTAAAAAAATGTATCTTCGTCATGTTTGGTCACAACAAGGACCGTTCTAGAAAAATTCTATATTACGAATATATAAATATTTGTTTATGTGCATTAGTTGAGTGCTCATATAGGATTGCTATTGGTAATCACCTGTGTTTTCGTAAACAAAGGAACCCCAGAGTTCTCTCAGAGACCATGGAACAAGTATTTGTCAAGGAACAAGTGCTCCCTTCATCTAAATTAAGAACTAAATATCCGACATAGAAGAACAATACATTCTATGTCAACAAAATTACAAAAAATGAAAAAATGCAAGTATTTATTCAATTACATAACAGAAAAGGAACAAACAAAAATAAAGGGGTGAGTGGGAAACAACAAGAAACAACTGAAAAATAAATGTACAGCTGAGACCTTTTTTAGTGACTGTAAATACAATGAACAATCTAGTCACAATTGATTAGAGTACCAATACTGTCACATTTATAAAACCTAAATATTGCTAACATCATCAGGACTTAGTTTTATGCATGAGGCTAAAAATGCCTGTAGGGAAAAAGGAAGAAACAAGTCTAGTTTTAAGTATTTTATCTTTTTGCAGTTGAAAGTTAGTTATATGCTTACTTTTCCAGAGGTCTCCATGAGTTCTTGTTTGCTCCGGAAAAAACAGTCGCTGCAGCTGGAAACTTTGCCTGTTGAACTGCACTGTAGTTATCTCTTTGTATCTGCAGAGTAAATTATTCACCCTGCGTGCCTTCGGGTAAAGTCCGCGCTATATAAAAATGCATAACTAACTAAAAATATAAATAACGCAAATCACCGCCGTCACTTTGCCGGCCTGCGACCAGGAAGTCAGGCAGGCCGGCGCGACAACCGGAAACAGGAAGTAGGAGGGCGGTAGCCTACCCCGCCTCCCACGGAAGAGCCGGAAGAGCCGCGATTGGTTGCAGCACCGGAGCAGGCAGGAGCCTACCCTGCGCCCCGGTGCCGAAGAATGGAGGAAGAGTCCTGCTGCCGGTGAGTGGGGCTTCGCTTTGTGGCTGGCCTGCGAGGGCGGGAGGGGGGCATGTGTGGGCGCGCGCGCGGCGGCGGCCTGTGTATGTGTGTGAGCGTGCGTGTGTCTTGGAGTCTGTGTGTATGCGTGTGTGACTGTGGGGGAGGAGGAGGAGGGGGTTGCCTGTCTGGGTGCCTGCGTGTCTGTGTAAGTGTAAGTGCGAGTGCGCGCGCGTGTGTGTGTGTGTGTGTGTCTGTGTCTGTCTGTGTGCATGCATGCATGCGCGGTAGTATGGGAGGGCGGCGCAGGACGGAATGTACGCGTTCGCGCACACCAATCCAGCCTGGACAAACTCGTGCACCTTCTCGTCCGTCCTTCCCTCGAGACAGCTAACTATACGTCTCCAACCCTGGAAGCATCCTTTGGATGCTAATTCCAGGGCGAGACCTAAAAAGCACTGGTTCAACCTAGGTTTTGGACAGAGGCGATTTACCTTGTTTTAGAATGGTCCAGAATTTCTGAAATTTAAACGAAGGAAGGGTCAGTCCTATTGCCCGGCACAGGGAATTTCCCAATTCCCTACAAACCTGACACTTTGGAAATTTCCAGCAGATATTGGAAACTAGCCTCCAAACCCCGGTCGTTCTTGGTCTGAATTTTCAGGAAACAGGATGTGAACAAAGAATAGAAAAGACTATGCTGCACATCATACCACACTTCTTCCGCATACAAGCACTGTAAATAATTAATGTTTCCATTACCCAGCGTAATAGTATTTACCGATCTCGAAGGAAGTTTAAGGCTTGCATTAATTCGAACACGTGAACGGCAAACTCATACATTTAAGAGGTGAGTGCTCGACTCGCTGAGCCATCTTCCGGACGAGAGTGCAGGCAACTCGAAGGTGCGCAGCGGGCATCACGACGGGCTCGGCACGGTCAAGCCCAGCCAATGAAACAATAGACTGGTGGGGGCGCTCCCCTCCCCTTTAAGCCTCAGTGTGCACGCGGGAGGTGTGCGCCTAGAGGGAAGGCACAGGGGACGAGGCGGTACATGCGAAGGCACCCTGGCACCAGGACGCGGTCGTGAGGTGCGCACGCGAGGACCAGACATCAAGAAGCGGAAAGGAGACGCAGCAGAGATGTGCACCAAGGGGGCAGGGTCCATCCCAATTTCACATAGGTTGCTTTCTAAACAACCAATGATATTGACAATACAGTGAATGCACTCTGATGTAGTTCATTCTTCCTGATCGTTTGAATAACGTTAATAAACATTACAATCCTTTCTGCGGACTTCACAGCTCGACCATTCAGAAATGTTAAATCACTGCAGCAAATTTCGGATTTTTCTCGAATGACTTGCTCTTTTCCAGGGTTTAGCGCGCAGGCTAATTTCCCGCCTACAGTGGAGGAGGCCGACATTTCAAACTGCACCGATAAGGGTTTTTAATAACACAAGTTCCATCCGCGCTTCTCGGTCAATGAGACGCGAAGCAGGCGGTGCCAAAGTGAGCAGCGTCTCCCTTCTTGACATACAGCAGGTGCTGGTCACGGCGGTTCCAGGCGCCCCTCCTGGCGCTGCACAGCTGCACTGCGCGCCGTGTGATCGCAGCACACCACTGCACAGGACTGCTTCCAGTTACAAGAACCAGCGGAGTTCTCTGGATGCCGATGTTGGCGCCACTGGGTATTCCCATAGGGTCTGCGCCGTTCCCACGGTAAGGCCTGAGCCCAGATCCAAAGTCAGTCCGAGCAGGAGAGTATGGGCACTGTCCGGGCCAGCCTGCAACAGTCATTAGGCACCTGACCATATGGTTTAGTGCAGTGCAAGCCTGCAAGGGTTCTTAACCATTTGACTTCTGTGGTCCCCACGGAGTCATTATTGGACGCCGAGGGAAGCCCGGCCTAAGCAGTTTCTATTTGAACCTCAAAAAATAAATACAAACAGGTATACACAATTTTGTTTAATTCACAATCAAATATAGAAAAAGTTCACATTTTCAATGTAGCTTCTTTTAATGCACCAACCCGATATGAGTACACCGTCACTCCAGGGACTGGAAATCTACCTCCAGGGCATGATGACCCGTACATACTACGTCTGCACATAGCCCAGCCTCCTGCAAATAGAGATGGTCTACACTGCCAAAGTCGGGCTGGATCTAAGAGACTGCAAATAACTTTTAGATTACCACACAGTGTATGGACTAACGAATAGACGATATGATATGGCTTTAGATCTCAAAAATATCAAGTCAGAATTAGTAGTCTACAAGTTAGATAACATTATTTTATTATCCCGGGTGATATTCTTCAAAACATGGTGGGCAACCAGCAACATCCGTGCACAACACTTTGCTCACCTACTGTAAATACATAAATAAATAAATAGCGCCTTCGGGTAAAGTCCGCGCTATATATAAATGCATAACTAACTAAAAATGTAAATAAAGCAAATCACCGCCGTCACTTTGCCGGCCTGCGAGCAGGAAGTCAGGCAGGCCGGCGTGACAACAGGAAACAGGAAGTAGGAGGGCGGGAGCCTACCCCGCCTCCCACGGAAGAGCCGGAAGAGCCGCGATTGGTTGCAGCACCGGAGCAGGCAGGAGCCTACCCTGCGCCCCGGTGCCGAAGAATGGAGGAAGAGTCCTGCTGCCGGTGAGTGGGGCTTCGCTTTGTGGCTGGCCTGCGAGGGCGGGAGGGGGGGCATGTGTGGGCGCGCGCGCGGCGGCGGCCTGTGTATGTGTGTGAGCGTGCGTGTGTGCGTGTGTCTTGGAGTCTGTGTGTATGCGTGTCTGACTGTGGGGGAGGAGGAGGAGGGGGTTGCCTGTCTGGGTGCCTGCGTGTCTGTGTAAGTGTAAGTGCGAGTGCGCGCGCGTGTGTGTGTGTGTGTGTGTCTGTGTCTGTGTCTGTCTGAATGCATGCATGCATGCGCGGTAGGCTGGGAGGGCGGCGCAGGACGGAACGTGCGCGTTCGCGCACACCAATCCAGCCTGGACAAACTCGTGCACCTTCTCGTCCGTCCTTCCCTCGAGACAGCTAACTATACGTCTCCAACCCTGGAAGCATCCTTTGGATGCTAATTCCAGGGCGAGACCTAAAAAGGGCGAGAGAGAGGACCCTGCCAACTACAGACCAATTAGTTTAATTGATGTTATTCAAAAAGTAGTTGGTAGGGTAATTGTAAATAGGATTGAGGGCTGGCTCATGGAAGGAAATATTTTGTCCCACTTTCAGGCTGGATTCAGAAGTAATGTTGGAGCAATTGATCAAGTTTTTAGATTTTGTGCAGTTTTTTGGAAAATAGTGTCAATAGCCAGAGGGAGTCTCTACCTGGCTTTTATTGACTTAAAAACTGCTTTTGATGTAATACCCCGTGTCAAACTCTGGAATGTCCTATTGGATATGGGTTTCCCATCCTATTTGCTAAATTTTATTATTAAACTCCATGAGGGTACCTATGCTAGGATACGTTGGGGGGCGCAGGGGCAACTTACTAAAAGTATACCTGTTAACAGAGGGGTGCGGCAGGGGTGCGTGATGGCCCCTACTTTATTCTCCCTTTTTATAAATGGGGTGGTGAAACATCTGCAAGAGACACCAGCAGATGCCCCCATTGTGGCTGGGGAGAAAACGTCATCGCTCCTCTTTGCTGACGACACCCTCCTGTTATCAAAAAACCCCACAGGTCTCCAAACCCTTCTTGATCGGTTTAGTGTTTTTTGTCAGGAACGGGGACTTACAATAAACACAACTAAAACTAAACTAATGGTTATGACCACCAAGAGGAAATATAGGAACATCCATTTGATCTTGAATGGATCTCCTCTGGAGGTGGTCGAAGAGTTTGATTACCTCGGTGTTAGGATTAATAACAACTTGAAATGGGAACCCCATATATGTAAAATGATTTTAAATCTCAAAAGAGTTTCCGGCACTATTTTAAAAAACCAACGTCTCTCTGTGAGTAGGCCAGTTGCCCCTGCCTTATCAGTTTATGAGGGTAAAGCAATTGCCTCAGCTGTCTATGGCTCGGAACTATGGGGCAATGAGAATACCAATGACCATGTCCTAGCGGAGAACAAGTTTATGAGGGACTTGGTATCACTTCCATCTTCTACCCCACTTAAACCTCTATTCTTAGATCTGGGTAGAAAGTCTATCCGGGACATTCTCCAGCTCCGTCCCCTCTTACACTGGGTCCGTTTGAGGAGGACACCTGAATTAGCTAATTATGCCTTAGTGTTAGACGAATTGTTAAAATGAAACACTGCAGGCAAAATTAAGTGGCTAAATGCCTTAAAACATCTTGCAGCAAGTGTGGGTTTAAGTGACGCTTGGGTATCCCAATCCCCTCCACCAAAACTAGTGGTGAAAAAATTATACTGGGACTGGATAGAGGCCAGGGCGCTACAGAACCCAAATTCGGGACATTTGACTGAGACTTTTTTGACCCATAAATGCACTTTAAAACTGGAATTGTTCTTGGATTTCATTCAGATTCCTCGGGAAAGGACCTTATATCTTAAATTTAGATATGGAACATTGCCCCTCAAAAGTTTTACGTCTAGATGGAATAATAGGAGGGAAGAGGATATGAAGTGTCCAGGTTGTACAAATCCCGAAGAATCATTGGGCCACTTTTTCTTTGCCTGTAAGGCATACATCCCGGCTAGGAAGAAATGGTTAAAACCAGTACTAAAGAACCTTGGTGTTAGAGATTATAAATCAGCTTTGCGTATTCTTATCTCCAACACCTCTTCTATGGCTACTATTTGTGGGGTTGCTAAGTTTTTATCATGTGCCTGGATTATTAGGACCAAGATTTTAAAAAATGTTCACCAAGTCAATTTTTCCACATAACTTTTATATGTACCTTGTGTATTTTTGTAAATAATGAACTGGTTTTATAATTATGTGTGTATTATATGTTTGTACTTTTTATGATACATGTGTCGAATAAAAGTATAATGACTTGAATATTTGCTTCAAAAACATGCTTCATTCTGTTTGATGTACTTGCAGTTGTCCCACAAATTTACAGAACGTTTTGAAAGTTTAAATTTTGCTTCTCTATTTATATTCACTTTACTAATCTGTTAATATTATTCAATTTTCTAAGCTGTCATGGACTCCCGGAGTAGGCATCACAGACCTCCAGAGGTTCCTGGACCACAGGTTATAAGCTGCTGGTCTAGAATATACAAGGAACACAGAGAGAACAAGGTTTGCTAAAAATCTTTGACCCACGGAAGAAAGATTAAAGAATAGCGGATACAGACTAAGCAGTTCTGTAAGATATGGAGGAGCAAATGAGTTGATACTTTTGAAAGAAATACATAAGTAATGACATTGAAATCAATATGTAATAGGCAGCTGGTGAAGCATGTATGAACAAATATGGACTTATAAGGACAATGTTATTAAGGCCAAACAAAATGCACACAGCAGAGTGAAAAATAGACTGAAATGGAAGAAGATACAATTTTACAGAACATCAATATACTGGACAAGAAAGAAAAGCATGGAATCAAAAGCTTAGAATCAGAAGGGGAATAATGAACTGAATCTTCTTGATGGTACAATTGAATGTGACATTAGAGCAGCTATGGACATTTGCTTTTGAAAAGGTTAATGCAGAGTGAAAGATGATTCCCAGGTTGATGGTGGAAGTAGAGGTCTTGACAGATGCCAGAGAAAAGAAAATGACAGGAGTTAGGAATACTTGGTAATTGTAAAGAATAGAATTTAAGCCTTAGATCGCTTCAGGAGGAGAACATGAGAAGTCATCAACGCATCAGGGAGAAAAACTATTGTGAATCTTGTCAGCAAATGTACGAAATTAGTAGTAGTTTTCAGTTTCCTCCACAAAGAAAACCAGAGCTCTCACCACACAGGTAAACCAATGCACAATAGCTGGCATAGGGTAAAATTGATGGTAGTCTCATGGAGTGGAGGATTAAGAAGAGGCCTCTAGGCAGAGAGGAATCCATTGTATGGATGGTTTAAATGGATACATCACCAAGAAAACAAGCCAGCGAGCCCATTGGATGAAATTACTACCGTACCACCTCTCTTATTGTAGCAAAAACACTCATACTTTACCAATGCCCTACGTCTCCTCTGCAAACGTTATGGTACTGTGAGACTCACCCTTGAGTTGCTTTAGGGTTGTCTGGAGGTTCTTTTTCACCGACCATCAAATTAAACTTTACCAACAAGGGAAAAATGTAAACCCTGTATCCCTTTGAGCCAACAGAATAAAATAAATGTAAAAATACAGAGAGGTCAAGTAACGATTTCTATAGACATGAGGTCACTTCTCAGAAAAGCATATTTTTTACCCAATTGGGGGGCTTTAACCAGCGATAAGTATCCGGCGGGACCTGCTTGTGCATGTAAGTTTATAAACCTAATTTAACTAAAATAGAAAATACTTTTGTCAAAAGTTCAATCCCTCCCATTGAATTGGCATAAATCCACTCAGAAATTATAGCACAGCGGTGTTGCAGAGGCTGACCAAAAAGGGGGCCTCGAGGGCCGGTGCCATAACAGATGACAGTAACCTGCAAGGAGCCTGTTCCAGCCACCTGGAAGCACCCCAAAGCAGAAGGTGTGCTTTTCTTGCGGCAAATTCGCGCCAGAGAGGAACCCAGTCGCCTGGCCAATGGGGAGGCTAGGTGATGTTTGAAACGCCCCCCAATCACCATATGACCCAGTATCGGCAGGGGGAATTTGTGAGGGGAATATAAGGCGCCGCTCCACAGATGGCAGGGCACAACTAGCAAGATAGCGATTTGGGTCCTAACTCGGGGAAGAGGCAACCCCCACACGCAAAGGGGCATGGAAACCAACAGAACAATGTTGGACTCCAAAAGTGGCAAGAAAGGAGATATGCCTGCAAAACAGCAAAATAACGAACTTTCAGGGTGATTTATGACTCTATGATATGCAAATGAGTTATGACAGGCAAGTGATTTATGACCAACAAATGATTTATGGCAAATGATTTATGACCGATAATGGAGAATGATTTATGACCCCACTTTTTGACTGTGCATGACACAAATGATTTGCGATACACAAATGATTCATGACACATGATTTGTGACAAGCACCAAAATGATTTATGACACCTGATTTATGATGAAATGCTTTATCACCCTGGCCTTAAAAGTATGTCCGGGAGATAACAAAATGAGGATGTCTAGAAGCGTAATAAAATTGCAGCTAACAATGACCACAAAAACTACAACGACTGTTGGCTGTACTTTGGTAATACATCTATAATAAAATTTGCATGACATACTGGAATGGGTACAGTACGATCGTTATTAGCACTATGGCCTCTTTTGCTCACTGTTGTGTCTGCTCCACTGTCTATGTAATTGTTTAAAATACCCGCTGAAAATGTCCTTAATTCCGAAATGAAAATGCAGGTGCTCCGAAGAAGGTAACCACTCCTTTTTTTTTTAAGTGTAAAGTTTATTGAAAATAAGATTATAGCATATATAGGGAGAATATTAATATACATTATATGACAAAAATACACTATAGTTATTGATAAAAAGGGGGAGGGGAGCTAGAAACAAGGGGGGAGGAGAAGGGAAAAAAGAGGGGGGATATCTTAATAAACAGTATGAATAAGAAAATTACCTGAATTGCAAATCTATTACATCAACAAGAAACATTAATGAGTAAACTATAAAACATAAACTCTAAAATTATAAAAATTGAAAAGGTAAAAGGAGTAAGAACAAGGAGCATATCTAGCAATAAAGGGAAAAAGACAACAGAGGATTCATGGAGGTCTCCGAACTTCATCAGGGGTGGTAACTAAGGTGGCTGAAGATAAAGCTATGTCCTTTAAGTAGGAGGAAAGAGGGAGCCATAAAAGATCTCTCTTAATAGATAAAGATATAGGGGAGACATTGTTAGTGTCTAATCTGTGATGGAAACAAACAGAGAAGATTTATTAAAAGACATTTTTGCCTCAATAAGCTTTTTTAGGGATGTTTCTGAATTCGAGCGATAATAGCTATATTCAAGTTCCTTAACTTTGGCTAACAGCTGAGCATTTTTGGCTTCAAAACATCTCTTCTTCCTTGAAACAAAGTCTATGATAAAACCTCTAGCTGCTGCCTTGAAAGAGTCCCAGGTCATTACCAGAGCAGAATCTGGGGTGGAGTTAATAGAAAAAAACTCAGAAGCAAAAGAGGTGAATTGGCCTGTGAATTTAGGATCTGAAAGTAAAATATTATTAAAACGCCACCTACCAGCATGGGGGGAGAAAGGAAGTAGATCAAAATCAACCAAAACAGGGGCATGGTCGGATATTAGGATGGAGCCAATCTCAGCTTGCAAGACAAATTGAGACAGGGATTTACTGAGAAACAGATAATCTATTCTAGATTGGGAATTATGAGGGGGAGAGTAAAAAGTATATTCCTGTAGATCTGGATTACAGAGCCTAGACATAATATAGAAGAGCCATTTTTCTTTCCTAAAGCAGGGGGAAAAAAAACATGCCCAACCCAACCCCTTTTCAATTTGGCTGCTTCAACTTCTGATAAATGGGTTTCTTGGATAAAAGCAATATCAGTTTTTAATCTAGCTAAATGGGTTAATACGTGCTGTCTTTTTATAGGATGATTAACTCCTTTCACAGTCCAGTTTACAACTCTTAATGTAAATTATTAAAACCAAACATATGTAAATTTTATAAAAGCAGTAAAATGAGCATCTATCGATTAAAACATAAACAATCATAATGCAAATAGCACAAGAATTCAGGAACCTGTTACATGAGGAGAAAAGAATAGAGAATAAATACTTGTATGGGAAAGTCAGGAGTGAGAAGAAGAAAGAAAAAAGTAAAAGAAAAGCACTGTAGAGTATATAGGAAAAAGGAAAGAAAGGGGAAAAGTGAGAGGGAGAAGAAGGGAAATAGCTGAAAAAAGAAGAAACTAAAAACAAGAATACAATAAAAATTTAACATAAAAGACAAGAAAACATATCAAAAAGACATCCCACGGAGCAACAATAAGACTGGGGATGGTAGAGCCACATGAGGAGGATAGCACACCGGACCAAGGGCTGCATCGGCACGCAGCAAAGGGATAAAGATCTCCAGACATGACATGAAGGACACATAAAACAATCAAGGGACCACAAAACCTGCACCTAAAAGAAAGAAGCCAGAAAGACAAAATGATTAACAACTAAGACAATAACAAAACAGAATCCGAAATAAATTAAACAGCAGGAAAAATAAAGAGCAAGTAAATTGACAGAACATCACAACATTAAACAGAAACAATCACGGTCAAAATTTATGCCTGAGGAGTGTCCATAGATTCAGTTCTGCAAGAATCTAGAAATCGTTGAAGAAGCATCGGATCCTCATAATTCGTCGTCTTGTTGTTGTAGGTCATTTTAAAGAGACAAGGATGGAATAGGCCATAACGAGCATTCAAAGAACGTAGAGCAGGTCTCATCTCCAGAAACTTCTTGCAGCAATTCGCAGTAGCTTTGGCGTAATCTTGAGAAAAGAAAAGAATGGAACCATTCCAGGTGATTTTCCCTTTCTGCTTGGCAGCACGAAGAATTTTGAGAAGCTCTGTATACTCCAAAAAGTATAGAATAACGCCTCTAGGTTTTACTGTAGAGAAGGAAAATGAGCGAGAGATTGAACATAAGTGGTGAGCTCTTTGGATGTTTAATGGAGGAGACGTAGGAAGACCAAGAAGGGTAGGCAGGAAGGATTGGAAAAATGAGATGGGATTTGATCCTTCAAGTCCTTCCGCAAGTCCGTAAATGCTTAGGTTATTACGCCTGTTTCAGTTTTCCAAATTCTCAACTTGCTGCTTAAGATATGTAATCTCCTCATGCAATGAGGTAATTTGGTTGATGACTAGTTTAGCTAAAGCAAACCGTTCTTCAATATTCTCCACCCTCCTCTCGGTATGAGACCAATTATCCTCTAGGCTTTGAAGCCGAGAATTTGTTTCCGTCATAAAGGTTTGAGTGCACAAATTTCTTCCAATCAAAGTTCCATGGAGATGGAGGAGGACAAGTTTATTTAAGAAGTTTTCTATAGCGCTGTCAAGACCCAAAGGTATCAGAGCGCTTTACAGTAGGAGCATAGCATATAGTCAACAGAAACATGACATATGAGCGATATAACAATCAGCGAGTGACAGAGTATAGAGCGGCATAATTGTAATGTAGAGCTTCTTTGGTTTCGAGATTCTTAGGGGTCGCATAGCTCTGTGGTTACTGTCTGTCCCGTGTTATCCACAACCAAGGGAACGGTTGAGGAACAGGGATTTGAGTTCACTTTTGAATTCCACAAAGGAAGGTATGGTTCTGATGTGCGGGGGATGGAATTTCAAATTTTAGGGGCGTTTCCAGTGAAAGAGCAATCCGCTGTTCTTTTCCTTCTAGTTTTAGGTGGGGTGAGTAGGAGGGAGTTAGAGCTTCTCAGATTCCTGGATTGGCCTGCTTTTTTGAGTTTTTTTGCCAGGTATTCAGGTTTGCCTGTATGGAGGGCTTTGTGAGTTATGCAGGCCGTTCTGAAGTTACTTCGCATTTCTACTAGAAGCCATTTGAGTTCTTTGAGTGCAGGGGAGATATGATCAGATTTTTTGATGCCGGTGATCATTCTGGCTGCCGCATGTAATGTTGTTTTGATCGGTGCCAGGTGCGAATTAGGAATTCCTGTTAGGAGTGCGTTCCCATAGTCCAGTCTTGACATTACCAGAGATTGTGTGGCCAGTTTTAGATCCTTGTTTGGAATGTAGGGCTTGATTTTGTTCAGAAGTCAAAGGTTAAGGAATGCACTTTTGGCCGAGTTCTTAATGTGTTTCATCATGTTCAGTTTTGGGTCTAAGGTGATGCCTAGCGATTTAACAGAGTCTGCTAGAGTAAGATTCCCTTCGAGCGCATTGATAGCCTTTAACCATTCGGTGATTTGTGGGTTATCCTCTTTGTTCGAGGTGTGGAGTGTCTCGGTCTTGTCTGGATTTAGTTTCAGATGGTTGTTTGTCAGCCATTCTTGAACATCTGTCCGGACACCATTTAGTCTTTGGATGTCTTTGAGAGAGGTAGTTCCAGATAGATCTGCATATCGTCCGCGTAGAGGTGGAAGCAGATGTTGGCTTTTCTGAGTAGTTTGGAGAGCTGTTTCATGTAGATGTTAAAGAGTTGTGGAGAGAGCACCGATCCTTGGGGGACGCCCTTGTTGACTTGCTGGGTTTCGGAGGTGAAGTTCTTGATTTGGATTTTTTGCGTGCGATTGTGTATAAAGGAGGAAAACCACTTGAGAACTACCTCGCCGAGACCAGCTCTTGCTTGAAGAGCCCTGATGAGGAGTTTGTGGTCCACCGTATCAAATGCTGCCGAGAGGTCAAGGTGAATGAGGAGGCAGCATTTGTCAGAGTCTAGTGATCCATGGATATCATCCATGATGTTCAGAATCGCGGTTTCTGTGCTGCAACCTTTTCTGAAACCAGACTGGTGGGAGTCCAATAGGTTGATGTTGTCCAGGAGCTGTGTTAGTTGATGAAGTACGCATCGTTCGAGTGTTTTTGAGAGCAAGGGGAGGTTTGATACAGGTCTGAAATTGTTCAGATCTGTCGAATCTAGACCAGGTTTTTTCAGCAGGGGGGTGAGTTGCCCCATTTTAAGGCAATCAGGAACCACTCAATTTTTTAAGGAGCTATTTATGATTTTGCCCCAAAAACGGTGCAAAAGTGTGTTTCATTTTTTTGATTAGTAGGGGAGGAATGGGATCTGAGACATGCGCTGATGGTTTGGAGGTGGAGATCAACAAAATTATCTCTGTTTCTTGAACGGGGCGAAAGCTAAGCCAGGGGGTGGGAGAAGAGCCAGGAGAGAGAGCATGAGGTACAGCCGTGATGCTCTTTATGGGGTGTGATTTGTTGATGTCTAATGATAGTTCGATTTTTGCGATCTTGTCGTTGAAGAAGTGGGCGGAGTTGTCACAGAGTTCTTTGGACGCCTGTACAGATGACGACACTGGCTTGGAGGTTTGTTGTCTAATGATGCTGTAGAGCTCCTTTGGTCTATTTTTGGCACTGTCCAGTGCCTCGCGGAAGAAGCTGGATTTCTTGTTTTTGGTGTGGTTGTTGTACTTCCTGCGGGCTGATTTCAGTTGATCGCGAAGGATGGCGGTCGGGTTGTTTCTCCACTTTCTTTCTTTGGCGCTCAAGTTTCTCCTTTCTAAGTTGAGGTCGGAGTTGAACCATGATCTGGATGGAATGGCTCTGCTCCTTTTGAGCTTTAGTGGAGCTAATTTGTCGAGTAAGGACACTAGCTTGGAATTGTACCGGTCAGTGAGGTCATTGGTGGAGAGGTGGACTTTGTTATCCGGGAGAAGTGAGCTTATCTGATCTTCCCGGATATCCAGAGGCACTTGGGAGAGATTTCTCATCCATTTGGGGGGGTCTTGTGGGGGTTGTTGGGAGAGAGTACGGTAATTGATATGAAATAGGATCATGTGATGGTCTGTCCAGTCGACGGGAAGTATGTGGTTGACCATGATTGAGTTCTTTTGCGCAATGATGGCATCCAGTGTGGCTCCTTTGTAATGTGTCTCCTCTGTACAGTATTGTATAAGATTGTTATCACGGAGGAGACTGGATAGCGATTGGATTAGAGGATTGTTTGTCTCGTTCCACCGTAGATTCAGATCACCCAGAATTAAATGATTGGTATTGCCGAGTGCACCTTGCACTATCAGGTCGGATAATTGTTCTCCAAATGCGGTGTTTCTACCTGGGGGTGATAGAGAATGTGACACAATAAAGAACCACTATCTTAGGTCTTGATGGTGGAGGAGAGACATTCAAATGAATCGTAATCGAAAGAGGTGGATTCCGAGATGACCAAACTATCCTTGTGGATAATAGCAACCCCTTCTCCTCGCTGATCTATCCTGTCTTTGGTGATAAGGGAGAAACCAGGTGGTACCAGCATGTGTAGGCAAGGAGGAGATATCTTATTCAGCCAGGTCTCCATGAGGAACCCAATGTCATGTGAGAGGATAGTCTCAGCTAGTTCCGTTGCGTGAAGTGAGGCTGATCTGCAGTTGATCAGTAAGCAGATGTTGAAAAGCTCTTGAATGCTGGCAGTTCTTTCTTTGGTCGCCCTACGTATGGCGATGAGGACAGGCCATCTCAGGGGTTTTGTGCAGGGAAGGTCTTTCCAGAGGCCTGTGATCACTTGGATTTTGGATTTAGGAGAGTCCGAGGAGGGGGTGTCGTATGAGGAGGCTAGCATGGCTGCTTCGTTGTCTGACATAGGTGCTTCTGTTCTGTTGGGCCTTGAGGTCAGGTGTTTTATCTCAGACAATGTACGGATCTTGGTCCTAGGGGAGGGGACTCTGGCTTTTGAGGCTTTTTGTGGGCCTGATTCAAAGACCCTGGTGGGGGGACTTTGATGCTGGGTACCAAGGGTTTCTGTGGGCCCGGGAGGGCTGTTTGCGTTGACTGTGTGGGGATTCCAGGTAAGGGATTTCAGGTGTCTGGGGGCTTTACCTAGGTTGGAGAGGATTTCGGTTAAGCCCTGGGAGATTACGTCCATCTGGCTTTCAAGCTGCATTAAGGAGTCATGGGAGGAGTTGGGGGCATCTAGGGCATCGTCTTGCATGGTATGGATCAGGTAGAGGGATTGAGGCCTCTTATTGGTGGAGCATGGTGGGTTGTCCTTTTTCGAGATCGGGGAAGATGTCAGAGGGAGTGGATGGGTGGGGACAGAGGAAGGCTTAGAGTGTCTGAGAGCTGGGATGAAGCTAGTGGGGAAAGGGGTCTCTATCAGTGTGTCATGTCTGTGAGTTTGCTGAGGAGGGATAAGGGGGTGAGTTAGTGCTTTCCGTAAGGAGCTGGGAGATAAGCTTGGTAGGGGAAGTGTGATAGGTGGAAGGGGGAAGTGAAGGTGTGGCTGGAGTTTCCTGATGTGGCTGGTTGGCTGTAGGCGTGCGTTGGGATGCGGCGGGGCCAAGCGTGTGAAGGGGAGCGTAGCGGGCCGGAGCGGTACCGAGTGGGTGGAAGGGAGAATCATAGGCTGCAATGTTAGCTGTGTTTGTAGGTGGGATTAGGATTGAGGCGGGGTGCGGTAGGAGCGGGAGGACGGATCTTAATGCGGGAAATAGGGAGTCGAAAGCTTCAAGGTTCTCATTGTTTGCCTGAATGAGGACCGTGCCATTCGTGTAGATGGTCACGGATGTGGTCCCTCTTCTGGCCGAACGGTTAGGGAGTATGGAAGTTAGTGTGCAACTCTGGGAAGTGGATGTGGTTTTGGTGATACAAAGTTGCTTTCTAATCATGGAGATCCAGTCTTCCAGTCTCTCAGTGTGGAATATAAGGTCCATCTTAGTTGGACCTTTGGAGGCTGAGTGGTAGATGTCTGTGAATAGGGATTCTTTGTGTTGGCGGATAAGTTTCTGTTTGAAAATGCATCTCATTTTTGTAGAGAGGAAGGGGGGAAGATGATGGTGAATGAGTTCCGGCTGTGGGGTTTCAGATGGGCAGGAAGGGCTTGTGTGGGAGGGGATAGCGAGTCACGGGCCATCATGTAGGTAGTATGAACAGAAGGGTGCCTGTGTGGGGGGGGGCGGGGTGAGTCGATCGAGATGGATATGGGGAGGGTGAAAATGGTAATATTAGCCGTTGGGGGCTGATTGGGCCTGTTGATAGGTGTAGCTAGGACTCAGGCTGGATCGGGCCTAGGAGGGGTCGTAGATCTTGGTAGGCTTAGTGATCTACTTCCTGAGGTCTTCTTAGGCAGGGTGTGGAATCTATTCAGATGGTAGGCTGCAGCTCGAAGTGAGCTAGGGGGTAGGTGCCCTGTGGTCAACCAGATTTTCAGCTACTCTCAATACAAAACTTATTGCCGGGTCGTGGGTAGGTCGGTGAGTTCCGTGCAGCCGCGCTAGTCTTGTTGATGTGGCCGGGTGGATGACCTCTGCCTGGTTGGGAGGATGTGCTAATAGATGGGGGACCTATTCTTAGGAGAGAGGGTCTCGTGTGGCGGCCATTGTAGGGTCAGATTGATCTTCGAGTGTCCAGACTTGCTGGCGTGGCGATGGCAGGAGCGATTAGATTTTTCCAAAGATCCCCTTTGTGCTCCCCCGGGTGTCTGTACTCCGGTAGACAAATTGGGGGCATTAGGAGTTGGGGAGTTTCATTTGTGGTCGGGGAGGTTGCGCGTGGCGGCCATTTTAGAGTCAGGAATACTCTTCATGCCATCGGACTTGCTTACAGGACTTTTCTGAAAGGGACTCATTTTTAGCAAGGATCCCCTTTTTGCTCCCAGGGGTGTCTGCGTTCCAGTAGTGAGATAGGGGGCGATGAGAGTCGGCGAGTTTCACTTGATGTTGAGGAGGTCGCAAGTGGCGGCCATTTAACAGTCAGACTAGTTCTTCAGGTCGCCGGGCTTGCTTGTGAGGGGCTAACACGAGCAGTTCAATGTATACACAGATCGCTTTGAGCTCCCAGGGGTGTCCATGTTCCGCTAGTCAAATTGGGGGTGTTTGAAGTCGACACGCTTCATTTGGTGAGGAGGAGGACGCACGTGGTGGCCATTTTGAAGTCAGGCTAGCTCTTCAAGTAATCAGGCTTGCTGGCGGGCCGCTAATAAGAGAGATTAGTTTTTTTGGGGGGTTCCCCTTTGAATCCCAGGGGTGTCCGTGTTCTGCTAACCAAATTGGGAGCATTTGAAGTCGACCCACTTCAATTGGTGGTGAGGAGGTCGCGCGTGGCGGCCATTTTGAGGTCAGGTTAGCTCATCCTGTTATCAGGCTTGTTAACGGGCCGCTAATGAGAGCGGTTAATTAAAAAAAAATCTTCTGGGGTTCCCCTTTCAGTTTCCAGGGGTGTCTGAGCTTTGCTAGACAGATTGGGGGCATTGTGGGTTTGCGGGATTCAAATTGTTGTTGGGGAGGTTTCGTTTTGACTCTTTTTCCTGGGGTAGAAGCAGCAGAAGAGGAAGTTTTAGTAGAAGATTTTGAGGTTGGACGAGCAGTATGAGGAGAGGTGCATTTGACGACAGATGTATCGCTTGTTGAATCATCCATAGTATCCTGTAGAACACTGAATGAGTTATTGTGTTCCAGAGATAAGTTAAGAACAGGTTTTTCCTCCCGCATCGTTATAGACTGCAAGTCCCGTATCCAATGAAGCCGTTATATCAAACCCAGAGAATCAAACTCATCCCTGGCCCTTCCGATCTTTCGTGCGAGCTCTCACCACTAGGACCGCCATGTTGACAGGGGAAGTAAAACGTTCAAGAAAGTCAAAATCAGGACAGTAGGATCGAGTCCAAAGTTCTAGTGCACGAAGTCCACAAATCAAACAGAAATACCCTTCCACCGACAGTAAGTCTCATAAATGTAGTATAACCAGCTGGGAGGAGAAAAATGGGAAATCAATCCGGTATGCACTGATACCGTTCTCCAGGAATAGAAGATCAGCTGTGTCCATCTTGGGCGATGGCGGCATTGAAAATGATGAATTTTTGGTAGTTCCGTGCTCGCAAGCTGTTGTTCGTGAGCTGACAATATACACCAGTCCTGGTTTCCGCACGGGGCCCTCTGTTTCAAGCGAGACCCGCTTCACGGGTAACACAACGTGTTTCGAATCTGGCAAAGGGTCGGAGTCCGGTCTCAAACAAATAGCCTCAGCTGTTACGACCATTTTGTGGATGATGGCGGTGATCCGCGAATGAAGCGCCCCCAATGGCGGCCATTACGGTTTTCAGCGACGGCGTACATTCCGCCCGCTCCATCTCCTCTCGCGAAATGACAGATCAGATCATTAACCCCGGAGGTCGACTACTCCGGGGCAACAGGCACAAGAGGAGGGGACTGTAATGGTGGGCGACCAGTCGATCTCGTGATCTCTATCCCATCGCCGCCAGCGAGGCCCCGGACCCGTCAACCCCGGGGGCTCAGCAGGGTCTTCGGGCAACAGACCCCCGTCCACAGCCACAGATTCGTCTTGCCGCCGTACACTTAGCATCAACCGGACCACAGGACCACCATCCAACGCGGTCAGGATATTCTCCACTTCGAAGGACCGGACGCCGCCCAAGTCTCGTGGCTGATGTTGTTCAACTCCAACCTGGATGGGTCAGAAATCAAGGCCCCGGCTCCCACGCTGGGCTAGTCTGAAAATGAAATACGGCATAACTTCATCATTAGGGGCGATAACATTTTCGGGATTGCACCTTTAGGATCAGCAGCGGTTCAGCCACATGGGAGTCTGGTGCGAATTCAGGATCAATATCAGGATTTATCAGCTACCGGCGGAGGTCGGCGGAGCCGGGAGCCTACGTGGCCATCTTGGTTGCTAGCATAGCTCCTCCGAAAAATTTACTTTTGACTAGAAAATAAAACCCTTTAAATACTCAACAACTCTCTTTATTGGCTTGAAATAATAATTGCATTTTTGAATGTTCATCTTTATTTAAATCTCCTGAAGGTAATACATGGTGTGAAGGGCCCAACACCTTTTCAGCGCTAAATTAGAGGTAGCATGAGGGTTTTGCATTGAGAAATTACCTGAAGAAATTACCGCTCCATCAGTTTTTTGGTAATCAGAGGATGGTTCATTATTGATTAGTTTGGTGACTATTGATTATTGCTTTCACCATCAACTATTCAACTAATGGATCATTGACCTTAGGAGGGAAATAAAATAATTGCCCAAGTTAGATAAATGTCCAAGTCCTGATTCCTGACCCCAATGCTCAGAACCTAAAGACTGGCAAAGCAGTACTGGAAGGTGATGAAAGAAGTGGTGTGAGTATCAATAGGGTTGTTAAATATTGTTAATGTGCTAGGATGTATTTTTAAAGTATTGAAAATATAAAGTTTTTTTTTTTACTGATGGTGACATTTTGCTTATTTTGAATTGATGGTGTTATTGATTATATTGGTAATTTCATAGGACATAATTTTTGGTTATTGATTACATGTTTTAACTCTTTATGTTAAGTAAGTGTCTTGTTCTATGTTGTTTGAACACGCAGGTATGCACACCTGTGGAATCCCGGGAAGGATATGGTAAACGGAAGCCACTCTGCACTGAGGTTACTCGTCTGTTGGAATAACACTGAGAAGCTAGGTAGGGCTGGCAGTGTTAATTTAGGGACTATTTTCTGTGTGAGTGATTGATAGCAAAGAGTTCGCTGCTAGAATTTGGTGTGATATCACCTAGAAAGGGTCACACTGAAGGAGTAGCAGGTTCTTCTGAGCTTGAGTGACACCAAAGAGTTCGCTGGTGAAACTTTGGTCTGATATCACCTAGAAAGGGTCACACTAAAGGAGTAGCAGGTTCTTCTGAGCTTGGTTGATAGCAAAAGGGTTCGCTGGTGAAACTTTGGCCTAAGATATATCCTGAAGGATAAGTCCAAAGGAGTAGCAGGTTCTTCTGAGCTTGAGTGAAAGGTAAGCGGGAGGGATTTACCTGTAGTGTTTGAAGAGTAAACGGAAGGTCTTACTTTGTGAAGGGTAAGCGGAATGTGTTACTCGCCTTGAATATAAATCTATCCTTTATTTAGCACAACAGACAGAGTAGCGAATGTATTTATGTTGTTAATAACAGAGTTATTGATTAAGAGAAATATTGCAGTAAGATTTTGTGGAGGGTCAGTGGTAGCAGTAACACTGACTAAAATTGGGACTGACAGCTTTGGAAAAAAAATAATAAAATTGAATTATTGCAAAAATGAAATTGTTTGAAGGTTTAAAGAAGCTGTTAGGAGGTAAAGTGAAAAATTAGTTTTTTATTGTGATGCTCCTGAAGGAACACCTGTGCATTTTATGTCTACCAATGTTGGACAAAGCACATGTATGTGGGTCCACCAATGGTGCAAGATTACTGAAAAAGAAGGTGCCTTGAGGGTTCCAAAAGATGGTACTTTTGAACTGCAAACTATTGACAAATTAAGGGAAGTGTTATGTGAAATAAAGACACCATCTAAAGCCACACAATTTGAGGCCTTAAGCCTGTGGGAAAAGACAGCAAGAGAGAAAGCAAGTGAGGATAAAAAGGTAAAGCACCAGATATAGGAGAAGGGAATTAATGATGATAAAGAGCTTCAAATAAGTAATAATTCAGGGGATGCAATAATGGATGAATTGTTAACTGAGTGTCCACCACTTTATGTGGTTCCCATGAAAAATACTGAAAATAGTACACCAGTAAATACTACAGGGGCTACTGCTTCTGTTGAACAGAGAGAAATACAGACTGAGAGAACTGTGCAGACATTTTATATTGACCCATTACCTGTTAATTCAGAACTGACAGTGCTACCTCCAGATGTTACTGTTTCAAATGTGACTGATTCAGTCCAAGAATTGCAAGCTGCAGATGCACAGATAATGCCTAGAAAAATTATGACTGTCCCAATCAATATGGTCCCTAATGAAAAGGTTCAAAGAGCTGCAGGAGTGATTATGGAAGGGTTTATTTCAGAAACTCAGAATACACAGATTATTGACCAGAAATTACCCCAATCACTAAAAGGTGAGGGGAAATGGTATTTACAACATCTGCAGCCCAGGATAAAATACATATATTTGAAAATGGGATTTCTCAAACCTGCTTTGAGGAAGCAGCAGTGATTAAAAAGATAGAAAACATGGGAGAACATATTAACACAGGCCCTGAAAAAGAGAGACAGCTTAGTGCTTTAAATTCAACATGTGAACATGGAGTAATTAACAGTCCCTGCTGTTTAAATAATGAAAATGTGAACCAGTGTCAGGAAAAAGAATTAATTTCCCTTAGTAAGGAAACAGCTGCCTGTGCATTAACTACACATAATGGACTGACAGATTTGTCTCAAAATTATGAAATTGATGGTTCAGGAAGTTTTCCATTTCAGAAAAGTTTTAGGGTACACATGGATGATGAAGCAAATGGGAAAATGTGTTCTTCAGGAATGCAATTGCTAATTGCAAAAATAAAATATAGTTTTAAATGCAATGAGCTTGAGAAATTAGGAGACAAGTGGGCAAGAAAACATGAGAAGAAAAAGAAACCACCAGACCTAGCAAGGCAACTGGATAAGGAAAAGAAGCCACCATATTTAGTTGAGAAAAATAATAAGCAGAATGAGGGAGAAGCTTTTGCTTACTCATTGAGAGAAAAGGTGGGAGAAATGTATGTGCATATGCCACAGAATATAAGTGAACTTTCAGCATTTCTGAGCACATTCCCACAATTGAGAGACAAGATTGTGCTGTGGTACCCACAAGTTGATGGATTTGATGAAATTTTAAAAGAGTTGTGCATTCATTTGGAAATGTTCTTTTACATTGCCATGCAGACTAAATTGTGGTTTGAATCTAAAGTTATTCAAAGGCCAAGTGAAGAGGCAATGAAAAGGGTTTCCATGAATGCACCATCATTTTCTTTTTGTTATGGAGGAAAATATAGCAGTGATTACTTTTTTTTTTTTTTTTAAACCTTTATTTACGGAACATTCAGAAAAATACATCCCTTACATATGAAACACATACATACATGGTACAGATCTGCAATGGCTGGACAATACTGAGCGGCTTACCTAGCTGGCTAGGCATCAATGTCAATTCACATTATCACATCAATATTCACAATGCGCAATGTGCACTAATACATCCATTTTAGAAAGAAAAAAAAAACAAAACAGGCATGGGCCAGCAATTAGAACATGGAAGTCATACTTGGTGCATCAGGTATCATAGCAGAGCACTTAGTACATGTGACATCAGCATGTCGTTTAGGAACTCAAAACAGTCCTCCTCGGATATTCCTGCACAATCAGATCCAAATCAGCTCAGTTCTCAGCAGGGCTAGCAAAGCACCCTAATCCTCATTATATGAAGGGCCCAGCTGTATATCCCAATGGTATGTAGGGCTCCCAGTGTAGTACATCCACCCATGTCTGGAAAGGGGATCAGTCAATGTGCATGAGTATGACACCCCTCTACCATCTTGAAACGCCCGCAAGGGGTAGCCCGCCCGTGCTCTGAGCTACACCGCCCAAGGAAACTTCACCTCGCGGCTGCGCAGTGGATTGTGTTGTCAGTAGACCCCATAGTGATCTCATTACAGTCGTATAGCAGCAACATGACTACTCCCGAGGCCCGTCAGTGGGACGGGCGGAGCCCCGCCCGCATCCCCAGTGATCTATAACCTAATCCTTAGACATCTCTCTGCTCAGGACCCTCCTCTCAGACTATCATCATCAGAGCTCCCATTCTGGTTCGCTTGAGACAGCCAATAGAGCTGAAGCGGACCCCAGATATCCTTAGGCCGACAGCGCACAGGCATAAGCTCAGCATAGATATTGTGTTGTTCCTGACAGTACGTCATATCATCAATCCATTCCTTAAACTTCGGAGCCCTCCCCCTCCCCCATCTGCAAGCCACTCTACTTTTTGCCAGCAAGAGCGCTACATCCACAAATCTACGAGATGCTTTAGGGACATCTTTAGTATAGCCTAGTATCACCGTGATGGGGTCCAGTGGAACCACTCCGTCAGTCATGACCTGAAGCGCCGCGTGCACCTGGGTCCAGTACTCCTGAACCCCTCTACATTCCCAGGCAAGGTGGAGAAATCCCGCTCCTTCTGCGCGGCAACGAGCACACCTGTCGTTATCTGCCAAATGTAACTTCAGCTTCCTAACCGGTGTAAAATAAAATCTCTGCACAAATTTGTAATGGATAATTTTGAGTCTGCAGCTAGACGAGATGTTCGCCGTGACGGAGCAGCAATATTGCCACTGTTCGTCAGTCACTTCAGTACCGAGGTCTGAACTCCAGCTGGCACGCGCTCGGGGTGCAGCAGACACTCTTTGCGATCTGATGTTGTTGTACAGCTTCGACACCAAGTGTCGGCCATCCGATATCAGTAGCACATGAAGTGGTAAGACCACGCCCGGCTCATCAGGAAAGTGTGGAAGGATCTCTCGCATCCCCTGTCTAAGTCTAATGAAATAGAAAATCTCCAGCGGCGTCGGGGAACCACTCTGAAATACCTGGTCTTTAGTGCGGAACTGCCCATTGAGGAACATATCACCCCACGTGTTCAGTTTGATGCGTTTGCACAGTGAACGGAAGCCAGGTTCCTGTAACAGGGACAGTCTGTCAGGTTGTAGACATCGCGCCTGCCCAACGAACTACAGTTCCCAGCAAGACAGGGGGTTGAACTACAATTCCCAGCATCCTCGGCGTCAAGTGGGATATCCCTGGGCGGAGTTGGGCGCTCGAGGCTTGTGATTCTGATTGCGAGGAGGAAGCGGCTGCTCCTCCTTGAGCCCGGCGTTCTTCTGCTGTTTCGAGGGATTGCCGACTTCTTCGTGAGTTTTTGAGACTGTAGGCTTACATGACTGTTTACTCGCTGGCTAGCGCGTATGTTTGTTTCCTGATTTACATTTCGATTATTTCAACGGAGCGGTGCTGCCTTATTTTTGGTTGTTAGTCCTTGCGGCTGCGAGGAAACATTTGTATTGGATTCATTCGAGTCCCATTCCTTAGACACTCAATTGTCTGCCCTTGCGGTGCGAGAGGAGTTCAGTTTAATGTACGTTTGGAGTACAAGTGGCGGAGTGCAGGGGGGGATGAGGACCTCCGCACTACCGGCATGAAGCAGTAACTTTGTGTTCGTTCTCTCATTGGATGGGATTACAAGTACCAGAGCGGATGATAGTAGTGAGCACTACATCATACCGTGTCTGGAGTAGACATTAATTGTCAAGTACTTTCTTGCAGTGTAAAGGAGCTATTTACACTGGTGAACTCAAGGAGTTTTGGGCACTTAACAAAAGGATCCTGGGGTGCTGTTTTACTTTCACGGAGTAACTGTTCCTTGTTGGTGCTTACATGGATTACTGTGGTATCATCTCCAGAGTTATGGAGGGAGGCTATAGGGTAGGTTGTTAACAGACATCTTTGATTGCGAGGAGGTGGTGTATTCAACATATGTTTATATGTTTTCTCTTGTGTTGATTAGGACAGAAGGAAGGTTGAAGAAACTGTGGTATGGGGCCGGTTCACAAATCATACAGGTGATATGCTGGGTTGTGTCATAGTGAGAATTACATGAGTGTAGCAACTGATGTCGCACTAATCATTGCCCTTCTGTTTTCCAGTTTCTTTTTCCCTGCTGCCCTTCCCTTCTTCTCTTTTCTTTTGGGTTTTTTCCCCTTTTGGGGTTTTTCCCTCGCCGTATCGTCTGAACACCCTGTATATATATATACGTCAGGGTGTTCGGAGGGTCCGGAGGTGGAGCATTGTTGCTGCATGCTGATCCTGCGGAGTGCGAACCTGACAGAATCACAAGCCCACGAATTTTCGCTCTGCCCGATCAGTTTGTAGCAACAATGGCGTCCATGGAGGATGTGTTGCATGCTCTAGTATTAGTACAGCAGGAATTGGCCTCGTCTAAGGCTGAAACTGCAGCTTTACGAGACAAAGTGGAGCGTTTGAGTAGTAATCCCTTTAGTGCTTCGGCCTCGACCTCTAACGTCCAGGTTACTGTGCCACCCCCCATTCCACTGGCCACTCCTGAAAGGTTCTCAGGAGACCCCCGTAAGGTGCATGTTTTTATGACCCAGATCCTCCTGCATTTTTCATGTAAGCCCTCATCTTTCCCCACTAACCATTCTAGAGTCGCATTTTTGATATCTTATTTAGTGGGAGATGCTGCAGATTGGGCGGTACCGTTAGTAAAAAGGGACGATGCTATCCTTTCTGATTGGTCAGCATTTAAGAATGAGTTTGAGAGGGTTTTTGACCGCAGAGCATCTACGTTCAGTGCGGATCGAGAACTGTTAACGTTGAGACAAGGCAGAGGTGAATTGCTTACTTATCTCACTGCATTTAACCGATTAGTGGCTGAAACAGAATGGCCAGAGGAAAAGCGAATGTCCCTATTTTATCAGGGTCTACATGACGATTTGAAGGATGTAGTGGCGCAGGTTGATCCTCAACCTACGTCTTTTCTTGACATGGTGAACCTGGTGTTAAGGTTGGATGCACGTCTATCAGACAGGGGCTGTAACCGCAGAAGATGGGAAAAAGGGGTTTACAGTGGTGAGAGAAACCCGCGTAAGGCGGCCGGAGGGACTGATAACCCACCCGAACCTATGGAGATAGGAGCGCTCAGAGCCCCGTTATCTAGGGAAGAAAGGGAGACCAGAAGAGTACAGGGCTTGTGCATGTACTGTGGGAGGAAGGGACACTATGTCCGGGAATGTCCTTCCAAACCCAAGACATCAGGCAACGTTAACAGATTCAAGAAGGTAGCGGTATCAAACACGGTGCCGGAATGCGAGCTGAAGGGAGATTATGTAGCTAGTGAAGTGAGCGGGCCAGCTTGGAAACTCACTTCTTTGTCTTCCAGGGGGGACGAGGAAACAGAATCTCACTTGGTGATAGTCATGACACTGGAGTGTAACCTAGAGAGATACCAAGTGATGGTGATGGTGGATTCTGGTGCCACGGGTAATTTTGTGGACGAAGGCTTGGTAAGACGTTTGGCCTTACCTCGGGTTCATAGGGAGACTCCTGAGGAAGTATTTGCAGTCGATGGGCAACCTTTAACGTCAGGACAGATCACCGAAAAGACCAGTGAGTTGGGTTTGTCAGTAGTGATACAAGGTTTTGTGCACACTGAGATTTTGTCCTTGAACATTATAGCAGCACCTCAGTACGAAATAATACTGGGTATGCCTTGGTTAAGGAAGCACAATCCGGTCGTGGATTGGCAGACAAAAACATTTCATTTCCTTCCTGCGCATTGTTATGATCATTTAGCGCCTTGTGTTTCCGCTAATGTCACTACATTAGCCAGCCCTTTTTTGGCTGCTACTGCAGCGGAAAAACATGTCACCATACCAATAGAATACTCTGGTTATAGTGATGTATTCAGTGAATCAAGGGCAGAAGTTCTACCCCCCCACAGGGAATACGACTGTCGCATAGATCTGGTGGAGGGGGCCACGATACCTTCCTGCAGAGTGTATGCTTTGTCGGTACCAGAGACAGCCCATCTGAAGGAGTATATAGAGCATTACTCTCGTTTGGGGTTCATTCGGCCATCCCGCTCTCCAGCTGCCTCTCCTCTCTTCTTTATCGCTAAAGCCAATGGGGATTTGAGAGCGTGTGTGGACTATCGCGTCTTGAACAAAAACACTATTCGCAACCGATACCCCCTTCCACTCATCTCGGTTTTGCTTGACCAGGTGAGAGACGCCAAGATCTACACTCGATTGGACCTCCGTGGAGCGTACCACCTGGTCAGAGTAAGAGAAGGGGACGAGTGGAAGACGGCGTTCAAGACGCGATATGGCTTGTATGAATATTTAGTGATGCCATTTGGTCTGTGCAATGCACCTGCAGCTTTCCAGTTTTTTATCAACGACGTCCTAAAGGAATATGTGGACCTTTTCGTTGTCATGTATATAGATGACATACTGATATATTCACAGGATGTGTCTTGTCATACTACTCATGTGTGCATGGTGTTAGACAAATTAAGAGACATCAACTGTTTGTGAAACTGAGTAAGTGTGAGTTTGGAGTAACCGAAGTGGAATTCCTGGGAGTCAATCTCAGTCCAAACGGTTTGCAGATGTCAGGAAGAAAGGTACAGGCGGTAAGGGATTGGCCAGCCCCAAAGAATGTGAAGGAGGTACAGAGCTTCTTGGGGTTCGCAAACTATTATCGCCGTTTCATTTTGCGCTTTTCTCAGGTTGCTATTCCCCTTACTAGGCTGATACGGAAAGGCAAGGTTTTTGAATGGACAAAGGACGCAGAGGACGCGTTTGGGGCGTTGAAAAGAGCTTTCACCTCGGCACCTGTGTTGGCTCATCCGGTGTTGGAGCATCCTTTCATTGTAGAGGCAGATGCTTCGGATGAAGCCATAGGGGCAGTCCTGTCCCAGAGGAATGCACACACAGGCCAGTTACATCCAGTTGCCTATCTCTCTCGGAAGTTAAGCTCGGCTGAGGTTAACTATTCCATAGCGGAAAAGGAACTCCTGGCTATAAAACGGGCATTCCAGGAGTGGAGACCTTACCTGTGGGGGGCTGTTCAGGCTGTGACGGTGTATACCGACCACAGGAATCTGCAGTACATGCCCTCAGCTAGGCATCTCACGCAACGGCAGATGCGGTGGATGTTGTTCTTTTCCGAGTACAATTTCGTGGTTACGTTTCGTCCAGGCTCGGAAAATAGGAAGGTGGATGCTCTGTCCAGGCAGGAGAGTCCCGTAAAGTCGTGTGAGGAGGAGTGTGCCATCATCCCCGCAAATAAGGTGGTGTGTGTGGTAAGAGCTGAAAGGTTTCTGGAAGATGTCAAGGGCTCCCGGTCTATGGGTTCATGGATCAGGTGGGCGGCTGCCAAACCAGGTCGGAAGGTGAAACTAGGATTGCCTTTTCAGGGGGAATTTTTATTTCTGCCTACGGACGAGATAAGGAAAAAGGCCTTTCGTTGGTGTCACAAAGCTCCTCTGGCTGGACATCCTGGGGTTACAAAGACCGTGAACCTGCTCAAGAGACACTTCTGGTGGGAGACTTTGGTCAAAGACGCTAACCGCTGGGTCAACATGTGTGACTCTTGTGCCAGAGCAAAAGGGGAAAACACCAGAAAGAAGGGTTTGCTGATGCCTATGCCCACACCTGAACGGCCATGGCAGAACATAAGCCTGGATTTCATCACAGGGCTACCAGTAGATCGGGGTAACACTGCTATTCTTGTGGTGGTGGACAACCTAACGAAGATGGGGCATTTTATACCTTGCGTAACCCTTCCCACGGCTAGTCAAACAGCCCAGTTGTTGGCCTCGCAAGTCATTCGGTTGCATGGCATTCCAAGAGTCATAGTGTCTGATAGAGGCCCTCAATTCATCGCTCGTTTTTGGCGTATGTGGTGCAAAGCGCTAGGAATAGAGTCAGCACTCTCTACCAGTTTCCACCCCCAAACAGACGGGCAAACTGAACGTCTGAATCAGACATTAAAGAAGTATTTGCGCTGCTACTCTAAAGAAGCACATGAGTCATGGGTGGAATTGTTGTGGATGGCGGAGCTGGCGTACAACAACGCCTGTCACAGCTCCATAGGAATGTCCCCTTTCAGGGCCAATTTTGGGTTTGATGCAAACACCATGCCAGTAGCCATCCCTGAGGATTTGATATCCCAGCCATCGGTGTGGAAGCATGTCCAGACCTTGAGGAGAGTGCATGGAGCAGTGCAGAAACGTCTGCTACAAGCCAAAAAGGTGTACAAGCGATGGGAGGATAGGCATTGTACTCCTGGTCCTCAGTTCAAGGTGGGGGACAAGGTTTGGCTCTCTACCAAATACATACGTTTCAAACTGAGGAGTATTTTCCATCCGCGTTTCATTGGTCCCTATCCCATTGTGCGGCAGATCAACCCTGTGGCTTATAAACTGAAGCTGCCTGCTGCATTGCGGATACATCCGGTGTTCCATGTGCAGCTGTTGAAGAGGGCCCTTTCTTCTCGTCGTGCAGCGCCTCCTGCTGTGGCAGCAGATGGGAATCTGGAGTTTGAGGTGAAATCCATTCGAGACTCCAAATTCCGTAGGGGGGAGCTTTGGTATCTCGTCTCCTGGAAGGGGTACGGTTCAGAGGAGGATTCATGGGAGCCGGTGCACAACATCAATGCCCCTCGGGCAGTGCTGGCTTTCCACAGGAGGTGGCCTACGACGCCTGGGCCTAGGAGGCGCTTGGGAGGAGGGCGCACTGTCAGGTTGTAGACATCGCGGCTGCCCAACGAACTACAGTTCCCAGCAAGACAGGGGGTTGAACTACAATTCCCAGCATCCTCGGCGTCAAGTGGGATATCCCTGGGCGGAGTTGGGCGCTCGAGGCTTGTGATTCTGATTGCGAGGAGGAAGCGGCTGCTCCTCCTTGAGCCCGGCGTTCTTCTGCTGTTTCGAGGGATTGCCGACTTCTTCGTGAGTTTTTGAGACTGTAGGCTTACATGACTGTTTACTCGCTGGCTAGCGCGTATGTTTGTTTCCTGATTTACATTTCGATTATTTCAACAGAGCGGTGCTGCCTTATTTTTGGTTGTTAGTCCTTGCGGCTGCGAGGAAACATTTGTATTGGATTCATTCGAGTCCCATTCCTTAGACACTCAATTGTCTGCCCTTGCGGTGCGAGAGGAGTTCAGTTTAATGTACGTTTGGAGTACAAGTGGCGGAGTGCAGGGGGGGATGAGGACCTCCGCACTACCGGCATGAAGCAGTAACTTTGTGTTCGTTCTCTCATTGGATGGGATTACAAGTACCAGAGCGGATGATAGTAGTGAGCACTACATCATACCATGTCTGGAGTAGACATTAATTGTCAAGTACTTTCTTGCAGTGTAAAGGAGCTATTTACACTGGTGAACTCAAGGAGTTTTGGGCACTTAACAAAAGGATCCTGGGGTGCTGTTTTACTTTCACGGAGTAACTGTTCCTTGTTGGTGCTTACATGGATTACTGTGGTATCATCTCCAGAGTTATGGAGGGAGGCTATAGGGTAGGTTGTTAACAGACATCTTTGATTGCGAGGAGGTGGTGTATTAAACATATGTTTATATGTTTTCTCTTGTGTTGATTAGGACAGAAGGAAAGTTGAAGAAACTGCGGTATGGGGCCGGTTCACAAATCATACAGGTGATATGCTGGGTTGTGTCATAGTGAGAATTACATGAGTGTAGCAACTGATGTCGCACTAATCATTGCCCTTCTGTTTTCCAGTTTCTTTTTCCCTGCTGCCCTTCCCTTCTTCTCTTTTCTTTTGGGTTTTTTCCCCTTTTGGGGTTTTTCCCTCGCCGTATCGTCTGAACACCCTGTATATATATACGTCAGGGTGTTCAGAGGGTCCGGAGGTGGAGCATTGTTGCTGCATGCTGATCCTGCGGAGTGCGAACCTGACACAGTCGTGGGTGGTACGTGAGTGGCATGGCTGGTGAGTATAACAAAGGGGCGTCAAGTGCCCTGACCACTCTCCGCCAGGCGTCCACAGTACACGTAACTGTGGTAGCTGGTGTCTCAATGTCTCCTGTTCTACCCTGTAGCATACCATTGAGTGGGAGGGGGTGCACAATCCATTCCTCAGCCGCAACTTGTGGCATGAAGGGCTCAGGATGAATCCAGTGGTAAGCATGTTGCTCCTGCGCGCTCAAGTAATAGGTTTCAAAATCTGGCACGTCAAACCCGCCCTTGTCATATGGCTGCGTCAGGGTGGACCAAGGCTGCCGTGGCTGTTTACCCCCCCAGAACAGTCGCAGTAGTTCTGACCGCAGCCTCTTAAAGAAGTATGAGCCCGGGTAGTAGGGGACATTTTGAAAGATGTATAAAAAACGGGGGAGCACCACCATCTTTATCAATGAGGTCCTGCCCGCCATTGAGAGCGGCAAGGACATCCATCGTGTTACGTTATCGGACAGTTGAGAGATAGCCACACCATAGTTAAGCCTAATCGTTTCCTCTCTATTGAGCGAGATCGTGATGCCCAAATAGCGCAGGTCTGTGCTGCACCACTCTAGGGGGAAGTCTAATTGGAAGTGTTGCACCGCCGTCGTGAGGGGGAAAAGTTGTGATTTTTTCCAATTAATGTGTATTCCGGAGAGCCTGCCAAAGACAAGGAATTCCCTCAGCAACGGGTTAAGATTCTGTTGCGGGTCCTTCACGTAAAGCGTTACATCATCAGCGTAAAGTGATATCCCTATCTGTCTCTGGAAGCAGTTGACCGCGCTAAGTTTATGCAGCTGCCGAATCCGGCACGCCAATGGCTCAATTGATATGGCAAACAGAAGGGGGGACAGCGGGCATCCCTGTCTGGTCCCCCTCGTGATCGGCATTTGGGAGGAGAGCACCCCATTAATGACAACTCTAGCCACCGGTGCGGTATATAACAGCTCCACCCATGCGATGAATATCTTGGGAAACCCCATCCTGCATAGTATGGCCATGAGGTATTTCCATTCCACCGAATCAAATGCCTTAGTGGCATCAAGAAATATCGCAGCCACCGGTATCTCAGGGGCTATGGTGGGGATGAGCGAAAATAGTGTGCGAAGATTGTGCGACGTGGCCCGTCCCGGGACAAATCCAGCCTGGTCAGGGAGCACTATTGTGGTCATGAGTAGCGACAGCCTAGCCGCCAACACTTTCGCCAGTATCTTCGCATCACAGTTAAGGAGAGATAGGGGTCTGTAAGAATCAGTGTCTAGAGGGTCCGTGCCTGGTTTCAAAAGAGAAGTAATCGCCACCTCTCTCATTGACCCCGGCAGTCTCCCCACCTCCAACGATTCCTCAAAAACTTCCTTGAGTACTGGCGCCATCATGTCCACATAACATTTATAAAATTCGGCCGGGAGGCCGTCTAGCCCTGCCGCTTTGCCATTGCTCAAGGACAGGATGGCATCCCGTATTTCTTCCACCTCTAGAGGACTTCCGAGGAAGGCTCGATGGCCGTCTGTGAGCCAGCAAAGCGCAATGTCTTTCAGATAGTCCCCAAATTCCACTTCTCCCTCTTGTTGTGTGGAGTACAGTTGCTGGTAGTGTTGTAAGAAAGCCTCCTGTATCCCCCCTGTGTCCTGACAACTCTTGCCCTCCTTAGTGGTGATTTCTAGGATATGAGTGCTGAATCGCTGGTGTCTCGTGATGGCAGCCAGAACTTTACCCGGTCGCTCCCCTTCACAATACCTCCTGGCTGTCCAGTATTTCCCTCTGAATTTCACTTCCCTGTCCGCCTCTTCCTCAAACTCCGACAACTTCTCCCTGAAGGCCTGCTTCAGTACCGGGTCACCACCCCAACCATTCTATCCTCGAGTGCCTTAAGTTCCGACTCCAATCTGGCCAGTGTTCGCACTATGTCCCTCAGCACCCCACAGCTTTTAGCGATTGTGACCCCTCTTATAGTGACCTTAAATGCCTCCCAGATCACCTCCACGCTATCCACCGATCCCTTGTTTCTCAGAAAAAAGGCCTCTATTTCGTCACCAAGCTCCGACTTAACCCCTTCGACGCTCATGACGAGCTGGGCTCGTCATGAGGTAGCCTCCTCGCACGCTCATGACGAGCCCAGCTCGTCATGAATAATGGGTTTTTAAAAAACTCAGCGCAGCAGGGGAAAATGCGCCGCAACGATGCGGTTAAAGACTGGATCTAGTTGAGCCGACGGGAACAAACGCCAAGGCGGACGAACCCTATTCAACCCTGGCACAGCTAGTGTAAGCAGAACTGGGCAGTGGTCCGAGTAAGTTCTGGGCAAGTGTTCTACCTTGTGTATCCCACACCCAAGCCCCCGCGATACAAAGCAATAATCAAGACGTGCCCATGTTTGCGCATGCGCTGTGAAGTGTGTGCCCTCTCTGCTCTCAGGATGTGTAAACCTCCAGCTGTCTAGCAGGCCCGCCTCAAGGAGTATACCCTGTAGTGTGTCTCGCGCTTGGACATTATACTGACCGCTCCCGTCTGATCTGTCTGCACCCGGCCTAAGCGCAAGGTTGAAATCTCCACCCCAGATAATATGTGTGGCATCTATTTCGAGTATGTGCCCCCAGAGTGTCGTGAAAAACCCTGGTGTATCAACGTTGGGTGCATAGCAATTTACAATTATGACAACATCCGTACCCAACCTCCCCCACAAAACAACATATCTCCCCTCAACATCCAATTTCGCCCCTAGTTCCTGAAATGCAAGCGATTTCTTAATCAATACAGCAGTCCCTCTAGCATATGTAGAGTACGATGAGAATTTCCTAATGAGGGCCCATTTACTGGCAAACCGGGGTTCACTCCGCGGACGGAGATGGGTTTCCTGCAGTAAGGCTATTTGCACCTGATGACGATCCAAATACGCAAGTACATTCCTACATTTCCTCGCGTCATTGAGGCCCCGCACATTCCAAGATATCACTGATATTTTACTCAATGCGCTATCACCCATCACACAAGTTACGAATCAAGTTAGCCAGCCCTTGTAGGCGCCCAGCCCACCAGTCACCCACAGCATCCACCAGCCGCAATGTAACATATATCTCTTGCATGGTCCATTCTGTACCCCAGCATGATCTCTGAAAAACATCCCTCCCAGTCTCACCATTTGTAACTCTCGCAAGACAACAAAACCGGAGCAAACGTGCCCCACTAAGAGACAGCTCCCTCGCCTCCCCCCACCAATAACAGCCCAATATCCCCATACCCAGGCCTCCCACCTCCCACTGAAGCAACCCCAACTCGCCAGCAATCCATCCCCACCCTCCACTCTCAGATCCCACTTTCGGAGATAACAACAAACAATGAGGGGAACTCCCTTCGAGGGACATCCAAGGTGCGCACCGCCTCGCCCCCACATCTCCACCCTGCCCCCCATAACCCATAAGGGAACAGGTAGAGAGGAGGGGCGGTGCCTGGCAGGTATCACCACCTGCAGTGCCATACCCACCTATGGCATCTCAGTCTCTCGTGGCTCCCCCTGACAAAGAAGAGCCGCAGTATGGACAAACTGAGTGTGCCGTTGCATCGCCACTCTCTGACAGTCTGTTATTATAATTCAGCTATCTTCATGTTCCGCAGGATGACTCTCAGCTTCATCCTCATCAGCTTTGCGCCGCTCCCCTCCAGCTCGCCTCAGTTTCTTTATGTAGTCCTCCATTTGTTGCGGAGTCGTGAAAAAGTGTTGCGTGCCCTGATGAGTGACCCTGAGTTTGGCCGGATAGAGGAGGGCATAGTCTATCTGCATATCTCTAAGCTTTTTTTTGACGTCGAGGAATTTCCTACGTTGCTCCTGCACAACGGGGGTGAAATCCGGGTATATTGAAAAATTCACTCCATCGCATGACAAGTGTCTACTCGCCCGCGCCGCTCGAAGTGCAGTGTCGCGATCTCGGTAGTTGAGAAGGCGGGCAATTATAGGCCGCGGCGTGGCTCCTGGCTTGGGGCGCGGACCAAGGGATCGATGTGCTCTCTCAACTATGATTTGGCTGGAGAAGGCATCCTTCCCCACCGCAGCCAACAGGATTTTCTCGACGTAGTCCTCCATACGACCGGTGTTGGTCGATTCCGGCACACCAAGAACTCGTATGTTGCTGCGCCGACTACGCGCCTCCAACTCCTCGTTTTTTGCAGCGATTACCCTCAGCACGTTGTCCATCCGTGACAGACGTGTTTCATGAGACGCAGTTGTGTCTTCAGTCCCCGAGATGCGCCTCTCCGCCTCAACCAGACGTTCCTCATGTACTTCTATCTTTTGAGCGATGGCATCCATCCTAGATGACAGGCGGTCTACCTTATCGACAATAGTGGCGAAGCCTTGTCTCATCTCCTCCATCAGTAACCGCATCTCCGGGGATGGCGACGCGGTAGAGCTGGCTGGAGTGGCGGGTACACGCTCCCCCCGCTCTCAGCAGTGTTACGCGTGACTTTCTTTACAGTGGCAGTTTCAAAGGACAGTTTCGGCTGCTTATTATCTTGTTTCCCCATGGCGCTCCTTTGATAGGGACTAGAGGCCACCGGCGAGACACGACTGGCGCGATCCTCCCTACTAGGTGAAGGTCCTTTGTGCATCGACACCCTGCGCGGTCCCAGGTTCAAGCGCAGTCTCGAGTGAAGCAGCGGGCCAAAGGCTCCAGTGTAAAGGGCTGACTCGTGCGCAGTGTTCCCAGATCGCACCACCCAAGGCCAGTTCCACGGCTCCACGGGCAGTCACCTCAGTGGCCCCAAGTCGTGTCTCAGGATGACTGCAGGAACCCAGCGTGATTAGCGCCTCCAGAGACAGGAAGGGAGCAAAGGCAAGCCTCCGGTGCGCACACTCCCTATCGGCCGGACCTGTAACGTGGAGCCACCGCCCGCGGTCATGAGGGGCGCTGGGAAGTGGTAGCACCCTCTTCAGCCCCAGCCCGTTACCCACCTCAGGTCCACGCGCGGAGGTCACTCACCGCACACTGCGCCGGTGATCCGTGGTGGTCCGTAAGTCTCTCTCGCCCGCAGCCCCAGCGTTGCACTCCGCAGCAGTCACGCTCCCTCTGCTGCGCCAGTCGCTCCGATAAGCCACTTCCCCATCGAGCTCTCACCAGCCTCAATATGTTAGCCCGCTCCTCCCTGTGCAAGCGGCCGGCTCCTTCCAGTGCGCACACAGTTAACGGCAGGGCACAGCAGTCAGCTCCACACGCGAAAGCGCCCCCCCATCGAGCAGCACCACCAACGCCCGTAGAATCAGTGCGGGCCCGCCTCACCAGCGCCGCAGCGTGTGTCCTCCTCCCCTCCGCCGCTCTATCCGGGAAGTGCGGGCCTCACTCCCTGGGTCTGCTTTCTGCCCCGGCCCACAGCGGAGCGAAGGTCGGAAGGTCCCGATCCGCAATGCTGCACCAACAGGCCCGCGGCGCAGGCCTGCAAGCTTCTCCCCCCCCCCCCCCCCCGGGAGGTTCAGGCTAGGTGTCCTCTCCCCGCGTATCAAGGGGGTGCTGGGTGTGCTAGCAGCGGGGGGGGTGCGCCATACCTCTCAGCAATGTTCAGTCTCTCGGACGGCTGCAGCTGCTCAGGTTTACCGAGGGCGCCTTCTCGGCCTTTCCCCTCGCGGCACGCCCCGGTCTCGCGTGAATGTCCGCCCGGCCAGGCGCAGCAGCAGACTCCAGGGGTAGGATGCGGTCAACTTTCAAGCAGCCCTAATTCCGACATACATCAGCGCAGAACCTCCAAATTCACACCGAGGCCGCTTCTTATCTCGGTGCACACTCGTGCCAATTTTCAGGCGGGTAGCTGCAGGTTAGGAGGATAAATTTAGGATTTTAAAACCAGGCGGCTGGAGCCTCACAGGAGTGCGGCCATTCAGCTCGTGCGCCCTCTAGCGCCCCCGATAGCAGTGATTACTTTCCTGAAGGGCAGAGTGCCAGCAAAGGATGTTGATTGGGTACAGATTAAAAGAACACAGGATGGAAGTAAAGGTGTTTTGGCTTGTGCAAATTCAGGTATGGATGTTTTACTGCTGGAAAATGTGTCCTTTTGCCATCTTTATAACAGATCTGAGCAGTGGATGAAGACAAATAAATTTAAATGTGATGCACAAAAACATGGAGAAATGCAGATGCAAAATATGCCAGCTAAGCAAATGCAAATGTCAGTTCAGAAACAGGTACCAATGGCAGGAATGTTTCAAGCACAGATGGTCCCACAAAATATGGAAAATGCTAAAATTAATTTAATTAGGTTGTCCAGAGCAAATGTGAATTATTTCCAGAGACAAAAACAGAACTCAGTCCAACAGATTGCTGTGTTTGCAAATGAGAGTTTTAACCCTCACAATTCTGAATTTACCACGTCCATTGTGAAGGCAGTGGAAAGTCCAAATTTAGTTGCAGGAGTTTCAAAGAAAGAAATTATAAACCCAGTTTTAGAAAGATTTGCACCAAAAATAGGCCGATTTGGGGAAAATTGCAAAACTGTTGTCCGTGACTCAGGCCTACCAGAAAAACAATTGTTTTGCAAATTGAACAGCACAAATTACTGTACACCAGATAATGTTCATTTTCAGATTCCTGATGAGGATGTTCATTTTAAAATAGACCAACAAGAAACAGCTGTAGCATTATTTTCAGAAAAGACAGTTGAAAAATTACCTTCTGCTTTGGAAAAAATAATAAACACAGAAATAAGAGAGTTCACAGAGAAGGATGCCAGGTTAATAAAATGTGCAGAACATGTCTTATTAAAATTAGAACCAGATGACATGTATTCAGGAATACCATCACTTGCAGGAATTTTACCAATAAAAGGATTTTTGATGGAATTGATTGGAAGTTTGTGTATCTTTCTGATCACAGGTTCACAGAAAATAAATGAAAAGAACAGAATAGTGCAGGAGATTAAAAGCATATTTTTTCTATGTTGTCCTTTGGTACCAAATCCAGCCAATATATTTTTTCACATTCCATGTACTGAAGAATGGCTTACTTTTATTGATTTTTGCCAAGTTCATGTCACAATGCCATTGCATTAGAATAGTCAGGAGTACTGTCAAAAAGAAGATGAATACCTGGGACACAAAATTGGAAAGGGAGGTAGAAAGGTGTCACCACAGAGGGTGGGAATGATTTCTAAGAAAAATCCACCTCAAATTCATAAAGAAGTCAGGAAATTTTTGGGAATGGTTAGCTGCTGTAGAGAGTGGTTACTAAGCCTTTCCCTAGTGGCTAAGCCTTTACTGAGGCTGACACACAAGGGCGTGTCTGATCTGCTTCCATTGGACAACAATTGCACAAAAGCATTCCTAGAGTTGAAAGAGAAAAAATGTTGTGCCCCAGCACTAGGAATGAAAGTTTATTTGGAAGACAATACACCTATTTGCAGTAAGAGGGAGGGCTGTGCTCTCTCATTGCCTATTCAAAAAGATGACTGTTTTCAAAGGTCTGTGATGTATTGCCCAATGACCTTTGACCCTAACTTCCCAGAAATGTCAGCAAATGAATTAGAATGTGATGAAACTGAATATGAGTGTCTAAATATCATGAAAATATGCATAAAGCCAAATTCAGACTTTAAGGATGAACATCTGAGTCAGCCCAACAATGTCCATTTTGTAGATGGCACATGTTTAAAAGGTGACAAATTAAAAGCAGCACATGTTGTGCTCCTTATACATTATGTGGTCAAAGCTTCATGGCTTTTAGTAGTCACCTCAGCCCAAAATTCGAAATTGATTGCCCTTACCATAACATGCAGTATATCTGCTAATTTGGGAATCACTGTTGTCATGGGAGAGAAAAATGATAATTCAGTTGCACAAAATTGTGTTCTGTTAGCATATACATTCTATGGAATCTTCACAGTTGAATTAAAAGAGGCTCAAGAAAATGTTTTTGAAGCAGCACAACAGGGTTGTATCAGAACTATTTTTGAAAAAAATGACAACTGCATAGTGGCAAATGTGTTATTGCAAAGACTGATGCCCAGGTATGGATTGCCAGTTTCTCTGAAATCAGATCATAATGGGGTCTCAAAGATAATGAGTGCAGAACAACAGATAGGACAAAGAGTGAATTGTAGCTATCTGCCTGAAGTGTCAAGCATAATAAAGCAACACAATGGCAGCACAGAGTTACCTTTTGCAAAAGACTATGTTTCAGCATCACCAAACTGGCTTGAAAATACACTAGCCATTGCTGTGTAGGTCTGGTTGATGTACAGTGTGCAGTTTCTCACCAGATTGCAGCTGCTACACAAGATCTGCATAATGGATGGTGCAACAACTTTGATCTGAGAGATGCTGTGGTGAAACATCTGAATCGGATGTATGACATTACAACGCATGCTTTTACATCGCATGCCTTTACAACATAAGTATTACAACGCAGTCCATTACAACGCATAGTGCTTTGGGGTGCTGGATAGTGAATAGTTTAATTTACTATTCCAACTCCAGTCCCGTGGACACTAGGGAAGGTTATTGGATAGTAAATTAACCTATTCCCTATCCTAGAGCGCCCCCCCAGAGCAATGCGTTGTAATAGTTTGCGTTGTAATGGTTGCGTTGTAAAGGCTCTGCGATGTAAAAGTTGCGTTGTAAAGGTTGTTTACCATCTGAATCTGATCAAAGTGAAAATAAGAGTGAAAGGCCTAGGTTGAAAAAGTGCAAAGGATTGATGGTGCTCTGTCAGAGTTTCTCAGCACCTAAGTAGTCTAATTGCATGGAAAAAGGAACAGAATGGCACACTGTATGAGCCATTCTGATGGCAAGCTGATGACAAAGAGCAAAGAAATGCTGAAACTGTCCTGTTGAAATCTCCTTTTTTATTATTTTAGTTACTTATTTTAAAGAAGACTAACTGTTCCAAGAAGCTACTTACAGAACTCTGCACTAAAACATTTGAGCTTGGCTATATATGATGTGATTACAGACCAAACTTGTGTTTACCATAGAAATAGAAGTAAAATTGATATATGCTCAGCTTTTGCAATAAAAAATGTCACTGGTGAAATTAAATATGTGTGATGAATTATAAATCATTTGATTATGATTTGATATCATCAGAAGGGTGGATTGATGGAGCAGATTTCATCTGCAGTCAGGCTTTGTTTATTTTTGTGCTTCATACAGACTGCATTTAAATTGCCACACACATTTTGGTGCAAGTTAAAAACATGGCACATGAAAAATATGAAAGTGAGGCCTATTCAGTCTGAAATGCTTTTGCTGAATTAACATGTATTTTTACAGTCTAGATAAAAGTGGCCTTTTTAGCTTTGAAGATTAATAGAATGTGTTTCTCTCTTCCCAGCTCATACTTGTAATCTAAATTCACTATTTCTGTCTTAAAAGACTTTGACTTGTTGCATATTTTGATAAACATTTTCAGTTAAAAACACCTCTTTTTATAATGTGTGTGAATTAACAAATGCACCAAACACTACACAGGGGGCTAAATGCTTTTTTGCATGAAAAGCTATCTAAAACACTAAAGCATGTTGCTGTGTGCGCTGTATTTAACTGTGTGCGCTATATTAACTGTGTGTGCTTTTAAATTTTACACTAAAGCATAAAAATGCTATGTTGCACATTGCACATTTATTTTGCATGTTGTCATAAATAATAGAAAAGCTGATTGAAACGAATAGCTTGGCTAGGCAAACATTTATAAGGGGTATTAGTATGGAGTTGGGAAACATAATAGGCTGATTTACATGAAATTAATATTCTCTTTGTGTTTGTTTTATTTTTGGGACTACCATTAAATGGCTGCCTGTGAATCCAGCAAGGCTATGGCTTGCATTAAAAGAGAAGAGAGCCTGTGCAGACACCAGCTTGACTCAAACTGCGGAAGAAGTCAAGGACACTTTGAACTGTACATTCTTGTGATTATGCCAATGTACCAGTTAGTTAAAATATCCGTCCTACTGCGCTGTGAAAGGAAGGAAGAGAATTAGAATGAAACATTTTTCCTAGTAAATGTTGCAAACGTTTATAAATGTATTTATTCATGTGTGCTTCTTTTGTTAAAACTGGTATAGTCAGGTTTTTAGAATGAGTCAGGGTAGTGTGAACTCTTGCCATCATGACTGACCAATCACGTACAGGTTTTCCTGAGGATGCAACATTTTTGTGTAGACTGCCAAGAATTAGAGTATAAATAATGACCTCTCTGGAGGGGGGTTGGATTTTTTTTGCTCACTGGCTGTCTTTCTTAGCTCAGCTGGCTGCTTGCTCATTTTGGCTTAGTCAATTAAGGGCTCTTCCTTTATGTCTGGGCGTGGTTTTGTACTAAACTCAGTCAAGTCAACGCAATCATGTTCGACTTCTCCCTTCACTTCTGTTGTTAGTGAATTTGGTAGTAAGGTAGCTGGATTCAAAATATTACATCGGGCAATTGTTACATTTCCTGCACCTACAAGGATTCTCTCATACTTAGTCAGCCGACTAGGTGTGAGGTACTGGGTTTTTGTTCTTGTCAGCATAATTACAACTGCATGTGGAACATATACTGTCACAGGATGTCCCATAACAAGGGACTCACTCTGTTCAAGACTCATGCAGGTTGCAGCTACTGCTTTCAAGCATCCGGGTAATCCAGCTGCACTGGGTCCAATGTGGAAGAAAAATATGCTACTGGACATCTAGTTAAACCATGAATTTGGGTCAGGACTGAAAGTGCACAATTGTCTCTTGTGTCACAAAACAATGCAAACTCTTCTGAGTAGTCAGCATTCCCAATGCAGGAGCGGTACACAGGCATTCCCGCAATTTCACAAAAGCTGTTATGCTTTCGTCATCCCACTCCACTGGATCTTCTGCTCCGTTCTTTGTCATTTTTATCAATGGTCTTGCTAGGACTGCAAATCCCACAATCCACTGCCTACAGTATCCTACAACTCCAAGAAACATTCTGATTTATTTCTGGGTATTGGGCGGCTCCATGTTTCGAATTATTCAAATTCTTTCTGTGGTAACTTTCCTGACACCTCTCTCTATCTGGTGCCCCAGATATTTCACAGACGAGGTGCAAAACTGCAGTTTGTCTGGTGATACTTTATGTCCTCCCTCACCTAAATGGTTCAGTAAGGCAATTGTGTCAACAACACAGACTTTTGGACTCTTAGACGCCACCAAGAGGTCGTCTATATATTGCACCAGGACTGATTTTCCAGGCAATGCCAAAGATTCAAGGCATTTTTTCAAAATTTGATTAAAAGTTGAAGGACTCTCCGTCAGGTACCCCTGAGGAACACGATTCCAGACGTATACATGGCTGTCGAATTCAAATGAGAAAATAAATTTGCTGTCTGTATGTAATGGAATCGAAAAGAATGCATGACATAGGTCAATGACGGTAAACCATCCAGCATTCCATGGTATTTGGTACAAAATCACTGCAGGGGTAGGCACAACAGGACAGCAAGGAACAACAATTTTATTAACCTTGCGCAGGTCCTGTACTACCCTGTACTTACCACTCGGTTTCTTTATGCCAATTATCGGAGAGTTACAAGGACTGCTCAATACTTCTTGCAAAATGCCTGCTTCCAGCAATCGTTTGATTTCAATAGCAACTCCTGCCTTTACTTCTGCACTCATTTTATACTGTCGAGTATTTGGGTAAACTGGATCTTCTTTTATTGCAATTTTAATTGGGTCAACATATGCCATTAATCCTACATCTTTTCCAGTGAAATCCCATACCTCCGGTTTCACTGTCTGTTGCAGTTCTTCAGGTAAGTCTTGTATTGTCAGTCTTTTAATTTCTGTGTCGGGTCTTGCTAACATTAATTTATAAACTCCGTCTTCATCTGGGGTCTGAATTTTGACACCATTTGGAGTGCAAATGATGGTGCAGTTCATTTTGCACAGCAAATCACGTCCTAGTAGGTTCACAGGACTTGAATCACAAACAACAAATCTATGCATTTCTTTAAAATTCCCAATTTTAATCTCCATAGGTTCTGTAACTGGGGTACTAATTAATGTGATTAGAAACGCCCACTACTTGGATCGCTTCTCCCGAGAGGGGTAGGTTTGGAACGTCCGCTGTTCTCACAGTGGAACGGGTAGCACCAGTGTCCAACAGAAAGGTGACATCATTTCCATCAACCTTTCCTTCAATGTATGGCCCTGACTGGTCCACCGGCAAGGAGGCACCAAGCACGCACTCCTCGTCCTCCCCCCTCAGGCACCGTCAGTAGGGTTCGTCACAGAGGAACGTGTCATTTAACAGAAATTGTGAAGTTGCTGCATTTCTATCCCCCCTTCCTTCCCAGACTTCGGTGTCTTCACCCTGTTGTGCTTTGCTCCTATAATTTGGCCTAGGTGCACGAGGCAACTGATTCTGTTTTACCTGCTGCTGGGTCTTCCGTGGCACGTCATTCTGCCACTGTGGATTCAAATCATTAATGTGCACATTACCATTCTGTACAGCCTTACACTCGTCTCTCCAGTGTCCTACCTCTCCGCACCCGTGGCAGGGAAACTTTTTCCTTGCCTCTTCTCGGCTCATTTTAACTCTCGGCTTTCCCCCACCCCCTGAGCCCTGGCTCTGATTATTAGTTATTTTGCTCAGTTGTTGTTCTTGGTGCTCTGCTAATTTTACCTGTGCCCACATGACCTTTTCTTTCAACTCTTTTCGTTTATTTTCCAGCTCATCTTCGCAGTATTTAGCATACTTCAGGACTTCATCAATCGGTTTAGCCTGCCGGCAGATTTTATTGTCTTTGATCCACTGTGAGATCTCAGGCCTTAACCCTAACGCAAATCGATAAATGAAGTGGGTCATGTCCTTCATTTCTATATTGTCCAGGCCACTGTACATCTTGAACACCTGTAATAGTCATTCATAGTATGAATGTACAATTGCATCCCGATTCTGGGTAGTCCTATCTATTCGGGTCCAGTCTGTCTCTTTTGCAGGCACCTTTCCTTTTAGGTACCACATTACCTGATTATGGGGCATATTATCAAGGGGGTTTATCTCCGCTTTTTTGGCTTTAAAAGCCAAGAAAGCGGAGATAAAATTATCTCCCTATTACCTAGCTGTTGCTAACACCAGTTAGCGACAGCTAGTAGGAGATAGCGACCATCTTGGGCCCCACTTTGCATGTCAGTGATATTCGTCACTAATGTTATGTTATGTTATGTTAATTTAATTTTTTGAGCGCACAGCTGCCCCAGCAAAGGGGCGTCCCGGCGCTATAACTGAGAAAGTCACATAACTAACAGAAGGGAATAATATGGAAAAATTAATAAGGCAGAGGGAAGAGATATGTTTTAACAGCTTTTCTAAAAACAGGAAGATCTTCTAAAGATCGAATGTGCACAGGAAGCGCGTTCCAAAGCTTAGAGGCCAGCACAGTGAAAGAGCGGCCGCCAATTCTGCATTTTTGGAAGCGTGGAACAAGTGCTAGATTTTGACCTGCCGAGCGAAGGCTACGTGAGGGAGTGTACAAAGTCAGGAGGTGCTGGAGGGTGGTAGGGGTGTCTGTTCTAAGGATTTTGAACGCAAAGCACAAAGTCTTAAACTCTATGCGTCTGATTACCGGCAGCCAGTGTAATTTAGAGATTGTACTGCGGGCAGAGTAGAAGCGTGGTAAGCCTATCAGAGCCCTGGCGGCTGCGTTCTGAACCCGTTGGAGTCGCAGGACCTCCGCCTGATTGGCGCCCAGGAACAGTGAACTTGCGTAATCAAGCCTTGATGACACACTAGCTTGAATCACCATCTGGCGAGTGGAGGCATCAAAAAATTTGAGGATAGGCCTCAAACCACGAAGAATGCCAAAGCATGTAGATGCCACCTTCTTCGTATGACACGAGAAGGTAAGTTTAGAATCCAACCAGACACCAAGATTCTTTAGTTCACTGACTGGTCTGGGGGGAGGACCCAGCTCATTAGGCCACCAGCTCGCGCCCCACAGATCAGGATGTTTTCCCAAAACCATCACCTCAGTTTTGAGGGCGTTGAGCTGCAGACAGTTGGTAGTGAGCCAGCCAGCAACAGCCCTCAAACCATCCGCAAAGTTTGATGCCAATTGGTCAGAGTCCCCATCAAGAACCACCGCCAACTGGGTATCATCGGCGTAGGATACCATAGTGAGGCCCCAACTCTTCGCAACCGCCGCCAGAGGTTGAACGTATAAGTTGAAGAGAGTGGGGCTCAACGCCGAACCCTGCGGAACTCCTTGAGTGATGGCATGAGATTTAGATCTGAACGGTGGCACTACTACCTGAAATGATCGTTCCGAAAGGAACGATTGGAACCAATCCAGCGCCTTGCCTGATATGCCAGCCTCACCAAGTCTGCGGATAAGAATGGTATGGGATACAGTGTCAAAGGCGGCACTCAGATCTAATAAGATCAGTGCCGCCGTTTGACCTGCATCCAGTACAGAGCGGAGATGTTCAACCATATATAGGAGTGCTGTCTCTGTACTGTGCCCAGATCTAAAACCATTCTGTGTAGGATCCAGTAGGTGTGCAGAGGACAAATGTTTTGATAAGATGTTATTCACATGAGCCTCTGTGATCTTAGTCACCCATGGAAGCAGGGAGATAGGTCGATAACTCTCCGGCTTCACTGGATCCAACCCCGACTTTTTTATGATGGGCATGACACAGGCCGCCTTCCAACTAGGTGGGACAAGCCCGGTGGTAAGGGATTGATCCACCAGTTGCCGAAGCGGTGGAAGGCAAATGGACGCTGAGTCCAAAAACTGGGCTGGTCTCAAAGGGTCATCTGGCGATCCAGACTTAACCTTGGCCGCTAGGAGATTAAACTCTTGTTCCGATGGAATGGGAAGCGAAGCCAAGCACTGTGAGGTACGCAATGTAAAAGTCGTACTGCCAGGGTCAACTTTGGGAAAAGAACGATAGATGGTATTTACTTTCTCCACAAAGAAGCCAGCTAGCGACTCACAGTGAGCAAGGGAGCAGATCTCCGTAACAGGGAGCCTGCTCGCTGTGAGCTCCTTCAAGACTTTAAATACCAGTTTGGACGGATTGGAGCTCGCCTGGAACTCTCCAGCATAGTAATCAGCCCGGGCCCGACAGACAGCCTTATGATATATCTTTACCTTAGTCAGGTAACACGCCTTTAGATCTCTGTCATAGTTCTTCCTCCACGCTCTTTCGGCTTGACGGCAGGTGGCTTTAATCCGCCTTAGTGCCTCCGAGTACCAAGGGTTAGACTGAGAAGAACGATTTCTGCTCCAGCTGGCCGGGATTAGTACATCCAGCGCTTGGGCAATCCAGGCGCAAAAGATGTTGTACCCAGTTGTAACGTCATCCTTAAGAACCAGAGGAGTGGTAGCCAGGACACGGTGGAAGTCCTCCAGTTTGAGCTTTTTCCAAGGTCGCTTGAAAGATGTTTTATCAGGCTTACCGGTGGCACGCATTATCATGGTAACAAAAAGCTCAATGAGATGGTGATCACTCCATCCCATAGGTCTAGGAGGAGAGACCTCAACCAGTTGGAGATTCGTAAAAACCGGGTCAAGGATATGACCACCCTCATGGGTCGGGAGACGAACCAGTTGGGGCAGTTGCACTGCTTCAAGATCGTCCAGCAGGCTTCTAACCACTTGTATCTCCGTGGCATCAAAATGTATGTTAAGGTCGCCGATGATGGTAATGTTGGAGGAAGACAGAGACAGAGAGCTGACCAGCTCAGGAAGAGCTTTCCTGAAAGCACAGTCACTCCCTGGAGGGCGATATATTAAGAGACCTGATAGGGTTTGTGTCTGCCCAATATTGATAGAAAAATGGGCACACTCAGCACCAGTCAAGTCCATGGGCTTCCAGGTACAAGTGTAGCAGGTTTTAAAAGCCACAGCTATACCTCCTCCTCTCCCCTTGCGATTTAGTGTGTGGCTAGCATAGCCCGGGGGAAGGGCCAGGTTGACAATAGCCACATCCTCATCGCCTAGCCAGGTCTCGGTCATGAAGAAGGCATCAGGGCCTTCCAGTGAGATTAGTTCGTATATGTCTTGGTGATGTTTCGATAGAGACCTGACATTAAGGTGCCAGAGTTTAATGGCACTAGGGGGGGGAAGTATCTTTTTCTGATGTAAAGGTACCTGGCTGGGAGCCATAGATGGAGCAGGCAATTCCCACCAACCACATGTGCAGGTATGGGGGCCACACAGAGGATGCTGAGCAGAGTGCGAGCAAATGGGCACACTAGAGCCAATCCGGCGAAGGGCCTGGCTGGAATACTGGAGAGTCATGATGGCAACACAGCAGGGTCCTGCCGCAGTCCGCGTGTCCTTTGCGCGGACGAGCGCAGACGGGCAGGACTCTGGCTTGACTCAGGCGCGAGTCAGGCGCTACCGCTGCGCGTCACCGCTGCGCGGGCGGTGTGGGCTTTAAATATGAGCTCACCTGAACTCCTGCAAAGCGCTAGAACGCTCAGGCAAGTGGCGCGTGATTCAATAGTCACCCCCAAGATGGCGACCGGCGCCACGAGCAGGCAACAAGAAGGTGAGTAACTCCGCTCAAAACGCGGTGGTGGCACAATTAAAGTGTAAGTATGGGGCCAGAGCAAGATGCAGATTAAAAACAGGGCAAAACAAAATTATTTTCACCAAAATGCAAAAAACGGGAATTTTTAAAATACAGACAAGCGCAGCGCGCTGAAATTCAGACTGCAAGAATGCACCTAGTGGCACCTTTCCCAGGGCAGAGCAACTAAAGTGCTCGCCTTAAATAGGAGCTCACCTGAACTCCTGCAAAGCGCTAGAACGCTCAGGCAAGTGGCGCGTGATTCAATAGTCACCCCCAAGATGGCGACCTGCGCCACGAGCAGGCAACAAGAAGGTGAGTAACTCCGCTCAAAACGCGGTGGTGGCACAATTAAAGTGTAAGTATGGGGCCAGAGCAAGATGCAGATTAAAAACAGGGCAAAACGAAATTATTTTCACCAAAATGCAAAAAACGGGAATTTTTAAAATACAGACAAGCGCAGCGAGCTGAAATTCAGACAGCAAGAATGCACCTAGTGGCACCTTTCCCAGCATGCAAAGTGGGCGTGCCAAGATGTTAGCGACTGGAAACAGTCGCTAACATCGCTATCTCCTATTACCAACTTTTGGAGATATTCGTGCTAAGCGCGAATATCTCCAAAAGCTAACACCTGCCCCTGAGCAGTTCTTAGCCATGTTATCCAATGGGAGGTGGATAACATGGCTAAGAGCATTAGCTCGGTAATGCATGAATATCGCTGACTTTTCAGCGATATTCATGCATTGCGGCCGTTTTTTATCGCATTTGCGATAAACCTTGATAATAGCAAGGTTTATCTGCGATAATTTCTGACGATGCTTAGCGTTAAAAAATTTGTTGCTAAGCATCGTTAGCGATAAATATCGCTTAACGTTGGTAATATGCCCCTATATTTCCTCATTACATCCCCTGAAGGAGGTCCTGTCTTTGGGTCCCTGGCGTATTCTTCACTTGGCCAATCAACAGCAATTTTACATTCTGTCCACAAATCTACAGGAACCACAATGTCAAAGAAATCATCTAGATCTTTCAGGAGGCATTTTTGAACTTTCACAAATCTTTCAACTTGCCTGTACCATTCTACAGGTTTTTCTCGTAATTTTGGGAAGTCATTTGTAAAGGACACAATATCCTGTCGGGACCATGGAACATGTACATATCCTACACCAGGCACTTCTCGCATAGGATATAATTTTCCCCCCTTTTCGGCTTCCTTTAAAAGATATTCAGAAGTCATTGGCTTTGATCTACTATCTTCCTTTTTCTTGGCCCATCTGGCTTTCCATTTTTCTAAATCTCCCCATTTTTGCAACAGGTTCAGTAATTCTCTTATCTGTACCTTTTTCCCAGACACATTCATATTTTCCAAATCTTTGTCTGAGAACTCTGCTCTGTAGGGTTTTTGTAACACTTTAGATCTGCTAATGTCTATTCCCATACTAGCTGCGGTGTCCACTAATTTCTCATAGTACACCCTGGTATTTCGGGTAAGGCTTTTGCAAATGAATAACAACTCCTCTTCACTAAGGGTGTTTAGCCTGTCCAATCCCACATTCCTAGCCATCAGTTCCTCCAATTCTATTCTCAGCTTGTAAATATCTAAAGGCTTTGGTTGGGCATTCATTTTCTCTAGTTCTCGGGTCCATCGATCTATTTCTTCAGCAGTCACTACCGTGGCACTTCTGGTACCAGAAGATGACTCAATCTGGACTTCACTGGAACTAAAAGGAGTGTTCTTTCTCTGTGAACTGCCTTCTGGTTCCCTTATGGGTAAATCCATAAGGGAAATCACAGACTCACATTCACTTGCCTGGTCATCTATTATCATGGGCTCTTTTCTCAGCTGCACTACAGATGTAGTTATAACTGGAGCTTTTGGACTAGCTTGCTTATCCCCATACAAAGGAACAACTGGGCCAATAGTTACTGGGATTGTCAGAGCTTCAGGACTGGTATTTAATTGGGAGATTTTCTGGATATGTTCAGTTCTCTGTTTGGCTAAAGCCTCCACGCTCTCTATCCTGCAATACTTTCTCCATAGTGGTTTCATGTACTATCTGTGGAACCAAGGGAGGGTTAAATCTCGGAGCACTTGGATTTGCCATACTTGGTCCCTCATCATAATTCGGTTTCAGAAATGGGTTTTTCGTACTTAGGGATCTGGGTTCCTCATTATAAGGTGGTGGATTGCTCATTAACAAATCCTCCAGGTAATCATGGTCTGAATCACCACTGGTCATTAAATGTTTTGTTTTCTCTGTCCTTTTCCCTCCCATGGGCTCCTCTACAGTTAATACAGGGTACAACCCTTCTACCATCATGTTCTGTCTCCATTCTTTAATTCTTTTTTCTCGGGTCTCTTTCTTTACCTTTGGATAAAATTTAGCTAACCCTTTGTCAATTCGGGGTCTATCTTGTTCAAAAGCCTCAATTTCCCATTCTTCTAATGCCTCATATTGCGTTAATCTAGGTCTGGGATGTAAATCATTCATCCGGGTCCTCAAATTAAACAGAATCCTGCCATTAAATGTACCTTCTAAGGGAAATGCTAAAATTCCGTCACCTTTAGTGTATTCCACCCAGTTCTCTAACCATACACAAGTGTGGTAACCTCTATCAAACATCATAAATGATGCGGGAGTGTTTGGTGGTGGAATGATAACTCCTTCTCTAGTTTTGATTGGCTTGTCTTTCTTGAAGTAGTTCTTTACTCTATCTACAAGTGTCATTTTTCTCTTGCCTCCGTACATAATGTGATTTCTAGCTGTTCTCCACTGATCTCTTACAAAACCCTGATATCTTGGATCAGGTCGAATTTCTGGATGACTCGGATACCACATATACCTTTCGCAAATTACTTTTGTTTACAAAAATCCCTTCCAATACAAAGGCGTCTTTTATTCTTCTGCAATCAACCAACAATGCGATTTAAAAAAAAAAATTCAACCAATGAGTGCGCAGCTTTTCTCGTGAGACAAGTTCCCACGCTTCTGAACTCACCCCTCCTTTACAATGCCAGCTCCGCTACAAGCCCGCTGTTTCGACCAATACCAGCGCGGTACTGAGTCACGTCAGCGCAGCTCCGCCACTGACTCCCTCCTTCACAAGGTAACGGAAAACTCAATTTCTACCTTTTAAAGTGCAAGTGCTTTGTTTATATCACAACGCAAAAACATTCGCCACTGTACTCAAGTGTCTAGAAAGAAAAGATTTTTTCACTGCAAGTAAATCCCTTCTGTTTAGTTTTCATATACTGCGGATAGATCCCTTCTGCCTATCCTTCACACAAGCAATAGAGAACCTGCTACTCCTTGAGACTCATCCACTCGGGGATATATACTAAGTCCAAAGTTTCACCAGCGAACCTTTTGCTATCAATCAAGCTCAGACGAACCTGCTACTCCTTCCGTGTGACCCTTACTAGGTTATATCACAATAGAAGTTTTGCCAGCGAACTCTTTGCTATCATTTATTCAATTAGTCATACAGAAAACCCTAATTAGTGCTTCCAGTTCTGCCCAACCATGCACTAACTTTCCTGCAAGTAAGTGACCTCACTGCGATATGGCTTCTATTCTACCACTCGCTATTCTGCCCCCGGGGATTCCAGACAAACATATAACAATCACAAATGAGTTTTATTAATACATAAATCAATATAGCAGCATCTCAGTAAAACTTCTTTACATTTCATAATATTTCAAAGCAATTTTACATTTGATCGATCAATACTTTTAGCAGCAATAACATTCTCACAGTTTAGCAGCAACTAACCTACCTACCTATATTAACTAGTCCCTAACCATTATTCTGCTACCAGAAAATTACTGTTAGAGCGCGCAGGTCACCCGACTATTGTTTTACCAATATGCACACTTGGGCCCATAAATTCAGTTTACCATATTTATTAATCGGGTAACCTACACCCTGCTACCAGTAATTCAGAACTACCGAATTCCTATACCTTGACGTACCAATCCTGGCCAAGGGTACCTATGACCACATATGGATCAGGGAGCTAGCTGCAAAGATAAGCAGTCAAATAATACAATAACATTTGCTTTTATTAAATGACCACAGACTCAGGAAGTTTTGAAAACCTTTATCTAATCTTCATGAAGGGTAGAAAGCAGTAAGTTCACAGCAAGTAAGCTATCAATAATCAGAATCATGAGAAGCGTATAACCATGTAAAAGAAATATGATGCCAACCATTTAGAAGTCTAAAGGGAAGGTAAGAACAGGTAACATACTGAAATAAGACGGACTTGAAATAGTATTTTCTAAAGGACGGGGAAAAGAAGGAACGTGCTAGAATATCACAGTTTATTGTTTCCTAAGGGATGGGTAAGAAGAGGGAACATGAAACTATAATGATGAAACTACATTTACCATGTAGTAAAGGAAGGGAAAAAATGGAACACGCTAATAATTCAGAATGACTTCTTCAGTTCAGTAAAGGGGGGGGTAAAGAAAAGGAACATCTACTTATGCCAATGGATGCAGTATTTAATACTCAGCTATAGGGTAAGGAGAAAAATGGATCAAGCTAATAATGCAAAGTTTATGACTTTTCAGGTATGATAAGGGGAAGGGAAGAAAGGAACATGTGCACTTATAACTTCAGCAAGATTTAGGGAAGGTTAAGAAAAGGATGCAATTAGATTACCCTCGCAGATTTATATTTACCTAGAATGGTGCAGAGGCCAACCATGGCCAAGGGTCAGTAAGGACAGAAGAAACCCCAAGGAAAGCGATTGCCAGTAGGCCAGCAGGTGCAGTATGGAAACCAGGACAGGGAAACCAGATTTGGATCAGAACCGGACCACCAAAGTTGAGACCGGCACCCGCAGTTCAGTTGCAACGCCTGCGCTACACCCTCTCTGCAGCTATCAGACAGAACCCCGACTGGGGTTATCGAATTCCCCAGCAAAGTGCTCCGCCAGCACTTAAGGTTCCCAAAACCCCGATTGGGTCTGTGGAAATTTAGGACAGAGTGCTCCGCAGCACCTCTATTCCTGATCAGCTATTGAGTGCGTTGGGTCAGTGACAGGTCAGCTATTCGGACAAGTCGGACAATTTCTCTAGCTAAACCTAGACTAGTTATACTGTTTTCCAGGGCAGTCTACCACCCCCCAATGTTGCAAGTGTAAGGATTCCCAATTTCGATTGGACAAAAGAAAGGACAGGTTATCACACCACCTAGGATTTGACTTTCTCAAGCTCATGATTTGCATTTTTCAAGTCCGCCCATCGAACTTCAGGTTCTCATCACATATGCTTTACACATAACAATGGTGACTTTAACATTGTATACAATGTAGAAACTTCAGCACAGTTCAATCCTTTTGGCTAGGTGAGAGTTCATCTTCCCATGCACATCTTGGCTGGAATACCCATCTGGCAAGGATTCAAAGGTCACTGCTGTAGAGACTCGCAGATCTCGCGCAGACTCAGTTTCACGCAAGAAAGAAAGCGGCAAGTGAGAGCAGGCCAGATTTCATAATGTGCCATGAAATGGAAAAGAAACAGTTTTAGAACACAGAACAAATGATTTCACTGTATACCATGAAACTCTATACTATTCCCATACTTTATAATAACTATAGCTTTAGTAATTAATGCAGAACGAACAGCATAGCAAAAGCAGCAATGCAAGCTTCAGGCATGTGAGAACACAAAGCAGCCATCTTAGTTCTACTGCGCAAGTGCAAAGAGTTTCCCACCAAGACTGCGAGTACGTCACGTCACATGGGTATGACCGACGCATGCGCAGAAGAAATTCCCGCGTAGCAGCAGCCATTTTAAGTGTCAAGCGTATTAGGAAAAGAGAACACATAGGCAAGCGTCTCTCGGACACCCACAATGTCAGAATAAAGGGTAAATTAATAAGACAAACAGGTTGATTAGTTGAATTAACATTAATTGAGGTTCATGAATACGAGCAAGTCACTTTACGTGCGAATCCTTGCTCCATCACAGTGGGGTCCTCCATATTTACAAGGAGAGGAAAAGCCACCCTGCATGACTTTTCCTCTCCTCGTAAATATGGCCCAGTCACACGCAGCACTGTGCGTGGAAGGGGCGTTCCATGGGTGTTGCTGTGGGTGTTCCCACGCAACACCCATGAAACATGCACGTCTCCAGATTTACGAGAAAGCGTAACTCTGGAGATGCGCTTGAATGCTACGCCACCCTAGAGGTCACGTAGGGAGGCGCAACGAGGCGAAATGTTTTCATTTCTCCTCGTGTTTTTCCTCTTTCAATGCGTGTTGCATTCTACAGCACGCATTGAAAGAGGAAAAAGCCTCTTATGATTGTTTTTTTGCAGGGAGGTGCCCCTTCCTTCACAAAAACAATCTCCCCACGATGCAGGCATGCTTGCACCATGGTGCAAGGGTGCCTACGCCGGGGCATGGCTGCAGTTTCTGCGCCAAGCGCAGGGGAAGCACAGAGATGCGACATATTCTTGTAAATATGTCGCATCTCTGTGCTTTCCAAACGAACGCAGTATGGCGCAGCAAAATGACTTGCTGCACCGCGTCATTTTGTTGTAAATCTGCCTGCACGTGATTTGTCCAGAATCACATGATTGTTCAACGTCATTGCCGAGACTCTGAACCAAATCCCCAGATTCAAGGTCAAACACCATAGCCGTTAGGCCAACTCCACTCCCGTGTGCTGAAAGTTGCCATTTGCCACTTATTTGCAAATTAAAACCAGGACCCCACAGTATCTGCAGACATAAAGCATTACCTGAGCGCCGGTGTGCGACCCTACCATGGTTTGGAATCAAAGATCAATCACTCAGTCAGGTGTCTTGTCAAGCGCGACTACTCACGGTTGGGAAAGAGGTGGATGCTTTCACAGATGCTTACATGGTCAGGGATTGGCTGCCGCCCCCTCCCGATGACCACACCAACCCCCGGAAACAAGGACATTTAAACATTGTGATCTTTGGAAGGCGGTGGGTCGCGAGACCCCCCCGGCCGTATTTATTAAGATACAAAACAACAAAATGTTTAATTGCATACAAAAAATCAGCAGGACATTAGATACATGATTGTCAACAGGTGTGATAGACTATCCTTAACAAAAACTCTAATACAGATTGTTTCCTAGCCGAATCTAACATCCTCATCTGAAATTTAATATACTAACATTTCTGGCCATATGGCAAGGTCGCTAACCGGTGTCAGGTCCTACTAGCTGCGCCTCACCACAAGATGTGCGCATGCGCAGCCGGGCCCGGTAATTACCCGGTCCACGCCGTGAACTCCATTTACCCACTTAAGGAGGGCCCTTACTCAGCGCCATCTGTTGACGTCATAAGTATGCGCGCGCGGGGTGGCTACCAGCCTAAGGAAAGCGTGACTCCTCCAACCCGCGCCCTTTTGAAGCACCAGTTACCTTGCCCCTGAAGTTCTAGGAAGGGCCAATGGCCCCTCCCCCTGGGCGGGAACCTCCATAGGATGATGCCCGCCCCCTCAGACCTTAAAATAGCTGCTCACCGGTCATGACCTTACCGCATGCCCCATACCTAATAAATACGACGACCTAAGGGAAAAAATTCTAATGTACAGCTACACTGACTAAATAAACATCACGCATAACACCGTAAAACTAAAACGGGAAAAAAGGCCTAAAATAACAATGCAACCAATAACATACACTGTACCATTAGCTAAAAAGGGGAAAAAATGCCTAAACGACAGCATAATAAGCGAAATACCACATAACTTCTAAGCATAGGAGAAATGGCCTAACACACATTATACACAAATTATCGACAGAATTTGACTAATAATGCATACAATACCCCAATGTTCCAGGGATGGTGGGTGGGGAAACAAAACAGCCCCGAGCGCGGGGCACCACCGGTATGGGGGGGAGCGTCCAGGCAACAAGGAGTCCCATGGGCACTCCCCGCCTCTTTATTGACCCCAGAGCCCGCCCCCCCGACCCGGATGTCGCTCAATGGCATCCGGGTCAGGGAGGGCGCCCGCCAATCGGTGGCAGGGCGCGCCCCTGAGGGCACGCCCCACCACCGAGAGGCCTTGATGGAGGGGGCGGTCGCCGTACTGCCATGCGTGCGGGGGGGCCAAGAGCCCCCCCTTTTCACATGGTCAGTGATTGGCTACCGCCCCCTCCCGATGACCACACCAACCCCCGGAGACAAGGACATTTAAACATTGTTATCTTTGGAAGGCAGGGGGGTCGCGAGACCCCCCCGGCCGTATTTATTAAGATATAAAACAACAAATTTTTTAATTGCATACAAAAAAATCAGCAGGACATTAGATACATGATTGTCAACAGGTGTGATAGACTATCCTTAACAAAAACTCTAATACAGATTGTTTCCTAGCCGAATCTAACATCCTCATCTGAAATTTAATATACTAACATTTCTGGCCATATGGCAAGGTCGCTAACCGGTGTCAGGTCCTACTAGCTGCGCCTCACCACAAGATGTGCGCATGCGCAGCCAGGCCCGGTAATTACCCGGTCCACGCCGTGAATTCCATTTACCCACTTAAGGAGGGCCCTTACTCAGCACCATCTGTTGACGTCATAAGTATGCGCGCGCGGGGTGGCTACCAGCCTAAGGAAAGCGTGACTCCTCCAACCCACGCCCTTTTGAAGCACCAGTTACCTTGCCCCTGAAGTTCTAGGAAGGGCCAATGGCCCCTCCCCCTGGGCGGGAACCTCCATAGGAAGATGCCCGCCCCCTCAGACCTTAAAATAGCTGCTCACCGGTCATGACCTTACCGCCACAGGCCAGCATTGTTAACCGACGATCTGGCCTCCCCCTTCCTAACCCTAAACATGAACTGACTTACTTAGCGAATCCCTCTAACCACGCCCAGATATTATTAGACCACAGGACATTCGCCGCCTCAGTCAGGTGTACCCCGTCCCCCAGATAGAACTGCTTACCCCAGATACACCCGTGTGGAATCGTCTGCAACCGGGGGGCTCGGAATAGTTTGTCCAACTGTGTGTTGATCCTCTTAACGGAGTGATTCAACGCCCTGACAGAGTCCCCCCCTCGCCACTGCCACCGGGGGATAAGTTGCGACCATACTACTGTGCAGCCTGGGCAAATCCTCGTGACCCACCCAGCAGTGGAGATGATTTCCTCAATAAGGATGCGCCTCCCTAATCTGGCCAAATCATTCTCCCCCAGGTGAAGTATCACCACTGACGGGGGGCAGGCTGCTGCGCTAAGAGTCCCTGGAAGAAGCTCCTAAACTGGCTGAGGCACAGACCCCCTCTACCGAAAAAGGAGATAAGAAACCCTTTCTGCGCGGCCCTTTTCTTACGGTCTCCTGAAAGAAAAACATGTTCCGCGCGCCTCACATAAGAGTGGCCCACAATCCAAGTCACCAATTTCCTGTGTCCCTCCTGTTGCTTGTGCCATGATGGTGTTGATCGTTGACGCCCGCCGGCGAGTTCCTCCCCTGCCTCACAGGTTTGAGAAACTGCAAAAAACCAGAAAGATACCAGGCGTGAGCACCATCCTGTCACAACAAGTCAATTCCCACATATCGTTTGTAACATTCCGACGACCATCTCCCTATTTTCTTTACATTCTCAACCGGGAGACCCCTTGCTACCGCTTCGGTTTCTGCCCCAATCCTAAATGAGTGAGTGCCAAACTCCTTGGGGTCAAAACCTGCCTGTCTAACTGTCAGCTCCAAGACTCGCCTAAACTGATACCTGGTCAATGGCGTGCCATCGGCATGACACAACAGTGCACCCCCCGTCGTGCCCTCTCGCTGCCCGTGGAGGAACTCCACGTGGGAAACCAGGCAGCAAGGGTTGGCCCGTGCCCGGTGGAGCACTATGGTGTGACTCCGAGACTCCTGGTCAGTTTTTGACCTCTGAATTGTCACCCACATAGTATCCCCTCTGATATTTACACAAGTCCGCTGCAGGCCGCCCAGCTTGTCTCCTTTTGACCCTGCGACTAATTCACCAATTCTCAGAGCCCCATAGAAGGCCAGGCAAAACGCCGCTTTAAACAGAAGTACCTCCCACTCGGAGCTACAAACACTGTGAAGCGCTCCCAATAAGGCTGTCAGGCGAGCTAGCCCAATGGGCCTTCTTCCATCTGGTTCATGACCTTGTAGACGGCGCCAACCCCTCAACGCCTTGCGCACCATAAAGGTGTTAGTAGGATCCCGCATGCCCTTTGCCTGCGCGAAGAAGGAGACCGCCGCCCTATGTCTGCTCGCTGCCGCCACTGAGCGCCCCTCCCTGTGCATTGATTCTAAATAGGCCGCAAAGCTGTCCTCCTGCGCCCACCCAGCCTCCCATTCCAGCCCCAAGAAAGCCCGGTAAGACAAAAACGCCCCTTCGTAAGCTGTCTTGGTCCTGGGGGCTAAGCTAGCAACCACGAGGTCCTGTAGTCTGGGGCACCAATCTGCCAAAGTACTCCCGGGAAGTGGGCTGGCGAGGGGTCTGCTGCAGGAAGATGCTCCCTGAATACCTGCATTTTAAAGCGAGAAAGGGAATCAGCTGCATTGTTGAGGATTCCTGGGACATGCTTGGCTCTGAACACCACATTCCATTTTAAGCACTGTAACACAATCTCCTTTATCAGGCGGAGTATGACGGGACAGCGTGCCCCCTGTTGGTTTATACATTCCACCACTGTCATGTTATCAGACCAGAACACCACTGATTGATTACATAGGTGTTCCGGCCATACCTTCAAGGCCACCCATATCGGGAAGAGTTCCAGGAAGCCAATATTGGCGGTCAGACCCCATGCTTTCCATTCCTCCGGCCACCGTTGGGCGACCCACTTGGACCCCAAGATGGCGCCGAAGCCCACACTACCAGCAGCGTCTGTCCATAAACCCAACTCTGCTGATGTGGCGGGAGGACCGGGCCACACTATCCTGCCATTAAAATCCTCCAGGAATGCCATCCATATATGCATATCCTGGCGGACCTCAGATGACAACCTTGTGCGGTGATGTTTCTCCCGTAGTCCCTTCATTGCTTGGGCAATGGAGCGTGAGAATGGGCGTGCCATTGGGATGACCCGCAGGGCAAAGTTCAGTTGCTCCACTACTTCCTGGAGTTGTTGCAATGACACCTTGTCTTTGCGTAGGCATTGACGAAGCGCTGCTCTAAACCTAGACACTTTGTCCCTGGGCAACCTGAAGCATCCCTCTACCGAGTCAATCTCGATACCCAGGAATTCCAAGCAGGTGGACGGGCCGACTGTCTTCCCCGGCGCTAGCGGGACCCCAAAAGCCCGCATGAGCACGCAAAATTCCTGCAATGCCCAGGCGCACTCCTGAGAGCCCGCCGCACCTAAGAAAAGGAAATTGTCAAGGTAATGCATGACCTGCTGGTGGCCCGTCGCCTGTCTCATGACCCATTCTAGAAACGAGCTAAACGTCTCAAAGTAAGCACATGAAATGGAACATCCCATGGGCATGCATTTGTCCATGTAAAACTTGCCTTCGAAATTGAAACCCAAGAGGTGGTGATCCAAAGGATGGACTGGGAGGAGACGGAAAGCAGATTCAATGTCGGACTTTGCCATCAATGCCCCTGGCCCCGGCGCTCGCAACAACTCAACAGCCTGGTCAAATGAGGCATATTTTACACTACAAATCCCCTCGTCAATCGCATCATTCAAGGATGCTCCTCTTGGTGCCGACAGGTTGTGGATCAATCTAAACTCGCCTCTCTCTTTTTTAGGCACTACTCCCAGCGGTGAACACACAAAATTGGGGACAGGCACCTCCTGGAAGGGGCCCGCTATTCTGCCCAGTGACAGTTCCTTGCTAATCTTCGCACCCACCACTTCAGGATTATGCTTTACTGACAGTTGGTTCCTGCAACGTGCGCTACCTGTGTACCCCACCGCCGGGATCCTAAAACCTTGTGAGAAACCTTCCTGAAGGAGAGTGGCCGCAGCGTGGTCCGGATATCTATTCAACCATGGGATCATTGCCAAAACGTCTACTGGCGTGGGGGGGCCCGAATCGTCTGTACTACTCTGGCTTCCCCCTTCCCCTCTGACCGTGGTTGCCTTGTTTGGACCTGCAAGTTGTCTCGGGGTGGGATGGATGACCACAGACTGCACATGCATGTCTAAATCTACAGGTGCCCTGGGCCCTTGCGCAGGAGCGCTTATTAAAGTCCCTGCAAACCCCCTTTCTCTCCGACCCCCCCCCCTATTTTTTCCCGCGACCTCACTCCCCTGGGATGACCGAAAGGGCTGTTGTGGTCTGGCGGTGAACACCCTGACTGCACTAGTGGCCTGGGATGGGGCTGTGTCCCCTGAGAACTGTTTATGCCAAGACATAGAATCTACTCTGTCCCAAGCCAGTGATGAGTCAAATTCCTTCGCTTTCCTGAAATTCACATCATACTCTTTCCACGCATCCCCAGTGTATTGATCGCTCCACCCCACAATCCTGCTCTGATAGCAAGCCATAGCTGCCTGTACATTAGGGGGGCGTTCGGCCGTGATAGCCGTAAGGACGGAAAAGGCCCTGATCCAATTCTTCAAAGTCTCATCTACCCTGAACCTGGAGCACTGTGCCCTCCATTCACTCGGATGCATCCATTCCTTCAGTAACTTGGCCTGCTCCATTTCCCTATTGTCTAGCAACAATGAAAAAATGTAAACATACTTTCCCGCCCAAATCAACTCTTTCACTGCCTGTGACACATGTTGTGCCAAATTTTCACTCCTGGATGGCACTGAGCCGTCCCCCAAGAGGGGCAGAGCCACCTCCTTACCATTAACGTGCACCTGAACCGGTAAGCCTTCGACTCCCTTCGGTTGGGCGGGACTGGAACCTGTAAGTGAAGAAGATGAGGGCACCGGAATATTGTCAGCCGCAGTCGCAGCTTTAATCTTTTCTACCAGCTTCGCCGCTTCTGCCGCATGATCTGATGAGGCAGGGAACACCCCGCCCTTTTGCAACCAAGGTAACAAGGCGGCTATCTGAGATACCAACTCAACAGGGACCGTGTCCGGGTTCTCTACTGGCACCACTGGGACCCCAAGAGGCATGTCCGGTGGCACTGGCGCGATAGCCAAGGGAGCGGGTGTTGGCGCGATAGCCAAGGGGGCGGGTGTCGGCGGCATACTCGGGACCGTAAGCGGTACCAGGGGCGGGGGGTTACTCCCCAGAGGTGTGGGTGCCGGCGTCATGTCCGTTACCGGTAAAGCGGGCACCGGGACAACTGGCAGAGGTGCCATAGGGACAGATGCCGCCGGTACGGGTGTATTTAGGACTTGCACTAGGGGCACGGGGGCTGGGGCACTGTACCTCGGCTTCTTGGCCTTAGATCTCTTTGGTAGGGTAACAAAATCCCCCCTCGGCAAGGGGGCTGCTCTCTGCCGAATAGGCCTGCCTGATGGGCCTGGTGGATCTGCAAACCTCTCATTCATGCGGACCTCCAATTCGTCCACCTTCCCCAACCTCTTATTAATTTCGCCCATCTCACGCATCATGGCGTGCATCATAACCTGCATGCTAGGCCCTCCTTTACCACCCCTTGGCCCCGGCATGTTTGCAAACCCCTGCCCTACACTCCTAGTGTTAGACCACAGGTGACCGTGTGCCCTGTACCTTCACCAGCTGGAGGATGTACAGGGGGCTAAAAGCACCATGCAACCGTAACCGCAACGCCCCGGCTTCTCCGGTTTGTCAGGGGTGAGTAAACTCTAACATAGACCCACCCGGCGGCTACCAGAAGCAGTGAAATGCAAGCCCCCCGCTCTCCCCTTACCGATCCAATCCTGCGTCTGTCACGGCCAGCATTGAGTGTGCGGCTCCTTCCGCCCTCTCTCACTTCCAGGCTCGCCGCGTGCAGGATACCGTGCTTGTATAGGGAACACAAAACTCGTGTCTGTAATAGAAAGAAGGTATTAACACCTATGTGGGGCTAACTCACACAATTGCTGAAAATTATCGCACAAAAACGACTGGAAATAGTGTCCCAAGGGGGTGAGGAATTGCCCCAGCCTTTGGTAACTACCTTAATGCTAAACCTGTTGCTAAATTAAATTACCAAGCCTAAACCTCGTTGTCCCCTTGCACTAACCGTTCCTAATCCAGAACACATTGCCCTGCTACCAGAAGCCTTCTCCCCCACCACGAGAAAAAAACGATCCCCAGGGACGCCTGGCTCACTCTGTTCGCCCGACTGTGTACGGAGCGGGAAATGCCCTACACGAGTGCCCTTCCCCAATGCGAGTACACACCTCGCTCGAAGTCACCACCGCTATACCAATGCGGCGCTCTAACCGGCACTCGAGCTGTAGCAAACGCTGCTCATCCCTGATCACTCCCGCCCCGACAAATACCTTGCTCAGACGCCGGGGAACACTCTCCGGCGGCGCTCCGCTGATGTTTTAAAAGAAACACCTTTCCTTCGTGCGCGCTATCCGGTGCTAGAGCCTGCTCCTCGCTGCTGCTGCCGGCGACAAACGATCGCCTGGAGGGTCCGGAGGCTCTGGAAGATAAAATCAAACAAGCGTTAAGAAACAAAACAGCCCCGAGCGCGGGGCACCACCGGTATGGGGGGGAGCGTCCAGGCAACAAGGGGTCCCCTGGGCGCTCCCCGCCTCTTTATTGACCCCAGAGCCCGCCCCCCCGACCCGATGTCGCTCAATGGCATCCGGGTCAGGGAGGGCGCCCGCCAATCGGTGACAGGGAGCGCCCCTGAGGGCACGCCCCACCACCGAGAGGCCTTGATGGAGGGGTCCGTCGCCGCACCGCCATGCGTGCGGGGGGGCCAAGAGCCCCCCTTTTCATATTAACCCATTTATTGTCAAGTTGGGTAGGGAATCCTGGTACAGCTTTGTTTCTTTTCTAAATGGCACAGCTTAAATATAGATGTTGAGGGCTGTATTTTGTGTTCATCATTCCTAGTGATGCGTGAGCGCGAGTGCTGCACATGTCGCCAATCCATGCAGGTGTCCGGAGCGTGTCTTTTCAATGTACATATGCGCATTTAGTGAAGCGAGCGTGTTTGTGTCTGTTTATTAATGTGTGTGCGCTTGTGTTTCTGTCTGTATACTGTCCCGATGACCATGCTAGCGTTTTTCTGTTGCACGAGTGCACATATTCTCGAATGCACATTTTCTTTGTGCTCCTGAGGGCCATGTGGTGTTGTCTGTGCCTGTGCATGTATTATATAATGATAGCCAAACCAATTACCTGTGTCAGTGCTCCTTTCCCCATACATTTATAATTCACCTCTGGTTTTCATGTTCTCATATAGAGGCATTTTTAGCTGCCTTAATATGCAGTGAGATATTGTTTGAGTTTCTGCTTTACGGAGTCTTTTAATTTTATAAATCTAAAAGAAAAAAAGCTATTTGAGGACGGTTTTCTGAAACCGCATCCTACCCTGTGTCTTTAGATCTTTGCAGCCTAGGGAGCCCAACAGGCCCTCTATACAAACTTCTTTCAGCTGTATAACAACTTTCTTCTTTCAGGAAAGCCTTCTGCAGAGGCAAGACAATAGACCTGGAGTCCTGTCCAGACCTGTCCTGTTAGCTGTCAGCAAACTGATGTGCTGAACAAACACTTAAGCCCAACAGCCAGCCCCAGGAATCCCGGGAAGCCCTCGAAACGCTTGTCTATATTTCATCGGCTGCTGTTTTTTTACTTCTTCTAAGTGAAATACTGCCTTTAGAAAATGCAGGTTCCGCTTTGGAAAATACAGTCCTTTAGAATCATCTGCTTCACTGGAAGTGATGGAGGAGATTAGTACACGGCCGAAGGTTTGTTTCTAGGGAGCGCCTTTGTCAGTAACGGGCCTGATAATTATACATTTAGTACAGTAGGGGTGCAAATTACAGTGTTCGTGTTACCAATATGTTAGTATTTATACTCCGAAATCATTACATCTTATTCGATTTCTGTACCTCATTTGTAAAAACCAATGATTCACTTTTTATCATATGTTCGATGTAAAGAGCAGTGTTTTGAACGTGCCCGTCTAATAACAAAACATGAGACGGCATGCACGATTCGTGTGAATTCTTATACCTGTTCAGGTCAGTGGTGTAGGGATGAAATATGCTTGCTGTGTTTACTTTGGTCTGCACACGTGTGCTAGTCTGCCTGGTAGAGGAAAATAAAACAAAGCATCAGTCTAAAGGAATATAATGCAAAGAAAAAATGAGAAATATCTTGTGCAAAACAAAGGCAGTATTGAACCCACGCCCTGATGTTGTAAGAAGAAGACCTGAAGCGGATCTAGAGCTGGAAGGACGAGTATGGCCTGGGGAGAGAGCAATTAATAATAAGAAGCTGCAGTGGGTGCTTAGAAGATGCTCAGACAGGAGGAGCTCAACAGTCAATTACACACCTGCAGCAAATCAGACTGGTCCACAGAGCACTTACTCTTAACACAGGATTATTTGAAGCTGAACAAATAGGCTTATGTGCCCTCTGCCGATGACCTCTCTAAATCAAGGAGGATCATTTCCATCAGAATACTTTATTGATAAAACAACGAGTTTTACAGTTTTGTGTACTAAGGGTGGGTGCAATGCCATTACCTGTGTCACATGAAACCATCAAAGTGGCATAAGTGAGATAAAGTTTACAGCTGCATTCTAGGTGACAGGGTTATTACTTTTACCTGTAGTGTTCCCACACTCCCGCACTGCATGTAATACAGGTAAAAGGGAGTCCATTGATTATACTTAGCACACTTCATCGGAAGCAGTTTTGATCACCCTAAGAAGTGGTATGTTTGCAGAAGTGCAATATTTTTGGAAAATAAGTCAGTTTAAGCACCTTTCATTAGAGCTATTTGAATGACTCTCAAACTTTTAGTAATTTTATGGGAGGTCTCTTCCAAGTTAATGATGGCCCTGGTTTTGGCTGGAATGCTTCATTAAAAAAGTCTTAGTAGAGTTCCGTGGACCAGTGGGCTTGATTGCATGTTAACTGGGAAGTGTCTGGCGTATACTTCTTTATCCTTACTGCCCTCTACGATAAGACTTGTAGTACGTAGTCCTGTCCTAGTCCTGCTATTGACTGTTAATCTCTGTTTGTGACAACTGCAGTAGGCAAGGGGTCAGAGGTAAGAACTATAAGCTATATTTAGGCCCATATCTAGCCCATTTTCTCAGCAAGATCCTGGAAAGGGAAGTGACGAGACAGCTCAAAGAGTATGCATCACCTCCACCACTACGAGTCTGGGTTTAGACACTCAAGGGGCATAGAAACAGTAATAGCTGAGATAAGAGAGGAGCACCTCTGTTCAAAGGATGAAGAATGAAATCTCTTTGATTTGTCCAAAGCATTGACCACAGTTGTATGTATGTATGTATAGGCATTTATATAGCGCACTACTTACCCGTAGGGTCCCAAGGCGCTTCGACCGCTGCGAAACCCTTCCTGGCTTCCCTGAGAGATGGTCCCTTAATGGGTATCTCCAGGGTGAGACCAGGCATCCCCGGCGGTCTGGTGGGGCCGTTAGTGAAGATGAGGCAAGCTAATGCCCAGAGTTGCCGAGTGTGAACGCTGATCAGAGTGGGCACCGAGGCGAGAGAATTATCGAGTCTGCTGACCCTGGTCCAGAAACCTGCCGCGCCGGGAATCGAACCCTGGTCCCGGGCCGTCCTCTGCTCTCGGGTCTGCTGCCTCTAACCAGTGAGCCACACTACTTCACACAGTTATGTCCATGATGATCTTTGCTACACAAGGTAGCGTTGGAAAAATAGACTCTCCAAATGCAGTCAAATCCTCATGATCATAAAAAGTAAATCATCCACTGTCCAAGTGCCATGCAGCATCACTCAACACTCCTCCCTTGTCTGTCTTTTGTTCAATATTTATTCAGGAACCTTGAAATATCTTCTATAGCAGTATCATGTACACTTCCAAATGTAGGCAGATGATACTCAAATTCATTCCTGGCTAGACAGCTACAGGAAGAAAAACTCTACAAACATCACCTTGTGCTTGGATTGGGCCCTCCACTAGATGAAAGAGAGACTTGGGGGCTGATTATGATGGCGGACGGACCTGAGTCCGTCCGCCACCATAGAGTAGGAGGGACCGTCCGCAGGGGCTGCGGCGGTCCCTCCGTGCAGATTAGGATGTGACCGCCAGGGTGGCGGTCACATCCTCAATCTTTAACATTGCAGCAGGTGCAGCTTCAAGCTACACCCGCCGCAATGTTAAAATGCATGCAAGGCATTTGCGTGCACAAAGCAGCAGGCACCGCGCGGTGCCTGCCGCTTTGTCCACGCAAATGCAGGGGGATACCATAGGTACCCCCCATGTGCACCCCCCACCCCCCCTTCACCCAGGGGGCCCGCAACGGGCCCCCGAAGTGAAGGTCCGTATGCTTTTCCAAGGCGGAAAAGCCGCCGTGGAAAAGCATACTTTGTACTCCATCCTAATATGGCTGGCGGTGTCTGATAGACACCGCCAGCCATGTTAATGCTTTTCCGCCGCGGTCGGAAGGCGACCGCGGCGGAAAAGCGGAGGACAGATTGTAAGACCCACCAGCCATCCTAATTTGGCGGTGGGTCTTACAAGCCTCCGCGGCCATTTTCCCGCATCCTCTGGGCCGGCGGTGGCTTCGGCCAGTCCGGTGGATGCGGGAAATCCGCCATCATAATAGGCCCCTAAGTTTGCATGAACAGAGCCAAGACGTAAATCATTGTAATATAAGAAATGTAGGCCATCTCATTCACTTTTGACTTGACTCCATGTCTTGGGACCACACTTCCATCACTCCTCCAGCTGGAAAAAATTAAAGTACTTATTCATTCCACAAGTCAATGTGGTGGATCAAGGAATTCATTTCCACCCACCCTACACAAAAGCTATCCATTTGTACCTGTCAAATCAGCATCAAAATCAATTTTGTTTGTGTAAGTCCCAAGACCTAATGGGAAAAATGCCCAGAATTCCTGCCAATCATCCTGGATAGAAACCTTTCTCGTCATCTGATAACCCAATCCAGCAATGGCTGTTCAACAGGATAAAGCATAGAAGCACTTTCCAGGGAGGGCAAGGCCCAAAACGGTTCAATGCTCACAGCCTGAGACCAGAACTCAACTACAATCACTTTAGGAAACTCCTTAAAGCTGAACTATTTGGACTTCTTTTAGGAAAGGTCCAATCCGACCCTGGGACACAATCACAAACATCATCTGTGGCTCCACCCTCCCTGAAAGGACTCATCCTCTCATAATAGTGCTCTTCCATGGCAATTGATATTATAACAATATAATGATTTACTCTGAAGTCAACAACACTGCACATCCTTAAAAATCTCCTAGGTAACGAAATAAAATATAGAAATCATTTTAGGGACTGCTTCAACAAAGCATGCTGAAGCACTTTCTCTGTACTGTTAAATGGCCCCAGTAGAATGATTGTTTTGCCAATAATGATATACGAGTTAAACAGCAAAACATTAGCAAGTATAGCAGCCATAAATATGTAATAAATGCTGCAGTTGTAACTGCAGTAATCAACAGGTCCAGATGTCGAGGGTTCAGTTTTTTGTGTCACGGTGGATTTGAATGCCAAATTGAGTGGATCAATAAAATGCAACTTCAGACAACCTAATAGGCAAGTCTGTTAATTTGATGGATGTGCGCTAAGACTGAGATGCAAGCAGACAAATAAGTTCCATGTGAGTAGCAAACTACTTAATAATTGAAATGAAGGAAGTGGTAAATTGCCACGGAAGCTCATTAAGCTTCGTAATGCTGAGTATGGTTTCCATCCTGAGTTGGCAATAAAACCACAGCAAACTAAAGGCCATAGAACGATCCAATGATAAGGCCATACTGATATAATTATAGTGCTGTTGCATGGAAGTGCATGACAATTACCTCTGACTTTGGCTTTTTGAGTTCCAAGGCTAACAGAGAAAAAAAGCTTTGCCCAAATGTAAAGAACCCTCTAGTTTGTGGATGCTTTTGGGTGCCTCATGGCAAAATATGCTAAAGGATTTTATTTTATTTCTGCAGTGGAGTATGATTACAGATGATCCTCAACATTATTGTCAGTCTTCATGGTTAGCAGAATTTTGGTTTAAAGTAATTCTCAAAGATGTCAGGGAAAGGCATAAGCTGAGAACAAAGGTGCTGAACAAGTAAACATCACAGAGAAAAGGAAGAGACCCTTCCATTAGCCAAATCCCACAGTGATTTTCAGACAAGATCCAGCTTGCTGGCGGCTCTCAGACTCAGGATGTTTTTCCTATATTGTAAAATATGGACATCACAATGTTACTCCAGAACAGGCAGCGCTCAAACAGTAGTCAGGGCACAACTTGAGATAAATGTGTGACTTTCTAGAACTGTATAAACAGGGGGGGAAATACTCACTTTCAAGACATTCATCACTGCCAGCTCCGCAAATTCTTCCCCTTGCTCCCTAGGGATGCTAGGGAGTCGGTTGCTCGGGCGCTCATATTGGCTAGGTTGGATTATGCGAATGCACTGTTTAGTGGCATTCCGGCTTATCTGGTGCGGCGCCTGCAAATTATTCAGAATGCGGCTGTCCGTTTGCTATTTAACATCCCTAGATGGAAGAGCGTTCGCGCGGAGATGCGCACGCTCCACTGGCTTCCTGTGGTACAGCGTATTTTATTTAAATCTCTGGTGCTTGCGTTTCGTGCAACTCATGATCAAGGCCCCCTGTATCTGAGAAAGAGATTTACTAGTTATGTCCCTGCACGTACCCTGAGATCTTCCACTCTGTTTAAATTGTCCCTTCCACGCTTCAAACGTGCTAGACTGGGGGGTCAGTCGATTTCTGTGATTGTGGCCCGGGCCTGGAACGCTCTCCCTCTCCATCTGCGTTCCATGCCTACAGTGGCTGCATTCAAAAAACACCTGAAAACTCACCTTTTCAAGAGTACAATCTAATGTGTTTTTCTCTGTGTTCTGCTGTCTGCTTTTTCCTCTTTCGCGCCAGGATACTCCCCAGTAACGGAGCGCGCTATTAAATGGTTAATACTAATTAGCAGGTCCAGTTTTATAATCAGATGTCAGAAATAGAGGTATTTCTTAAAGAGAAAGCATATAAACATTTTTAAATGCCGCTTTCGTATGCCATTTCACAAAAAGAGAGCGGAAAAAGGCATTCACAACTATTGATCCTCAAGTAACACTCTGCGTTTCAGTTTAACATTTTAAAACACAATATAATGTAGCCTTAGACCCCGGTTTGCCCTATGTCTCTTCAGCAGCACCGAGAGACATGCAGGGGCTGAGGAGAAACCCCGCCTCCCCTGCCACAGCCCCAGTGACACTGTGAGTGAGCTACGAGAGGACGATGACTCACCGTGTGCCCTTGTCCAGAACCCCTGCCTCTCTCTTTCCCTTACACAATCCACATATTCTGTGGAGAGGCAGGGGAAATAGTTAGTCAGAGGGTGCATATGAGGACATCGGAAAGTTGAGATCAACAGGGCTATGCCAAAGTTTGTAGCCACTGCTGTCTCAATGGAACTCTCCACATTTCAACATTCGAATTTGTGAGAAACACTTCGGCCCTCAATATAAATTCACTGGTAATCCAGTTCGTAATTTTCCACTTGGAATTACCCAAAAACTATGAGAAATGCTCGACGGAATGGGGAAAAACACCGCACAAGTTAAACTTTTCATTCGCTTATTTTGGGCATTTTCCAATGCAAACATTCTACAGATGTGGCACAGCGATATTCGCCCCTGAAAACACCTCTGCCACGTGAAGTCGAATGTTATTCCCAATTTGGCTGCAACTCCCAACGCGAGAATTAAGGGCAGCTAAACATATTAACTTTATGCTGAACTGCCTGCTTTGCTATGTTTTTATTATATTATCTTACAAACTAAAATGAAAGTGTAACACACTAATATGGCGAAATTCACCCAAAAACTGAACCAGCGTGTGAAAATATCAATAATGAAAACTACTTAATAAGTTATAAGTATTCGCTTCATAAAAAAAAAAGAAATGCAACAGGACAGCTGGCCAAAGATGCTCAATGAATTGCTTAAAGATATTGATTCATTTGTTGTGTTGTGCACCTTAAGCTCTTAAAGGTTTCAGCTTGGTATGCCTTGAGATGCGATATTTCAATGGCACATGTTTTAGAATGTTGGGTTGTCAAACACCTGGACAAACCTCCTCTGCAACTTTTCATAACCTCCATAATTCTCATCTTGTCTGTTAAAAAAAGTTAACAAGCAAGAAATGGCATCTTAAAATTGATTTAGTTGGAAACAATAGACCACTGCAGCTGTGTTGTCACTGGTTTGATTCAGTTAAACCTTTTCCGCTAAACCATCCTTTACTATGGTTGGGCATCCAAGAATAAATATTGATCATCTGAGCTTGATTAAACCAGTGCTTTAAATGCACTGCAACATTTTAGCCTATGGATGTACTCTAAAAGGGAGCATAGCCAGTAAAGATGTGGTAACTTGTGGCATCATGGATAGCCTGGAATCCAGGGCAGAGTTGGCCAGGGTAGGGCCTATTTCTCGAAATGCTGTTTCCACGTCCATGGCACAGTGGGTAGCTAGCATGGAACTGTTGCCATAACTTTGAAGTGTGAACATTTGAAGAAATGAGCGGGTACCCGCTACTCAATACTCAGAAGTGGTCAGTTTTTGGACATTATAAAATAAAGACATCCTTAGCTGAACTTGTGCTGAAATTCTTTGGTGCATTCCAGATGTATTCATTACGTGGTAGATGTTTCGAAACATGTCCCAGTGTATTTATATTGAGGATCACTTCCAGGTGCTGACCAGACACACAACTGCCCTCTGTCAGCTGTCTCTTGTCATATGGATGCATTTATTAAGAAAGTAATTACAAAAGTATTTCTATACACACAGAGAACAGGGAAACACAAAAGATTATAAATATAAATGAAGTTTATAGTCAATACAAGCAAAAATGTTACCAATGGGGTTCGCCCATTTAGTGTGCCAGGACTTTTTTCCTTGATCACCCCTGTTTTTGGACTTTTTCTGAGAGTTAGTCTCATTACCCGAGTTTCACGATAATTTCATGGTAGTTGGACTATGCATTTTCCGCCAGTGTCTACCTTTAAAGTTGAGACCACTTCAATACAGCTAGGCAAGGGGCACTGGGAAGGTTATATGTGAAAACGCGTCGACACGCATGTGCACACGTGTGTGGGCTGTGCATGAGAGAGTACAGTTGTGCGGAGCCTGGTAGCTGCACACAGGTAACCTGCCTGTGGCAGTTTTAAACTGTACAATCAAACTGTGAAATCAATCTTTGAAATCAACCCTTGACAAGCCAAAATCCACCTTTTAAAATATTAATAAGTCACTAATATGGAGGCCTTATTGCCCATTAAGGCGGGGTGCATGCATTTTTAAATTAGGGTAGGTAGAATTTAATGTTGAACAAGTCTTTGCAGTGAAATATGCCCAAAAAAGATATTCACTATAGCAAGGCTGGCTGCTTCCATAGGGAACCATTGGGCTACATCTTTACATTTATTATTGTAAAGATAATTCCTTGGCCAAACCAATAGGCCTGATTTATGTAAAGTGATACCCCCTTATGTTTTGTTCTATCTGGTGTCAGTGAAGGGTGGGTTGGTACTGTGATTTTTGGGGTCATGACCCAGTAGCGGTAAAATGTGATTTAATAACATCACCAAATGTATTTCCATTTGCTTGATGTATATATTTATAAATTAATGCTTAGCATATAGTAGAGTGTGTGTTATAAACATACTTTTCCTTTACTCAAGGAAAAAACACTGGCTGGATAATCATTTATTGAGTGTTATTATTATGTGCCAACAAATGGTGATTACTTGCCCACACCACCTTCAATGAGTAGACTTTTCACTACTCTGCTTCGCTACCTTGAGTGAGTGCTTCAATAGGGTGCTTGGTTCTTGAAAGGAGACAATCGTAGACCCATTACTGGTGCAGGCCTCACATCCTGCACAACTAATAGTCCCATTCCTTACAAGACACATTACTGTAAGGACACACCCAAATGAAAAGTGTTCCTATCAGGAACATATTAGGAAGTGTGATAGGAGTGCCTGCATCTTTAACAGCAGTGCACCAATCATTACTAGCCTACTTAGAGGAAACCTATTTATGGGCATATTATCAAGAACGTGTTAAAAATTGTCGCCGGTTTAGCAGCAGAAAACTCCCGCCAAAACGGCGTTAATGGGCTTGATAATATGCCCTTGAGAATTCCAATAGAAGTCCATGTTCTGGTGTGAACATGGGCTTCAATTGGAATTCTCCAGGGCTTATTATCAAGCCCATTATCGCCGGTTTAGCAGCAGTTTTCTGCCGCCAAATCGGCGATAATTTTAACGCCGTTCTTGATATTATGCCCCATAATTGTTTCTGCTGCTCACCTCTGCATCCTGATTATGGTAGGCTTAAGATGCCAGAAACATTTACTGATATTTCCAAGAGGTATGTGATATCACTAGCGCACCCCAGACTGTGACGGTAAGAAAGCAGAGGAAGAGAAAGAAATTCCGGCATCATATTACAGGTCGTTTGTTCAGCTCCCTTCAATACAGACAGAAACTAATGGCTTCGATACAGTGTCTGATCTAAAGGATTCAAGTACTGATGCTCAAGAAAGAACAAGCATTGCAAAAGACTCATGAGAAACAGTATTGGCAAAAACAGAACTGGCTTTAATGTGCAAACAGACATTACAAAATGTTGATTACCTGGGAAACAGGAGCAAAAAAAGAATTGCCTTTTTTACATAATGCTTATACGAGATAACAAATTGATTGTACCAGAGTGATGATTGAGCATACTTTTCTGATGTAAAATTGTACCTTATACATTCTATTAGAAGCATCTGAAGGCTTCCATTGATTCACTAAATAACAAATATCATAAGATGAAAGAATAATACTCCGGTGGCTGGAGCCTAAGCCAGTGCTGTGCACATTTTTAGGAATTATTTACAAAATGTCTTGTAGATAGCTGAACAGTCATTAAGTTGGAATGTCATGCACAGCTCACTGCAGGATAATATGGCTCCTCCATATGGCACAGAAATAGTTCAAAGTGATGAGTTTGTCAATGCAATAATGAATGGACCCAGATTGTGGTGAAATAACTGGTGTGCTGATACACAATGTATATGTCATTTTCAGATGAAAAGAACAATATTGAGTAAAAAGGCCTGCTTGACCTTAATTACTTCATACTGTAAGAATATAATTTCACAATTCCTATGTATGTATGTATTTATTTATTTATAGAGCGCTACTGTAAAGACAGGGGGTTTAAGCAGGTTTGCTGAAGAGGATGTGAGTTTCCGCGCAGTGACATATGGCATAAACCTGACAGTTAAATATTGTGGCCCAGATGCTCTGAAGGCTCTAAAAGTGATTAGGAGGATCTTTAATAATATTCTTTTTTGAATAGGCAGCCGATGTGGGGTTGTAAGGGCTGTGGAGGCCGAAGAGCAGCGGGGCAATTTCAATGCCAGGCGGGCCGCTGCATGTTGTACGGTCTGTAACATTTTAATCATTTGTACCAATACAGTAGTCTAATCTAGATAATATAAGTGCTGCCGCTTCTCTCTTCCTTGCAGAACAGGAATGCGATCAAAGAACTTTTTAAGGGATTTGATTAAACTTAAACCCATCCCTGCCACTGCAAGGGACTGTGCCCGAAAGGAAAGAAATTCATCAAATTTTACACAGAGATTTTTTAAATACTTCTACAGTGTTTGGAGGAGCATGGACATCATCTGCCCACCATAGGGCCGGATTAAAGGGGTTATATTTACTTATTAACAGGATCTCGGTATTATCTATAAAAGATTTAAGAGGATTGAGTCTCATCCACCAGATGACCTCTGTTAGGCATGACTTGAAGTTATGCTCTGATTCATATGAATCTTGGTCTAAGACTAAGATCAATTGGGTATCACAAGCATATGACGTTCTTTCAATGATAAATGATGATATTAATGAAATAAGGGGAGCCATGTAGATGCTGAACTATAATGGGCTGAGTGAAGATCCATGTGGTATGCCCCAGGAGTGTATGTAGAGCTCATAAGCATTCAATCAGTGTACAATTATTGCTATTTAAATTAAACAACTCAAATTCAACCGTTGTCTTTTCTTCCAAATTTCTGAACTAGTCTTTTTCTTCTTAAGAAAATAACTATTTTATATTATCAGTTTTTATATCATTATGAAGGCGCTATTATGAAGAAAAGTAGTTTGGCAAATGTAAGGTTTAGGTCACAGGAAAAAAGTAACAAGCATTGCAAACCCAACAGATCGGGATATGACTGAAAGTGCCTGGATGCTTCCATTGATGTAGTTACTCATCTAGCTGGCCATTAATTAATTCTCTCATTTGTGTGGTCATTTATCTATCATATACTCTTTGATTCATTCTTGCATTCACCCACTTGCTTACTCACTCACTCACTCACTCACAATACCACACACACACATTTTTCAATTTATAAAGAGTCACTTTGAGTTGTCTGGCAGATCTATGGCCTCCCCCGCAAGTCTGGGAGTGGTGTACGAGTGCTAATGGCTGTGTGTGACTGCTAGCCTGTGAGGAGTCAGAGAGGGCTCTTGGTACCGTGTGACTGCTAGTATGTAGGAGTGTCATAGTTCTGGTGCGGCTGCTACTCTGTGGCAAGTTTGAAAGTCCTGTCAGCACTGCGTGTCTGCTATTCTTATAAAAGATGTGAAAGTGCTTTGTTAGTGAGGGACTGCTACAGAGTCAAGGTGGGAAAGTGATGTGAGTAGTGCTAGGCTTCTGCTGTTTGAAGAATTATAAGACCCTACTGTCAGACTTCCAAAATGAATTTTGCACAGGTTGTGCCACTGAGGCTTTACTGAATGCAATAGGGAATAATATCAAAACAATCATTGACTGTAACAGAGTAGTGGTCATAATACTAATTGATCTTTGATTGGCATTAGACAGTGTATGCCACACCAATCTCCTCCAGAGTGTACATGACCTGGGAATTGTAAAAAATATACTTACATTGATTCTTTCCTCTGCAACTCAATTCTCACGTTTTCATTTCCCCTTTTCTCTTCGTGTTCATTCTGCTCTACAGCTGGCATTCCACAAGGATCTGTAGTTGCTCCCCGCCTGTTCAGCATTTACCTCCATCCGCTCCTAGGCTTCATATCTTCCCTTACTCTCCTATAGCTCCTATAACTTTGTTACCAACATTCAAATCATTCTAGATCTTAAAAGTGCAACTGCACTGGCAAATGTACCATTGGGAAATTGTGACAATCCATTGCCAACTCTATTTTTGTTAACCATCTGAAGATCACTTCATCAAAAATGAAGTTTCTTGCATGTAGCAACAGAATGAATCATCATCTCATCATTTAGCTCAGGAACTAGGACCTCGGCCTTCCTATTTGACTGATGTGAAGAACTTAGGGGTGTCTGTGGCCTCTAAACTATCTCATACCACTAGTAAATCAAGAGGCCAAATGAAGTTTCCACATGAAGATATGCTTATGAGGAATGTTGTCATATCTACAGTTCTTGCAAAAGGTCCAAGCCACTACCACATTAGTATTCTCCGCCTTTTACTATGCAAATGGAATCTATCTGTAAATGTCACTTTCAGGGCTGAAGAACCTACAGATAATTACAAATGTGGTACACAGAGAGCTGTTCAACCAATTCACACACCATGTCAGGGAGATTATGTATTCAGCAAAAAAATCGACATTTATCAACAAACAACATCCCGGCACTCGAAGCTTGCCCATTATTGATGCCCCTCCATTTAAAAATAATCAAACTGTAGGATCCACCATCGCTTTTCAGAGTATCAAACCCTGGAACTCTATGCCTGTTTGAATAATAAGCATTGAAAATCACATCATATCAGCAGAAGGTGTGGAAAACACAGCGTTTTACTTTAGTAGAAAGGCAAGATATAGACTATGTGTAAGAATTTGATACAAAATGCTTTTAAAAAGATTTATTGATGGTTCAGCACAGCATAGCTCCTGTCAGGATTGCAGCAGGATACAAGTGCCTTCCAGTTACAGAATGCTACATTATCAAAGCTCTGTTTAGAATATAGAACTAATGCAGAAGCATAACAAACTCTTGCCTTAAAGAAACACACTAATGTACATATGAATTATGTAAAACATTGGATAAGAAATATAACACATCCCCTCCATTACAAAAGAATACAAAAAGAAAGAATAGAGATGAAAGGTTACACATAGTCTTGCAAAGAAATAGGCCTATTTCTGACCCGCACATTGTTTTTGATTCTAGATGCAACAGAATCATGTATTGGTTCTTGACAAAGCTTATCATTGCACATTAAGTTTTCCTGGGATAGATTGTTATTTTGTATAGGACACTTTGCTGCTTTCCTAGAATTCCAAACTTTACCATCTTGGGTGACAACAGTATTCCTGAACACTTTTTTAATTTGAATGGGTCTGCCATACTTACTCATGCCCTTATCAACCAGACACGGCTTCAGAATCCTGACCCAATCACCCACTTCCAACTCATGTTCTCTTGTCTTCCACCTGCTGTTGTACCACGAAGAAGCTTTATCCTGCTTACAAACAACTCTAATGGCAACTTCCTGAATATCAACTCTGTTCTCCCCTACATTCCTACACCTTTCCTTAAACTACCACGGACAAATATCAGAAGCTGGGTCTATTCCCTTAAGAAGTTTAAAATGACTAACCTCCGTGGTAGTGTGTGGAGTGATCCGATAGGTCCATAATTTCTCTCTAACGACATTCAACCAATGCCCTTTCTCCTTGACAGCATCAGCAACAAAACCCTTCAACACTCGGTTAAAGCGCTCAACCTGTCCGTTCTCGTGAGGCTCATAAAGCGATGTGCAAATATGTTTAATCTGACACATCTTCAAGAAATTCTCCATTTCAGCAGAAACCAATTGCACTCCATTATCCGAAATTAGAGTAGCAGGACATCCCTCCCGTGCAAAAACCTCTCTAAAAAAACGAATAACAGTGTTTGTGGTAGCCTTAGCAACAAATTTGACCTCTGGCGATTTCAAGTGATAATCTGCAGTCACATTTTTTTTTTCCAGGAATATACTCCACCGAGAAATTGTACTCCTGCAATCTGGATGCCAGGCGTGCAATCCTTGCCGTGGAGTTGCAGCCTCCATCAACCGATAGTATGTGTATTAAGGGTTTATGATCTGTTCTAAGAACAAAATTGCTGCCCCACACATAAATTCTAAAATGTTCCACCGCCCACACACAAGCGAGCAACTCTCTCTCGATAACTGCATACCTGAGCTCAGTTTCATTAAGTGTTCTGGATGAAAAAGAAACATTCCACTCTGCATTACACTCTCTTTGAGACAGAACAGACCCAAGACCATACAAACTGGCATCAGTAGTTATAATACATTTGTATCCCATTCTAAATGGTTTCAAGGTGGGAGCATTAACAATATCATTTTTTATGTCCGCAAAAGCCCTATCCTGTTCATCCTCCCACTCAAACATAGCTTTCTGCCTTAATAACTTTCTTAATGGTTCCATTTTGGTTGCGAATTTTTTTACAAATTTACTGTAATATTCGCACATTCCTGAAAAGGAAAGTAACTGTTCCTTGTTGACTGGAGCCGGAGCTTTAAGAATTGCATCTACATTAGATTTCTTTGGAATTAAGCCCTCTCCTGACAATGTATGTCCTAAATATTCAACTGATTTACAAAACAGCTTACACTCATGTGCCTTCAGAGTGAGGCCACTATTTTCCAATCTTTTGCATACCTAATCAAAATGTGATATATGATCTTGTATATTTTTAGAAAAAAACTAAATGTCATCTTGGAAACAATTGACGAAAAGGTCCAAGTCTCTAAAAATTTGAAACATCACCCTCTGAAAAAAAGAAGTGGCTGATGCCAATCCAAATGGCATTCTTCTATACTGGAACAACCCCATGGGTGTGATAAATGCAGTGTATTTCTTCGAGTCCTCTGTAAGCTCTATTTGGTGGTACGCTGATCTAAGATCAAGGGTGGAAAATATGTGCGCACCATCAAATAGGAAAACAAGCTCATTAATGTTCGGAAGGGGATGACAGTCAATTATGATGTTAGCATTTATGCCCTTAAATCAATACACACACGTAATTTTTGATCAGGTTTCCTTACGAGTACAATTGGAGAAACCCATTCTGAGGACTCGATAGCCTCTATTATGTTTTCTTTAAGGAGATCATTTAACATCTCCTTCAATTCATCTCTAACATTGAGAGGAACACCTCGCGATTTTTGTTTAACAGGCATTGCATTTTCCTTCAGGACAATTTTATGCGCAAAATTCTTAAGTTTCCCCAAATCATCACAGAAGACTTTGTCATATTTGTGGCTCCAAAACTCCATATCCTCCTTTTTGTCTTCTTTTACAACCCACTCACGACTTGTGGTACTTACCATGTCCATTTCACTACAAAGTGAAACTGGCTCTTTTGAACGTGGATTTAGCATAATCCCTAACTCATAATGATCATGCCAACCAAGGACATTGACACCCTTTACAGCAATATATAACTTAATCATTGCAGATCTACTTTTAAAAGTTAGTGGTACTCTTAAAAAACCCTCAACATCAATGATAGATCCGTTAAAACTTTCAGCAATGATGTCTGATGGTAGCAGATTTGTAATATCACATACATCTAATAATTTCTCATTAAAATAATCTCTAGTGATAACTGTCCACGGAGATCCTGAATCCACCATGAGTTCAATTTCCTTATTAAAAACATAAAAGGAACATTTTGGAGATCTGATACTTCCTATGACAACACAATTTCTTTGTATGATGGAAACAACAAATCCTTTGTTTGACTCCTGCATTTGACAAACCTCTGTACCATTACTAATACTCGAAATCTTTTTTGGGTCTAGGCTGTAGGGAGAAACATGTGTTTGGTTGTTATACCTATCTCTACAAACATTGCTAAAATGACCCATTCTCCCACAAATCTTACATTCCTTGTGAACAGCTGGACATCCTTGAAAAGAAGCAATGTATGTTTTACTACCACACCTACAACATGAAAAGACTTTGTTATAGTTATCCTGTCTTTTGTAAGTGAAGTTTTTGAACTTGCTTTTGTTTTTTCCTTGAGGAAAATTTGAACCCTTAAAATCAAATTTAGATTTTACAATACAAACTTCTTCTTCAGATACAGATTTGTTGGTATTAGACTTTTTCTCGACCACATCCATCCACTTTTCTGACATTTCAGTGGATTTGGCTACAGAAATTGTTTCTTCCAAATTTGGATGTCCCATGCACCAGAGTTTCTCTTGGATTTTTTTATTTTTGACATGGACGATGATTTGATCCCGAAGCATTTCATCACACATCATTCCGAAGTTACAATGTAGACTCAAAGATCTTAAAGCCGTGAGAAAAGCATCAAAAGATTCATCCATTTTCTGTGCTCTGGTGTAAAATTTAAACCTGTTCAAAGCGATGTTAGCAGTCGGTTTAAATTTTTTTTCGAGTCTAGATAATGCTTCAACATAAACATTTACAACATCACACTTACCAGGGCGTGGGACACTCTGTGGTAGAGTTCTCAAAATTTCCTGACCTTCCGAACCAAGACAATGGAGTAAAATACTTTTTTTTCTTTCAGCACCCATTCGCTCCCCATCAATGGCCTTCATATAATTAAATAATTCTTCTTTCCATCTAACCCATGGCATAGGAGGATCACCTTTACTTTGTAAAAATTTGGCTGGAGGATCAAATTGCATTTTAAAATAAACAAACAATTAAAATAAAAATAAACAAATGAAGAAATATAATAAAATAACAACAATAATATAAATATGCTTCACTGTACTTTAAGTTGCAATACATATTTTTTTACCTTTTTAAAATACCATAAATATGCTTCACTGTACTTAAAGTTGCATTAAATGTTTTTTCCTTTAAAAAAAATACCATTGAATGAAATGAAGTTAACTTATCCAGATCACTTGTCGACTGAAAATCTTAAAAGCAGATGAATTAGTGCTTGAAAACTGCACAAAACTGAACCAATTGGAAGCGTCTTTATAAAAGACCCAGCAAAGAAATTGTAGAAATGCTTCGGTGTTGTTACACGAAGGTAATTGACAACTAAAACACTTCCGTGTGCCAGAAAACGTTACTAGGAGACAGAATGCTGATGAGAAGCGTCTGGTTGTAACGTGCTCACTCGGCAATGCGCGATGACATCAGCGCAGTCAGCCGGGAGTAGCGAATATCTGAAGAAGGAGGTGCGTGTAAACAATGGCGCACGTCTCCACAGAAGCGCCTAGGCAACGAATAGAATCCGAAAAATGCAAAGCCTCGCAGCGACTTGGATCACGGCTCCAGGCAACGTCAACAACTGGAAAGATGCACAGATCCGTAGAGATTAAGGTAACTCACAAAGCAAGCGCCACAGTAAATAACGATGTACATTTGATCAAGGCAATTGAAGTAAAGTTTTCCACAAGGGCAAATCCAAGCAGTTGAATAACAATGGGTTAAAGATGTATTTTTTTTTTTTAAAACATCACGCTTCCAAAAGTCATAAAAAGAAATAGTAGAGGTTATAAAATGGCGCTTGAAAAGAGCGTAATGTAATAAATCCTTGTGAACACAATGATTGAAGAAATAGAAATAAAATATTGCTAAATCCAATGGGTTCAGTGGTATTCCGCTCCTGTGCTGAGAATGGCAGGAGTAAAATAGGTCCTCATCGCCAAATTTTATAAGAATTTGATCCAAAATGCTTTTAAAAAGATTTATTGATGGTTCAGCACAGCATAGCTCCTGTCAGGATTGCAGCAGGATACAACTGCCTTCCAGTTACAGAATGCTACATTATCAAAGCTCTGTTTAGAATATAGAACTAATACAAACGCATAACAAACTCTTGCCTTAAAGAAACACACTAATGTACATATGAATTATGTAAAACATTTGATAAGAAATATAACACTATGATGTATAAAAGATGGTAAGCAGCTAAGCACAGCTCTGCACAACACTTCTTGTGCTTGGAGCAAGATTTCAAGTCTACTGCACCTTGGCAAACATCTTCCACATCTGTCGTACCACTTCCAACCATACACCTACTAAACAGTGCTCCAAAACTATAAAAGCCAGTGTGCTTCAGTGCTGTCTCAGAGGTGTGAAATGATTTCTGTTCAATACCATACATTATGCTAAAGACTGCCATATGCTCTTATTAGATAAATCAGCTTGGTGCTCCATAGACTACACACACTACTGTTATTGCTCAATGGAATGTAGTGCGTGTGGCTTAGGGGGAAGCACAATAATGGTCAAAATTAAATTACCCTTGGGAGGATCATGGGGCACACTACAGTGGCTCGGTCATTTGTCTACTGAATCACACCACAAACCAGTCCTCTCCATATGCCTCAGTGTCATTTTGTTTGGACGTGACAGCCATCTTAGAAGTAAATAACCCGGAGTGCATCATGTTACACTGCACCAGTCCTATTGGTGATACATGCAGCGTGACACATCAGTGATAGAAGATGCATTGGAGTTGGACAGTTGTGAAGGTGTTTGACTTTGAAATGCCATTTAATGAATATGAGTAATCCAATCCTTAGAATTCAATAGTTTTTCATATTCGTTATTGTGACAACAGGATTTTTTGTACCTGGTTGCCTTACTTATTGTTTCTTAAACAATTGCCTTTGGAACATCAGTTGTATTAAAGGTTTTTTCCCCTAGTTCGATTGAAATACAGGATCTGTTTTCCCTTTTTTAACCAGATTATATATCTGGAGGTAACTACACATTACCAAGCAACTCCTGCCCGTTCCAAAGGATCAGCAACCGCTTTGTACCTCATTGGGAGAGGTTGAGCAACACTAGGTCTCAGGCATCCCTTGATGGCTGCTGCTGTCCTGGATAGTCCCTTGCAGCAGGAAGGTGAAGAGGAGTTTAGTATGGGGATGAGCTGTAGGCTTCCCTGCTATATAGGGCCTGTAGGAGTTAATGGAGAGAATGCAGGCGAAGTCGAGAGCATGGCCTGCTAGTGGTTCATGTAAGAGGTGTAATTTTTAGGCCAGGAGGATCCCTATTGTCTACCTACTGCAGGAAGCTTGTATTTAACTCCTCAGCCCCTACTGTGTGCTTGACAGCCTGACAGTTAGTGTTTGGTCATAGAGCGAGTTTGTCTCGTGAGCAATCTCCTTGATGGTGGGAGGTTCCTTCTCCTTGTTTGTGGCTTCGAGTTATTGTGCCCACTTGTCAGCAAATTATCTTATTATTCCCCCCTGGTCCTGCCATGTGGCTTGTTGGATAGCTCTGTCTGTTTTGACGAGTCAATATGTCTACTACTAATTCATATACATAAACATATTTTGTAGGACATTAAAACATTAACTAGGAAGATGAGTGTCTTTGTGAAGACTTTAACTACCATTTGCCATAGTAATATCCAAACTAAACCTTCAATTTTTACATTGAACAAAAAATGCACACTAATACTTCGAATAGTGAGACACAATTCCAAAAACTTTAAATTAGATTGAGTCACAGCAAATATAAAGAATTATGACAACAATCCTTCAAGTATATTGCCAGCCATAGAAATGATTTTGTTATGGTAGAATTGCATCTTCAAATTTGATTATATATATATATTCAAAATATGTATACAGTACCTAAAATAATTGACCTACACAAATTGTTGTAGAAGGTTATTGGTGTTTAAAAAGAAATTAAATGAGTGGTAGTGAGCAAGACTTGTAATGTTTGCAGAATTTAAATGTAACATGTCAATGTTTAAACTATGGAAACAGATATTATATGTTACCTATGTTTTAAGGTTGTATTTATTTTCTGTTATGGCAACATAATATTTTTTAAACATAACTGATTTTATAAATGGAAAACATACAAACAATGAACACTCATTCAATCTGTTTGGATAAAATTACAACAAATGGTATAACAACAAACTCAAAACAAATATTTTTTGGGGAGTTTTATATAGTGTGAACTTGACCCGAAGGCATCAAAGTACTTTACCTGAGCACCAGTTGCATTACTGATGGACACGTTCATTTTGTTAGGCAAAGGAAGAGATTAAGGGGCAGATGTAGGAGCCCTAATACAGGTCGGTATCGGCCGAATTCGGCCGTTACCGACCGGTATTAGGGTTTTCTGATGTAGGGGGCCTATATTTTACCGAATCTGTAAATTTACCGAATCGGTAAATTTACAGAATCGGTAAAATACCGAATCGGTATATTTACCGATTTGGTATATCCATATGTAGCTGGCACTCCTGAGAGTGCCACAGGCCGTTAAGAGTCGGTATTTTACCGCCCATTCCTATTGGGTGGTAAAATACCGAATTCAGGTGTGCATGCACATCTGTGCATGCACACCTGTGCAATGTGACACACAGACATGCCCTTAGGGCATGTATGTGTGCCACATGTCACACATGCCCGTACTTGGGCGTACTAGAGGGTGTCAAAGTGACACCCCCTGCACCCTTGCAGGATTCGGTATTTACCGATTCGGTAAATACCGAATCGGTATTGCCCATTGATTCCTATGGGCTTCAAGGCCCATAGGAATCAATGGGCAATACCGAATCGGTATTTACTGATTCGGTAAATACCGAATGTTACCGAATCGGTAAATAAGAATTAAAATTTACCTATATCTCTCACCTTCTAATTTACCGATTCATAAATACCGAATCGGTAAAATTCGGTATTTATGAGTCGGTAAATTAGAATTACCTACATCTAGCCCTAAGTGGTTTGCCCAGAATCACAGGAAACTCTATCCCGCTTCCCCAGCCTTGTGGTCAATGGAACTAGTTGTTAGGCTACATCCTCTCCCCAATGCTTATACAAATACAAACACCTTCCGCCTCTCTGCTCCTGAAAAGCTGCCAGCTGGCCTTGGAGGGTCAAGAAGCCTGTTTTCAGGACTCTTCTGTGTTGTGATGGCATTGGAAAGGGGCAAAACGAGAGGTGGGAACACAGGCAAACACATTCTGGGAGGGTATAGATATCCATTGCACTGATGCACTGGAGAGGCACCAACAATGTTTTATTTATTTCTTGAATTTATTTTTAACTGCTGCCCCTTAGGCATGCTATGGCCAATGGAACACCAACTTGCTTTTTTATCATGATTTTTTCTTACTGTTTGCCCTCCTCCCCCAACCTCTCCCCATAAAGTTCCTATGGTCCTGGAGTGACACCAGCTATTTTTCTTATTATTTATCTCAAGTTTTGCCTGCCTCCCATGGGACACCATGTTAGCTTTTCGTGTGTACTGTCTAACAAAAGATTACGTTAGGCATTGCTATTCTATTGTTAAGCATTTATGGTGAGGATTTGTATTAAATTGACTAGATTGTCCAACTATCGCTAGCTTTATGTTTATTTTTTATTGTCTGCAGGTACACAAGACTGCCCGATACTGAGATTGAAAGAAGTCTGTGGATTAGCTGATACTAGAGCCCAGAGTCCACTCTACTAAGTGTGTATGCTTGTACTAATGATGCATATAACATGTAAAGAAGATGGCCCTAAAGGTGGATGTTCCTGCCAAGAAAGTGGCTAGAGAGGAAGAAGTCTGTTGCATCCAGTGGCATCAAACCCTCATACTTTTTCCCAGCAGTGCTGCATATAAACCTGCACCATCCTCTTGGCAGGTAGAAGCAGGGAGCACCCTTCGATTACCAATGATAAAACTATCAACACCCAAATCTAAAGCAATGTCTCCTCAGCTGGACTGCAGTCAGGGAATGCAGTCATTAATGTCAACGGTGAGTTTGAAATCAAATTGTTCCTGCAGCAAACTGAATCTTCTTTACAGGAAACTCAACAGCAACCACAGTCTGATACAGCTGATTTTTCGGTGGTAGTAGCAGAGCAGGAAATTGAGATTTCTGTTGAGTAAGACGCTGTTGTTGCATCTCATCCATTACACTTCTCATGTTCCCGATCTCCTTCAAGGAAAAGAAAGAGCACTCCCCCATCTTCTTTGTGCCGCCTTCTGATAATCTTGGCATGGATTGGGCCCTGAATGAGACTCGCCATGAGAAACAAGGGAAAAAGGATTTTTCCTGAACGCCTTGGAAGTGAGGCAGAGCTAGTGATTGTTTGTGTAGAAAGTGGCACAAAGGAAGGGAGGATCACCTCTATTAAATCTGCTCTGAGTCAAGTAGTAACACCAACACCATCTGCTTTGCTTCTTTTTTAAGAATCTAAAATCCTGCAGCCATCACCACCATTCTTATTGTAGTCATAGTTTGATCTACAGAAACGCAAACACAACCACCTAGCTCCACCTCAACAATTATTCCAGCAATTGGCTCGATAACATAGCTCTCCTCTTCAGTTTGACACTTGTTTATACTTGAGCCAAATGAGCACCACATCACAGAATGTTCACTTTGCCACAAACCAGGTTGTCATGGTAAGCCAGGTGGACCTCACTGTACGGGGGAAGGGTGATAATTGGCCCATCTGGAAAATCAACATGCAATTATGTAGGAAGAACACCTCAGAAAAATGGTGAGAAAGGGAAAGAAGTAGAACTGATATGAGCTGGTGCTGAGAAAGAAGACAATGGAAGAACACAGTTTAGATCCCAGTCATAATGAAAAACCTCCTACATCATTTACCTTCTCAGTGGAATTTGCAAACTGGCAAGGACTCTAGTACTGGAAATGTTTAGAGATTAGGTCCATAGTAATTTAAAGTTAATGTAATCAATATTATTTCTTTGTCCATTATAATCTTGCCGAAAGAACAATTTCTGAGCTGGAAGTCTTCTGTATATGTTTTATTAGTAATGTGCTGCTGCTAACCATGAAAAATCTTTATCATGGGGTGGGTAACCATTTTTGATCATGTAGGAACTAATGTTCAAGGTTTGTGATTAGAACATTCAGGAAAATGAATATGCTGTGGACTGGCACTGGCTGGCGTCCGCCAGGTGGACACCTGGAAGCAGGGGCTACCACTGCCTCCTCCTCCTCTAAGATCACTAGCCAGTGGAAGACCATCTCTATGTTCTACATCTTCTGAAGGTGAAGCGGAGCTGATATCTCCAACCCTTATCGGTGCAAGGCCTTACCCTGAGACCTCCAGTGGAAATGGTTTGAGGGAAGAAGAAAAGAACATAAATTGTAGTGCACACTGCAATCACATGTATATACTCAGACTGTCACACAGAGTTGCAGGTTGTCTATGGCCACTAAATGTGTTTTACATGAATCTCTGCCCCCAAGACTTTTTTTTAACACATACTTTATATTCTACTATTTGAAGCATGTGATATTAATTAAACTAGACTAGAAGTCCTTCACCTGCATAATTTAAAAAAATGCTAAAATGAATGAAAAGTGTAAATAAATGAACTCATTGGATGACACTTTCACAAGATATGTATTCTGTGTTTTAAAAAAATTATATTAAACTGCAAAGGTATACACATTGCCATAGATAAATATGGCATATTAAATGTATGCTACTCACATTTTTTACTATATATCATGCAACATCAATTGAGCTGAGCTGAAATTTGGAATAATTGGCACATAGTGAATAACAGTAATTCCAGTGGCCCTGCTCTTTTCCTACTTGGGAGTTCCACATCAATCCCCACTGCCCTGCACATATCTCTTACCCCCAATTCTTTAAAAATACATTGAGGAAGAAGTTGTGGGGCCAATGTGGTGTGTGTTGGGATGGGATAGTATGGGAGGTAGTGGCAGATATCTGCTGGTCAGGCACAGTGGGCAATGGGCAGCACTCCTCCTTCACCCATTAGTTTAAATGTCAGCAAGGCAGAGACAGTGGATAGTTTAAAACAGATTGTGGACTTAGAAGCAAGGAAGGAATATCTTAACAAACACAACAGTCATGATTAACACCACTTGTCACTACATCTGCTACATCCTTCCAACAAATTGGTCCTGGACCATACCCTACTCCACAGTGTAGACGTGGGTCGGAACATCTAGACAAACACAGAATCTACTCACTCAATGATAATATCACCAACACCAAGCACAGAATTTTCACAGTATTGGCATGAGTTAAAAAAACACCACACAGTGAATGTTAAGAAAATCGAATCAAAGACTGTATTTGCATACCATAAGCGTGTATACAAGCAGGATGAAATGCACCATAGTAAAAAATAGTATATACATTTTTTGCAAATGCATATAAAGCAAACAATGGGATAATGAATAATGCAAACCATTGCCCATGAAAGGGACAGGTAATTAGGTAGTCCATGTAACACAGCAGGAGTTCACTTATTAGAGGAATCAGTTAGCTATACTTTTACTACAAGGAACAGCAAGCTTCAAGAACGAATTCATCTGAAATCAAACTTCCACTGTACATGCGCAAAAATCTCAAAGTGATCACATAATTGCCCAAAAAGGGTTTTTTAAGAAATGGCAAGAATACATACCTGATGTAAATTGAATACAATTTACAAGGTATGTACCGAGTAATGGTCACAAGGGAAGGCACCCCAATGATCATGTTTGGCAAAATCCATAAAGAAAATGAAGTAGATGATGGTGAGTGTTGGCCCTGACTCATAATAAAGGTGACATCTCCCATCTACCCATTTTCCAAATAAGGTAGGGCTCCATGCTGGGGCACTCCAAAGCACACCTGCTGCCCTTGATAATTTTAAGATGCAAGCTGAAATGTGGGCACACAATGACCCTAACCTATCAAACACTACACCTAAATAAGGGAAGCTAGGGGCAGAATCTAGACCCGGTCCATCAAATGCTATGTGTGGGGTACTGTGTCTGCCCGGTCCCCAGGCCATAATTTGAGATTTACGGAAGTTTGTGACCAAGTCCAAATTTGCCATGAATGTGAAAAAGTACCACCAACCTACAGAGTGCGATAGGAGTGGGAGGCATAAGGACCATATCATTCACACACAATACAGCAGACATGGACACCCTACCTATCTTGGGGATATCCTGTGAGGTTGCCAGTAAGGAAGGGGTCAAGTTGTTATGATAAAGAATGAACTACAATGAACTCAAGCAGGCCTATATCACTATATGGCCAGACAAAGAATGCCGTTTACACAACACAGCTTTAATGCAAAAACGAAAATCCGAATGAACATACTACCTGGATGAACTCTGCTTTCGAGGCAAAAAATGTAAATAGGCTCCCCCCCCGGATTATGTCCAATAGCATTCTCCACAGTTCTAAATGTCGTTAACACAATTAAAGGTGGTCAAATGATCCATATATGCTAGGTACAGCGGGCAGTGCCAGGTGATGTTATACATCCACACAATTAGGTGGAGGTTAAGGCACTGCTTTTCTGTACCCAATCACTCCTTAAACCTGCATTGACTGTGATGCAGTGTGTATTTGTTAGAAATGTTATGTTATGTTATGTTAACAAGTATTTATTGAGCGCGCGTACACCCTTGGGTTTCATGGCGCTGAGAGGAGAAGGCTGTTTTGGCCAGAACGCTTAGCCAGCCGCTTGCACGAATATCCATGTTTTCAAAGATTGTCTGAAGCTGATGAGGTCTTTGCAGCTTCAGAGTGCCAGAGGCAGAGACTTCCAGAGTTTTGGAGCCAGATGGGAAAAGCTACAGCCACCCAGACGTTTCCGTCTAAAAGACGAGGTGGCAAGCAGAAGGTGGTGGGCTGAGCGTAGGCAGCGCCTCGGGATGTATTTGGTAAGCCGGCTGCTGATAAATTTGGGGCAGTTGCCGTGCACAGCTTTGAAGGCCACTCTGTGGGCCAACGGGAGCCAATGGAGTTGAGCAAGGCAAGAGCTGGCCGAAGACCACTTAGGAAGTTTGAATATCAGTCTGGCTGCTTGATTTTGGACCATTTGAAGCCTTTTTAGCAGACCAGCAGGGAGGCAAAGGTAGATGGAGTTGGAGAAGTCGAGCCGTGAGAGTATCAATGCTATTACCACCTGAATCAGGGCGGAGTGAGTAAGCAGGTGGGCAATGTTCCTTATTTTGAGTAGCTGATAGACGCTGGAAGAGATCACAGTGCCCACCTGCCCGCAAAGCGAGAGGTCGGCCTCAATGATGATCCCCAAACTTTTCACGGAGGAGGAGGAGACCGGGGGGAGCCCGAGTTCAGGTGGTCAAAAATGCGGGCCCCAGCTGGACTTACTATTACCAGGCAGGACCAGCTCAGTCTTGCCTGGGTTAAGTTTCAAATGATTTATATCCATCCAGCGCTGAATGTGAAGTAAGGTGGCCTGAAACTCGCTTACGGCGTTAGGGGAGCTGAGGGAGAAGATGATCTGGAGATATTCGGCATAATTGAATAATGTAATGTTTCTGATTTTGAGTGACTGAATAAGAGGTCTGAGGTAGATATTAAAAAGCAGCGGGGACAGAGAGGAGCCCTGTGGGACCCCGCAGTTAGAAGGAAGTTTGGGAGCAGTAAATTCTTCAAGCCTGACTGCCTGGGTACGGTCTGCGAGGAAAGATTTAACCCATTATAAGGCGGCTCCTCGCAGGCCGGCCTGCTCGACATGGTTAAGAAGGATGGTATGGTCAACCGTGTCGAACGCGGCCGACAAATCCAGGAGCACCAGCGCTTGATGTTCACCTCTGTCTGCGTTGGCCCTCATGGTGTCCATTACCGCTAAGATCACAGCCTCCGTGGAGTGTGCTGGGCGAAAACCAGCTTGGTTTGGTTCTAGGTAATCAGAACGTTCAATGAAGTTGGACACACAGCTGGCCACGTGGGCTTCGAAGACTTTAGCGAGGAAGGGCAGAAGGGAGATAGGACGGTAATTAATAGGGTTACTGGGATCCGCCTCAGGCTTCTTTAGAAGGGGGACGACCGTGCTTGAAAGCACTAGGGACCATGCCTTGGGACAGAGACTCATTAAGAAAAGGAAGAACGCTCTGGGGCAAGGTGGTAAATATGTCTTTGGCGACGTACGGGGGACAGCAGTCGTCGGGGGAACCTGATTTGACACGAGTCATGAGTGCTGCTAAGGTTTTAGTACAGATGGGTTGAAGCGTATCTAGGGTACTTTGGTTACTTGCAATGTCTTGTGGAGGTTCCCAGTTAGAGGTGTTGGGGAGAGTAGCTTTAATGGCAGAGATTTTATAGAGGAAAAAGTGATTTGAAGAGTTACAGAGCTCTTGAGTAGGAGTCTGTGTCAGCGTGGTTCTGGTGTTGTTGCACAAGTCGTTAACAATTTTAAACATCACTTTAAAATTATTGGGGGCATTGAGTAATTTAGAGGAAAAATAAGCTGCTTTAGTGGTAGAAATAGTAGTTTTGTACTCTCTACGGGAAATGACAAAGAGTTCCCTGTCTTTGGCAGAGTAGCTGGATCTCCATTTCCTCTCGGTATGGCGCAGCGGAAGTTTTTGTTGCTTAAGGTCCTGAGAGAACCACCTATGTGCCTCCGAGCGGCGAGCGCGACCAAATTTCACTATGGGGGCATGAGTGTTACTAGCAGATATTAGCCAATCAGCAATTTTTCCCTCCATAGAGTTGACATCGCAACAGAAGGAGGGGGCTGAATTCTCCAAAGTTTTATTAAAGTCGGGTTTATTTAAAGAGTTCCACTTCCTGTATTCCCCGCCTGCTAGCGTCGTGTTTTTTTTACATATAGTGGAAGGGATGGTAAATTGTATCAGGTGATGGTCTGACCAAATGCAAGGCAGGATGTCTGGGGTAGGAAATGAGATGTTGCATATATGGTCCAAGATGTGACCCCCTTCATGAGTGGGTGTGAGAACTTGTTGGACAAGATTGAGATTGGATAACAGTTCAGACAACTCAGCCAACTGAGGACCTCCAGATGCGTCGTTGAACCAATAGTTCATATCCCCAATTGGTTAATCACCAACGTAGCAATTTGTTCACTAAGGCTCATGGGAAAAGTGGACGCTGACTTGGGGGGGCGGTAGATAAGAACCAGCACCAGGGAGCCTGACTCCATATTAAGTTGTATAACCAGATTCTCAGTTTCGGCGAGTGCCAGGGGGGCCAAGATCGTGAATTTGAGGGTTTTGTTAATGATGGCGGCCACTCCTCTGCCGGCCTTCCCAGGTGCTGGATTAGTCGTCAATATGTGATAGTCAGCTGGAAGAGCAGCTAAGATGTCGGGCAGAGAGTCCTGGGTAAGCCAAGTCTCAGTGAGGAGGAGGACATCTGGTTTATCTGACATAAGTAGCAGAAAAATGTCAAGCTGATGTTTTACCAGAGATCGCGTGTTAAGATAGTTGAAACGAAGAAAGGTGTCGATGAAGTCGGTGCTAGATGTGACTGCCGAATACGGTAAGCGAGCGGCAGTGGGAGTGTTGCACTCCATGTAAGGGATGGCAATACCATTCATTTTTATACGGTCTAGAGTGGTGGACGCTAAAGGAGGGCAGAGTTCCAGTGTGGGTCTCAGTGATTTTAGTGCCTCAGAGGAATAAGTAGTGAGTTGACCAGAATCTATGGCCCCTCGTCCCGGTCGGGCGTGGACGGGTGCAGACGGGCGCAGACGGGCGCAGACGGGCTTGCCTTTGGCGCGCCCACTGCGCGTGACCGCTGCGCGATCTGAAAGGGGGACGGGTTTTACGCTCCCATGAAACGGGGAAGGACAAGCCCAAGGGGGGCATTGCAGGGGGCGTGTCTTGCTCTCACCGGTCCACCCTCCCCACAAACAGCAGGCAGATGCGGGGTACCGGGGCCGGAGCAGGAGGCAAGCGGCGAGGGAAAGAACAAAGTTAAAAGTGTTTCCAGGTAAGCAAAACAATTTTTAAAAGCACAACAAACTCGTGGCATAGGCTGCAATAGCGCGAAATTCAGCACTTCCTCATTCGCGCGTCCCTGAGCTGAATGCCCTTTGTAAGTTATTGGCAGGGGGCGTGTCTCGCTCTCACCGGTCCGCCCTCCCCACAAACAGCAGGCAGCTGCGGGGGACCAGAGCAGGAGCGGGAGGCAAGCGGCGAGGGAAAGAACAAAGTTAAAAGTGTTTCCAGGTAAGCAAAACAATTTTTAAAAGCACAACAAACGCGTGGCATAGGCGGCAGTAGCGTGAAATTCAGCACTTCCTCATTCGCGCGTCCCTGAGCTGAATGCCCTTTGTAAGTTTGTGGCAGGGGGCGTGTCTCGCTTTCACCGGTCCGCCCTCCCCACAAACAGCAGGCAGCTGCGGGGGACCGGGGCCGGAGTGGGAGGCAAGCGGAGAGGGAAAGAACAAAGTTAAAAGTGTTTCCAGGTAAGCAAAACAATTTTTAAAAGCACAACAAACGCGTGGCATAGGCTGCAGTAGCGCGAAATTCAGCACTCCCTCATTCGCGCGTCCCTGAGCTGAATGCCCTTTGTAAGTTTGTGGCAGGGGGCGTGTCTCGCTCTCCCCGGTCCGCCCTCCCCACAAACAGCAGGCAGCTGCGGGGGACCGAGGCCAGAGCGAAAGGCAAGCGGCGAGGAAAATGGTGAGAGAAATGGTGGTCTCTCGTTCGCAGAGGTAGGTACCTTTGTCCAAATAGGGACCCTTGCTTCTAGTCAGCGTAAGGGGGATACACACTTTAGATAACCCATTTTCACCCCTGGGTAGCTTGGCAAGAGCAGACAGGCCTATCCCAAAGGCAATGTATAAAGTATTTGTTCTCAAAACACAGAGTAAAACAGTGATAACAGCACAAATGAACACCACACCAGTTTAGAAAAATAAAGTATCTTAATCTCAACTCAACAAGACCAAAACGACAAAAATCTAACATACAGGTAATAAGAATAATGACTTTAAAAAAGTTTCAAACAACTTGACCCATAGAAAACTATGGATGCCTGATTTCTTAAAGTACGTGTAGTTGCGACAAAATTCACAAGACCAAACAGACGCAGTGATGGGAAGTGTCAAAAAACAAGAAATGCTCCTGAGACCATGGGGAGGCGATGCAACAGTTCTGTAGAAGTGATGCATCGAATCCGGTCTCTAGGGGGTAGCGATGCGTCCATTCTGAGACGATTCTGGTCCCCGGGTGATGCATCAGGAAAACTTGCTGCACAGGTGTGATTCGAGGAAATCTGGGATGCATTGGCAATGGATGCATCGTCATCAAGCTGTGCTGCATCGGTTTCTTCTGCCACCATCCCTCGATGCATTGGTTCTTGCAGTGGCGACAGGTGGTGCGTTGGTTTCGGCAGCGGCATGGCGATACATGGAGATTCTTCTCGCACAGCGGTGCTGCGTCGGAAAAATAGCCACAAGAAGAGTGATGCGTCGATTTTTTTGTAATTGCGTTACTTTTCCAGCTCCTAAAGGCAACAACAACATCCAGAGGGCCACCACAGTCACAGGTATCTCTTGCAGGTCAGAACTCACAGCAAGGAAGTTCAAGGGAGCTAGGGAAGAAGCCTTTATGTACCTGAGACTTCAGAACGGGAGGCAAGCTCTACTCAAGCCCTTGGAGATCTTTCTCAAGCACACAGCAAATTCCTAGTCCTTTCCTTGATGGAAACAGCTACTGCAGGCCAACCCCAGACAGCACACAGCAAAGGGGCAGTACTCATTCTCCAGTTTCTCAAGCTCTTCTCCTTGGCAAAGGTTCTGCTTGATTACAGAAGTAGTCTAAAGTTCAGGGGTTTTAGGTCTTATACTTATACCCCAAATTGTCATTGCTCTCTTTGTGCAAGGGTCTCTGAGCCCAGTCCAAACCAGTTCTGTCCTCACTGGCGCAGCATGACCGCAAGGGATGGAGACAGCTTGTGTAAGGCAGACAGGCCCTATTGAGGTACAAGGAAATCTCCTCCCACTACTCTATATTTAGCCAGGGTCTATTCAGCCCAGTTTTGGGTCATCCAGGAAGGGCCTGGCACACCTCAACCCCCCCAGTGGGTGTCTATAGTAAATGCACATCCCCTGCCCCTGTCACTTCAAAACCAGACAGTCAATACACAAACAGGCAGAGGCACACAGAATGGTTCAACAAGAAAATGCCTAATTTCTAAAAGTGACATTTTTAAACACATATTTAAAAAAACATCTTTACTGAAAGATTTTATATTATATTATATTCTGAGTACAGAGAGCCTAAACATTATTTCTCTATTTTGATCCAATGGGAAGTTATACTTGTAAGATGTTACAAAGCATTTCCCATTCTATCCTATTGGCAAAAACGAAATTGGCAGTATTTCACTATCAGGATATGTCACACATACCAGTCACACATACCCCTACCTTACCTTTCACATACACTGCACCCTGCCAAAGGGGGGTACATTGGGCCTACCATAGGGTGCCTTACATGTAAGAAAAGGGAAAGTTAGGGTTTGGTAAGTGGTCCTCTTTCCAGGTCGACATGGCAGTAAACAAGCTGCACACAGACAGTGCAGTAGCAGATCTGAGTTACCTTTTCAGGGCTGCTCATGTGGGTGGCACAATCAGTGATGCAGGCCCACTAGTAGCAGTTGATTTACAGGCCCTGGCACACTTCAGTGCACTTTACTGGAGACTAACCAGTACATCAAACATGCCAATCAGGGAGAACCAATTGTAACAACAAGTTACACAGGGGGCACTTGCACTTTGACACTGATTAGCAGTGGCACAGTGCCCAAAGCATCTAAGCCAGCAAAAAAGAAATCCAGCACAGCATCACAAATACAGGAGGTAGATGCAAAAAGTCAGGGGAATCCATGCAAAAGAGGCCAAGTCTAACAGTTTTGCTCCCTGATCCATTCCTGCGTCCGATTTAAGGATGAATGCAAAATGATTGCCAGCTAATGTTTTCCTTTGAAAGGTTTACTTCTAGATTTAAAAAAATAAAATATAAAACAAATTCAACACTATCTAATAAAGTTTTAAGGATGTTATCAGTGATGTCACTCACCATGTCATGAGCGATGTAATGTGTGACGTCATAAGCAGTGCATTGCGGGGTGTACGTTATAGTTAGCTCAGGTAACTATAACTGCTAAATTTCACTGGTTTTGTATGAGTGAAATCTGAGCCAATTTATAGCGTCCCTGTAACCATTGTTTTTTTACATGAATTTCTAAGGTTTTTCAAATTCTATTTCCTAACTTTAATGTCCCTGTAATGCAGTGGTTCCTAATCTGTGCACCTCAGCACCTCGGCAGGCCGTCAAAACTAGCCAGGGGCAACGCACACAAAGCACACAGTTTAGGAACCACTAGGTCACGTTCACCACCTGTTTTGTTTTCTTTGGCCACTCGAGCCAAGATAAATATGCAAATGCCCTTAGGTTAGTGCAGTGCGGTAATAAAGTGGGCTAAGAGACTCGATTCTCCATACGTTTTTTGCATCTGAGAGCAGATTTTCTTTATCAAAACTTTAATTCTGAAGTTTATCAAACTGCACCGATTGTTTCTTATAAAAATGCAGGTTATGTTTGTAATCTGATTTATACTTTGAAATGGCTTCGATCACGGATATATGTTTGTTTTGACATGGCTCAAAAACAATCCATTTTATGGAAGAAAACCTGGTAAAAACAGTTTCCTTTGTTTTTAATAAATGTCCTGAGGCCCTTGGCATTGCCCAGTTCAAATGTCCCATTTCACACACAGTCACTAATGCAAGCCTTTTAATGTGAACTCTGCAAGCTTTCGAATTTTAGGAGTACACGTCTTTGTACAACTAGATGTTTACCAAATGGGCTTAAACGAGTTGATGTGAGGCTGTGAAGTCTGATGCTGTTACCTTGGAGGAAATCTGATTTCTTTAATGCACTCATTGGTATATATAACACAGCTCAAGGTATGGAGGTTTAACCTATTAGCCACTTCTTTCCGACTGATCCTCAATCTCTACTTTTAACCTGTGCAGTTGTTAGGGCTTGGTAGAGAACCTGATATGTAGAGTAAGCTTTATGTTGTTACCCTCTGGATATGGGTTTTAAAGAGTGGTAAATCAAGACACACTGTGTGTTTTGTTAATAAACTGGTCTGACCTCACCGAGTTACTGTGAACGGTGGAATGTGCCCCTTTTCTCTTTTTAGTCCAAAAACCCTAATAACTATCTCATCTTATTGCAAGTAAATTTGTACACCAAGGTATATAGTTCACCATAAGCACATCTATGCACTGATGTGTGTATATAGTTTATTTATGTGCGTACAATAAGAGGCACCGTTTGTATGAATACAAGTTTATCTTCAGCTCTCAATGAAGAAAATACTTGCATTTATTCCAGTTTATTCATGGCAGATTAATCAAAATTAGGTGTGATCATTAGTGGTCAGACGGAATGTGTGTTCATGTATGTCCTGGGATACACCTCAGGGAGAGGTCACTGCTACAGTCTGTGAGTACAGTCAATCCTCACAGGACACTGCTGGGGAAAGGTCATTGTAACCTTTAGGTACAAGGAGGGACAGAGCCAAGACTGAACGTTGTGGACTAGGGTTGTTTATTGTAAACAGGACAGTTTTAACAAAAGACAAGATAGTGGCTGCTCCGGGAAGTTCCTCTTCCAGGGTGTCTTCTTCCTGCTCGTTCCGGGTACTGCTTCCGCTTGCCACCGTAAAACAAAAGAAAACAAACGTGGCTGTTAGGGCACAGCACTTAGTAGCACATGATATGGGAAGGGGGTTGTGAGGAGTACGTTTGTGGAACACAGCTACCACCACCGTTAAAGACTGTAGCCCGAAAGTGCAGTGCGATTCAGTGGGTAACCTGGTACTCTCCTCCCTTCTATCCGGTCCCTCCCCTCTTAAACCTTAGCAAGGCACGGAAACGTTCACGCACCTGGTTTAGCCACGCGTCCTCCTGCGCGTGGCTGGGCGAAGAGCGATGCCGGTGGCCTCCTGGCTTCTCCTGGTCGTCCTTCCGCTACCGTTCTGCTTCCTCGGCGGCTGCTTCCTCCTGGTCCGTCCCGTCGCACCTCCTCTCGACCTCCGGGTCTTCATTCGACCATGCCGCGTCTGCTCCCGTGACGTTGCCTTGAATACCGTTTTGCGGCGCTTCGTCCTCCGGGTCTGCTGCACCGTCCGTCTTCCTCGAGTCCCAGGACACGAACACCCTGGCGTCTTCCGCGTCCGCCTTTCTCTCGGAGAAGGACACTCCTGATTGGTGCACTGGACGCTGAGTCAGAGGGGCGGAGCTGGCCTCACCGTAGCTTAGACAGTTCTTAAAGGGGCCAGCCCAGTCCTGTAGGGAAGAGGGAAAGTCTGTTACGGGGCTACCCTCAGGCGTGCTCCCGACCCTCTGACAGTCATATCACTTGAAAGTGTATTCTGCTCCAGGCATTCTACCCCACAAGCAATGCCTGCCCCTCATTCAGAACTGGATGTTCAGCACCGATCTGAAGCGCAGTCCTTCAAAGTGCTATTTGCCAAGAAAAACAACCAATAACCAGCTAAACCTGAGTCAGCGGCATGAACTGGGAACAAATCAGACCCCAACTTTTACACAAAACCAAGTAACTTGGATTCAACCTAGACACCAACCCCAGTCTCAAGGACCATACTGCTAAAGAAACAAGGACAGCCTGGTGCCATCAGACAGCAGGCAATAAAGTGCATAAAAGAAAAAACTTGACAGCAGGCACAGACCTTCTCTATCAATGCACCCAGGATTTGAAACAACATTCCTGAATCTATCAGGGCCTCACAAACCCTGCTCAGGAACATGCTAAAGACACACCTCTTTAAAGAGCACAACATCACAATGCAGTAACTATTCACTTCTCCGAGAACCCTGTGTCCCTTCAATAAGTTAGTGACACTGCATAGGACTCCGCAGTGGATAGGACTAATTACATCTATGATTATAATACCTTCATCGGCTTTATCCGAATTATTTTCAATGGGAAAAATGGAAGTACCCTCAAGGTTATCGCTGTCTCACATTCCCCCAGACACGCCAGCAAAAGTTGTCTTCGCAGACAAAGCATGCTTCGCATGCTTTTTAGGTCTGCTCGACCTAAAAATGGATGTACCCTCAAGGTTCATCTTACATCCTCCCACCCGCCTAAAAAAGAAGTATAATGGGGAGCCACGGCCGATTGCCAATAGGTCAAGGGCGCAGCGGGTTCAAAACGTTTAGGAACCCCTGCTGTAACATTTGCTTTTTTAAGTGAATTTCAATGGTTTTTTTAAATAGCAGTCCTCCTCCCTAGCCTCTAATGCCCTGATGACATCATCCATGAAGGTTTTTTTTTAAGAGGAGGAGGAGGTGTGTGGCTCCCTCCCCAAGCCTTTATAGGCCCAAGGACCCGACCTCCTGGGCCTGTGTTTTCTTTGTAAGGGGAGGAACATGACCCTCTCCCTGAGCCAAAGTGGCCCCAATAACCCTATTCCCTGGGGCCTTAGATGGGTGTGCCGCTGTCCACAAGGGGCACCCACAAGATACTATGTAGGGGCCTCAGGGGTGCCTAGGGCCTCTGCAACTGCTCCGGCTCCCTGCATGCACCCATCCTAGGTACAGAGGGAGCTGGGAGTTCTCTAGCCCTGTGGGAGCAGGGTGTTTTCAATGCTCCCGCTGTGTGGGACAAATTTCAGTTTCCCAACCTGCAAGAGCTTAGGCAGAGAAACAAATGTCTGCTCCCGGATCATTTCTGAAGCTCCTGACAGGTGGGACTGGACAAATTTTCCCTGCCTGCGCAGGTAGGGAAACATTGTCTCAGGGTGGGGTCCCCGTTGCCTTTCAGGGCTTGGGGTGGGGGACTATGCACCCCTCCTCACACTCCTCCTATGTAATTAGATAGCGGCCCAGCGATGTGGTTTCTGAGGCTTCAGAGAGGCTTTGGGGGCCATGCACCCCTCCCCTTTATGTTTATATGTGCACCCGGGACATGGTTTCTCCGGGGCATTGAAGGACATGGGGGTGGTCATGTACCCCCTCCAATTTGTTTTACACAGTAGGGCATGGGGTCCCTACTGTGTAAAACAGGGTTGGGGGAGTTCCACACACGTTCCCCTGATCAAATGAACATATGCATTGATCCCTGGGCCCTGTGCCACCCTGGGGTCATATTGATAATAAAAAATTGTATTGGGCACATTAAGTATGTACAAAGCCATTACGAAGACCATGTGAAGTTGAAACGCGTTGACGATGAAAACTTCTGGAAATTCCACAAACTGTGGAGTGTGAGTATTCTTGTGTCCCTGTCTCTGATGCTGGAATTTTTTGTAGTACATGAAACAACCTGCACCCGTCATCCTGCACTCAGCCCGGCCTCGGTGGACGTGACAGTCTCCTGGAGAATTCCTTTTGCCAATATAGATATATATAAATATATATCTTCCCAACATTGCCCAGCAATTTGAGGCTGAATGTCTCCTCACACAGGCCCCTAGTTGTTTTCAGGGTGGTGCGTTGCTCTAACTGAGGCCAATAAACTAAATAAAATGAGCATGCAGGGGACTGTGGGGATGCTTTTTAATTTCCGGTTGCTCACCACGGCCTCTGATGAAGAAGAAAAGTTTCTTTGAAACGCGTAAGGCCATGAGGATGTGATGACGGGATGGGTAGTTGCCTGCCAGTGTAAATAAAGGATGTTTCCTTTTCCTGAAGCATAGTGCGGCCTCAAATTGCTGGGCAATGTTGGGAAGATGTTTACGCAGCGGTTCCAGGCCGTGGAGGTGACACGCCACCCTGAAAACAACAAGGGGCCCGTGTGAGGAGACATGCTTCTTGCAAACGGATACCTGATTAAGGCAGGCAGAGTCTCATTCAGAGAATCAATGTGGGCTGCTGAAACTGTCCTTTTTTAGGTCGAGGTAATATCCCGTCTGCCCAAGGCAGACCGGAAGTCCGAGATTTATTGTCAGTAAGAGGGCTGCTTTATCCCTCCCTCTTTTTGGCTCTCCCTCCATTGGCTGGCTTCCTAAACGGAGGCCAGCCATTGGAGGAGAGAGCCGTCCCTCCAAAGAAGCTCCGTCTCTTTCGGATTTGGGGGCGTAAGTTTTGCTGTTCTTTAGAAGTGACGTCGTCCGTCACTCAGGACAGCAAAACCACGCCCCCGATTCCGAAAAAATCGGAGCTCCGTGGCAGCCATTTTTTTTGGGGTTGTTGTGGTGAGGATCAGCGCAGCTGCCACTCCAGGTAAGTTTTCATTTGTTTCTTGCTCACTTTGTGTCATAGTGTTTTCAATGTCCCCCTCTCCCGCTGTCCGTGTTTGTTCCCGCCCTCCTCCCGCTGATTAGGTCGGCCGTTGTATTCTTTCCCTGCCCCCCCTCCCGCTGTCCGTGTTTGTTCCTGCCCTCCCCTCGGGTCGCAATTAAACTTCAGAAGCGGAGATATTAATGATCCCACCCCCCTCTGATATCACCCTACTGTCCCGGCCCCCACAACGTATAAACCTGTTCGGATTCGTGTGAAACAATCACACAGTGGGACAGGCAGTGCGCTGTGCACGACCACGTTGCCAGGTGAACTTGGACAGTATTGCCTTCTGAGGTAGGTGGCCAGTGGCATCCTCGGAATGCAGCCCTTGGGAAGAAACACGGTCAGGCAGAGGATAAAGTTCGGACGGAGTTACTCCTTGCCCAGGAATCTGCCTGCAGAATGCCAGGCGCCTGGCAGGCTCGGCGCAGGGAGGGTCTCGTGATGAAAGAGACGAAAGTTGCCTTTTATCTGCATTGAGCATCAGACCTGCTCCCTCCCCGGCCAGGCAGTCGGCATGCTCGGAAGGTGAAGGTGCGAGCCGAGGGATGTACAGGCAAGCGTCACACCGCACACCTCAGCGCCTCTGTCCGGGCACTAAGGCGCTTTCTGGGGGCTCGTTTCAAGGGGGCACGGGGAGGGCGAGCGGGTTATGAAAATGAGTTCAAAGACTTCAACGTAGGTTTTTTTCAGCTCATGGTTGCGGTCTTTAAAGGTGAGTGTTCCGTGGTCCGCCATACTGTATCTCGTGTTTCAGTGCTGTTTAATATTACGCGGTGTTTTTCTGGGTGGAAGTGGGTGGGGCGTCAGAGTCTGGAAGGGGTAGGCTGCAACAAAAATGCGGGGCAGGCTTTTCGCCTTTGTTGGGGCGGAATGGGGTAGTATACCACAGCATGACACCCTTCATGTTTGTGTGTTCATTGTGAAATGCGGGTAGAGGGCTCTGCGTGTGTGTGTGTGGGGGGGGAGGGGGATCGGGATCGGATCATGTATACGGGAGAAAGAGTTGTGAGAAAGGACGGGAGGTGGGGCTCTCAGCTCTCACGCGAGGAAACTGACGGGAATATGTTGGCTGTAGGGCTGCAGCCTCGGAGACGTACCAGCTCCGCGGAGTAAGTTCCCAGGTCGCAGCCATCATTCACTCCCCGCGCTCACAGCAGCAGTTGCTGCTGTCTGCAGCGGGAGAGCAAAGTGGCAATTCGATCCCCTGGCAGATGACAGATTTTTTGCCCTGCTGTTGTTTTTTGGAGCAACTTTTAAAGGCCCTATCTATCACTGTGGGATCGATGGCTACCTTACTCAGACAAAGTAGTGGTCTGCGAAGGGAGGAGGCGACTGGAGCAGACGGGCATGCAAAATGCAGGATGCTACTGTCAATAGTGAGGTGACAGGGAAAGAATGATCGGCTGCCGAAAATCTGCTGAACTAACGCTCGCCATGTAGCCGCGGACACGTTTCCTCGATTTCAACATGGTGTCCGTTCCTGCACCCGGACTGGGTTTCAATAAAGGGGCAGAAGGCTTGCACTGCGAGGCGCGGCACACATGCGGCTGTCTCCGGGGCTTGACGGGGGCAGGCGCGTCCTCACTGTAGGAAGACTCCTCCTGTATCCCACCCGGAGGACGAGGGACGCACATACAGGCACAAACACAGCCACAGACAGACACAACCAGAGATATAAACACACACACTTGCGAACGCAGAGACACGCAGGAAAACTCATGCCCCCACAAATGCAATCACGATTAAGCACATACAAAACACATACACAAACACAGGCACACTCCCACAAACACATCCGTGATAGATACACACACAGTCTCACACAAACACCGGCGTACACTCAATGCACGCACCGACAAACGCCCACACATACACAATCACGGTACATATATAAACAGAGGCTTACACACAGGAACATACAACCACCAACAGGCACATACACTCTCTGGCAGGCACACGTTTACACATACAAACACACAGACCACACGCAGGCTTACATGCAAGAATAAACACACACATGCATTGCAACAGGTTTGCAAACCGGCAATTACAATCACACATGCGCATCCATGATAAACAACTAACAGGCGACCTTAGCAGGGGCATTGTCAGCAGAAAAGTCAAACTGTTCAAAAAATAAACCGCACGATTTGTAGGGATACCATCACGGTATAGGTATACTGCGTAAAATGTAAAGGTTAAGTAGTACAAGTAGGTAAGGTTTGTGGGGACCGGCTAAGGTTATTGGTAGCGACTGGAGTGGGTCGGAAGCAGGCATCCAAGAGCACCACGTCATGGGCTGCACAGAACACCTTATATTTGCGTCTCTGCTAGCGCCATCATGGAGTTCGGCAAAACGTAATATATTAATGTAGATGGCTCGTCCGGTCTGCGAAGGTGACAAAATAAGAATCCCTGAAGTTCTTCACATGTAATACGTTCGAGGTTGCAGCTATGCTTTACAATCTTCTATCCACCATTAAAGGAACTCAGTTCTGACCGTGCGTGCAACTGACAAGTTAGTTGTGGCTACTAAAAAGTCATCGCAGATGCAGTTGGCAGCCCAGGCCTGCGTTGGAGCGGACCGTGGAGAAAGTTTCGGCTCGGAGAAAGTTTTGCCTCTGCCTGCGCCGTCCTCCCTGCAGTCCCTGCCCTTCCACTGGCTGAGCCCCGCCCGACGGGAGGGGGCAGGGGACGCTCCCTCTTATCCCTGTTGTGCCTTTTGCATTTTCAAGGACCAGGAAGAGGGTTGCCCTCCCTGTGGTGCTGAGTGTGAGCTAACGGAGATTCCCGATAAGTAAAACGTGATATTTATAGTGGGTTGTTACACGGGTCCCTTGCGACGAATTTTCGAATTACTGCACCCCCACCCCCTGATGAGACATTGCTCTTTTATAACAAACTGTTAATAGTACCAGAGAGTCCCTGGATGACTCCCGTGACTGCTGTTGGTATAGTGGAACCGCAGGTTAAATAATAAATGAAAAGCTTTGTGCGAGAGAGAAAACAGCATAATTAACAGCTGCTTGCACAGGCTCATTGCACCAGCTGAAACACTTCACAACTCACTCTATTTTTGTACGAGGCGCCGCGGTTTATAACACAAGTACATTTTGTTACAGTCTTTTCTGTCTTCACGGCATATAATGTCTCCTTGCACGTAATTGCAGTTGAAGGGTGGTCGAGTAGCTGAGGCTGAGAAACCTTCCAGTGTGTCCTAAAATTCTTAGTGTTTAGAAGAGTAGTCTGAACACCGGACGTCTCTAATTTGCAATGTTTCAATGCAAACTCACCTACGAAAACAGGAACATTTATTAACATGTCTGAGGTTTTGATTGTTGCTGAAGGTGGCAGTGCACACAGGGGCCGGCAGGTAGCTCAATTGTGCAGTGACAGCAACAGGTTCCCGGTGCCTTCCTTTCTTCCCTGGGGACATGACCTATAATACTACAGCATCATGTGGAAAAGCAATGAACACTGAGGGAGGCGCAGACAACAGCTCCTCGCCGGCAGCCAGGACCGCACTGCAGGGAGCCCCCAGACACTAGATGCGAACAGGTGAGCGAGCAACAAAAGAAGGGTTTTTTCTTTTTGCAGGTGTTATCCATACCGCCCAGCTGCCTCTGTTTAGGAAACGGATAGTCACTTTTGGTGAAGAAAATAAATGGCAAAATTGTGTTTCCCTTTGGTGTAATGCATCTGTTGTGCACATTTCACTGCTGTTTGTTGGTGATTGCCTTTCGTGTATCCACAAAAAGTTAATTTGCTCAATTTTTTGGAGTTCCATAATAATTTAAACCCCGCCTCCCCACCCCCCCTCAAAAAGGAAAACGCTTACTGGTGCCGATGTCTTGGGGTTTTCACACCCCTTAATGGGCGTCAGCAGTTCAAAGATAGGGAAAGCCACTATTCACAGTGGCACAGTGGTTCTCAGCTCGTTCTCCCCACCGTGTGATATCGGCTCCTCACCGGGAGACTGTGACACGATTTTGGCTCCCATCACTCTGGCACTGTGTGACACTTTTTTTCAGTCTGCATTTTAAAACAGCGCTTTTGTGTTACTGCATACTTCAAGTATACTATTATCAAAAAGTGCCTGAAACAGAGCATTGCTGGAGTATCTTTACTCACACTTGGTACTGTTTGTTTGTGTGAGTTTCTCTTAGGCCATCTAGCGCTTAAGAATGCATGTATTGTTTACTACCTGTAAGTGTGCCCACGTGTCCCAGCTCTCCCTGCTTTGGATTTTCGCATGATATATTCTTTTTAATGAGCTGTAGGATGTAATTTTTTTTTTTTACAATTGGGGGTGGGGTCGCACACTATTCACACACCAGCGGGATCGCCCCTAAGGACTGTGGTAAGTGTAGTTCGTGTTCCGCGATGCATCTTCTTTCGATTCTCTGCTATCTTCTGCTGTCTTCGCCATCCCTGGACACGTGTTTCGGGGTATTTACCCCTCATCTGACGAGGGGTGATACCCCGAAACACGTGTCCAGGGATGGCGAAGACAGCAGAAGATCGAAGGATGATGCATCGCGGAACACGTAACTACATTAACCTGAGTCCTTATGGGCGATACCGTCGGTGTGAGAGTAGTGTGCGACCCCACCCCCTTTTTGTAATTTTTTTTTTACAATTCCCTTTAAGTCCACGGGGTAGGATGCGACCTGTCACCTTAATGTCACTGATATATTTTCAATTAAATCGAAGTTGTTTGGGTAGGCATTAAAGAGTGCTAGTGAAAGTGTCATTCTTGGCAAATAAAATGCATGCTCGCCTGCCTGTGTGTGTGTGTGGCTCTGTGTGTGTGTGGTGTGGCTCTGTGTGTGTGTGGCTCTGTGTGTGTGTGGCTCTGTGTGTGTGTGTGGCTCTGTGTGTGTGTGGCTCTGTGTGTCTGTGTGTGCGTGGCTCTGTCTGTGTGTGTGTGCATGGCTCTGTCTGTGTGTGTGTGCGTGGCTCTGTCTGTGTGTGTGTGCGTGGCTCTGTGTGTGTGTGCGTGGCTCTGTGTGTGTGTGTGCGTGGCTCTGTGTGTGTGTGTGTGCGTGGCTCTGTGTGTGTGTGTGTGCGTGGCTCTGTCTGTCTGTGTTTGTGCGTGGCTCTGTGTGTGTGTGTGCATGACTCTGTCTGTCTGTGTGTGTGTGTGTGGCTCTGTCTGTGTGTGTGTGTGCGTGGCTCTGTGTGTGTGTGTGTGTGTGCGCCGCTCTGCCTGTGTGTGTGGGTGGCTTTGTGTGTGTGACTCTGTGTGTGGGTGCTAATGCAATAGGTCTTGCATATGCAATCGATTAAGCTATTGGCAATGTAAATGACAATGCCATTTATTTATGATTAAAAAAAATAATAATAATAATAAGCAATGCCAGTAGCTCTACCTTTAATAATGCCGAGACCATTGCATTGTAAATGCTTGTTTAAAGTGAGTATCCAGACCTACTGAAGGGTGAATAAATGCGTAGATTAACTACAGATACCAGTGTGCACTGGGAATGGTTTTTGAATTGAGGGCACACCTGAGGCCAATAAACT